>NW_027556098.1:30304730-31020980 GCF_003287225.1 Phascolarctos cinereus | reverse complement strand
GTATATGTGTATATAGCTAGATACAGATATAGTCATACACACATATAGATAGATAGAGATAGACAGACAGACAGACAGATAGATAGATAGATAGATAGATAGATAGATAGATCGTTTATATGGGTATGTTTTCTCCCTTACTAGAATGTAAGCTCTTAGGCAACTATTTCTCTTTTCTCTTTGTATCACCAGGGTTTAGCTCAGTGTTTGGCATGTAGAGGGTGCTTAAAAAATATTTGTTGATTGCTTTAATTGGAATAAATAGTTAAAATGTGATAAAAAAAAAACAGCCAGGAGGGATATCTTTTAATAGTCAGTGACTGACTTTTTAAATGAAAAGATAAGCAGAATATAATAATCTTTGTTCTTATGAAAAGTCTTTCATTTTTTCTTTGTCATATATGCATGTCTGTATGTTTATGTATACATACAACTTTTGTATAACTTCACTGTGTTGAAGCTCTATTATTTCACCTTTGTGCATTCTCTCTTCATAGTTACAGACCATAAGCCCTCAGGGGCTTAATATCTAGTATTTGTGAATCATTTTGTCAAAACAGTTCATCACAGAATTTAAGATTTAAAAGGGAACCCTAGTACAACACATTTATAAAAAGAATCCCCACTATAACTTATCCAACTAGTGGTCAACCAGTTTCCAACTGAAGATGAATGATGGTGAGGAACCGTCTTGAAGCATCCCACTCAACTTTTGGACATTTCCAATTTTGAGGAAGTTTTCCCTGACATCAGGCTCAAATTTGCTTTTTTGTAACTTCCACACATTATTGTAGGTGTTGTCTTCTCATCCAAATAGAATAAGCTTAATCCCTCCTCCACATGACCACCCTTCAAATATATGAAGACAGCTATTATACTGCCTTGAATCTTCTCTAAGCTAAACATGGTCAATGACTTCACTTAATCTTCATATGACAGGGACTCAAGATTATTCACCATCCTAGTTACCATTCTTTGGACACCTTCCAATTTATTATCATCCACATTAAATCATAGTGCCCAGGACACAGTATTCTAGATAAGGACTGTCAAGGCAGAGTATATTGTATTATTACCTCCTCATTCCTGGAAGCTATGCCACTTTTAATATTGCCCAAGATCGCATTAGCTATTTTTTTTTTTTGCTGCTGATATTGAACTTACAGTCCATTAACCTCCAGATTTTTTTTCCAGAACAACTGTTGTCTAATCATACTTCCACAACTTGTGAAGGTATATGAAGGTCATTTTTTTTTGCAATCAAGTGTAAGATTTTATATTTCTTTTTATTGTTGTTCAATCATTTCAATTGTTTCTGACTCTTTGTGACCAAATTTGGGGTTTTCTTGGCAAAGATACTGAAGCGGTTTTTCATTTCCTTCTACATCTCATTTTAAAGATGAGGAAACTGAGGTAAATAAGATTAAGTGACTTGCCCAAGGTCACACAACTAGTAAAGGTCTGAGGCTAGATTTGAACTTGGGTCTTCTTAACTCTAGATCTAGCCCTCTATCCAAGGCTCCACCTAGCTGCCTGTATATGTGTGTGTGTGTGTGTGTGTGTGTATTTATGTATATATATGTATATATGTATGTATATGTACATATATGTGTGTGTATGTGTGTATGTATGTATATATGTGTATATGTATATATGCATGTATATATGCATATGTGTGTATATATACATGTATATATAAAAATGTAATCTTATTAGATACAGTTCTACATTCTAGCCTTTTGATATGTAGATCCTGATTCTATCCTGTAAGCTGCTTGAATCCTGATTCTATCATGTAAGCTATTCCTTGTTGCCTTATATCATCTGTAAATTTGATGAATATACTACCTATGACTTTATCAAAATCATTGATAAAATGTTAAATAGCATAGGAATAAGCACAGATCCTAGAGTACTCCACAGGAGATCTCCTGCCATATTAACTTAAACCATTAATATCTCTTTGAATCTGGCCATTTGACAAGTTCTCTATCTACTTAAATTCTCCATCTTCCCGTAGCAAGACTGAGTATGTTAACTTGGCATAATCAACTCTATTTTGCTTAAAGCCTCCATTTTGTGATTGAAATGTTCTAATTAAGCAATTTTACTATTAGCTTTTTTTCCTTTCAGTTGTTTTCAATAATGATATAAGCACTTGTATGATATGGTTTAGCAAACTATATATATGTGCCCCATAAGAAACTGATAAACATATGTGAAACCTCAGAGAAAACAAACCACCAAGATATACTGTAGACAATTTTGTCAATTTCTTATGTAGTTAACCTACCAAGCAAATTATGTTGTAAACAAATTAGACCAATTGGAACTTTAGTGTCATCACCTAATGTTTTTCCCTAAAGTTACAAAAGCCAACCAAAGGTCCTAGTCATTAGCTTGCTCCTGAGTCATGACAAGGATAGACTTCTATATTCCCTGCACTTGAGACTAGTGCACTCTGTTTTAGCTCAAGGAAGTAATAATAGTTTAAAACTCACAAGAAAATTATGTTAGATACATGCCCTTTGGCCAGGCAGTGAGGAAACTGTGTTGTGAGCACTGCTATGGGACACTTTTACTGCGCCTTCTAGGATTCAAATAAGGGACTTGTTCCTAGAGGGCTTGGTGTTTGTATTGTTGAATAAATAATTGCATACCATAGAATAATAAAGTTTGATTGCATGCACTTATGAGTGTAAGTCTGATTTAGTACTTTTGTCATGCCATGCAGCACACATAACATTAAATCAGTTTAGTATGTAAGCCATAGGTTAAAATTCTCCACAATAACAGTATGAAGTTCATCAAACGTTTTGCTAAAATATCGGCAAACTATCTTTGTGGCATTTCTCTAATCTACTAGTTTAGTAATCCTGTTTTAAAGAAAAAGGAATGAGGTTAGTCTACTGTGAACTGTTCTTGAAGGCATGATGACTCTGTAATCAAACACGCCCTGTTCTACAAAGTAGAACATATCCATATGAGATTTTTTGCAGGAATCAAAGACTCAGTGGTCTATAGCTCCCAGATATTGTTCTTTTTGATTTTTTTTAATTAGAAAAATTTTTGCCTTTCTCCAAACCTGTGGTACCTCTCATATTTTCAATGGTCTTTCAGAAAAATCATATCTTTCATTTCTTTCAATGTTTAAAGATGTACTTCATATGGGGCAGGACAAATAACTGCTCTCTTAGAATATTTGTTTCACCTATTTGTCCTGCCCATAAATCCACTCTATCAATTTGGTCTATCCCTTAATTGTTGCACTTCACTTTTCTTTCTTCCCTTTGCCACCTACCTTCTCATTTTCCTACTTCAGTTGGCTTCTGGCTGGTGAAAATTGTCAATAGATAGCCCAACTCAGACTCACTTTTACCTAGCCATCTTCATGAAATACTCTTGTGGTCAACTTGCATTTCCAACTATGCTTCATTTCCTGTCATTAGTCCCTGAATCTTTTGTTGACAATTCACTATTGTTTGTTGATAATTCATTAGGTCACTAGCCTGACCTAGACACAACATTCTGTTCCCTGGACATCTTCATATGATAATTCCATAAATACCCCATTCTTTTTCCTTTTCTCCTTTCCCACCTGTAGGTTAGGAACAATGATCAAATCAACCCAACCACTCCAAGAAATGACAAGTTAGCCTTTGAAGACTCTCCTTATCCTAGTAACACTCTGGCCACCATTTCACTCTCTCTACCACTGTCTTCCTCTAGTTAATTAGAATGTAAGTTCTTTTTTTTTTAATTTAAATTTTTTTATTTTTTCCATATGCTTTTGAGTTGAAAATTTTTCTCCCTTTTCCTCCCACCCCCTCCCCAAGACAGTGCACAATCTGATATAGGCTTTGCGTTTACATACCCATTAAACATATTTTCACATTAGTGAAGTTGTAAGTAAAAATTAAAACCAATACGAGGAACCATCAGAAAGAGGAAACAAAACTCAACAGAAGGTAAAAATAAGTGATAGCGATTCAACTTCCATAGTTCTTTCTTTGAATGTGAACAGCATTATCCATCCCGAGGCCTCTGGAAATGTCTTAGGTCCTCATAATGCTGAGAAAGGTTCAGATTAACAATCTTAGTCATTGCATAACGTGGCTGTTATTGTGTACAAAGTCCTCTTGGTTCTGCTCACTTCACTCAGCATCAGACCATACAAGTCTTTCCAGGTTTTTCTGAAGTCAGCCTGTTCATCATTTCTTACAGCACAATAGTATTCCATTACATTCATATACCACAACTTGCTCAGGCATTCCCCAATTGATGGGCATCCTCTCAATTTCCAATTCTTTGCCATAGAATGTAAGTTCTTTGTAGTCAGAGACTCTCCTTTTTACTTATATCTTCAGTGTCTACCACAGTGCTTGGAACATAGTCAACACTTAAATGCTTTTCATTTATTTATCATGCCTATAACTTTTATAATCTCTTTAACAGTCCTTGATCGTCTTCTTTCAACCTCAAAGTAGCATCTAGACTCATTTCTGAGCCTGGATAGTTTTTCTTTTCAAATTTTCTTCAATTTATCCCAAGTTTCACAAAATTCTTCTTTTTTAAATTCAATCTCTGATCCAATTCACCAGTCTGAATCTCTCTAGCCACCTATGCAATTTCTCTCTTATTCAATTCAAATACTCCTCTTCTACAATCTTTTCCCATAGAATCCAGAACCAGCTATGCTAGTGATCAGGTTCCAAAAACTAAGATAGCCTGGTGTCTAGACAACAGGAATATGTATTGTAATTAGGTCTGGACATTAACCTTTCCAACTTGGGGTAAGCTGAGAATGATTTTGCCCAAAAGCAGAACTCAAGATTATTTCACACCATGGTGAGTCATTGGAGTAGGGCTTCTGTGGAATAGTCTTCATAGTGGGGAATTTAATAGTTGAAATATTCTAGACATGCCTACATCAAAGTGTTTGGGAAATAAAAATATAAAGAAAGAGGGAAAAGAGGGGGAAAAAGGGAATTGGACAAGCGTTTATTAATTCCCTACTATATGGAAGACACTGTGCTAAGAATTTTACAAATATTATGTCATTTGATCCTGAAAGAAAATAGTAATTAGAATTCTTCATTCCTAGCTTCTGAATAGATAACATCTAAACCATTTGGTGAAAGCACTCACCTACTATTCTTTGACAATGCACCAGACAGAAGGGTTTTACTGTAGTCATACCAAGAGCATTTTTTTTATCTTTGAATAATTATTTCTTTACAAATTTAAAGAGTTAGTAAGCCTTGAGTAACTTTTTCTTCCAGTAAATCCAGGGAAGAGTCCTCCTCACTTTCAATTGTTAAACAAGCTAAAAGCCACAAAATAGATTTTGATTAAATATCTAGTCATAAGACACATTTATTATTAATAGAGAAAAGCTATCATTTCAGCTCAGAAGTTTAACAGATGATCAGCACATTTTAGAGACAATGATGAGTTCATTACTATGCTTGCTAAGCTTGATAATGTATTTTTAATCAGAAAAAATGTGTAAATGACAATAAAATCATGAATCAATAGAAAATCTACTTTATATCTTAACATCCTCTTGTCAGAAACAATGGTCTTTAGCCTTTCAACAAACTTAATATGTGAAAATGTCTATGATAATTAGATCTGTGATAATAATTGTGCTGGTAGTATCTATTGATTAAAAAAATTCCTGTTGAGGAAAAGCTATTGTTATCATACGACTCTTACATATATAGAAACCAGAAAGGCTATCCTGAGTTCACCCTGCCTTCTTTTAAATACTGCTGCTGTTACTATCAATTTTATTATAAAAGCAACCAAAATACGTAGGGTAGAACTGTTAGAGAGGCTGACAGAAAGGCCATTTAATATCACCAAGAATTACAGTTCACAAACTCCTATCGATGTTTATGCATTTAGTAGTAAGTCAGAGGCAACAATTAATTCAAAAAAATTTGGTGCAATTACATATTAAGATAAGTAACAGCACCTTAAATCTAAGGCATTACCTTCCACAAATATGCAAACCACAGAGAGAAAGAATAGAAACTTACAGAAATCACACAAAGGGGCATTTCTGTAGGCAACATTCATAGTCAAGGCTTACTCAGAATGGGGCACACACATGGAGGCTGAAGTTTAAGTGTGTAGTGATAATTAAATATATAGTTAAATATAGGGGAATAATTCAAACTTCTGATGACTCAAGTTGTCATTGTCTTCTAAATGCCCAAGTACTCTGGTCCTGCTCCGTTTTTTGACATTGTCTCCTGCCAAGCTTACACTTGAGAGATGTCCTGCCTCCACTGTAACCTAACAGGTTATCATATCTATTTTTTTGCCCAGTAGATATTCTACTAGATTCCTACACACAGCTCTACTGCCCCCCTTCTCTTTTGCTGTTTTGGTCTTCTCTGCACTGTACTGTGTTTTTGATTCCTATGGTCTCATGGTTATTGCTACTTATTGATTCTCATTACCAACTTTTGGACTTCATCTATTCAGGATCACCTCCCAGCTATCTCAGCTCATTTCTCTTTGGGTAAAGTGATTAGAAAGTATATCCATGTAAGGGCTGACTGACAGCTCTTTAATCAGAGCCAGAGGCTATGAACCACCATACCCAAGTACTACAAGTCAAAGAGAGCACCTCTCTTCCAAGACAATATTTTGTCTTTTCTTTTAATCCTTATTTTATAGATAGAGGAAACTGAGGCAATCCAATTGAATGACTTCTTATAGATACTAAATATCTAAGAGGCTGGATTTAAACTTTGCTCTTCCTGAATTGAATTCCAGTGCTCCATCCATTGCACCATCAATCTGCTTTGTGTGGGTCAAGTCCATAGGGTAGAGATATTTGGTAAACTCTAATCTAAAACTTAGGTTTCTCAACTCTTGTTTTGATCTGTTCCCATAATTCACAGAATTCTTATGTCAGAAGTGTGAAACATGTGCATCCCCTACTGCAAAATCGTTAGTAGTTCCCTAGTACCTCTAGGGCAGCTAGGTGGCACAATGGATAGAGTGCTAGGCCTGGAATCAAGAAGACTCCTCTTTCTGAGTTCAAATATGGCCTCATATACTTACTAGCTGTATTACCCTGGATAGGTCACTTAACCCTATTTGCCTCTGTTTCCTCATCTATAAAACGAGCTGGAGAAGGAAACGGCAAACCACTTCAGTATCTTTGCCAAGAAAACCCCAAAAGGGTCACAAAGAGTTAGCGATGACTGAAAATGAATAACAATCAAATTTAATTCTTAAGTCTTAACTTAATTCTTTAATTCAACTCTGATGCTTGCTCATGGTATGGAGGTAACTTTGGATTTCAATAGCTTTACCAACATTACCAAAGCTGAAAAGATTTTGAATATGGTTATTTTATGTATGTATGTATGTATGTATGTATGTATGTATGTATGTATGTATGCATGTATAAACATATGCATATATTCATATGTATATAACACATAAGTATGCATATATACATAGGTATATATGTATGTATATGTGTATGTGTGTGTATATACATACATACATACATACACACACATGTAATTCAAAGACCCATCTATTTTCATTCAGAAAGGCTTATCAAAGACTGACCATAAGGTTGCTAATATGGAGCAATTCCAAGAGATGTAATACTAAGTTGTAGTGGGATTTCATTACGTGACTATGGAGTGCGTTCCCATATCAAGAAAATAGCAGAACCTTAAAGTCAGCTTTAATAACTCAGGACCTAAGGCTTAGGCCTTAAGCTGATTATTGAATTTTCTTAATATAGTAACAATTTTTTGGTCCTGAATTTTCTAGATAGTTGTGTCAATGTTCCATTTTACTTTGCCTTGGAGATACAAATACAATTTTAGATGTTATTATATGTATTTCTCATTATTTAATGAAAAAAATATTTCTCCAACTTTTTCTTTTTATTGCCCCATTAGTAGTAGTAAATGTCATATTTTATACATGTGATGGGGACTGAAAATTTTCTTTCTCTTGTGTACAACAATGATAGGTAAGTACTTGACTTCTCTTCTGGTTAACTTCTTATCCAATCTAGGATGACAGCCTTTTGTATTTTGAACAATTCCACCCATTTGTCTATAGAGGGACTCTGGAACAAACAAAAAAAAAGTTGTGTGGAAGGGAGAGTGATGGATGGGTCCTGGGAACTCTGCCAAACCTCAAGTCCAATAGAAAGTGCTGATTTATTCAGAAAGAGGGAGTTGGGCCAGCTGCCTTACTAGGGGCCTTCCAGTTCTAGTTCTATGATGAATCTATGGATCAATGACTTCTATATTCCTTTTCATCCCTAAATCTATAATCCAATGTCTATGGAACCACCCTTCATCAACATGGTGTCACAGATGGAAATCCACTTTGAGTTGAGATGGGTGGTGTGCTCTTGACCACTGGGTAAACTCATGTAAGAACAAAGGTTGGTAGACTGCAGAACAAGAGAATAAGGTGAAAAACAAAACAAAACAAAACTTGGTTTGACATTGCATTGAGAGCTGGTCATAGGAAGACCAAGATAAGGGAATATCGGAATATGGCCTATAACTATGGGACTGGCTTCTAAGAGATAGTAAAATGATTGCATGAGGGTAGCAAAAGAGGAACACTATTATCCATTGGAGAAATGCAGGCCACTCCATGGTGGAAAACAGAGGAACCCACTATGGGCGTGGGGAAGTGGTGATAATCCTTCCATCTTCTGGGAGCCAGGGATGAGAGTTAAACAGCAGGTAGCCAAGGAACAGTGATGGGAAACATCGGTAATGAACAGTCACAAATGCTGGATTAAGAGATACGCACTGAATCATCACACTAAAGGGAAAACAAGCTAGGAGCATATTCAGGGCATGACTGTACAAGACGTGATACAAGACTCTAGGAAGGATTACTTATAAGGAGATGTCATTTTTTCTCAGAAGACCTTCATGAATCCCATTTTTTCCTTCCAAATGTAAATACGCTCTTACTTCTTCAGATTTCTGAACCATATCCTTGTAAGTGGTGCCAATAGTGAAGGGTAGGGTCCTTTTCTTTCCTTATTCAGAATATACACTTGAATGTAATGGGTATTCTTCAAGCATGCTTTTGAGCTCTATTTTTTTTTCTGTCCTTTTGAAGGTGAATGGAGAGTTGGAGTCAAAAAGCTCTGGGTTTGAGTCATAATCAGACACTTAATAGATCTTAACTGTCTGACCACACATTCTCCATCTCCTTAGTGTGTTCCTGAAGTTACAATGTGTCCCATACCTTCTTTTCATATTTCCCACAATTTTTTTCTTGGCGGCCTCATTAGTTTCTGTATGTTTAATTATCATCTCTACGCAGATGACTCACTAATCTATAGTGCCAATGCCAGGCCCTCCCTGGAATTTCAGTACCACACCCCCAATTGCCTATTAGACATTTAAAATTGGATTCCTGGAGATATCTCAAACTTAACATGACCAAAAATGAACTCATCTTTACCCTCAAACCCTTCTTTCTCTCAAACTTCTCTATTTCTTTTCAAAGCACCATTATCCTTGTAGGCTCCAAAGTTCATAATTTCAGCATTATTCTCAACCTCTCACATTTCCTCTTACCACATACAAATTCAATTTCCAAATCTTGCCATTGTTTTTTTATCATTCACATCTCTATCCAATCCTTTTCTCTCTTCACACAGCTACCATTTTAGTTCATGCTGCATCAACTCTCATATAAATTATGTTTCAATTGACTCCTAATATGTTTTCCTGCCTCAGATTTCTCCTCATTCCCATTCAAGCTCTCTATACTACTTCTGATGCCACTGGTCCTTTTTGAGAACAAAGGATAAACAACAATCTATAAGTAGCAGTGGCTGCCCCACTGCTATTTGCTTCCTTCCTTCCTTCTATGTTTCCTATATTTTTTTTCCTTCCATACTTATTTATTCTATCATTTTCCCCTGAAAAACTGGGACAATTTTCTCTTTTGTCTCATGTAGTTTTCATTTACAATTTCTTGAAATATAGCTTTGAAAAACCAGGCTTTGATAAAGCCCATTGGGATTCAAAGGAAGCTATTTGACTATGTCTTTAAACCCAAATCACTCTGGCTCTCACTGATTGGCCAATAGCCCAAGTCTCACTTGCTCATAGTTTGGGTTTTGATGCGTCAGAGTGAGTGTAAACAGCAATTGTTTCTGTTCTGGCCAGAAACTCTGGGCGTCTTTCCCTCCCAGACTGATCCTTTTGAGAAGTCAAACCATCATTTGCTTCACTTCTTACCTAGCCTTTAATCACTGAATGGTTATTTCCTCAGACAAAATGAGACTTGAAACAGCTAAAAAAGCTTTAAAAGGCCAAGGTCTCCCATTTTTTGAGAGTCATTGCCAGTTGTCTTGACTTGCCACTGGACTTTGATGACTCTGGAGAAGAGAATGAGGCTGATGAATTTGCACAGCCTTGACTAACAAATCTAATTCACTAGCAAATCAAGATATCACCCTCCTGATATCATTGCTCCTCATTGAGAATGAAGGACAAACATCAAATAACTCGTCTATACTACTGTCAAAATGATTTTCCTTAAAACAAGTTTGTCTATGTCACTCCCCTACTCCATAAACTCCAGTGCCTCCTTAATGCCTCAGGGTTTAGTTTTTAAAGACGTCCCTAACACAGCTTTAAAGACTTACCATATATTATTCCATTTTCTCTGCTCTTTGGAATACAGCCAAACTGTCCTTTCTGTTCCTCAAAAAAGGGAATCCATCTACAGTCTCTGAGCCTTTGCACTAACTTTCCCCCATTCCTGAAATACAATCCCTCCTCTTTTCTACTTCACAGATATCTTTCCTTCCAGATACAGCTTAAGGATGACCTTCCATATGAACCTTCTCCTGTCTCTCCCAAATTGCTAGAGTCTTCCCTGCCAAATTATCTTATATTTAAAACCTTTGTATTTTATCTATGTTTATCCTTTCTTTATATTTATTCTGTACCTGTAGTTGTAGTTGTTGTCTCCCCAGTAGAATATAACTCCTTGTGGTTAGGCATTATTTCATTCTTTATAACTGTATTGCCCTTTGCTCAGCACAGTGTCTCACACATAGCAGACAATAAACTTAGACAATAGACATTTGTTGATTGGTTGACTGTGACCCTAAGTGGGTCACTTAAGCTCTCTGAGCTACAGTTTCCTTATCTGTAAAATGGGGGAAATAATAGCACTGACCCCATAAGGTTTTTTTGTGGATTAAATGAAATAATATATGTAAGGTACTTTGAAAAGCGTAATGTACTACATAAATGTCAACTATTATAATTATTATTATGCTCATTCACTTTTGGTCTATTGTATTATTTTAAAGAACTTTACCTGAGGTTTATTCCCTTCCTTTGCTCTGTCCATGGTGGCTGATTATTCATTATCAATCTCATGACTCCTGATAAGGGTTTGTGTTCCTGGACCTGATGATGTTCAGTTATGATATAGGATTACTATTCCAATGAGACACAGGGAAGATGAGGAGTTGGGAGGGTGGGTAGAAAACTGAGGGAGTCAGAGTAGTATGGTTTCATGAAAATTACGTTAGGCCCACACCAAAGCATGGAGAGACTTCTGCTTATAAAAGGCTATCTGTGTCATATTAAGGGGTCTATCTTGCATAAATCTCCCCCTCATAACTTTTCTTTTGGTTAATTTTTTTTTCCTGAAGGCCAAATTTAGACCAAGAGGGTCCTAGAGAGGAGAAACATGGCAGATACTGTGGATTATTAAGAATGGCTAGAGTGCTAGAATGGCTTTGATTGATAACCATGTACAACTTATATTTTTGGCAAAAAAAAAAATTATATTTTACTCATCCTTCCCCAAACTGTATGCAAGATACTAGCCTGTTCACCTCCTGATGGATACAAACAATGAATGTTCTAGGGCAAGTGCTCCACCCACAGCACCAAACATTCAACTCCAGTTCATTATTTTAAAATCCACAGTGGCTTTCTTTCCAGTAAAGAAATTAGCCTCACCGCTTACGGTTACATGGAACTATGATGCCCTCTAATGGTCTGTTTAAAACATACACCTTTCTGTACAGTGAGCTTGAGAGGGAAATGCTGATAACAAATTGGAATGGTGCTGATAAGATGTCTCATTATAAGAACTACTGTCTGAAATAAATAGATATTTATCAAGCAATAACATTAAATACGGAATTTAAAATTATTCCACTTCAAAAAGTGGAAGTTTCTATAAGGTTCTAAGTTTGACCAATGGCTAAATTCAATTGCGTTTCCCAGCCAAAAATGTCTTCCTTGTATTTGGTTAGATACATATTTGTCAGAACCATATCTGACTTAAGAATAACTTTAACAAAATTGTATTTACACTTGTTAATATTAAACAGATTGTGGAGATAGAAATTGTCTATCATTAAGTCAGTATTCTGGGATTGCATCCTTACTTTCAAAGTTAATACATATTTTTTACGTAATAATTTCATTTCCTTTATAAATGCTGTCAAGATAAAATGCATAAAACACAAGGAAAAGCTTTATCTAAAATAATCACAATCAGCATTCAAATTTTATTTTCCCCTCCCTTCTGTGTCTTTGTTTAAAGTTCATTTTGCTCAGAATTAATTTGAGATCTTCCCACTGATACAAGTATAAATCTCTTGTTCTTAAATCCTTTTCCTTATATTGGAACAAGTTATAAATCAAGATAAATTCACTTTTTAAAAATTTGTTTTGACACTAGTACAGCACAAATTCCCAAACTACCTGAAGCTCCATTTCACTGTACTTGGAATGGCAAGATACCTTAGATTCATCCAGTCCAACTTCCTCATTTTATAGAAGTAAAAAAAAAAGATTTGAAGATGTTAAATGATGACTATATATATACAGGAAGCAATGAAAGTTGTCAGGATTTGAACCCAGTTCTTTGTTTTAAAATCCAATGCTCTTTCTTTTTATGGTATCTGATTTTCAATCCACTAGTAATTAAAAATCCTGAAATGCCAACACTTTATAGATTATAGGATATTAGAATTTAAACCTCAAAAAGACCTTAGTGATCACACAGTCTCCAAGAAGCCTTTTCCAGTAATCCTTAACCTTAGAGATTTTACTCTGTTATTATTTCCAATTTATACAGTAAACATCCTATTTGTAAATAGTTTCATGCATGTTGTCTTCTCCCATCAGATAGTGAACTCCTTGTCGGGGGAGGGGGAGTAGGTAGTTTTTTTACCTTTCTATGCATCCTTAGAACTAAGCACAGTGCCTGTCACATAGTAGACACTTAATAAGTGCTTTTTGAATTGACTCGACCTAATCTATATTCTTCATCTCACTGATGAGAAAAATGAGGTTGTTTAGGTTTGATAAGATTAAATATTGTTATATGTCCTGTATTTTCTTGTTTTTATGGCTATGACTGTCAATGAAACCTTTATCTTAATTAGGAATCTTCTTCTTTGGGTGCCTGGTTTTATAACTAATGATATTTCACCATTTTTGTTTGAGCATACCCTTAATGTTTCTACTCCCTGAGTGTCTTCACATCATGCCATGAAAGCACCTATCCCTCCTCCCTCAAAACACACACACACACACACACACACGCACACACACACACACACACCCCATATCCAGCTCTGGTAACAACAGTCAAATCAATACTACCATTCCTGGAAAAAAAATGATATTCCAATTGCCCTATGACTGCATTCAACATCCTTGTAACTTCCTTGACCAAACTTAATCTCCTAGGCCACCATTCCTCAAATATGTTATCTTTAGCTATTAGAATACAAGTGCAGGGATGGCATTGTGTTTTGTATTAATAGTACCTGCCTAACACATGTTAAACACTTTAAAAAAATCTTTTTTCATTCATTCTTTTCTTCACCAGCTCCCTCCCACAAGCACACAGGTCTATTTTTTTTTTATCCAGACATGTGTTTTCCTTAGTAAAGTCTGGATAAGGAAATTCCCTCTACCATTGCCCACTTCTAAAATTATTTAAAAGGAGAAGATAATAACAATTGTTTGATTTGCGCATTTTAGAACTGGGAGGCCTTCAAAGCTATCACTGGTTACATATTAATTTAATTTGGCATTGATAGATACTAATTATTGCATGCTGTGAATACATGCAAACTCACAAGGGCACAAATTGTGCATTTTAGACATTCATGTTCATATGCTCTATTCTTGGCATGCATATCCAATAAGACAGTGAAATGTTACAGGATTTTATCTGAGGAAGTAATGACATTGACAAGTGCTCTGTTTTAAGTATATAGATTATTAAACATACAACAAAAGATCTACTGCTGTTCTACATTAGAATGGTATAAAAAAAATAACAGAAAAACTCCTGCCTTTCTGTAACAACATAAGCTACACTTGTAATGTCAGCAGTAGATAAAAAATATCCTCACAAAATTTATATAAAAATACTGAAGAATTGTGCACAATCTTGGAGCATTTTTTTTCATGCTGTTTGTATTTTCACCAGATGCTTGTAGAGCCAAAGGCTGGCCATTTTTGCTTTCATAATGTTGAAGGCTTTGATCATATGTGGGAGCACTTTAAATCAATTTCTTGAGAAGGATCCTTTATATTCATTTAATATTCCCTTTTATCACATCATTCTTAGTATGCTTCCCTTTCTCCATCATTTTCTGGGCAGGAGGCAAGCATTATTCATTGAGCATTCCCATTTTATAAGTCAGGACACTGAGGCAAAAGGTGATTAAATAGAAGCAAATAGCATAGTTAGCAGCAAAAGCATGACTCAACAGCCTTTAGGTGCTCTGAACCCCAATACTGATGAAAAGATTATTCACATGCTTCCTCCTATTGTAGAAATCTCAGTTTTATGAGATAGAAAAATAAGGAAACCACAAATCGCTTAAAATGGGCACCAACTGCTAAGAATTTTACTCCAGGTCAACTTTATTACCTGTCTTGGAGTTAACGAAGATAGTACTATTTAAGGAGCAGAAAAAGTGTTTATAAACTTGTATTTTATTGACTCAGACACAGAGGTACAGAAAGCTAGTAGAATCTGAGCGAAAAGATAGTTTAAATTTTAGGAAAGTCTTGGGCAAGCATCCTGTGGTGTCGCAATGGCCTCCTTCTGGCCTCTGCCACTAGTAAGATCTTTGCAGTGCCTGGGTGACAGCTTCAGTTCACATCTAGTGAATTTCTCTCCCTTCATTCCTACGTATATCCTCGACTTGTCATCATTAGAAGTCTTAGCCAAAAATGTCACTCAAGGCCATTCTTTTACTTGAAGAGAGGTACCACGAACCCTTCCCAAAGAGGACTTACTGTTGACACTCCTGGCTCCTCCTCTAATAAAGAGATCTGACTCTTCTTTATACAGTATTGGCCTGCCAGCCCATTTGTTGAGTGTGTGGCGGCCTCTGCTGGGATACAGCTGCATCCAAACGTTACGCTACCCTAAGAAGACGACATGTGGATGCTTAGGAGAGGTAAGAGAGAGAGAAAGAGAAAAGAGAGTGTGTATATGGGGAGGGGGGGGGGGAGAAAGAGAAATCTGCAAGAGGGAAGCAGTGCATCCTGGAAGGAGGAGCTGAGGAGGGAGCCGCTGGGATCCAAGGCAGAGAGCTGGTGAGCGTACCCTCCCTCCATCCCGTTCCACTTGGGGAAGCGGTGGGAACTTCAAGAGATTCAGTATGTGTTGGTGACAACTGAGACATCTGCACCAGGCAGCTCGGGTTGGGGAGCAAAAGAGTACGGGGCGGGGAAGGGGAGAAAAAGGCATTTGCAGAACATCTACTTACCTCTCTTCCCATGTCCAGCGCAGTTGGTAAGCGGGGCGGGGGGGGGGGACGGGGGGAGCCGCTCAGTGTGGAGGAGATACTGAAGGGGGGCGGGGGTGGGACACGATTCGACCCTATGGGGAAGAGATGAGGGGGGTTGCGAGGATGGGAAGGGCACGGGATGGAGGGAGGTTCTCAGCCTTCTTCTCAGGGGAGCAAATGACCCTTTGGGATTGGGGAAGAGAGCCCAGCCACTGCTGGCTGAAGTGTTTTTGAATTGGGGAGAGACAGACCCCAGACAGAGGGAACAATGTGTCGCCTTTCCTACTGGGAAGTGCCTAGAGCCCGGAGCAGAGCAGTATCTGGTAGAGGGAGAAGGGAATTGACGGAAGGAAGGAACCCGGTGCCAGGGAGAGCCCGGGAAGAGTGCAAACTTTGCCTAGCCAGACTCCGTGGGGCATATCAGATCCCAGAGATGGGAGAGTGGGCATGGAAGAGGGATAGGACAGGGGATAGCGCAGCCCGCACTGAATGAGGGGTATAAAGCTGCTGGATTGCTACCGAGGTGCGGAGCCGCTTCTAAAGGGGTTGCTTTTGCCCACCACCCTCAAACCAGAGACCGCAGCTGCAGAGGGAGAAAAGGCTGGGAGGGGTACTATTTGGAGGGGGTGTAGATCTTGGAAATACCAATCTTTTCTTGCCCCCCACATCCCCACCCCCACCCCGCCTCTAGTGCCCTTGATGTTTAAAGTGCTGAGGGTAGAGGTGTGTATTTAGCGCGCAAAGGGCTATGGCCAAGAACTGCTTATTTTATCTTTTATATATCTCCCAGAGCTTAGCCCATAGTATGCGTTTATTGAATTTGTCGACCTCCCTCCTTCCTTTCCCTTGCCCTCCCTTCGGGGCACCTGGGTAAGTTTTCCCTTTTTTGGCTTGCTTGCTTTTTAAGAGTTGAGGATGGGAGGCTGGGACTAGGTGCAGCCTGGTGTATTGCAGTGTGATTCCGAAGGGGCAGATAACCACGGATCAATTGGCAGAGGCTTTGGCTGTGGAGCCTCTACCCGCCCTTTGCATATTGGTGAGACTAGAGATTTGCAAGGAGGGAAACCTATGGAAAAAATAACACTGAGTAATTCAATGAGATGCAGAGGAAAAGGGAGATCTGGAACTAGGTAGGGAACCGTGAAGGGAAGTGAGAAAAGAAAGGAATGGTGAGGGAAAAATCCAAAGGTGGGGTAGATTATCTGAAGATCAGTGAAATTCCCCCAGGAGGGAGAAGCAGGGGTCGAGTTAGCAAAAAGAGAAGGCTGGAGTGGATTCAGTGCTCCGACTCCGCAACCCTCCTCCCGCTTCCCTCCCACCTCCACACACCCTGGCACACACGAGGATGGTGTTCCCGGCTAGAGAGCTTACGCAGCGATCTGGAGACCCCCTGGGGCTCCTTACCTCTTTCCTTCAGCACCTAGTGCAGAGGATGCTGGAAGAGAAAGAGGCACCCCCCTCCCTTTTTTTTTTTTTTTGCTCCTTCCCTTCACCTCCCCTCCCCTGGCTGTTGTATGCCCGGTTATATGCCAGGTAAAAGGGGGACTCAAAGGCGAAAAGGCAGGGTGTAGGTGACCTCTGACTCTAGAGACCTTCCGCATTTAAATATGCCTTGGGGTAGGCACTAGGAAGTATTTTTTAGCATTTTAGGTTTTAAGTCTTTATTGTGGTCCCTCATTTGGGGGAATTGGCATCAGCGGTCTCAGGAACAAAGTACAATGAAAACAGGCAGGCTGCATGTATGTGCAGATGTGTGTTGATTTGGATTGCACGAAGAAAAGCACATTGTTTGGGTCTGAGTCCCTAACCAAGAGGAAAAGGAGAAGGACAGCCTCCAATTCTTTAACTCGTTAATTAGGGATCAAAACAGAGCCGAGAGACAGATTTCTCCAAAATATAACACTTATTAGGTTATTTAGTCATTGAGGCAGCCATCCAAGAAAGTGGCAACCTTTCTAATAAGCAGTTGTTATATTATAGTAATCTTTAGAATGTTCCCCAAAAGTAACCTTTGTCCTCTTTCTCCAAAATTTCTCATGACACCTTTCAGTAAAAGGAATAAGTTGGCTTTGAACACTTAGGAGGAATGATATTTTTGAAAGGAAAAAAAAACAGTGAAGTACTAACAGAATCACTTTCTCAGAAAATACCACGAATTTAATTTGAGGAACATTTGGGGGTAATTATTATGTGAACAACGAGTAAGAGGTTAAAATTAAATATTTGGGTTAATGGTTTAAAAATGAAAAGCATGATTCTGTATTTTATTTTGTTTAAGTGAAAAAAATAAAGCATTATGCTAATTTCTTTGTACTGTATTTTATTGCCTACTGAAAATGAAAGTCATGAGGGAACGAGTATGGAACTGTACTTGTATAATGACACCAAAATGTATCCTAATGTTTCTTTATTTATGAATAGTTAAAAAATGATTCTTTGCAGTAGGGTTTGGTTCCAAGCTGTTTATCACCAAGACATTCATGGGCATATGTTCTTTTCCTTTTATTCATTCCAGACTAAGGATCAAGGTGGAAAAGAGAATTTTCCCCCAAAATTCAACCACTTCACTTATTATTCTTATTGGGAATGGACAATGGAATGTTTTCTAGCTTTGTCATGATCAAAAACCTCCTCCTCTTTTGCATTTCCATGAATTTAGCCAGTCACTTTGGGTAAGTCATCTGGTTTTTCCAATTATTATATTTTATAACAGCAACAAACATGTTCAGTTAAAGAATTTGTTCAATGGACCATAGATGCAGAACTAGAAGGGATTTTATAGGTCCTCTAACCTAGTCTTCTGATTTTAATGAGGAGAAAAATGGATTCTAGATAAGTCAAGTGACATGTTAAAGGTCTTCTCAGTGCAGAGCTGGGATTTGAACCCATGTTCTCTGACTTCAAATTCAGTGCACTGAAGAATTAATTTAGTTCTTTGCCCACCTACATATTCCTGAATCCTCAGCATCCTAGTGGCTAGAAATAGCATTAAACGAAACTTTCTCTGATAGATTGACCACCTGAAGTGTAGTTTCCGAAGTGAGTCAGAGAAAAGAGGACTAGGGTAGAGAATATTGTGAATTTACAACCTTAAGAATGGAAATAATTTGGTTCCAAATCAGCAGTACTTCTTCCAATTCAGGTTAAAAATTAAATGCAGAGGTTTAATACTCATGTGCACATTTTCTGTTAGAAAAATGGTTCATAAAATTTGATAGCTATTGTTCTCTCGTTCACAATAGATTATGAAATGTGGTATCATTCGAAGGTTGTGATTGATTGCTTATGACATTGAAAAGTTGTGCCAAATTTACTCAATAACCTTGGATTTGTGTCTAGTTTGAATGTCTGAAAAGTCACCTTGAAGCCTTATATGATGAAGAATTCCTGGCATTGTTATTTCTGTTATGGTCTTTCGTGTGATTTTTTGTGTCAATATCATGGCTGTTTAAAAATATTCTTTTCCCCAAAATGACATTTTGTTCATTCCAGAGAAACTTATTCTTTTCACACAGAGGCCTTCACACCCTCTTAGTGTTGTTGAGACCAATAAGGGGAGTATTTCTTAGCATTGATGAGATGAAATTTAAATAACGAAGTTAACGAGAGTTATCACAGAAAGCTTCCAAAGCTTTAGAACTACCAGACCAAAGAATTGTCTCCTGAGATGAATTCTTTTAAAACTAGCATGGACAGAGAAGTTGGGAACCATAGGATAGGAAATGTTTCTGCTTCCCCTGACCTTAGTGTAATGATACATATTTTCCTCAATATCTAATCTCCTCCGCTTGTAGCATCCTTGCATGTACATTGTTTTCAGTTCGACAAATTAGTGTTGCTCAGAAATTTGCAATAGGCTTTTGGAATATGTACCAATAGTTTTTAGAATTTACTCTAAATAATTATTCTGTGAGAGTCATATACATCTTAATTAATACTATAAAATTTATAGCAATAGTTCTCGAGTTTTTCAACCTGTTTTTCCTTTTTTTTTTCACCTTTCTCCCCTTGTCTAGTCCCAGGGAATAAAACACCATAGTTGCCACATCACCCCTTAAATACATTTTTAAAACACTAAATCTATTTTTTATCCTACAGGAGGCCCCACCACTAAATAGCTATTAGGCATTTGAGTGGTATGTACCATGAGCCAGTTGAAAATCTTGTAATTTCCCAGGCATCCTAACAATACAGAAAGAATGATACTCAATTAATGAAGAAAATATACACTTTAATATTTACTCTCTCATTTTCTTCAGGGAACAACTTAATTAAGAGTAATCATCACTAGTAAGGCTCAAGTACCAACATAGGAGAATAGATTTAAAAGTGGAAGGGACTTTAGAAGCCATTTAGACCAACCTCATCATTTTACAGAGGCACCTAGCTGCAGTGCTAGACCTAAAGTCAGGAATATCTTAGCTCAGGTCCTGCCTCAGGCATTTACAAGCTGTGTGACCCTAGGCCAGTCCATTCATCTTCATCTTACTTTCTTCATGTGTAAAATGCAGCTAGTAATAGTACCTACTTGGCAATGTTGCCGTAAGGATAAAATTAGATACTATTTATAAAGCACTTTGCATACCTTAAAGTGCTACATAAATGCTATTATTATTATTATCAATTAGATGAAAAGACTGAAGGTCAATAAACCTATAACTTGTCCAAGGGTGCACGTGTAGTAAATGACAGAGTCAAGATTTAGACTGAAGGTCTCCAACTCCAAATCCAGTAGTCTTTTTCCCATTATACTTCATTATCCATCAGTCCCTTAATATGATATTAGATCAATTCACAATCATTTATTATATGTAAGGCAATGTTAAGCCTTGAAGATGTAGAGGTGAAAAATTGCAATTTTGTACATTAAGGAACATGCAGATTAATTAGGGATAGATGATATCTACAAAAAGAAATGTGATATAGAGTACAATGTGAAGCCTTCGGGTGGGGGGGGATAATGGAAGGAAAATCAGAGATCCAGGCATAGTGCTCCAGGAAAATCTGAGGAGGTAGTGATCACTTATAGCTTACAGAATCAGAAAAGGAAAGCTCCATGGAGGAGACTGTACTCAAGCTGGGCTTTGAAGAAAAAAGAGAATTTCAATAGACAGAGATAAGGAGGGAGGCAGTTCTATAGGGGCATTACCCTTGTGAACATAGAGACACTGATGTCCACACAAGGAGAGCAGGGAACAGTAGTTCAGTATAGCTAGAATATAACCCGCATGAAGAGGATTCATGTAAAATAAAGCTGGAAGGGTATGTTTTAAGCAGAACCTCGTGACCTTTAAATACCCGGCTAAGGAGTTTGTATCATTCTTTTAACCAATGAAGAACCAACAGAGGCTTTTAAGTAAAGGGGGGACATGTCCCTCTACATTGCTGTTACTACTGAATTGTTTTTCAGTTGTGTATGGGTCTTTATGATTCCATTTGGGGCTTTCTTGGCAAGGATGCTGGAGAGGTTTGCCATTTCCTTCTTTAGCTCATTTTACAGATGAAGAAACTGAGACAAACAGGGTTACACGATTTGCCCAAGGTCACACACAGCTAGTAAGTGTCTAAGGCCAGGTTTGAAATCAGGAAAATGAGTCTTCCTGACTCCAGGTCTGACGCTCTATTCACTGAACCTGGATTCTATTCACTAGACCATCTACACTAGGCAGATTCTTTTGGCATCAGTGTGAAGGATGGATGGAAAATGGTGAAGACTGCTGGCAGGAAGACCAAGTAGGAGGGAGTTCTGAACTAGAGTGATGACTGGGTGAGGACAAATGCTAGTCATATTGTGAGGTTAGAAGCAACAGGGTTTCCCAGTTGTTTCCACATGGTGGTTTCGGAATAAGGAAAGGGAAGAATCAAAACTGATTCCAAAGTTTGGAGATGGCAGTGCCATCACCAGAGATAGGGAAGTTTTAAATACAAGGCTTAAATGCCAAACTTTAAATACCAGTTTGGAAGGAGGGAAAAAATATATATGACACACTGTTGGTAATATTACCTTACTTTATATAGTACATTTAACTTTTCAATGATTTTGCCTTGCAAAGTGTGACATCTGGGTTCTACATTGGGCTCTGCCACTGACTATATTTTTCATCTTGGACAAGTCATTTAAAATTTGTGAATCTTACTTTTCTCATGTGTAAAAGAAGAGAATTGAATTCAAGAATCTTTAAGATTTCTTCCAGCTCTAAATTAAAATGAATGGGGTTCTTTCAAACCTCTGCTCTTCACATAGGCTTTGTAAACCAGATAGAATTATCTCCCTTTTATAGAGGATGACACTGAGGCATATGACAGCGTACTGCCTTGTTGAACATCATAAAGCTAGCTAATGGCAGAGATGAGGTTAGTAGGCATCTTTACTGAATGTGTCATTAATTCTTCATATTAGCCTACCTAGCCACAAGCATTTAGTACAAGAAATATATTGTATGTAACATGTATCTCAAGAATAGAATTTTCTGATATAATTCTAATAACCATGAAAATTCTTTAATGTGCTTTAACATTACAAATTTCAGGGGCTTTTTTCTCTCTTTTGGACAAAAACTTTGGGTCCTTAAATAAGACTAGTATATTCATTTATTTATCTGGGCAACTAAACTAGTAGCCTATTTATTGGTCATTAGGGAAATGTTCTAAACTGCAGGAATAAAAAGACTTAGAGCTTATGTGTTGATACGTGTAATACATAGAACCAATGCAACAAATACTGAACACCTATTTATTTTGTAGATAAAATAACATATGCATATATTTGGCAAACATACAGATACCTCTGTGTATCTATTGTATATGTATATATAGATGCATAAACATATGCTAATTTTACACACACATATACACCAATATACACATATACTCATTTTAATTTAGTTAATGTCAAGATCAATGAGTTTATTGACTGGCTCATGATTAACAAGTATTTAGGAAGTTAGCATTCTGGTAGTGAGGGTGATAGTTAAGATTAGGAAACTATCTTTTCCCTGAAGCATTTTGGTCCTCAGTTATTTCATTTTTGGGGAGATTAACTGTCTAAACATAAAATTAGGCAGGTTAGGGATTATGTTCCATCTTTCTACATTATAGACTGTTCAACTTCAGAGTCTTCACCAATCATACCAACCATATTCTTTAGTTTCTTCTGATTTCATATTTCAAAGAAAAATGAGCAGGTCTAAGATGATCTGATATTCTATCCACTATTTTATACATAATATTTCCACAGCCTTCCTTCCATTGCTCCCTTTGGTGCTTATTCCATAAGAATATAAACTTTCATTCCTTTAAACTTTCTGTGTTTTCACAGAAGGTTTTAGAAGTTAATGCAAGGATTACCTGCATTATTTCATGTGTGTGTTTTATAATTTCAAAATGGGGTTTCTAATACATACAAATAAAAAATATATGAATATGAAATTCTGGGAACTAGAGCTTTGTTCTAGTCTCAGCTGGAAGGAAAAAAATACAAGATGCTAAGCAGCATTGTTGTCTATAGTCTAGGCATTAGCCTAGCAAAATTCTGAGTGGCACATTCCAAGAAGTTTGGCCATCAGTTACATTTTTTACACTATAGGAATGGTCTAAAAAAATAACCTACTAAGTCAAAGGTAGTGATTGAAGTCTGCCTTGGTGGAAGGAATACACACCAAAGACATAAAGGAACCTTGAAGTATTGGGAAGCAATGCTATGTATACCTGCATATAGAATTGTGTAGAAATTTAATTGATCTTTTTAAGGAAGTTAATGCATGAAACATCATCTTGTCTGTCCATTAGAAAAGAAGCTTGAGGAACTTTAATATTCAAACTTTTGAATCTGAATGTAGGGGATTGATATTTCTCACTTAAACCTTGAGTAATTTTCTAAGTTAAGTTATATCTTGAGTAAAATGAGTTCTATAAGTATCTTAAAGCATTTTAGGGTGATATGCAACTATGGAATTACTTTAGTGGGCCAAGTTTATGTTACAGTAAAAGTGCTCATAACTCTGAATATCAGTTTTATTGCAAAATAAAAGTATCTGCATAATTTGGAAAGTAGTATAGTTTTGCAGAAAAAGCAGGAACTGAGCAGTCAAATAATCTGGTTTCTGGTCCCTATACTGGTCTAACTATGTGATCTTAGAAAAGTCATTTTATGCCCCTGTGATTCAGTATTTTTCTAAATTTGTAAAATGGGGAAGATAATTCCTGTCATATTGATATCACAAGTACAGGGTGTGGAACAAAGAAATCTAGAACCACCTTGTGTCTGAATGAGCCATTAGAAAAAGACGTTTAGAGCCATTCAATTTAGATGATCATGGAGGGGAGGGTTTGGGAAAAAAAGTGACAAGATGTGGTCACAAAGAAGGATATCATGCTATCTTATTAAAATTAAGACAGAATGAAGAAGGACAAAGGCTGACCATCAGTATAAGAATAAAGATTTTCCCCCAAATAACAAAAACGTTGAAACTCACACTTCTAGAAGAGAACTAAGAAAACTAGCTAAAACAGAGAAAAGCATTATAGAAATGAGGAGGGAGAAACAGGATGAAGGAAACCAATGAACTTTTAAAAATCTTATGTTGATAAAAAATTAATGTGAAATATGTGTAGACATTTATTTTTTGCCCTTAGGAAAAGGATTGGAAATATGAAAAATACATGAAAATGTCATAAAGCAATATGATGATAAATTAAAGTAAGAGATATGATGACAGCTGCGATTTCTCCTACCTTTTCATCACCCTACAAATTCCAAGTCTATTTCTGTTCTTGGAACAGACCTTAATTTAAAAAAAAAATCCTTCTTAATTTATTTGATAGATGTTTGAATTTTCTTTAGCTCATATAATAAGTTATTTTGTCATCTTTAATCAAACAGTACCTAAGAATCTTGGTTTTTGAGCTTGTATCAATATATGTTACATAAGTACATGCACATACATGTATATGCACAGAAGCACAAACACACACACACACACACACACACACACACACATACACACACACACAAAAGCTTTCACCAAGCTATCGAATCTAAGAAAGCTAAATTGAAAAAAGGGGAGGGGTTAGAAGACAGTATAATAAATTTGGAGGATTGGTATAATTTGAAGTTTTATCATGAAAATTAAAAATAAAATAAAGGGGAAAAGCACAGAAAAAAACCCAAAAACAAATGTAGAGTCAATCTGTCAACCTGAGTCATCTCTGTGCACTTAGGGAAAAAAAAATACCTAATTTAAAGCTTAATCCATCCTACGGAGTTAATAATTAGGGAAATAATAAGGCTAATGAAAGAAAATAATTCCTAAGTGTATGCCTTATCAAGAAGAAGTTAGGAACATTCTTCATGTCAATAGGCAGTTAGTTAAACATAGCATGACAACTACTCAGAGTGACACTATGGGAGTGAAGTTACATCTCTATCTGCCATCTTCATCAGGAAATCAATTGAAAAATGAGTCAGAACAAGCAAGAGAAAAAGAATGTGTGCTTCCTATTTGAAAAAGAAAAAAAGAGGTTAAACTGTATGAAATGTATCTCTTAATTAGTTTGAAATTTAAAAGCCAAGAGATATCACTAAAAATCATCTTTTCCCCCCCAAAGACTCCTACTGCAATTACTGATATTTACAAGGTTGTTATGCTTGTAGTACATTTAGGAAACTGATTAACACAAAATGCAAAAGTAGAATCAAAGGGACTCCTAACCTTGACAACCATTTTAGGAGTCAGAAACCTTTTCTTGTCACCTTTGGAGCTCTTAAGATTTCTGTGGGCCTTTCAGATCATTTGGTGACTTCCAAAGAAAGTTCTCATCAGAGATTTTCCATTCCTTTGCCATCTCTCCCCCAAACCTCTACATACCTTAACTGTTACAAAGAATAAGAAGGAGCTACCAGAAGCATCACATTATTTTCGATAGATACAAAGCATTCTGAGTATTAAAAGTGGTTAATTCTTGACATTCAATCTCTATTCTTCAATTGTCAAAACTATTCACATTGTATTTAACCATTTAAAGTCACTTCAACAACACGCAACTTTGTGGTAGTTTAAAAATATTATTCTCAAATTAACTTATATTTAGTTTTTTCTATCACAGTATGAGTATTTCAACCTCTGTATTCAAAGAAAAAAATCAGACAGTTGGATAGCTGACTACATCAAAAAATTAGACACAGTCTGAAAGACCAAGAATTCCAACCAACATGGGCCATTAGAACTTTGTACGTATTTTTCCTGTAGTTGCCTGGCAATGAAAGCTAGTACATTAAAATAGTATTTCTTCTCTTATTAGTTGTCAAGAACATTTCAGAAACATTTATCTTGTAAGTAGACCACGTAAATCTCAGAACAGATTTCTTAAAGGAATAAATAATATTGGGCCATGGAAGATGAGGTTACCTGAGGTCTCCCTTGCAATTTGTACATATGGATTCTAAGATTCCCTAAAACAAGTCACTCTATATATTACTCTCCATTTTTGGAATCATCCCATCAGGAATTATATGTTACTTTCTTACTTGCTGGGAAATTTGAAAAGAAGCTGATAGGAAATTATTTTTCTAGTTTTAGTGGACCTTGCTTTTAAAAAAATTCTTCTTCTTAAACAGCTATTCACAGATGCCAACAAGTTCAGTGAAGGATGAGACCAATGACAATATTACAATATTTACCAGGATCCTGGATGGTCTCTTGGATGGATATGACAATAGACTGCGCCCAGGACTTGGAGGTGGGTACATATTCCTTTCCTGAAGTGAGGTAAGTACTGAGGACAATGATTATGTTTCTTGAATACAAAAAATTCTATCGAGTGGCTCCTTTTACATTCCTAAATAGCTTCCCATCCCCATTTTAATAGATAAACTAGTATAATATGATATGTTCGGACTAGAAACAGGCAATGATACCCTTAATAAAAATGGTCATTTACCACGCTTTAATGTTACAATATTCTTGGTATATGTGTTGACTGCTTTCATTCTTACAACAAGCTATGCAATGGATAGTGCAAGCATTGTTATCTTTAAAAAAACAGTTTACGCATTAGGAAACTGAGGGTCATTAAGGCTAAGTTACTAGGCTAAGATCATGCAGATAATTAATGGATTAGCCAGGATTCAAATCCATTGATCTTGACATCATGCTATATCATTCCAGGGATACATATAGCTTGCTTTCCATTTTCTGGGTCCTAATTGTTTTAGAGAAAATTTGTTGGTTTGGGAGAGCAAGTGTCCCTAAGAAATTTCCTTGCCCAAACAGAATCCTTTTTTTCTGGAGCACTTAAAGAAGGACAAAAGCTTAGGTCAGCCCTATATGGAGGGACTCTTTTACAAATCAACTTTACACCTTCATTCCTGTGAAGATTTGCTCAGAAATCATTCACTATTAAGTGAATAACCAGTAGAGGAAAAATAAATTCTCTGTAGAACAGGACAGATTGTGATATTCCTTAATAACATTCAGTATTAGTGATGAAAAGTGGTTTACTAAGAAACGAAGAAAAAAAGTGATAGCAATTTTAATTTCCTCGTATGTGTTTTGGTTTTGTTTTTGTTAACAAAGTGATCGCTTAGATTCAAATACTATCCAGTTCCAATTTATAAAACACACAAAAATGAGAAACTCTAGGAGGAAAGAATTGGTATGAGGTGAAATTATTAGAAAGAGGGCTTCCCAATTAGTGTTCCCAATAAAACCATTGATCTAAAAGATTTAATGAGGCAAAAATGACTGAATTCCCTCTCTGAATATAATATCAATGAATTCCATGTATATATGTATATGTGTACACACATGCACACACATATGCATATACACATAGATATACATGCATATCTACATGTATGTACATGCATGTGTGTTTTGTGTAAAGCATTATGTTAGACCCTATGTGGAATATATAAAAGTTAAAGCATTATTCTTAGTTTCAAGGAGAATGAAATCTACTTGAAGAAAGAAATAAGACATGCTCATGTGGAAATTTAACAACATAACAGAATCAGGCAATACATGATGAGCAGCAAGTGTTGTACATAGGCTATAAATGCTACCAGAGTATAGATTTAAGAGAGCTAATTTTAGGGCAGAATAGAGTAATGAAGTACTCCTTACCTAATAGGTACTCAGTAAATGATGATGAAGGGAAAGGTAGATGGAGCAAGTGGAGTTAGAGATGTTCCATTAAACATGGGTAAGATTTGGGCAAGGAGTTACATAGGATGAGGAGAACCAAATGATGAGATGTGATTCTCTAACTATAGGACATTGAATATTTTAAGATATATTTAAGAAATACCAAATGTGCTCCACATAAATGAAGCAAATGAAATCTTTCTATAAGATAGTTCCTTAAAGTAAGGTCCTATCGCTGCTTCAGTAGTAATACAAACTTGCTAAGATTGAATACAATTATACCAAATTATAATTTATAAATCATAAGATCTTAGGAGCCTCTTTGGAAATATAACATTTTTTGAAAGTGCAAAACTATTAAAGAATTACATTTTGAGACATAGAGTTGTTTTAAATCTTCAACTGTCTTTCGGGTATCTCAAACTGGATACCTGGTAGACATCTTAAACTCAATACGTCTAAAACAGAACTCATTATCTTTCCCCATAAACCTCTCCTTCCCCTACTTTCTGTGTTACTATAAAGGGAAATGCCATCCTCTCAATCCCTCAGGCTCCCAACCTAGGAGTCATCCTGGATTCTTCACTGTTTCTCACCTCCCATATCCAATATGCTGCTAAGGCCTATTATTATCACTTTTGTAACATCTCTTATATACATGCCCTACTCTCCTTTGACTCTGCCACAACTTTGGTGCATGCCCTCCTCACCTCTTGCCTGTACTATCATAATAGCCTGCTGGTGGGTTTCCCAGCCTCAAGTCTCTCCTAACTCCACTCCATTAAAGTACTAAAGTGATTTTCCTAAAGTGCAGGTCTGTTCACATACCACCCCAACCCCAACAGAAAACTCCAGTGACTTCATATTGTTTCCAGGATCATTTTTTGTATTCAGAGCCCTTTATAACCTAGCTTCCTACTACTTATCTTATTCCCCAAGAGATACTCTTTGATCCAATGACATTGGTTTCCTGGCTGTTTCTTGAACAAGACACTCCATCTTGGCTCTGGGCATTTTCTCTGGCTGACCTCTATGTCTGGAACATTTTCTCTCCTCTGCTCTGACTATTGGCCTCTTCCTTTAAGTCCCAACTAAAATCTCAGTTTCTACAGCAAGTCTTCCTTAATCCCCCATTAATTCCAGTGCCTCCCCTCTGTTAATTATCTCTTCTTTTCCTGTATATAACTTGCTTTTTATATATTTGTATGCATGTTGTATCCCCCCTTAGATTGCAAGCTCTTTGAGGGTAGGGACTATGTTTTGCCTCTTTTTGTATCCTCAGAGCTTAGCACGATGTCTAGCGCATAGTAGGGTCTTAATAAATATTAATTGATTAATTGATTATATTAGTTCCAATATTATGGAATCTTTTTAAAAATCACATCTGCCTCTACTATAATTGTTTATTGTGGGTGGTTGGTGATTCTGGGTTCTCAAGGGCTGTGTTCAGAGCTGTTTGTCTTGAACAAACAGCATGTTCACTGCTAAAAGTCCAGGGTTTGAAGAGGCTTATCACTGGTAAGACTTGGAGTGTGGGGACTTTTTGGACAAAACTACTCTGAAAGACTCTAATGGGTTGTCATGGAGTAACAATCTGTATTGTTGGAGCATGGATTCACAATGATAAAATTACAGATCCTGGAAGAAATGATGTATTTAACAAATGATTTGATATTAAGAGTTCTATAGCTTCCAAGGCACTTTTATATCTTTTATCATATTCACTTACTATCACCCTTATGATATAGGCTATGTGTTTATCCCTAACAGACAAACTGAGTCTGAAAGAGATTAAGTGACTTGGCCAAGATCACATAGTTTATAAGTAATGAAATAGCAGTGTGAACCTAGATCTTTTGACCCCAAATCTAGTGTTCTTTCCACTACACCAAGATATCTTTCGTGATTAGTTCTTCAGTGTTGCTTTAATGTTCATATTAACTGGACGATCGTTAATGGGAAAAATAATAATGCTGTGTTTTCACATATAAACCCCCTTTTCTATTCTACTTTGTATACGGAAACTCTCTATCTCCATTTTTCTCTCTATTTTTGTCTGTCTCTATCTGACTGTTACTGTTTCTCTGTCTTTCTCTTGCATTCTTTCCCTCTTTCCTTCTCTTTCTTCTTTCTCTCTCACTCTTTCTTTTCTTTCTTTCTTTCTTTCTTTCTTTCTTTCTTTCTTTCTTTCTCTTTCTTTCCTTCTCTCTCTCTCTCTCTCTCTCTCTCTGTTAAATTCAGTATGAAAATGATTGTGATCCAAAACCAGTATATGTATTTCCAGCAACAAATGCACTGAGTGAATTATGATCTGAGATCTAAATGTAGTTTCTAGGCATGGACAAAATACTTCACCAGAGAAGATTCAAATACAGTGCACTTGAACTTGCCCCAATGGAAAATGTATACACTTTCAGGAAATTGCTTTTCTCTTAAGATGAAGTATAGATGTTACTCAGCATCAGTATTTTAAAGAGTAAGCTGTACCTTAGGTAATTGACTGCCATCCTCCTCATCCATACTAGGAAGAATTTAAATATGACCTTTGATGAAATTTTCCTTCTGCCTAATGGGTTAAGATAGATACTATTTTCAAATTCTACAACTCCCAGGCTGAGATGCTTATTCCTTTGCTAGACCAACTGACTAAACCAAACAGATATGGGACTTCTTGGCCTCCTGTATGATATTGCTTGCATTATCAGACAGAGATTGAGCCCAGGAAACAATTAGCCAGTATTAATTGTAGTAAAAGAATGTCTGGGATAATTGTTAAGCTTTGCATCTAGGCATTAATAAAAGCCACCACCAGAAACCTATTGAATTTACCTATTTCTGTGAGATTTGAATTTTCTCAAGGTTTTCCAGGGAAATTTCAAGTTTGAGTACAAATGTCTACAATTATATCAGAACTTTTGATGGATGGCCCAAAGCTAATTTTCTACTTGTCTAAGGAAATCCCAGAATACTTCCTGACAATAATTATGGGAGCTATAAAACCAGCAGGGGTTGAAACAAAATGCCCTGTATTGTGTGAAAGTACCAACCTAAAATGTTTTTATCATTGACCATCATTCAAGTCTCTATTTCTTAGTATATAGTGATTGCATCCTGAAATGTAGAATGTAACACTACATATCAGAAATTATGAAAACTTTCCTTTTTATTATAGATATAATAGTGTAATATTGTGGTATATAGAGAGTATAGGACATGGAGTAAGGGTTATGTGGATTTAAATCCTGCCTTTGTCACTGGCTATTACCACCAATAAGTCACTTACCCATTCTGCATTTAAGGCAACTCTTTAAGACATATATACATACATACATACATACATATATACATATATATATATATATATATATATATACATATGTATATACATATACATATACATATGTATATACATATATATGCATATATATACACACACTGATTTATGTAGATCATCGTATAAATGGAAGGATTCCCTGGTCCTATGATATCACTGTTCCTTGAAGTATTGATTCATTGTCATTTTTGGAGAGGAAATATAGAAAGTATTTTGGGTCTAGTACACATTTAATTTGGTTTAGTTTGTACCTACTTTTGAAAAACACACACAAAAGTTTAAAATAAATTATAATATTCTTTGATGTTAGAAGATGAATTATTTGTTAATATGAAAATAACATATATCTTCATTATTTAATTGTTCATCCTTATGTTAATGACTAAATCAGGGTTCATGTTTTCATATTTCAGAAAGAATAACTCAGGTGAGAACAGACATATATGTCACCAGCTTTGGCCCAGTGTCTGACACGGAAATGGTACGTTATGGAGCATGGACCTTTCCAAGCCTCAAACTACATCCAAATGTTAAATGATAATATATTCAGGGGAGAGATTTATTGAAATATAATAACCCTAATTCCCTTTCTTTGGCTTAGGAATATACCATTGATGTGTTTTTCCGACAAAGCTGGAAAGACGAAAGGCTTCGTTTCAAAGGACCAATGCAGCGGCTGCCTCTCAACAACCTCCTTGCTAGCAAGATCTGGACTCCAGACACATTCTTTCACAATGGAAAGAAGTCCATAGCTCACAACATGACCACACCAAACAAGCTCTTAAGGCTAGAGGATGATGGTACCCTGCTGTATACCATGAGGTAAAAGCCCGTTTATGCATTTCTTTAGAAGCCTGACATTTCGGAGAGTTCCTTCTTAGCATTGCTCATATCTGGAGCCCTTTGTTTCTCCTCTAGGGAATGTAGACTAATTTCACATTTTTCTGTTATAAGTTTCTTTAAGATTATATGAGTATCACACAATAAATGCAGTATCTCCTATGAAGCCTTTCCATGAGCAGTTAACATAGAGAGGTAGCTAGAAATCAGAAAGTAGAGAGTGCTAGACTCAGAGTTAGGAGGGCCTGAGTTCAAAAATCTCCCTCAGACACCAGCTGTATAACCCTGGGCAAGTCACTTTAATCTCTTGCAATCTTAGTTTCCTAAATGGTGATAGTAATAATGCCTACTTTGTGGGGTTGTTATGAGGATAAAGGAAAAAAAAAGATAACATGCAAAGCTTTTTGAAAACCTTAAAACACTACATGATAAAAATTATTATCATTATTAATTATATATAGAATGACCACTGGGCGCACAACTGTGTAGTAGCTATTGAGAATGCACAGTTAGTAAAGTCCCACCCTTCAAGTCTCTTAAAGCTTAGATCAATCTGAATTCTGTTTAAAGATTGCACTTTTACTTATAATAACTTCCCACAGAATCTTAGAATTGGAAGGACCTTAGACATATGTGGAATCACAGAAACGAAAGATTTTAAAAAGAAAGGAATTTAGAGCTTATCTAATCCAGTCTCATTTTATAGATGAGAAAACTGAGCCCAGGAAAAGTAGGCATCTTGCCTAATGTCATATAGCTAGTTAGTGCTTGCTTTTACTTAGGCCTACCCCCAGGGCTTACTGCAATGCCTGGCATACAGCAGGCATTTAGTAAAGAATCAAATTGATCGACTGAATAATTATTAGATAGAACTCACAACTCGCATTCTAGTGTTCTTCCTATCACCATCACAATACTTTTCATGGCTTTTCTAAGGCAGGTGGGTAGTGCAGTGGATAGAACACCTGGCCTGGAGTCAGGAGGACCTGAATTCAAATTTCACCTCAGACATTTACTGACTATATGGTGCAGGGCAAGTCACCTTACCTTTTTTGGTCCAACTTTTCTCATTGGTAAAATGGGAGTAATAATACCTATACAAACTCTGTTTGCCTTGGTTTTCTCATCTATAAAATAAGGATAATAGAAGCACGTACCTTTCTGGGGATTGTTGTAAGGATCAAATGAGATAATAATTATAAAGCAATTAGCACAGTGCCTGGCACATAATAAGCACCATATAAACATTATTATTATGAATTTTAATGTGGAAATATCACAAAACCAATAAGTTAAGTTTTCTTGAGTTATTGTAGATTTACTCTTCTTGGCATTTACGTTTATTTCTTTAGTTACAAGACTACCATCAGATTAAGTAGAAAAAGCATATGTCATTAATCGTGTCTGTTTTAAGACTATAGAAACCACATATATTTGTTTGTCAAAGAGCTTTTAACATCTTACCTCTATGAGTTGATAATATTTTCATGCTGAATATAAATCTGATTATTTTTAAACTGGAATGATCACACCTAATTTCATACTGTGAAATGTTCATTAACTCTGAGTAAATCTATCATTAAATCAATCAATTGAACAGAGAGAAAGATTATCATATTGCCTTAACAAGGTTTTCACTAAGAGCCTCCATATATAGAAAGTACTTAGGAAAAGCTTGGGAAAAATTAAAAAAAAAATTTGACCTAAGAAGATATTTATACACATAAGAAAATTGAAGTGCTATTGAATTCCTGCCCTTTATCTCATAATCTCACACAAAATAATGAGAATCTTTAAAAATGGACACTTGATCTTTTGAAAAAGAATAATAGTACAAAAAGAATATTAAGTAATCAATGCCTCATTAAGATTTTGATTCTTTCTATTAAATTTCCATTGTATTGGATTTTTGATTTACCTATCTTGCCTATAGAGAAGAAATGTAGGTTACTTAAAAAGAAAAAGGAGGATTTTCAAAAGGTCTGGATTTTATTGCTACTTTTTTTTTACTTTTACCATTAAAATGCTGTATTATCCCAGGCAGATCACTACATATCTCCAAGTTTCAGTATCTGTCTTCATTTGTTTAATAACGGTGTTTGAATAAAGCTCTGAGCTTCCATTAACACCTAATATTCTTTGAATTCTGATTTCTATGTGATAAGTGATACTTGGCACGTCTTTAAATGTGGACAATTGGTTAAAAAAAAGTAACTGAAATATCAACTTGATACCCAAACTACATAAAAATTATTCTTCCTGAAATCATAGCTATTACATTAAGGGACAGGCAGAGCAGTAACATGAAGTAATTAGTGTTTTGATTTTTAAAAAAAAATAAGATCTTAATATAAAAGTTTTGAGCTCATTGGCCTAGTTCTTCCTTGCCTAGAAATGCATTTGGACTTAGACTCTAGAACGGGACTCGAACTATGAGTGGGGTTGAGGCCTAGCCCTGAAGGTCATAGGCACTCAGAGACAGGAGTCTCCAATCAAATTTTTATGAAACACCTCCACACAATCCTCTCTTCCCTGCCCCCTACCCACTCTGTTAATGGATAGGCTCTAGATATACCCCTTTAGGACAATGACTGAATCATCTTGTCTTTGTATTCTCAGTGCTTAGCAAAAGTGGGAGCTTAATAAATTTTTGTTGAATAAAAAATATGAATTCACTGTTGCCCTAATTTCAATCAAACAACAAACATTTATTCACTGTCTACTACGTGCCTGGCACCATTCTAGGCTCCGGGGATACAAAAAGAGGCAAAAGACAGTCTCTGCCCTGAAGGAACTCATAATCACATGTGGGATATAACATTCAAATGAATGCCTACAGGCATACCTTGTTTTATTGCTCTTCACTTTATTATGCTTCTCAGATACTACATTTTAACAAATTGAAGGTTTTTGGCAACCCTGGATTGAACAAGTCTGTTGTTGGCCATTTTCCCAATGTCCTCACATCCCCTTTGCGACAGATTTTGCTTAATTCATACAATATTTCAAACTTTTTCATTATTATTATATCTGTTATGGTGATCTGTAATTAATGATCTTTCACGTTAATATTGTAATTGTTTTGGGGCGCCATGAATCACACACACATAAGACAGTGAACTTAATTGACAAGTGTTACATGTGTTGTAACTGCTCCACCAACTGGACTGTTCCCTATCTCTCTCCTCACTCCTTGAGACACAACAATACTGAAATTAATAACCCTACAGTGGCCTCTGTGTTCAAATGAAAGAAAGAGTCAATTGATGTGGCAAACTTCATTGTTTTCTTATTTCAAGAAATTGCCACAGCCACCCCAACCTTCAGCAAGCACCACCCTGATCAGTCAGCAGCCATCAACATCAAGGCAAGACCCTTCATCAGCAAAGAGATTATGACTTTCTGAGGGCTCAGATGATGGTTAGCATTTTTTAGCAATAAAGTATTTTTTAATTAAGGTATGTACATTGGTTTTTTTAAACATAATACTATTACACACTTAATAGACTACAGTATAGTATAAATATAACTTTTATATGCACTGGAAACCAAAAAATTGTGACTTGCTTTATTGTGTAATACACATTATTGTAGTGGTCTGGAACTGAACTCATAATATCTCTGAGGTATGCCTCTACAAAACAAGGTATATATAGGTGAAATAAAAGGTGATTAATGGAGGGAAGGCACTGAAATTAAGAAGTGTTGGAGAAGGCTTCCTGTAGAGGATAGGATTTTAGTTGGTACTTAAAGGATGCTAAGGAGGTCACTTATTGTGCATTCCCTGAAATATAATTCACCCACAGAATTTTCTGTAGCTGCAAGGGCAACTAGGTGGTACAGTGGATAGAGTGAAAGGGCCTGAAGTCAGGAAGACTCAGCTTCCTGAATTCAGATCTGGCCTCAGACAGTTATTATTGGCCTCAGACACTGTGTGACCACGGGCATGGCACTTAACCTTGTTTGCCTTAGTGCCTTATCTATAAAATGAGGTGGAGTAGGAAATGACAAAAACACTCAAATTTCTTTACCAAGAAAACTCCAAATGTGGTCGTGAAGAGTCAGACACAACTGAAATGACTGAACAACAATAACATAATCACTGACACAAGATGGTAGGCATATTTCAAAAAAACTTAACATGGAAAAAATTTTTCATCTTTGAAAAATGGGCATATTTGTGATGGCTAGTGTATCTCTGTATGTTCCAAATTCTCTTCCTTCTTCCCACCCCAACCTATTCTTTGAGAAGGCAAGCAATTTGATGTCAATTATACATATGAAGTAATCCAAAACATATATTCATATTAGCCATCTTGCAAAAGAAAACACAGAAGAAAAACAAGAAAAAAAAAAGGTTTAAAAAGTATGCTTCAATGTGCATTCAGATTGTTCTGTCTCTGGAGGTGGAAAATATTTTTCACCATGAATCCTTTGAAACTGGCTTAGATCATTACTTTGATCAGAGCTTGATCACAGTTGATCATCCTTATAACATTGCTACTATTGTGCAGGATGTTCTCCTGTTTCTACTCACTTCATTTTTATCACTTCGTAAGTCTTTCTGAATTTTTCTAACACCAACATGCTTGTCATTTCTTGTAGCACAATAGTATTCCATAACAATCATATACTATAATTTGTTCAGCCATCCCACAATTCATTGCCACCACCAAAATAACTGCTATAAATGTTTTTGTACAAATAGGTTATTTTCCATTTTCTTTGACCACTTAGGGATACAAACATAGTAGTGGTATTGTTAGGTCAAAGCTATTTGGTATAGTTCCAAATTGTTCTCCATAATGGTTAGACTTTTCACAACTCCACCCATAGTTTCATTGGTGTCCAATTTTTCCACATCTACTCCAAAATTAGTAATTTTTCTTTTCTGTAATGTTAACCAACATGATGGATATGAAGAGGTATCTCAGAGTTGTTTTAATTTTTATTTCTCTAATCAATAGTGATTTGGCACATTTTTTCCAAGTGTCTATTGATAGCTTTGATTTCTTCTGAAAACTGTCTTTTCATATTCTTTGACATATTTATCAAGTAGGAAATTGCACTTTTTTTTTTACAAATTTGATTCAGTTCCCTATATATTTCAGAAATGAGGCTTTTTATCAGAGAAAGTTTTCTTTATAAATTTTTTCTGTTTCCTGTTTTCCTTCAGATTTTGGCTATATTAGTTTTGTTTGTGCAAAGCTTTTTAATTTCATGTAATCAAAATTATCTGTTTTACTTCCTGTGACCCTCTCTATGTCTTGTTTGGTCATAAATTCTTCCATTATGTATAGATCCAACAGTCCAATTTTTCATGCTCCCCTAATTTATATGCGCTAGCACCCTTTATGTCTAAATCATTTATCATTTTTGACCTTATTCAGGTATATGGTATGAGATGTTGGTCTATCTCTAGTCTCTGCCAACTCCTTTCCAGCTTTCCCAGGAATTTTTGTCAAGTGGTGAGTTCTTTGGGGTTTTTTTATGTTATAGAAATCTTTTCTTAATTTATTTTTTTTATTTTTTAAAATTTATTTATTTTTAGCTTTCAACATTCACTTCCACAAGATTTTGAGTTCCAAATTTTCTCCTCATCTTATCCTTCTCTCCTCCCCAAGATGGCATGCTTTCTGAATACCCCTCCTCCTAATCTGCCCTCTTTTCTATCACCTCTCCCCCCTTTCTCTTATCCCCTTCCCCTTCTTTTTTCCTTTAGGGCAAGATAGATTTCTATATCTCATTTCCTGTATTTCTTATTTCCCAGTTTCATGTGAAAACAATTTTTTGACATGTGTTTTTAAAATTTTGGGTTGCAAATTTTCCCTTTCCTCCCTCCCCACCCACTGTCATTGAAAAGGCAAGCAACTTGATACAGGTTATACATGTGTAGTCATGCAAAACACTTCCATAGTAGTCATGTTGTAAAAACTAAGTATATTTCCCTTCATTCTATCCACCCCCCATTTATTTTATTCTCTCTTTTACCCTGTCCCTCCTCAGAAGTGTTTGCTTCTGATTACCCCTCCCCAATCTGCCCTCTCTTCTATCATCCCCCTGCTCTCTTGTCCCTTCCCCCCCCCATTTTCCTGTAGGGTAAGATAGATTTCCATACCCAATTGAGTATGTATGCTATTCCCTCCTTAAGCCAAATCCAATGACAATAAGATTCACTCATTCCCTCTCATCTTTCCCCATTTCCCCTCCACTGTAAAACCTTTTCTTGTCTGTTTTATGTGAGATAAATTTTACCTCATTCTACCTCTCCCTTTCTCCTTCTTCCAGTGTAATCCTTCTCACCCTTAATTTTATTCTCCAGATATCACCCTTTCATCTTCAACTCATCCTGTGCCATCTATCTATCTATCTATCTATCTATCTATCTATCTATCTATCTATCTATCTACATACACAATTTTTTCCCCTGCAACTACTCTAATACTGACAAAGGTCTCATGAGTTGCATTTTTCCATGCAGGAATGTAAACATTTCAACCTTAATAAGTCTCTTATGATTTCTCTTTCCTATTTACCTCTTCATGTTCACTTGAGTCTTGTATTTGAAAGTCAAATTTTCTATTCAGCTCTGGTCTTTTCATCAAGAATGCTTGAAAGTCCTCTATTTCACTGAATGAATTTTTTCCCCTGAAGGATTATACTCAGTTTTGCTGGGTAGGTGATTCTTGGTTGTAATCCTATCTCCTTTGCCTCCAGAATATTATATTCCATCCTCCGCCCCTTAACATAGAAGCTGCTAAATCTTGTGTTATCCTCATTGTGTTTCCACAATGCTTGAATTGTTTCTTTCTGGCTGCTTGCAAAATATTTTCTCCTTGACCTGGGAACTCTGGAATTTGGCTACAATATTCCTAGGAGTTTTCCTTTGGGATCTCTTTCAGGAGATTGTGGATTCTTTCAATTTCTTTTGCCCTCTGGTTCTAAATATCAGGGCAGTTTTCCTTGATAATTTCTTGAAAGATGATGTCTAGGCTCTTTTTTTGATCATGGCTTTCAGATAGTCCAATAATTTTTAAATTCTCTCTCCTGGATCTATTTTCCAGGTCAGTTGTTTTCCAATGAGATATTTCACATTGTTTTCTATTTTTTAATCCTTTTGGGTTTGTTTTACAGTGTCTTGATTTCTCATAAAGTCACTAGCTTCCAATTGCTCCATTCTAATTTTTAAGGAAGTATTTTCTTCAGTAAGCTTTTGGACTTCCTTTTTCATTTGGCCAATTTTGCTTTTTAGGCATTCTTCTCCTCATTGGTTTTTTGCACCTGTTTTGCCATTTGAGTTAGGATATTTTTTAAGGTGTTATTTTCAGTATTTTTTGGGTCTCCTTTAGCAAGCTGTTGACTTGTTTTTCATGATTTTCTTGCATCATTCTCATTTGTTTTCCCAGTTTTTCCTCTGCTTCTCTTACTTGTTTCTCAAACTCCTTTTTGGGCTCTTCCATGGACTGGACTGATTCATATTTTCTTGGAGGCTTTGGATGTAGGGGCTTTGACTTTGTTGTCTTCTTCTGATTATATGTTTTGATCTTCTTTGTTACCAAAGAAAGATTCTGTGGTCTGCCTTTTTTTTGTGCCTTTGTTTATTCATGGTCCCAGCCAATTACTTGAGTTTTAAACTCTTTATTAAGGTAGGGGTCAGCTTCTAGCACGGAGAATGCATTGTCCCAACCTTTGGGGGTTTTGTGCAGCTGTTTTCAGAGATACTTCTAGGGACCTGCAAATTTTCAGTTCTTCCAAGGTGATATGATTAAGGGTGAGGTGTTTACTCCTGTCCTGGACTGTGCTCTGGTCTATGAGTGACACTTTTTTCTGTCTTGGAACTGTGAGGGGGATTTCCTCTCCACCACCACTACTACAAGCTCCACTACACCAGCGCTCCTCCTCACCCCAGCACTGCCTCCCAGAACTGTGACCCAGATCCACACATGGGCAAAGCAAGAGATTCCTGCCTCAGCACTGGCAAACAGATCATGCAGTCCTCTCTGATCAGCCACTGGATTCCCCCTCAGTCTGTGGGCCAAAAGCTCCAGAAGTAGTCACTTTCCGGGCTGTACTTGGGGACTGGGGCTGGGACCAAGCTTCTTCCTCACAACAGTCACAGACTTTTCCCACTGACCTTCTAAGTTCTCTTTGGCTTTGCGGGTTGAGAAGTCTGGAAACCACCACAGCTGCCTGTGATTCAGTTCTCTGAGGCCTGCTCCAGGTTCGCTGAGGCCTGTTTTGCCTGTGTGCCCATGCTGACCTGCACTCCTCTCCCTGCCCTGCACAATAGACCTTTCTGATCAACCATCCAGGCTAACTTGGGCTGTAAATTTACTACGCTCTGTCTTTTTGTGGGTTCTGCTGCTTTGGAGTTTGTTTAGAGCCATTTTTTACAGGTATTTGGAGGGGTTTGGGGGAGAGCTAAATAAAGTCACTGCTTTTACTCTGCCATCTTGACTCTGCCCCCCAAATAGTGTCCTTACCCCAAAGCTTGGATCTTTGAGTTTATCAAACACTAGATTACCATGGTCATTTATTACTGTGTATTATATAACTACTCTATTTCACTGAGCTATCACTCTTTTTTTAATTATTATTATTACCACTCTGTAATATAGTTTAAAATCTAGAACTACTAGGCCACCTTTCCTTCACATTTTTTTGTTGTTGATCTCTTTGATATTCTTGACACTTGTTCTTCCAGATGAATTTTGTTACTATTTTTTTCTAGCTCTATAAAATAAGTATTTGACATGTTGATTGGTATGGCACTGAATAAGTAAGCTAACTTAGGTAGTATTGTCAGATTCTGGTTCCTAAACCACTCTGTTATCTGCTTCCATTTTATGAGGGACTTCATTACATTCACAGTTTTGATGACTAATTGTGCATCTCTCTCTCTCTCTCTCTCTCTCTCTCTCTCTCTCTCTCTCTCTCTCTTCCTTCTCCTCCTCCTTCTTTTCTTCCTCCTCCTCCTCCTCTAAAGTCTGTTTTGCTTCTAACCATTGCCTCCTTCTATCTGCCCTCCCTTTATCTTATCACCTTTCCCTCCTACTTCCCTTCTTGGTAATTTCTATGACTAATTGAATACGTATGCATGTGTATGTGTATGTGTATATATACATATATATCCCTCTTTGAACCAATTTATATGTGAATGAAGTTCAAGTGTGTCTCCCCTACTCCCCATTTCCCCTCTACTGTAAAAGTTCTTCCTTGTATGTCTTTTATGTGAGATATTTTTTCCCATTTTTCCTCTCTCTTCACCCTTCTCCCAGTTCATCCCTCTTTCTTACCTATCCATTTTTTCACATCATCCCAACACAATCGTTCTCTTTCCATGACCCCTTTCTGAAAAAAAAAATCCTTCTAACTGCCCTGATAATGATAAACAGTTTAACCTTATGATTTCTCTTTCATCTTTACATTTTTATCTTTCCCTTGAGTCTTGTGTTCAAAAGTCGGATTTTCAATTCGGCTCTGGAGTTTTCATTAGGAATGCTTGAATTAAATATCCGTTTTTTCCCTTGAAAGATTATACTCCATTTTTTTCTGAGTAGGTCATTCTTGATTGTAATCCCAGCTCTTTTGCCTTATGGAATATCATATACTAAGTCCTCTGTTCCCTTGTCATAGTAGCTGCTAAATCTTGAGTGATCCTGACTGTGGCTTTCTGATATTTCAATAATTTCTTTCTGGCTGTTTGAAATATTTTATCTTTGACCCAGAGGCTCTGAATTTGTCTGTAATATTCCTTGGAGTTTTCGTTTGGAGATATCTTTCAGATGGTGATTGGTGGATTCTTTAAATTTCTGTTTTACTCTCTGGCTCTAGGATATAAGGAAGTCCATTGGGCCAATTCAGTTTTTTTAAGGAGTAATTTTCATTGATGAATTTTTATAACTCTTTTTCAGTTTGGCCAATAGTGTTTTTTAAAGTAGTATTTTTTTAGTATGTTTTGTCCCTCTTTAACCAAGCTCTCAATTGTCTTCTCATAATTTTCTTCCTCTTCTCTCATTTCTTTACCTAATTTTTCCACTACCACTCTTATTTGATTTTGAAAATAATTTTTTAGCTCTTCTAGGAATTCATGTTGGGTTTGTATCTATTTCACATTTTTTTCCCTTGAAGCTTGGATTGTAGCAGTTTTGACTTCATTATCTTCTGATTTTGTGTCTTCATCTGTCATCACAGTAACATTAATGGTCAGGGCTTGTTGTTGTTGTTTGCCCATTTTCCCACCATATTTCTTGATTTTGAACTTTATATAACAGTTAGGTTCTATTCTTCATTTTGGGGTTGAGGGATCTCAGGGTCAGGGTTTTTTGCTCTGCTGCTTTTCCAGCTAGTTCTGGGAGTTTGGAATTTTTGGTGCTTCCAAGGTCATATGATATGGGGAGAGGTATGGTCACTGCTCTCCCAGTCTTCACACTGGTCCTTACCTAAGAGGGGCTCTTGATCCCATAGGATTGCAATTCATACTGCTCCTTAGGGTCCTGTTCCCCTGGGCCTGGCAGTGATACTGTTCCTCAGAGTCCCTGATCCCATGTGAGCAAAAGGAATACCGCTCCTCATAGCTCTTGCTCTGTCTTGACTAAAAATGCTTCTTTCTATCCTTGAACTATGACACAAGTTAGTATAGGCAATGGAATTTCCATACAGTAGCTAGTCCTAAATCCAGTACTAGCACAGGGTTCCCCCATAATCTTTTTTTGACCAGGTTGTAGGTCCCCTTACCAACTCTGGCTTGAGAGTTCCTAAAGCTGCTGCTGCTTTTGTTGCCTCTACCTCGTCCCACCATTGGTGTTTCAACGTTGTGGCCTAGATCTCTTTTTTTGGACCTCCTCAGTTGTCTTGGCCTGGAAGAATGTTTTGTTCTGAACTTTTGTTGATTCTGCCACTCCAGAATTTTGATTTGATACAGTATTTTAAAGCTGTTTAGAGGGGAAAATTGGGAGAGCTCAGCTGAGTATGTTCTCTACTCTGCCATCTTGCTCCTCCCTGTGACTTTCTTAAAAAAAATGGGGTAGGTAGGTGGCATAGTGGATAGAGCACCAGCCCTGATGTCAGGAGGACCGGTCTTCAAATCTGGCCTCAGACCAAATACTTGACACTTACTAGCTGTGTGACCCTGGGCAAGTCACTTAATCCAATTGCCAAAGACAAACAAACAAACAAGAAACATCTTCTTCTAACCTATTCAAAACATAGTAAAATGGAATTTCTGTAACAGTGTCAGCTTAAAACTTTAGGAAATATAAATAATTCCTTTTTATTTAATTTTATTTAGTTTAGTAATTTATCAGGAAATTTTCTTCATGTGAATAACTACAGATAATGCTAAATAACTGATCAGGATTTTAAGGTCATCCAATTGGGTCAAATGCTTTTTAAAGGTATATAGAAAGAAGGTTGTGCTATAACTTATAATTCACAAGTCCTTCAAATTTCAAATGTATTTTCCAGTTATCAATCAGTTAAAAAATCAACTCAATACTTTTTAGCCTTCTTTCACATGGAGGCAGTGCTGAAAAGGCAGAGTGGTAAGACTGTAAGCTTCAGAATAAGTACTGATCTCCATTGGTTTAGTTTCCTCACCCACAAGTTCCCTACAGCAATGGTATCAGGCTCAAATAGAGACAGAGGACACTAACCTGAATGTTAGGATCTCTGTGGGTGCATTTTTGGCTTAGAAAATCACCTATTAATGTTATCTATATTTTATTGTGTTTTTTCTTTAGTTAAATATTTCCCAATTACATTTTAATTTGGTTTGACTGCACTTGGGAATGTCTCAGGTTGTATACTGTGGGCTCCATGTTTGATACCTCTGCCATACATCAATGAAATCTCAGTTCTAGACATTAGCTTAATCTATCCATATATGCCAACATCACAAAAATGATGACAACAAATCAGTAGCCAGCCAGCACTTCCTCTATAACCATTATTGCTTGATCATAACCAGATTGTCGAGGTTTTGGGTCTGTGCTATTTTTTATACCTGTTAGACCAAATTAAAATGATGAAACATGAAAATGTAGTACAAAATAAAACTCATGATACATTCAACACAGAATGGTCATAGATGTGAAAAATGAAGGAAGAAGACACCTTGTTTTATCAGGGAGAAAAATAGCAATCTTCATAAATAGAGGTTGAGAAGAATGGAGAGCACAATATCTATGGAGTAGTTGAAGGAAATGGGAATTCTTAACTTAGAGAGAAGATTAAGGCAGGAGGTAGAAGAAATGTGATAATGATTTGAAAGACCATGAAGAAGAGGGATTAGATTTACTGTGCTTTTTCCCATGGTGACAACTGGTAACAATGTTGTGGAAGTTATGGAGAGGCAGATTTTAGTTCCTTGCAAGGTTATACTTCCTAATAATTAGCGTCTTCTCAATGGGGAATGGGCATAAAGGTGGTGGGCCTTATCTATTCAGCTTCCCTTTGAAAACCCAGAGGATGTGACAAAACTTGTTTCTGCTCAGGTAGGGATTTTGACATATGATCTTTGATCTTCTTTTCAACCATGAGATTTTGAGATGCTGATATATAATAAGAGATTATGAAATTTTTCATTTAGTGGAAGGCTGATTTATTCATTTATTCTTTCATCAGTAGGAAAAGGAGAAGTAGGAGCCTTTTTCACAAGTTAGAGGTAGAGATCAGTGGCCCCCTATGTCTGTCTTCTCCTCACACCCCTCCACAGCTGCCATGAATAATTAAGATCCTCAAACCAAGAAGCATAGTAACCCATAGAGGGAAACACCTTTTGCATGAAGTCAATAGAACCCATCATCAGAAGTATATGATTAGGGACCCCTTTTGGCAAGGGAGATTTTTTCCTATTCTTTATATTTCTGAGTATCAGAGCAATTCAGTTCCTTATGCTAGCAGTCCAGGAAGAGGAGTCAGAATTAGGAAGAGAAAGTAGGCAAAGGAGAGGTCTTTACCATAACAAATACACACACAAAAACACAGGTTCTCTTTGTCTTTTTCTATCTCTTTGTCTCTATTTCTCTTGGTCTCTTCACCCCCCACCCCAATCCTGGCTTTCTTACAACCCATCAATTTGTGTGGCATCTATTCTACAAACTGTTGATTCTTGTTTCTCTCTCTCTCTCTCTCTCTCTCTCTCTCTCTCTCTCTCTCTCTCTCTCTCTCTCGCTAGGCAATGGGGTTAAGTGACATGCCCAGGGTCACACAGCTAGTGCATGTTATGTGTCTGAGGCCAGATTTTCACTCAGGTCCTCCTGACTCCAGGGCCGTTGCTCAATCTACTGTGCCAGCTAGCTGCCCCTGATTCTTAATATAACAGATTCAGAAAAAATACTTGTTAGGGGACCAGCAAAGATAGATGTAATATATTTCTCTCAGTAAAGTAATTTAAAAAAAAAATTCCAGAGTTGGAAGAGACCTCAGAGGTCATTTTGTTCCAACTCACATGTGAAAAAAGAATCATCTTTATAAAATCCTTGACATATAATCATCTAATCTCTCCTTAAGAACCTCTTGAAGGCAATCCACTATTCAGCAAGGAAGCTTATTCCTCTTTTGGACCTGACTAACTATTATACATTTTTTTTTCTCAAATGAAATCTAAATCTACCTATGTGGAATTTTCACCCATTCCTCCAAATTTCTCTCTCTTGGGCCAAGCAAACATCTAGACTCTCTTTCACATGATGATGCTTCAAATACTTGAAGACACCTTTTATTTCATTCTTAAATTCTCTGTCTTTCAGACATCTCCATCCCATCACAATTATTATTTTTTTCACTTCTCCAACTAGCTGCGTAGCAATTTGTCAATGTGCTTGTTAAAATGTGTCACCCAGAACTGAACACAACGTTCTAGATTTATTCTCTCCCAGGTCTGAGTTCAGTGGTAATGCTATCACCTCGTTTTAGACATCTTCTTCTATTTAAGCCATGTAAGGTGAATTAGCTCTTTGGATTCAACTGCCACGTTATTGATTCACTGTCATTGGAATCTTCTAAACCTCCAGATTTTTTTTTCCATGTGAACTGTTGTTTAGCCACATCTCCTTCATTCTGAACGAATTTATTTTTAACCCAGGTCAGGCACCTGATATTTATCACTATTAAAATTTGCCATCATTTGATTTGTTCCATCATTTTAACCTGATGAGGTTTTTTTGGATCCTTATTGTGACATTTAGTGTGTTAGCTGTCCTATCTTTATGTCATTTGAAATTTTAATAAGTACCTTTATGCCTTTATGCCTTAATTCAAATGATTAAAAAAGATGCTAAACAGCATAGGGCCAAGTACACATATATGGGTCATTCCATTAATAATTGAAAATATTGATTTCTAGTATGGAAAATATAAGAAAAATGAAGTGTGCTTCCTTAAAGATATAATGCAGCATGTGGCTAGAACAGATACATAATAATTTTTTTAAAAGAGAAAAAATATTTTTCTAGTTTAAAAAACTCTTTCCAGGGGCAGGTAGGTGGCACAGTAGATAGAGTACTGGCCCTGAAGTCAGGAGGTCCTGAGTTCAAATCTGGCCACAGACCAAATACTTGATACTTACTAGCTGCGTGACCCTGGGCAAGTCACTTAACCCCAATTACCTAAAAAAAAAAGAAAAAAAACTCTTTCCAGTGAAGAACAATATTAACAGAAATTAAGAGAAATGCTGGCTGACTACTTACATCAGGGCAGTCTGTTCAGGTGCCTGAAAACCATACATCTCAGATGATATGGCATTGCCAGATATTATCCTAATTCAGTATATATATATATGTATATATATATATATATATATATATATGTATATACATATGTATATATATGTGTGTGTGTATGTATATATACATGTGTGTATATATACATATATATATGTGTGTGTATATATATACATATATATACATATATGTATATATATATAAGTTGGTGATATTTTTGCCAATCTTCCATCCTTAAAATAATGCATGATTTCACTGCTATAAGAACTCCTGTTCATGTCTGTGACAAGCTTTTTAGGCTTGATAGCTTGGTATAGTAGAAGACTGAGTCAGAGGACCTAAGTTCAAACCCTATCTTTGATGTTTATTGCCTATATGAGAAGCAAAGAACTAAGCTTCCTTAGGTCTCAGGCTTCTCCTGTGTAAGATAATTGGTCTGGACTCTTCTATCTCTTCCAGCTCTAAATCTGTGATCTTATGAAGTGATTTTCATAGATCACTGGAACCAAATAATAAATCACTTGGTGATGATAAGGCTGTCCAAACTTAAGCTAGACTGTATCCTAAATTTTCAAACTTGGTATGAACTGTCACAATTTTACTACGCTGCTATAAATTTAAAGAAGGTGAGGTCATTTCCACACCATGATGGAAAATTGGAATATATGTTTAGTGAAGAAAACCTTGAAAGCATTTAAGTATAGACGGAGTGTGCGTATTATTTGATCATCCACTAGATGGCAGCATAACCATGTTTGGCATACGGAAATCATTTCAGTATCTTAATCGAGCGTTCAAAAATTCATTATGTTTTTGTGTTAAAAAGGAGCTTACTTAGAGGTTAGACATACACTTTAGTACATTTTATTAACAGTGTAATAATTTTAAAGGAAAATTATAGATGAGTAAATTAATCCAGATACCATGTAATTAGCTCTAAAATCATTCAGAGTATAATGAAGAATAGTTAATTGTGAGATTTGTTCATTTGAAAAAAAATTGGTTAATGAAATTCTGACTGTTCCCTTTGGAAAAGAATCCTGAATGAACCTCTGCCTTAATTAAGACGGAATAGATTTTATGCCTAATGAGCAGAACTGGCATAGCCTGTCCATTCAGAAAGATCCATCATACTGCCTAGAACCTGAACTTGGAGGCGTTGCCAGTTTCAGGATGACTTTAAAAAGTTTTGTTCCTTCAAAAAATTTGATTAAACCTGGGAGATGTAAAAAAAGACTCTCTAATTTAATCTCATTAAGTGAAACGCAGTGGCTCATTTCAATGGTAACAACTCATAGGAGACTTTCCATATAATTGGCATGTATAATTTTATAATTGTAGGGAGTAGAGGAGAATTGGTCTTTGCATAAATTACCATGTAATCACAAGAATAAAAGGAATCTTGTTTATTTCTTGCTCTAGGATCAAGCTTTAGCCATTGGGGAGCGGTTTAGATTTTGTTATAACCTAAGCAATGGTATACTTTATAATTTGAGAGTCCTAAGTAAAAATTTTACGGAGGTCCACATTACCTTTTGTCAGTGGCACAATGGATTCCTTTTACATCATCAAGTACTAAGGAAGCAAATACACACAAATATGTGTATATACGTGAATATATGTGTGTGTGTGTGTGTGTGTGTGTGTGTGTGTGTGTGTGTGTGTGTGTGACTAATTGGGATTCTTTCTCTTCTTCCAACTTACTTTTCATTACCTATTATGGTTTTCCCATGGAGACCAGAACTTGTAATTCAACCTCACTAAGCTCAATACTATTACTTCAACAGGTCAATTCCTCTTAGCTGAAGAGAGTATTGAACATAATCTGAGTGCTCTGTGGATCTTTAGTATTCTTAATAAAACTCAGTAAACGTTCGTTGTTGAATTAGCAGAAGACTATGCCATGTACAGACAATTAATACTTCTAGGTTGATCTCCAGATTTCTTCAGCCTGTGGACATGACCCAGGCATGGGTTACCATTTTTGGTCATTCAGTAAAATAATTAGTGTAGAAATATTCTCATATTCTTCAGATAGTTGGATACTTTGTTTTGGTTGCATAGACATAGCCATTAAATTGTGTTTTCAAGCAAGGCCTCCCCAATCCATAGGTAACAAACTTGTTTCATCTTAAACTTTTTACTTTCTTGCTCCTATCTTGCACTCACTGAGACCTGGCTGCATCCCTGGCCCCTCTTTCCAGTACTGGTTGCATTTTCACTCACATACATGTCTCTGACTGATCATGGTGGGGAATCAGAACTCAGCTTGCTCCCAATTGCCCCTTCTGGATTCTACCTTGGGGAAGATGTTTTTAAATGTTTAAGGTAAGATTATGATACTACCATAAATATAATCATGTTTGAAAAGAAATCCAGTAGTGTTTACATTATCTTGTCATATTTCTCATTATCTTGTAGAGAATTTATCAGCAAAGAGATAAAGAAGAATCTAATCATTTCCAGCAGCATAGAAGACAAAGTTAAATTGTTGGGATCTATAAAGGTATTAACAGACATAGTTCTAGTGTCAATTTCCCTAACTAGAAAAGAATATAGAAGTAATGACAATAGCAGCTTCCAAGTATAAGGCAAGAAGAAAGGATCAGAAGACTGAGCAATTGAGAACTTGTCTACTGTCTAAATTCCTTATGAGTAAAAAAGAAAATCAATATACATGTATATAGACATGTAGCACATATATGTAGGTATTTACACACACAAGTACATAAACATATGTATGAGCCTGTGTATATATACACACATGTGCAGACATGTGCACATGAACATATATACACAAGTATAAAATGGGGTCATAAGAGTTAGACATGACTGAACAACTCTGCATGTGTGGGTATGTGTGTATACATGTGTGCGCACGTGCATTTGTTCATTTAACAGTTAGGTGGTGCAGTGGATAAGGAGTTTTTGAAAATGGAGTCAAGACCCAAGCAGAAATCCTGCCTCAAACATTTACTAACTATAGTGGGCAAGTCACTTTACCTCCGTCTGTCTCAATTTCATCATCTATAAAATAGGAGGTGATGATAGAACTTACTTCACAGGGTTGTTGTAAGGATCAAATGAGCTAATATTTGCAAAGCATTTTGCAAACCTTAAAGTACTATATAAATGCTAATTATTATTATTATCATTGGCATTATCATTATAATAATTAAATATTGGATTTTGTTTATATAGGAACTGAATGTTTGATTGTATAGACTTTAATAGTTCAATGGATCTGCGATCTCATCAATGTGGATATTGCCTTCACTTGTACAAACTGAAATTATGTATGCACTCTGATTGTTATGATTGCTGTTCACATTCTCCTAGAAAGCCCATGCAGAGAGTGTCTGCTCAACATGTTGGAGGCCTTTAAATCTTTTTAGTTTTTGTGCTTTGGATTGTTCAGTTGGTATTTCTCACACGTGCTACAAGACTTGTCTACCTTTTTTTCAAATTCTATATTTCCTTGATGACATTTCTTGTGCTATTTCTTCTTCCATAGGAATGGAACTTAAAAGGTGTTAGGGTAGTCAAAGGAAGTTAAGGAGAAACATAGAGCACTGGAGAAAGTATCCCCAACATCACATTGGGCTTCTCTTATTTCACCACCAGGACACACTTCTTTAATGCTTAATTAGAGACTAGTGCCATATTTTATTTATCAGTGATGAATAACTTGTCGTGTGAGCTCTTAAAGAGTAATAACTATTCTTTTTTTTCTTTGCCTTTCTTTGTATTTCCAATAGTCAACACAGTTCCTGGTACTTAGTAGACTCTTAAAAATTTTTATTGACTATTGTCTGTTAAGGAAAGTGAAGGAGGTAGAAATAGCCAATAATTCTAGTTCAATGCAACAAGAAAAATGCAAAATTTGAACCTAGATTTGAATCTCAGTTTGGTTACTTACTATTCAAATGACCTTTGGAATTTTTCTTATCTACTCTGGGTCTTATTTACTCATTTTAAAGTGGACTAAATTAGTGGTGTCAAACTCAAATAAAAATGTGGGCCATTAAACCACACATAAGTGTCCCTATGGCTGCATTTGTGACTTAGAAAACTACATATTGGTGTTTTCTATGTTCTATTGAATTTTTATTTATTTTGCTAAACATTTATCAATTACATTTTAATTTGGTTTAGCTGAAATGGGGAGTATTATAGGCTACAATGGGGCTTGCCTTATATTTGATATCTCTTGGGTCTATAGGTGACTTCTGTAGTCTCTTCTTGGAAAAAGAAATTATATGAACTATCATCTGATGGATCCAAAGGAAAGAGTTACTGTTGTATTTTTAATACAACTCTTTTTCAGCCAACAAAAATTTACAAAAATATTTTCCACATGGAGGCACTCTTTCTACTGAAATAATTTTAAATAAGAAAGAAATAGTTTAAAAATGGCAAATGGGACAAACAGAGGCCATGAAAAAGGTGAGCCCCTTCTCCACAATGATTTCTTACTTTGATGATGGTTGTAGGGCTTGGATAAAAGAGGTACTGCTATTTCAAAGGTTCTTGTATTCAGAGTACTGGGCTGTCCCAATTAGGGTTTGAAAGGAGATGGTGGTCAAATGGTGGTGGTGGTGGTGGTGGTGATTTAACTTGCCTGTTTCATGCTGCCCCGTTGGGATGCCTTGGACTTCAGCTATGATGTGTTTACTAACCAGTAAATAGCAAGTAGTAAATTTAAATAGTAAAAACAAATAGTTTTCAAACATGTCACCATTATTTCACTTCTATATAATTGGCTATGGCAAAATATTTTAATGAGAATAAAATACTTAATTTCTAAAATACTTGCTTGTGAAGACATGAATAATGAGAGATAATTATGATATGTGGCTAAAATAAGTACTGCTCTAACATCATATAATAGATATCTGTCTTCTAAGATATCTAAATCTCTACTATCGACTCTCTGTAGCCAACAAATCTTGTGGTAGCAAACACTGAAAACTGCAAATAGAGGAAAACGTGTATCATAAGAATTAATGTAGATGATACATCTACAGCAGCTATTCCTAATCTTTTTTGAATTTCATGGTCTCCTTGGTAGTTTATGAATCTAAAGGAACTTCTGAATATAAAATTTAAATGCATAAAATAAAATATATAAAATTACAAAGGAAATAAATTACATTGAAATAGAGCTATCAAAGTATTTTTTGAAGTGTTAATAGACTTCAGTTTAAGAACTTGATCTACAGTAAATTCATTTAAGGGTGTCAAATGCTTTGGCAACATGTAGAAAAGACTATGAATGAATAGTTCTACTGGCAATTTTTGAGAAAAGCTGCCATCATTTAACTTGCCATGAATAAATGTATGATGAATGAAGCATTTATTAAATGCTTACTATATGCAAGGCACAGTGCTAAGCTCTGGGGATACACACAGAGAAGTAAGACAGTCCCTGCTGTCAAGGATCTCACATTCTATTGGGGAGACAACACATATGGCGGGTTTCAGCTGTAAGGCAGATGTAGAAAAGTCCCACAATCCTTAGGGTGAGGTAGAGAAGCACACGTTAATGCCTCTTTTAAAATGTTATTTCTACCGATAAAAATGATAGCAGTTTCTGATGTAAAACCATCTGCCAGTTCCAATGACTTTGGGAACAAGAATTTTCCTTTTTGAGTCTTAATAACTATGGCTATAGTACATGCAGGAGCAATTTCTAATGTCTGAGGGGACTGAACTAGCAGTATCACTGTTGCCAAGGGTGTTGGGTTCAGATCCATCCGATATGAATGGAGATAGTTGTCATGGTGATGGTGATTATTTGACTTGTCTATTTCTCCCTTCTGGATGACTTACTGTTTTGCTAGCTTTACCTGTGTGTGGCCAGTGGTTGGCAGTTGATGACAATGGCTAGTTTTTCTCCATGGATAATAGCTGTGAGGTCTGGGCTGTAGAGAGGGTTTCTGATCTAAGAGGTACTGCCACTTTCAGGGCTCCTGTGCCTATATGACTATGGCAAATTGGACAAACAGAGGTCATGAAAAAGGTGAGCCCCTTCTCCACAATGATTTCAGACTTTGATGATGGTTGTAGGGGTTGGGATAGAAGAGGTACTGCTATTCCAACGGTTCTTGCATTCAGAGTCCTGGGCTGTCCCAATTAGAGTCTGAAGGGAGATGGTGGTCAAATGATGGTGGTGGTGGTGGTGGTGGTGATTTGACTTGCCTGTTTCATGCTGCTCCGTTGGGATGCCTTGGACTTCAGTTATGCTGGGTTTACTACACAGTGTGGGAGTTGGTTGGCAGCTGCTGGGGAATGGTATAAATATGTGATATAGTATTTGTGATTTCACCTAATAATTGGCATTCTTTCATGCTGTGAAAGGAATGCGTAGTTTAGTTTTGGAATACACTTGCCCTAGCATATGCTACAAAGTTCATGAGGAATTTAAATTTTCTAATCTAGTCCAATTGGCATTGTGTTAGGTGCTAGAGAGAGAAAGACAAAATGAAAAATAGTCACTGTTGCCAAGTGGATTTTATTTTTCTGGGGAACTATAATCAAACAATCAATTAATAGCAAGCATTTACTGAGGGCCTACTGAGTGCCAGATACTCTGCTAAGAACAGCTGCATCTTGAAAGAAATCAGGGATTTTAGAAGGAAGAGGTAAAATAGATGTGGTCTGGCATATAAATACCAGCACAGACATATTAGCATAATGATTTCAACCAAAAAAAGTTCTTTGAAATGATATGTGATGATACCAATATTAATCTAAGAAAAACCTTGCTAACCTTGGAAAGCAGTTGGACATTTACCTCATAGATAATGAATTATCTCACATTATTAGACATGACGGGAAGTCTGTAGAGGTCTCATACCCTTGAATGGAAATATAACCTGGTATCATGACTACTTTTTTTGTGAAGGTGGAAATTATCCCAACTCTGATTTTTGTACCCAAGTACAAACTGGGTTAATTTTTCCACCATCTACACCCTCCCCAGCCCAAGGATGAGCCTAGTGACATGTGCATTATTGATAACTCCATGCAATTTATATTTTGCAAACCTAGCACCAATATTTACCATACCTATCTCTTCGGATTGGCAGAAGAGTCGAATGCTTAATATGAAGCCTCAAGCCTATGATTGTATATGACTCGCAATTAAAGGAAGCTTTACCCCGCTGTCCCCTGAATGTAGAAGCACTTGAGCTGTCGCACTGTATCTAGTAACGTAAGTTAAAATAGCAGCAGTGAGACACAGCTGTGAAGCAGGTGTCTGGCAGACCTCACTTTTTTTTCCTTTTGGTTATACACGAAAGGATGACAAATGCCACAGACTTTTTTGGCATGGATTTTGAGTGATTTCCATTCTCTTGAGCTTGCTTAGTTACAAGCTCTATAGTGGTTTGCAAAGAACCTGAGTTATGTAGGACTGTCAGCCTGGCAAATGAAGATTCTAAAGATGATGGAATCAAATTGATCTTTGTTTCCTCATTTCTTTTATTTATTCTTATTATCATTGAAAAGTTTAGTACCCTGAGGGGACATGTTAAAGTTATTTAATGTGTGAGGATGAGGTGCTGATTTTGTTTTGATAATGGGTTTCTCTGAGGATAAGGGTTTTATGTCAAGAACAATGGTTGAATTGATTTAAGTCAATGGTTAATGCCAAAAATGAAGAGAATTTGTTCATTTGGACTTACATATCATAGCTATGTTCACTCATGCATGTTCACTCAAGTTAATTAAAAATTATGTTGGCACAAAACAATTTGATCATTCTCATGATTGCCTAAATTCTACACCGATTATATTTTCTCCTTACATTTTCGTATAGATAGATGGACAGATGGATGGATGGATAGATAGATAGATACTATATAAATGTCAGACAGTAGTAGTAAGTAGTAGTAGTAGTAGTAGTAGTAGTAGTAATAGTGATGGTGGTGGTGGTAGTGGTAGAGGTAGTAGTAGTTGTTGTTGTAGTGTAGGAGGAGGAGGAGGAGGAGGAAGAGTAAATAGTAGTAGACATCATTGTCATTGTTGTCATTGTCATCATTTTTGTCATCTGATAGCCAGCCATGTCCACTAATTTGTCTTGAAACTATGGATTTCTTTCTGTTTCCTCTTCCCTACCTTCCTTCAGGCCTTTATCACTCCATAACTACAATAGCTTATTGGTTAGAGTCTCTGTCTTCGGTCTCTTCATTTGCCTATCCATTCTTTGTATAGTTGTTAAGACAAACTTACAAAGGAAGAAAAGATTACAGATTTAGAGCTAGCAAAGACATCATTGTCATCTAGTTTAGTCTCTGAATTTAATGAGGAATTAAAGATCCACAAGGGTCTTGAAATGAAGAACTGGGGCCCAGAGAGGTGAAGTGTTTGCTCAATTTCACACAGCTATTAGGTGGAAAAGCCAGGATCTGAACGTAGTTCTCTGAGTACTCTTGCCAAATCCAATCCTTTTGCCTAACTACTGTTTTCCCCATACTCCTATTCATAAACCTGTGATTTCTCATGTCAAATCCAAAATCCTGCTTCCACCAACTTATTTGTCTCTGATATAGACTTCCTACTCTAGGCAAGAAAAATCTGCTTATAGTCCTCATCATGTGATGTCACCATTTTTGGTGCCATACATCTTCACATGCCATTCCCCTTACTTAGATTGTCTGTCTTAACTCTTCAATAATTCCTGTCACCTTCCCCAAATCCATATTTAGATACTTCAATACTTTAATGGCACTAGGATTGCATGGATATGAGTATTCCCTCTAATAGAAATTACATATTTCAACTCTTATCCTGAGTAACTCTTGTCTACTTATTCCTCTACTTCTTCCCCTAAGTCCTTCATTCAAATTGCTGATATCCTCTAGGTCATTTAACATCCTGGGCTTCAAGGCCATCTTTCTGCTATCACTCACTCTTGCAACATGGTATTTTAATGCTATCTTTTATGTACAATTCAGTATAGGTGTCATGCAGCAAACTGTACTGCCACACATCTCTTCTTTTGCTTTGGGTGGCCCATATGTTTTTAGGCATGTAGTATTAAAAGGAGAAAGTTAATGTTCAAAAGATGAGCTTATATTTCGGTGAGGGTCTTGAGGTTGTCGAAAACACTGAATGATTTCACATTTGAGATCCAGCCTGAACTATTCCTCCTACTTAACTGAGACCATAGCTAATTGCCCATATGACATTTTTATAATGCTTTAAGATTTACAGAATGCTTTACAAATATTAACTCATTTGATCCTTGCAGCAACCCTGGGAGTTGGTATTATTATCATTATTATTATTATTATTATTATTATTATTATTATTATTATTATCATCATCATCATCATCATCATCATTATTATCATTATATCCATTGTACAGATGAGAAAACTGAGGTAAACGGTGATTAAGTGATTGGACAAGAGGTCCCACAGCTAGTAAGTGTCAGAGACTTTATTTGAACCCCAGCCTTCCTGATTCTAGGTTTAGTGTTTTATCCACCATGCCATTTCATTGCCAATGTACCACATCAATGCTCAATTCATTCAAGTATATTGCATGGCCTAACTTGGACAATAAGCATTCATCACCATTTGGCTTTTCCCTTGCGGATTTTTAGGTAGAACTCTTTTGAGTGCTTGCAAATCTCATTTAGCAAACTTCCACATTGTGGGGCTTTGTTCGAACAGCAAAATACCATCTACAAATGAGTATTTGAAGGGCCTTGCCATCTGTAAGGAACCCATCTTTCATTTAGGCTCTGCAGAACACACTCCCCAACAGTGGTAAACACATTTTATAAGCTATGAAATCATCTTTTATACCTTGCTAGAAATTAGAAGTCAGAGAATTGTCAAAATTATCACTATTGCTGGATCTATCAAGGAATCTTGTATACGTCTAATTCATTCTTAGACATTTATTGTAGGAGAAGATATGTTAAAACTGTAATTTGTTCTGCCTAATCAAAAATATGTCATAGTCAGCAAAAAAAACCCCCAAAACTTCAAGCAGGGAGCAGAAGTAGATAGGAAGGTCTTGTATTTTCTATGGCTTTTGGTACGTTTTATGACTGTAAAGATGTAGTCTGCCAAAGAATAAGGTTTTCAAAAATCTTCTTATATTTTCATTGAGGATGCCATCAAAATATATAGAGATCATTCTCATAAATACTCTGAAAATGTAAAAAATTAAACATAGTTTGATACTTACTGAAGTTCTCAAAGTTCCCTTTTTGTAGCAATTATCTGTATTTTTATACTTATTCAATATCTCCCTCCTCTTTCAGATATCTTTTTTTTTTTTGCGGGGGGTGAGACAATTGGGGTTAAGTGACTTGCCCAGAGTCACACAGCTAGTAAGTGTTATGTGTCTGAGGCCGGATTTGAACTCAGGTCCTCCTGACTCTAAGGCCGGTACTCTATCCACTGTGCCATGTAGCTGTCCCTGCCTCTTTCAAATATCTTGAAGATTTTCCTCAACTTCCTCAAAATCATGTTGCCTCTAGCATTGATATTCTCTGAATATTTTGATCCAGTTATTCTTACCATCTTAATTTTTCTTGGTGTCATTTCCATTTCCTCCCTGGAGACAATTTTGTTAGCATAAAAATGTGGTGGTTCTACAGTTTTAAAGGGATAAAATAGTTAGGTTTATAAATGTTGACATACTATTTTACATTTTCCCTCTGTTTTTGTTCTTCATGTTTTACCTTTAATTTTTCTTTAAATGACAAGCTTTTTGTTCATTTATTTTTCCCTCAACCACTTTCACTTTATGAGGCAACATTCCAAATGTTTTAAAATTATATTCCTCTGAGAAGTTTTGCAAGTAAAATTATGTTTAAAGTAGTTTTACCCTTGGTTGTTCTTCATCATGCAAAGATTATGTTTGTTGCCTGAGGCTTGTAGGCTTTTTCACCCACTCATCGTGGCAAATGCCTCATATTGTTTATACTTCTATAGGAAATGGTGAAATTCTGATTCAATGTGTAATCCTTATCATTCCCTCCCCCTTACATTAACAGCTTTTTAAAAACTCTCAGATTGGCATTAAATACATGATTAATTTTATTCTAATATTTATCCTTAATTCTAACCTGGTGTTAATTTTTATCCTTCTTCTAACTTGTCCATTGCATGACTTTATACAAGCAGCTGAATTGGAAATGAATACCACACCATTAACCAGTCACTATCCATTTTTAAGGTGTAGCTCATTGTTTTTGTGATATTAGTTGACATTCTTTATTTTCAACACTTTCTGACTTTCTCCCAAAAGAAAATATTACTGATATAAAGGAGCAATGCTTCTTTATAGACTACTGAGCTATAGCTTCATTCATTCTTTACAATAAGATACATTTTCCAACTTTTAAAAATCCTTTTCTGGGGCAGCTAGGTGGCACAGTGGATAGAGCACCAGCCCTGAAGTCAGGAGGACCTGAGTTCAAATCTGGCCTCAGACCAAACACTTGACACTTATTAGCTGTGTGACTCTGGGCAAGTCACTTAACCCCAATCACCAAAAAAAAAAAATCTTCTGTTCACTGAAATAACTACTAAAGTATATGTTAATTTAATCCAAAAGGCATTAGCTCCATTGTAGAGTTTCTGTCTTCCTCTTCTTCAACATATATTTGTATGTATACTGTAATTATTTTCATGGTAGCCATTTTGTTTATGGCTCATCATGAGGCCTAAAAGTAAAGAAATATATGCATTCTTTGAAATAATGTTTTTTATTGCCTATGGACATATAACTGTAACTCCTTTTTACTCTGAAGAGAACCTGTGAGCTTACTTTTTATTTCCTTCTTTATATTTTCTGATTTCATTTATAGTGAGAATTTCAATACTCACACAATTCATTTCCTCTAGTAGTATGTCAACTTAGTGGTCATTAACAAAAATTTCATGACATGAGGACTGACAGTCACACTAATATTTATTGTCTGTCAAAAACACTCTGGTTCTTTGTACCTTCTACTTCCTTTCCTGCCACTGTCATTATCACTGTGGAAGTGGCATGAAGTCACACAGGATTGAAAACTAATTTATGTTTTTTGTTCTATTTGTGGTTCACTATAGCCAATGAATTTGTAATCTTATTTAGTTAAGTTGGTCTGCAAATTAAAGACATCATCTAAAGTCTGTGCCATATTTAAAATCATAGGATTATGTATGGAGACCTGGACAGGACCTCAAAGGTCAATCACACCAAACTCTTTTTAGAGATAAGTGAGTTGAGATGAATCTTGCCTGAAGCCATACAGGGAACAATAACCAGAGGTGGGATTTGAGTCCCTCTTCCTATAAAAGGAGTTTTCTTTCCATTTTACTACATTGACATTTGAAAGCTTTCCAGATGCCATTGTTTTCAAGAACTCATGCTTAAATGAGACAGCTAGATGGTACAATAGACAAAAGTGCTAGACATGGAGTTAGGAAGTTCTGAGTTCAAATCCAATCTCAGACACTTACTAGGTATGTGACCCTAAGCAAGTTGTGTAATCTCTGTTTGCCTCAGTTTCCTCATCTGTAAAGTGGGAATAATAATAGCCTCTACCTCTCAAGGCTATTGTGAGAATCAATTGAGGTAATAATTGTAAAGTGCTTAGCTCATTGCCTCATACATAGTGTTACTCAAGCGTTATTGTGATTATTATCATCATCATGATCATTATCGTTATTGGCAGTGGAATAAGTCTTTTATGAAAGACTACCTTTAAAATCTCATTTAAAAAGGCGAATCTCCCAGGAAGTTTTCCAAGGTTAACCCCACCCCACTCATTTCTACTACATCACTCATATGTCGATTGGACCGAACCAGTTTGTTTTATAAATGTTCATAAATGTTCCTTTTTGTGTGTGAGGATATTGTAGCTCTAATTAGGCTATAATCTCCTTGAGGAAATGGCATGCACCATTTTTATCTCAACACGATGACTAATAATTTTTGTGCACTCCACAGTTTGGTTTTCACCTACCTTCCCAGCTGTATTTCACACATTCTATATTGCAAGTCTATTTGCCAGGCCTTTCTAGAATTTACTCATTCTTCATCTATACATTTCAGAATCCGCCTTTTTCTTCAAGGTTTAGCTCAGACTAAGGAGTCTTCTCTTCCTTCTCTGTGATCTTCCCAACAACAGAAAGTGTTTTCTTCTTCAAATTTTCTTAGACCACTTTGTCTGGATCTCATCTTTGCTCTCAGAGCACTCTGACTCACACAGTATTATACTTTCCTATATAAATGTCATATTCCTCAAGAAGAATGGAAACTCCCTGAGGGAAGGAACTGTGTAATTTTTCATCTTTGTATTCTTAGAACCAATGCAGTGTTTAACATAAAGTACGTTCTTTAAAAGACTTAGGGAACTGAATGGGAAAATGGTTGCCTATTTTCATCAATCCAAAATTCCTTTACTTGGCTATCCTAAAATTATCCTTCCCCACCTTTTGTTCAGGTTTATTTCTGTTTCTCAATGCATCCCCAGTGGCCTTGCCAGGGTATTTCTCTTTTTTGATGCAAATTCCCTTATTTTATTCTGTACCCCTTACTTGGCACATAATCTTCTTTCCCTTCCATCTAGTCAAATATTACTTGATATCTAAAGTGCCTTTTAGCCTTATTCTTGTCAACTGTTTCATTTCTCTGTGAAGCTTTATCTTTATAAAGACTATAACCCTAACTGATCTCCCTCTTCTTGAAACTCTTAGGTCAATTTCAGTCAACTATGTACTTAACACTATTGGATACATCATATTGGATACATCACTAATCATTTCATATACATTTAGTCTGATTAACCCATCTAGATGTTAAGCTCCCTCTGAACAATATTCAAATCTTGTGTTGTGGTTGCAATTTTCACTTGAAATCTACCATAAAGTTGAGGACATAGCAAGTGTTAAATAAATCCTCATTGATAGATGGATGGCATTACTGACCTTAGAAACGAAATCCAAGTAGAATTAAAAAATAGGAGGAGGTCAGTCCATAATCAGTATTGGGATCAGCTAAATATATTGAACTGTGTTTCTCAAAATGGAAGATTTCCAGGTGACTGTTAGGTTTCATGTGGTTCCTAAATGAATTTTAAGGGCTTTAGAGATAGGATCTCCCTGGCTCCAAAATTTGGTGAAGGCAGCATCAAAGTACACATAAAAATAGTGATGCTATGAAAATAATATGGATATTTTTGAATCAATAAAGGCTACTAGATAAATTTAATTTTCATAATAGGCCTAACCCCTCTGTTTTGGCCATTTGGTGACAAACTAAATGAAGGAATGATGAGGTTTCAGAGTTTCAGGAGTCATAGTCCTATCTCTGTTATTAAGTAGTTCTACTGTCTTGAACAAGTTGTATTAACTTCCTGAGTACAGTTTTTTCATCTGTAAAAGGCAAAGGGTAGGCTAGATTATTTTAACAGTGCCTTCCAGCTCTAAAACTCTATGATCTGTAGGTCTTTAATAGTAATGGAGGCAGAACCATAAGCCTTGTTTCATCTTTCTGATCTTACAAACTTTACAGATCACTTCTCACCATGTTTATCAGGTATGGGCACCAAATCCCACTTGGGGCACTTAGCAAGCCTGATGCTTACTGGCCTTGTTCCTTTATCTTAGCAAATTAGAAAGCGAAAATCAGTCACCACCTGTTTGGGATCTCCTGCTGTGTCCTGAGCACTACATTAAATACTGAGCCAGTCCACCAAGTATCAATTAGTGTGGAATTTACAAATAGTTAATGCATCTTCATTACTTGCATGAAGTGTTGTGGCCTTTCTTTAAAGGAGAGGGAAGAAATCCTAAACTGTTCAATCAGACATGAAGCATCTGATGAACTTGAGAAATAGACTGTTGCAGGTATTCCCCTGTGGTACCATACCATCCAGGCTTCCTACCAGTCTAATAATCATGGCAATGGACAAACAAAGCACCTTTAAGAATATACACACAACTCAGTCTCTTAGTCACTTTCTCAAGACCATGGCCCAACTGAAAATGTGTATGAACAGACTGAAGGGAAACATCTAGAAACCCTAAACAATTGTAGCCAGCGCATTCTATCTATTTTACACTGTCCCTCAATTTTTCCTCAGGTGTAATCCCTGAGTAATCCCAAAGATACATGGGCTAGTATCTTTTAAGCCAGCTCTGAGAATTTCTCCTTGAAACTTAAATGTATTTGCTCCGTAAAGACAAATAAAACTTCTGAGGAATGTCCCCAGCTTTTTCCAACCCTCCTATTCAGTATCTACCTTGCAAGGCCCATCCTCCTTCATCCCTTTCTAACCATACTAGAGGATGACATAGAATTCTCTACTTTTCCATAGAGAACTTAGCTGACTGGAAACTTGGTATAGATGTATCTCCATAGTCCAATTCCAAGACACAGTAAGGCCAGATTCATGGCTGAGGCCCTCATCTTTCCCAACAAAGCAGTAGAGCCCCTTGTTGGTTAACAACCCAGCCATATATTGGCTGGTCTATGAAACTCACTATTTTTTAACACAAATTCTCTATGTGTGTATCTTTATGTATATGTATGTATGTGTGCATAAGATATGATATGTTTGCCCATTGCATCAGATCGCTCACTTGAAGTAAAGTCTCTTCTCTCCTTACTGTTTTTTTTTGTGTGTGTGTGTTTTTTTTGTTCCTGTGTACCAAACTAAGCCAAAAGTCAAACTAAAAATGCTGCAACACTCTTCTGGCTCTCAGAATCCTCAAAATTCAAGAGTTTTGATGGCTCTTAGAACTTTAGGAACCACAGTTAATGCCTATATTTAAAATATATTGGGTAGTTAGGTGTTGCAGAGGATAGAGTGTCAGGCCTAAAGTCAGGAAGACTCATTTTGATGTGTTCAAATCTGACCCCAAATACTAGCTGTCTGACCCTGGGCAAGTCACTTAACCCTTGTTTGCCTCAGTTTCCTCCTCTGTAAAGCGATCTGGGGAAGTAAATGGCAAACCACTCCAGAATCTTTGCCAAAAATACCCCAAATGAGGTCATGAAGAGTCAGACATGACTGAAAAGCAACTGAACAAAATACTTTAAAACTCCCAGCCCCAGGTTTTACACAAAGAATACAAATTCTTTACATAAGGAACAATAGTTTCTAAGAGTATCAATTTTGCTGTGAAGCAAAGCTAATCAGTTCCTTTTTATGAGAGAAGTCCTGGAGTCAGGAAAACCTAAGTTCAAATCCTTCCTCATGCATTTATTAGCTTTGTGACACTAAGGAAGCCATTTAACCTCTCTTTGCCTTATTTTCCTTATCTGTAAAATGGGATAATAATAAAATCTAATTCTTGGTGGTATGATAAGGATCAAGCAATATATTGCTAATAAAGCTTTGTAAACCTTAAAGCACTATATAAAGACTAACTATTATTACTGTTGTTGTTCTTTGTTACTAATATTACTGATAAATTTTCCTGAAGGTCCCAGGATCCTGGAAACCTTTCCCCTAGTGTCTCAAGGAATGAAGTAATGACCATTAAATCATTGTAGAAAGACTCAAGGAGTCTTAGGAAGGTTTACACATGTGGGCCACAACCACGAGAGTCATATTTGAGGAACGTGTGTAGACCTGGGCTATGATACAGTGTTCTCCATAAGCAAAGTTTTAAGCTATTAATGCTTATATTGAAAAACCCTGTATATCTGGAGGTTGTTGCCTTTACCACTACAGCCTCAAAATTCACAATCTCTGTTACAATAGTAATAATTGTTTTTAAGCTTACAACTACCCAAAGCTTGCCATATTTGCCAGGATAGTGAGTCAGTACCTTGATATATCACCAATCTCATCTCTTTCCTTCATTACAAACACTTGTTCCCAAAACATCTTTAATTGAAGTAGCCCTCAACTCCAAATAGGTAGCATATTACTAGCAAAGCAGCACTTGGTGTCTTTGGTGTTGTTCAGGCCCATTTTACCTGCACTTGACCCTAGTACCAGGCAAATCTTAATTCAAGAGATGAAATGCTGGCATGTCTTATAAGAACTCTTGGCATCTTTCTTTGACCATACTTTTTCCTCAATTGTTTTTTGTCTGTCTTGTCACGACCAATGTCTGAGAACACTATGCAGGAACACTGCTCACTGGTATACTGAGTAGACTGAGGCCTTCTACTAGCTTCCAGCTTCAGGGATGCAGGTTTCTCCTCTCTCCCCAGTGGCTCCCTCCACTCTTTATAATCCTGAACCCTCAGTGACAAGATGAATATAGAGCTAGACATGGAATCAGAAGACTTGAGTTTGAATACTGCCTCAGATACTTACTATCTTTTAACATTAATCATTTAACATACCCCAGTCTCAGTTTCATCTATATAATGAGGGGTTTAACTTGATGGCCTCTGATGTGAATTAATTTCAGCTATAAATCCATGATTCTGTGTTACTTTTTTCTCTTTCAGACTTACACTGTATCAGTATATCCACCATAAGTTACCTGGAAAGGGCTGCCCACCAACTAGGCTTTCATTTCTTTGGGTCTATAGCTATTAAGTGTCTAAAGCAGGATTTGAAGTCAGATACTCCTAATTCTAAATCTAGGGCTACAACCACTTCATTGTCAGCTAAGTGATACAGTGGTTATAGTTTTGGACTTGGAATTAAGATTGCCCGAGTTCAAGCCCTGCTTCAGATACTTACTAGCTATATGATTCTGAGCAAATCACTTAACTTCTGTTCAGATTCAACTTCCTCATCTGTACAATGAGGATAATAATAGCATCTACTTCACAGGGCTGGAATGAGATAACATATGTGAACTACTTTGCAAATCTTAAAGTGCAATCTATATGTTAGCTGTAACTATTGAATCCTCTTTTAAAGTTTTGCACTAGTATTCAGTCTCTGAGTTGATGTAATACATTAATGTATTCTATGGAAAACTACCCCTGCTATGCTGTACCCAGCATGGAAGCAGCAACATTCCATCTGTAATAGGGCTGTGTGAAGACTAGAAATTCTGCCACAAATTGTTAATAACTTGACAACTGTCTTTCCACCATCAAAGGAACTTCACATTCCAGTTCTCTAAGTACCTCCTCCTCCACTCATTCCTTCAGTCTTCCAAAAAAAAATAATCTAAGTAAAAGCTGGTTTATAGCAAAACTACATGGAGCTGATCTTTGAACACTAAACTACAGTAGACTAGGAAATTCAGTACATGATCTTGCTACTCATGGAATGGGGAAGATCATGGAATCATGAGGTCATGCTGTAGATGCAGAGCTAGAGAGGGAGCTCAAAGAAGGAAAGAAGGAAACATTTATTAAACATCTGTTGTGTGTCAGGTACTCTTCTAAGCAGTTTACGAATATTTCATTTGCTCCTTATAGCAACACTGGGAGGTAGGTAATACTGTTGTACTTATTTTACAGTTGAAGAAACTGAAGCAGACAAGTGATTTGCCCAGTCACACAAATGGTCAAGTATCTGAGGCTAGATTTGAACTCAGATCTTTATGACTCTAGGCCAATGTTCTACCCACTGTGCCACCTAACTACTTAGCTCATCTAGTCCAATTTTTACATCTAGTCCTCATTTTACAAATGAGGAAACTGAGGTCCAGAGTTCTTAAGTAGCTTGCTCAAATTAGCATGTGGCAGACCTGGGACTCACACTAAGATGGGATGGGACTGTATCAATGCTACTGTGGCCTTTAGTCCTACAAAATGGGTGGTTTGTGACATTAATATGCCTCTCCTATACCACCATTTTCATAGCTGTTTTCTACAATTGCCACATTTGTATTATATATCATGGGCTTTTAGGTTAAGAGCTGGAAAGGATCTCAGAGGCCATGTAATCCAGTGCAATAATTTGAACAGCTGAAGAAACTGAGGCCAGGGGAATTAATTTGACCTGCCAAAGGTCACAAAGATAATATCAGAGCCTTCTTCACCAGACTCTATATTATTTGCATAAACTCTAATAAAGTTATTCGCAGGATTATTTACCTTTGTTTTATTGGTGATATTGCTTCGGCATTACTAGCCTTGATTAAGCATGCTCTTAAAGGATTAGGAAGAAGTTTCAAGTGCTTGATCAAATATAGAGCTTCAGTTATACCTAATTCCCAGGCACATCCCAAATTCCACCCATTCTGTGACCATACCCAGATTCAGAGGCAAATATAATAAGCATCATCCAAAAAGATACTTGGCTACACACACACACACACACACACACACACACACACACACACACACACCCTTACACAGATATACAAACACCAGTCATAGTCTTGATCACCTTTCCAAAGGTGTCATTTTGGCAGCAAAGCGCACAGATATACAAAACGGAAATGCTTATGAAATTTAGACTACTGAAGCTACACTGCTCTCGGCTCTGTCCCTATCTTCCTATAGGTAATCACTAAACACCAGTGTGATCAAAGGATCAGCACTAATACTTTGGATAGCTCCCTGCAGTTTTAACTGGCTGACTGATTGCATCAAACTTCCAGAAGATCCTTCCCGCCCCCGGGTTCTAAGGCATACTGCTTTTCCCTGTTGTGACAACATGAAGTTATTTAGGTGCTGAGAGAAGCGTCTTTACTAATTATTAAATTACAACAAAAATGGTCCTTCCCTATTAAAGATCTGGTTTACAAGCACTTATCTGTGCTCATTACAAATAATTAGCTTGAACACATAGTGACACTAAATGATAAATCAGTGAGGAAATTAGTTTCTATTCTAGAGATCTGAAGCATTTGGGATGGCAGTATGGTGGACTAGTGAAAAAGCAAACATTGGCTCTGGAATCAGGAGACCTGCTTTAAATCCTAATTTTGCCACTTACATGTATTGTCTGGGCCTCATTTGAAAAATGAAGAGTTGGATGTATTGACTTCTAAAGTCTCCTGCAGCTTGAAATCCTATGAACATTTTAAAATTATTAGGTAGGAAGAAATGATAGCAGCACAGACTTAAGTCAGACAACAAAAGTATCAATCAGTGATGCAAGAAGCCAATAGTACTTAGCTATTAACCAATCCTAACTCCTGAATAAGATAATTTTAAAAATCAGTATAGTTGAGAAGGCACCTAGGTACAATGAAAAGATTAAGAGATTTAGAGTTAGAGACCTGGATTCAAATCCTGCTACCACTTGCTATCTATTTGACCTTACATGAGGTACCTAATTTTTCTGAGTATTCATTTTCTTGAATGATGGTATTTGAATGAGATGGCTTGCAAGCTGTCTTTCTATAATCTATAATCCTGTGTTGGCATAAAAGCACAGAATCCCAAGTAATATAGCAAACCCTATTAAATACAGACTTAACATCACCATTGCCTGTCAGCAAGATCTTTTAATGCTGTTTACAGATTTTTTTTTATCAGAAAGATTCAACTGCTTGCATTTGCTTGGGACCCTCTCCCAAAAGAATGTCACTGCAAAGTTGCCCAATAGTTGCCAGGTTGGTAAAGGTAAAAACAACAATTAAATGAACTAATCTTAAAAACAGCTCTGAATCCTGCATCAGACACATGGCCCTGGGTAAGTCACTTAAAACTCACAGTCTCAGATTCTTTATTTATCAAAAATAGATATTAATAACTTTTATCTTTCTGTCCATCTTTTCATCTTGCAGCCTATTCTCTAGTCATTGTTCTCATCCCCTTCTCCTCAGTGAAACATTGAATTCTCCCTCTGCATCCTCTGGTCCTGAGACCAGAGTCTTTGACTCATCTTATCTGGAACCAAGGCTCTGTGCTACTTTCCAGCCATCTCTATAAAATGCTGCCACATATACGACCCATGCTTGTTTGTGTGTTATTTTCCCCTATCAGAATGTAAACTCTTTGAGAGTAGGGACTGTCATGCTTGCTTGTATTTGCATCTTCAGTGATTAGCATAGTGCCTGGTGGATTGTACATGCTTATTAATTGTTCTATCTATCTTTTTCTATTTTCCTGCCTCAGTTGCTGTTAAGATCAAAAGAGACATTATATATATATATAACATATATATACAAATCTTAAAGTGCCATATAAAAATATTATTATTATAATTATAATAATAATTATCATTATTCCTGACTCTGAGGCCAGCTCTCTATCTGCTATGCCAAGGCTGACTCTCTTTATTGTCCTGTTAACAGACTGATGATAGGAAACTTTTGATAAAGAGTTGCTATGTTGGATTTTCATTTTCTCATTTTGAGAGGCAATGGGGTCTTATAGAAACACTTTAGAGCTGTAAGCCAAGAGAACTTGTTTCTAGTCCCTGTTCTCCCATGAAGTTGTTGTATGACTTTGAACAAGTCAGTTATTTTCTCTTTGCCTCAGTTTCTTTAGTTGTGAAATGGGCATAATACCACCTGTTTACTTATTTCACAAAGAAATTATAAGGATTAAATGATGGAATAGATATGAAAATGAACTGAAAAGCTAACAGTGTTGTGTGAAGTATTGTTGTTAGGTTTCCTGATGAGTACAGGTACACTTTTGAGGCAGAAGCAGTGGGAAATAGTGAAAATAATATAGTAATCCAGAGATTTGGATTTTGGGGTATTGGTTCTGCCACATTCTGTGTGATTTAGACGAGTCATTTAATCTCTCTAAGCCTCAGTTTATTCATCTGTAAAATGGGGATACAAGTTTTCACCACCTACCTCATAGAAAAGCCCGTGGATATAGAAATTTGAATTGTTGTTTCCTTAAGGAATAAAGTCTGTGGTGTATTGGCACTATTTCTTACTTGAAGCCATTTCTTTTTCTTTCACTTCAGTGCATCTATCCTGGATTTATTTATGAAGGATGCGTATTTCCTGGGATTTGGGATACACATACACAACATAAGGAGATGAAAACTTAGTAAGCAGAATAGTAGAGTGGAGTGAGACCAAGTAGTTTCAAATCCAGACTCTAATGATTACTTTGTGGTGTTGGAGAAGTCATTTAAATGCCCAGAGTCTGTCTCATCTGTCTCAATTTCCTCATCTTCAAGGTAGGGGATAAACTAGATGTCCACTGAGGTCCATTACACCTCTAGTTCTATGACTACCTGAGCTACAAACATCTACTTTGTCAATTTCACATTCATTTGCCTATGGAACTTAGTACTTGTCCAGGTTAAAACCAGCTACCTAGCAAAGCAGGGCTACTATGATTGTAACTCTTTACCAAATAAGAAAAATACGCATTTGACAAACAAAATTGTAAAACTCATGCTAATCTCTCCATGTATAGCAAGAATTTCCAGCACCTTTCTCTGATAGCACAAATGCAGTGAGAATATTAATAAATGGGATATTTGCTCTACAGTAATTTTTAGCCCAAGCTTATCAACTGAGGATAGTCATGTGGACAAGCCTATTACTATATAGAGATGTATAAAATTAATCCATTAATTCTGGACTCACTTATGGGGACTATAACTCATGCTGTAACTGGGTCACATACTTTGGCTACTTTGTTAGAAGATGACATTCATTAGGTCATTTCCATTAAAAACATATTTTGTTGACATTGGAAAGACTAGATTTGTGTAGCCCAGAAAGCCTCATTTGAGGGTGCTAGAATTGACAAGATTTTAATGTAACAGCTTTATGTTCCCTACATCTTTTTTTTGAGGGTAGGGACTAGAACTGGGATTTCACTGGGGAATCCTAGTTAGGAAATTCCCTAATCAATGCAAGTTGGCAACTTTGCCATAATTTATATTCTTATAGAGGTGAGGGCAAATGATTTGCCTAGATACACAACCAACATAGGTCTCAATTAGTGAAAATAACTAATTTCTTGAACTGGTCACATGTTTTTGATTTCACATTTCAAAATTATAATTATTTAAAATATTGTAATTGATTCAAGTCCAACGGAAATTCTGATTTCTACAAGCTTTTCATTTCACTGAGTTTGAATTCGGATCTGTGTATAAGATTAGATTGAGGTGTAAGGGGAAGAGTATCATGATTAAGTCAAGATAAAAATTCAGAAAGGAAGCCTAATCTAAGCCAGATGTTTTGAAAGTGTCTGTGTTGTTCTAGTTCTTCTTATAGCACATGTTATGTTTTATCCTTGGGGCAAAAATTGGCTCTACAATAAGGCAAATTACTTATTTTTTTCTTAATTTTCCAGCCTAGGCAGTCTCCTGCCTACTTTTTTTTCTTTTGTGTATCTATTTCCCTCCATGCCTCCTCTCTCTCTCTCTCTCCTCTTCCTCCTTTCCCAACTTCCTTCTCCATGTGGTCAGTAAGTGCTGTATCTCCAGCACTTAGCACAGTGACTGGCAAATAGTAGGTACCGAATAAATGTTTATTGAATTGAATTCCCCGTGTGTAAAATGGAGATAATACTTTCACTGTACCCCTCTATAGTTTGTTGTGAGGAGAATGTTTCTATTACATTGTAAGCTTCCTGAAGGTAAGGACTTTGCTTTATTCAACTTTATATACCTACTAAATACTTAATGAATGTTGGATTGGATTTTCAAGATATGCATAAAATATCTATTTGCAAGGAAGATACTTACCTCTCTATGCCAGTGACTGCCAATCATTCCTCGTATTCAGAATTGAGAATTGGTCCCAATAAATAGGAAGACAAGAATGAAGGCTCCCTGATCATCAGTTCTTTGAACAATCTGTTCATTATTAGCATCAGCATCATTGTTAGCATTTATAAAGCACTTTTACAAATATCATCACATTTTATCCTCACAACAACCAATGAAGACAAATGCTATTATTATCCCCATTTTACAGATTAGGAAACTGAGATAGCCAGACGTCAAGTGATTTGACCGGGTTACACTTCTAGTGTTTGAGTCTGAATTTGAACTTAGATGTTCCTGATTTCAGGACCAGTACTCTATCCATTGTGTCACCTACCTACATAAGACATTGCTAACTCAATGACTGTCCTTGTATTCACTGAATCTTTCTCTAAGGTTGGTCTAAAGAAAACTTGCTTGAATAGGTCTAAGAGATGCTCTATTGGCATGAAAGCTATTGCAATGTCTTGCAGTGAAAACAGCAAATGAGTTCTGGAGAATCTGTGTTTAAATCTCCCCTCCAACAGTTACCTCTGTGTGGCATGGCCTTAAACAAGTCAATCAATTTCCATAGATCTTACTTTCCTATTTTCAAAATGAGAAGGTTGGAAGTGGCCTCGGAGGTCCTTTCTGGTTCTAGAGCTATGATCTATGAGTCTAATGAGGTATTTATGAAACCTCTGCTCCTTCTGTCAATTGTGACCACTTGCTTGTTCTTTTCCCAAGAGGGCCAGTGACGTCATGGGTAATATCTTAACTTGCACATGGAGTGGATTTAATTGAGGCAGAATTGCATAAAATCTTCAGCTTCAGTCATTGAAGTTCAATGGCAGGACAAAAGTCAGGATAACTAGGGAGAGCCTAGGAGGGCAGTAAACGACCTTGGGTCTTTGATTCTAACATGCTGTAAGTGCTCCCCAGTGACTGCTTCAGCTGCCTTCATGGTCTTTGGAACAAATTGTTCGCATCTGCCCATTCCACTGGGGAAAGTCTTCACATACTTGGAGTAGACATCCCCCTACTCACTGACAGGTTTGAGGACTGTGAGTTACCTTCAACTGGTTTAGCCCATATGCCAAGACTATTTACTAGGATGTGGCCACTGCACGTACTATAGGTTCTTGAAGCCACAAGTTGGGTGAATCAGGTAGACACCAAAGGTGGATGAGCAATCATAAAAGTGGCTTTTCAAGCCTTCACATCAGAGGTACTAGTCCTCTCTTAACACCCTCTAGCCCCCTGTGACCACTTAGAGGTATGGCTTAGGCGCAGTATCCACCACTTATGCATATGAGTATATGTTAAAGGGAGGGAATCTGACTTCTTTATTGTTTTGCCAAGAACATATTTGCAAGTTCATTGCCAAATGAATTTGACTGGATCAAATGTTATGTTGTAGAGAGGTATATGAGAGGAAGAGATGTAGGTTGGAACTAAATTATGGAAGGTCTTGAATGCCAAGAGAAACTGTATGGACTTTTTTGGCATTCAATTAAAAGTCACTGAAGGTTTCTGAGCTGTGATAAGACTTTATAAAATTTCTCACACTATATACATATTAAGTCACCTGTGGTGACTTCAGAATGTATAATTAACAACAGTAACTGACATTTCTATCGCATTTTAATATTTTCAGAGTACTTTACACAAATTTTCACATTTGAGTCTCACAACAGCCCTATGATACAGGCCTTATAGATATTATTATCCCTGTTTATCAGAGAAAGAAATTGAGGCTGTATGATGTTAAGTGACTTGCTTAGTTACACATTGCTCGGAGGTAGAATTTGAACCCAGATATTATTGACTCTACTCTGGGCTGCTATATAGCACCCCACTTAATAAACCCCAGCTTGAAAAGAAGACCCTTTGCAGTCAAAGGGTCTAGGTTTGAATCCTGGTTCTATTACTTTCACGTTCAATGCCCCAGTTTTCTGATCTGTAAAATGAGGACCTTAGTCTCAATGACTTATAAGATGTCTTTTCACTCTATATTTTCAGCCTTTGATCTGAAAACTCAAAAGAGAATAATGTAGGGGAATCAATCAAGTTATATTCTGGATGTGGAAACCAAAAGTCAATGAATTTTCAGGATGATACATGAGTAAATAATCACCTAAATTAAGCATCACCTGATCTTTACATGGTCTCATTCTATGCAAATCAAACAGACACATTAAAAACCTTCTCTCTATCAAGGACAGAGACAGCCTGGCACAGTAGATTGAGAGCCCATGTGGGAGGCAGAAAGATCTTTGTTCAAATCCCACCTTTGAACCTCTGACACATTGGCTATTTGACCCTAGGGAGTCACTTACCTTCTCAATGCCCCAAGCAACTTTATAAAATTATTAATTATAGAGTAGATGCCAGTATGCATCATTAGTAAGTTTCCTCACTGGGAATCCTCTGTAACCATGAAAGTATGGATCTTGTCCAGAACATGAAAGGTACTATGCTAGGGATTGGGGAGATGCACTTATAGAAAGGAAACAGATTCTGCTTTCCAGGAGCTCACAATATTGTACCATGACAATGTAGACATCATTTTTCTTTTAAGGATAACTACTCACTAAATCCTCTCACAGTGGAGAGAATCTCAAATCTTCCAAAACAGAATTTGTATGTTACCTGAAATTTTCTTCTAGAACCACTAAGGAGCACTCAAGTTCTTAGAGATTCTCAGTTCTCTATGTTCTGAGTCCAACCATCCTACCTGCCTTAATAATCGACCAAACCACACACTTCATTTAGGAGGCCAGTTTATTCCATTATGTGGGCTCATATTTGTATTGAAATGGGAATTTCAGAATTTATTTATAAAGTGGTCAGAAAAACCTAAGCCCCTTGTCAGTCTTATAAAGGTACATTAAAAAAAATCCTTTATCTATCTATCAATATGTTCATTCATTCAACAAATGTTGCTAAGTGACTGCTACAGGTAAAGCTATATGCTTGATGTGCAAGATAAATTATGCAGGATCTCTGCTAACATAACACAAATGCATAGATAAATACAATGCAAGTTGCAAGATGATAAATATGTGAATGTAAATCAATATGAGATACTGTGCAATAAAGATCACCTCTAGCCAGGAAGAGAAGGGGAAATGTGGCATTTGTGCTTGGCCTTAAAGGATGAGGTATCATTGCAAAAGGCAGAGTGTGGGCAGCAGGAGAAAAGAAGATCTTATATTACAAGTTTAAAGAATGGCACAAAGGTAGAAAATATTAGAATATATTTGCAAGTTCATTGCCAAATGAATTTGACTGGATCAAATGTTATGTTGTAGAGAGGTATATGAGAGGAAGAGATGTAGGTTGGAACTAAATTATGGAAGGTCTTGAATGCCAAGAGAAACTGTATGGACTTTTTTGGCATTCAATTAAAAGTCACTGAAGGTTTCTGAGCTGTGATAAGACTTTATAAAATTTCTCACACTATATACATATTAAGTCACCTGTGGTCATATCTTGATGCTGTGTATTTATCTTTTCATCTATCATGGCAATTCAGTCATATCTGGTGACTGACAATGGCATATGGCATATTTAAGTGTACGCATGTGTATATGTAGAAAATATTTGTGTTTTTGTCCAGATATGAGATTTCACAGGAAGAAGAAACTCCATATACAGACACACACACACACACACACACACACATACACACACACATATATACACACACATACATATACATATACATATAGTAGCTTCTCCAAAATTGATTAGAAACATATCTGTAACTTAGAGTCATAAAGAGCTACCTGAGATATTGAAAGGACAGGTGACTTATCTTCAATAGATTACAAAGTTAGAACATTTCAGGTTCAGAACTACAAGCCTGATCTTCCACTTAGCTCCCAAGACTGTCTGTCTATCCACTATGCTAAATGGTCTACAAAGTAGGGGCAAGTGTGGCTATAGCCAGACCCTAAGGGATCAGTGACTTGTTGTTCAGTCATGTCCAACCCATGGACCATATCACCCCAATATGGTGTTTTCTATGCTATTTTCTTGGCAAGGATGCTAGAGCAGTTTGTCATTTACTTTTCCAGAGGCAAATAGAGGCTAAATGACTTGCCCAGGGTCACCTAGTTTGTAAGGGTCTGAAGCTGGATTGGAACTCAGGTCTTCTGGGCCCCAGGTCCAAAGCTCTATCTGCTGAGCCATCTATCTGCCTTATCAATCCGATGGTAAGAAGAGAGATGACACTGAATCCTCCCCACAATAGCTAACCAGGGCGTTTGTTTCCAATGTAACGATACATACCATTACTCCCCACTCCCAACACTTTCCTACTCTCCTTCCTCTCTCCACTTTATGAGTTACTCATTCTACTTTCAAGGTAGTTATAACCTAATCATTGCTCTATAACCAACAACAACATTTTCACAGGAACCTCTGGAAATTTCTATTTCCCATTCTCCCCAATTCTTTGTCTTCTCACAGATCACTTTGAAGTTTCTGTAGGCTCCTCAGAGGGTAAATTCTGGATTTTGAATGATGATCAATGAGTAAGAATCTTGTCCCTCATCACTTATTCTTTTGAGTGGAATAGGGTAATCTCAAAGTCATGGATAGGCTCTCATCTGAGTCTTGCATTTCATTACATTATTTTTTGCCTGAAACTCATCCTTCTCTGAATTTCTTATTTCTGTTGAGGTCATCTATAATCAATATCATTCTAGTTGCCTGAATTCAGATTGTTCTCCCTGGAGGTGGATAGCAGTTTTCATCATGGATCCTTTGGAACTGTCATAGATCATTGTCTTCATCACAGTATCTAAGTCTTTCATAGTTGATCATCAATACAGTATTGGTGTTAAAGAGTACAATATTCTCCTGGTTCTGCTCACTTCAATTCATATCAGTTCATCTAAATCTTCATGGTTTTTTTTTCTGAAATTTTCCTGCTCATTATTTCTTATGGCAAAATAGTATTCCATCACAATCATATACCACAATTTGTTCAGCCATTCCCCAATTTATGGGCATCTCCTCAATTTCCAATTCTTTGCTACCACAAAAAAGAACTTCTACAAACTTTTTTTTTGCAAATAGATCATTTTCCTTTATCTTTGATTTCTTTGGAGTACAGAGCTAGTACCAGTATTGCTGGGTCAAAGAGTATGCATAGTTTTGTAGCTGGTTAAGAATAATTACAACTTTTTCTGCAGAAGGTGGGACTATTTCACAACTAGTAAGAGCTAGGATTACAACCAAGAATAACCTACCCAGCAAAACAGTATAATCATTCAATTAAGTATGCATGTATGTATGTATATGTGTGTGTATTCCCTCTTTGAATCAATTTATATGTGAGTGAGGTTCAAGTATTGACTGCTCTGCCCCTGCCATTTTACCCTACATTGTAAAAGCTCTTCCTTGCATGCATCCTTTATGTGAGGTAATTTTCCCCATTCTTCCTTCTCCTTCACCTTTCTCCCAGGGCATTCGTCTTTTTCACCTATCAATTTTTTTGTATCATTCCAACATAATCAACTCACTTCTGTATCTTTCTTCTATGTAGAATCCTTTCTAACTTCCTTAATAATGATAAGTTTTTTTTAAAAAAGTTTTATGTATCATCTTTCCATAGAGAAAAATAAACAGTTTAACCTTATTAAATCCCTTATGATTTCTCTTTCATCTTTACCTTTTTTATGCTTCTCTTGAGTCTTGTATTTAGGAGCCAAATATTCTATTAAACTCTGGTCTTTTCTTCAGGAATGCTTGAAATTCCTGTATTTCATTAAATATTCATTTCCCTTGAATGATAATATTGTTTTGCTGGGTAGGTTATTCTTGTTTGTAATCCTAGCTCTTTTGCCTCCCAGAATGTCATATTCCAAGGCCTTTACTCCTTTCATATGGTCACTGCTAAATCTTGTGTTACCCAACTATGGCTCCATGATATTTGAATGGTTTCTTTCTGACTGTTTAAAGTATTTTCTCTTTGACTTGGGATCTCTGAAATTTGGATATAATATTTTGGGGAATTTTCATTTTGGGTGCCTTTTCATTAGGTAATCAGTGTAGGATATCAGGACAGTTCTTCTTGATAATTTCTTGAAATATTATATCTAGTCTCTTTCTTTGATCATGGCTTTCAGGTAGTCCAATAATTTTTAATTTATCTCTCCTTGATTTATTTCTAGGTCAGTTGTTTTTCCAATGAGATATTTTGCATTTTCCTCTATTTTTCATTCTTTTGATTTTGTTTTTGTTTCTTGAGAACTCATGGAGGCATTAGCTTCCAATTGTCCAATTCTAATTTTAAGTAGTTCTTTTCTTCAGTATTTTTATGCCTATTTTTACCAAGCTGCTAATTGTCTTTCTGTAATTTTCTTTCTTTGCTTTCATTTCCTTACCTATTTTTTCCTCTATCACTCTAATTTGATTTTGAAATATTTTTAGCTCTTCCAGGAATTCTTGTTGTGATTGTGTCCAATTCTCTTTTTCTCTCTTTGAGGCTTTGATTGTAGCTGTTTTGATTTAGTTGTCTTTTGAGTTCATGTCTTGATCTTCCCTGTCCCCATGGTAGCTTTTTATGGCCATGGTTTTTGTTGTTGTTGTTGTTGTTGTTTGCTCATTTTTCCACCCTATTTCTTGATTTTGAATTTTACATTAAAGTTGGGTTCTGTTCCCATCTTGGAGGTGGTGGTGAGGGAGCACTGTCTGAAGCTTCAGACTTTTTTGCACTGCTATTTTCAGAAGTAGTTCCAGTGCTTCCAAGGTTGTGTGATTTGGGGAGACGTGTAGTCACTGCTCTCTTGTTATGCACTCTTATTCTTACCTGAGAAGAGTCCTTGATTCCTTGGGATTTCAATCAATAATGCTCCTCAGGGCCTCTCTCCCTTGGGAACAGGAACATCACTGTTTCTTGGGCCCCTGATCTCTTGGGACTGGAAGTAATAGTGCTCCTCAGGATCTCTGATCCCTTGTGACCAAAAGCAGTACTACCTATCAGAGCTTCTTCTTCCTCTTAACTGAAAGTGCTCCTCTTCATCCTTGAACTATATCTCAGAAGTGGATATACAATGGAGTTGCCAAACCGCATCTGTTCCTCCATCAAGTGCCAATGCAGTGGTTTCCTATTATCTCTTTCTGACCAGTCCCCAGGTCCCTTGGCATTTCTCACGTGAAAGCTCCTGAAGTTGCTGTTGCTTCTGTCACCAACAGAACCTGGTCCTACCATTTCTATTTCATCCACATGGATTTTGCATCTTTCTCCACCCTTATATCATAGCTTTCTCTGTCAACTCCCCTAAGTTGTCTGGGGCTTAAAGAATATCTCACAGACCTTTTGTTAGCTCTGACACTATAATTCAATTTGAGGCATTATTTTAAAGTTGTTTGGGGGTGTGTGTTGGGAAAGCTCAGCTCAGTGCTTTCTCTACTGTACCATCTTGGCTCTGCCCCGAGAAACCCATCTGTCTTTCTCTTAATCTATTCTCCCCATTGTTGACAAAATAATTTTCATGGCCAGGTTACTATTTAATAAACTCCAATGACTCCTTACAGACTCTAAGATTAAATATTATTTCATCTTTATTTCATCCTTTTAACATTTGTATTTTGTATAACTTTTATAGTGTACATAATTTGTAAAAGAGTAGACTATATAATTTATAAATGAGTAATTAGACATATTAGGAATATAAGCACTTTTTATTACTGATGAAAGTGTGATTAAAAAAACTGAACACTACTGCACAATCTTGCATCTCTTGATTCACAAACCTACATTTATATATGTGTGTGTGTTAAATATATTTGTGTATACACATATAAATACACACATGTATACAAACACACATATGCATCTATATCCTTTTCTATGAAAAACTATCATGCCAGTTTAAAATGAATCAAATATATATCTATTTAGAAGATAGTTTTCTGCCATCTGAAACAATCTCAATACCATATTGAATCTACATAATTATGTTCATTCAATGAGAGTGTTGTTAAGAAATTTGTCTAATACAGACTAAATAGGAAAACTGGATGAGAAGCATGTGACTGAATTACTATTAATCCTTTTTTGTACACTCATTTTAACAGAGGTGAAAAGTAACATTTTTTCCCACAAAACCCAACATTTATAAGTGAAAGAAAGTGTCATCCCACAAAATAAATATAAGACAATGAGTCAGGAGGGATTAGTCTTAGCTTTGCCATGAAAGGTAATGCATTTAACTCCACATGCTACCTATTATCTAATTTTATCTCTTGAACAGCTGTGAGAGGGAAACAGCCATTATTATCTCTATTTACAGGTGGTAAAACCTAGTGATTTTAGGCTACTGCCAGAGGTCATATAGAATCAGAGCCAGGCCCTAGGGCTTAGGTTTCCTATGTTCCAAATGGAGTGTAAATCTAAATTTCCCACACCACTACAATGAACATATTTAGATCGGAAGATGTCCTTGAATATAAGGACTCATTCAGAAAAAGAAATGAGGTAAAAACGTCTTTTTGATATGATGAAATACTAATTTTACAAGAAGAATTGGAGAAAGATGAGAGAATTTACCTCATAATTTTTTGATATGACAGCACTTTGAGAAACCAAATGCCGTCATCTCAAAAGTCTTAGTGTAGTTTCAAGATACTAAGGATTGAAACGGTATGTGCCATAATTTCCTTTTTCTATGCAAATTTTCTTCCCATATAAGGTTCATTGTTTTCGTATCAGGCTGGATTATATGGTTTCTCCACAACCCCCACTTTTTGTTTTGCTAATAGCAAACAGACTTGTTAATACTATTTGTCAGGAAATAATTAAGACATTGATTATACTGGGATTTGAGACTCTTTTCCCTTTATAGTACTCAACCAGCTCTTTATTTGCCATCCCCAATACACCTATTATCAGATGATGCCTCTTCCTCTTGTTGGGCAAATTTAGAAAACAGATGATCAAATATGAAGCCAATATATGTGAAGCATCATCTCCCATATATGCCACTAGTTGCTGGATACTACCTAGGAAAATAGGAAAGAGGAAAATCAGCTGTAACATCTCTTGGAGGGGCTTTACTACCTCTGCCATACAATGATTTTAAGTACCATGGTGTTCCTATACTAGTTAATAGTTAGCTCTAAAATATGTACAATGAACCGCCACATTTTATCAGAGACCAGTAGTCCATCATTCATGGTTCTGCCTCTGACAAAGAAAATAAAGGAAATAGTACAAAAAAGCAGTGTTGGGATGAGATGTCACACATTCTAGTTTATCCAAATACCTGGTTGCTATGGATCTCTCATCAATTCACTTATTTAAATATCTTTTTGCTTATTAATGGTTCCACTTTGTAGGACCTCTATAGACAGTAAGCTCTATAGACTTTCACTTGTACCACTTCTTAAAGTAACAAATAGTCCTTACATTTTTTCCTTCCTTCTCTCTCTCTCCTTCTTCCTTTCCCTACACTCCTTCCTTTTCCGAATGTTCCTAATCATCTTCCAATTGCTCCTCCTATTTCTTTCCATTGTCTTTTCCCTTATTTTTCTACCTTCTCTCTTTTTTTTTTGTGGTGTGGAACCTCTTCCAAGTCACCTGCAGAATGCTGATCTTAGAGTCTGAAAGCCTTGAGTTCATATCCTGTCTCACACACTTACTAGCTGTACGACCCTGAATAAGTCACATTCTCCATGTCTCAGTTTCATTATCTGTAGAACAGAGATGATAATAAGTACCTATCTCACAGGGTAATGTTACAAGGTTCAAATGAGATAATACGTGTAGAATACTTTGTAAATATCAAAGTATTTTATGAACGTTAGCTATCATTATTATTTCAAGATTCAAGGGTATCTTTAGTTCTGAGAAAAGCAACATTGTAGAGTGGAAAGAACACTAGTTCAGGAAATTTGGTTTCAAACCCCAGTGATAACATTTCTTCACTGTGCAACCATGGATGTCAATAAGTCTTTCTGAGCTTCAACTTTTCTGCTTGTAAAATGCTGATAATAAAATTTATACTATCTACTTCCTGGAGTTGTTGGGAAAACACTTTGTAAATCTGAAGGCACTTAATAAATGAGTTATGATTATAAAGTCAGGAAGACCTGAGTTCATGTCTGGGCTTCAGGTACTTATAGGTATATGACTGGGAAACTCATTTTATCTTTTTGCCTCTGTTTCCTCAAGTATAAAATGTAAAACAACAATAACCCATGGTTATTGTGAGAATCAAATGATACAATATTTGTAAAGTACTTATCATAATACCCATTATATAGCATATGCTTAATAAATATTTTTTTCCTTTCTCAATATTTGTAATAATGAAAATAATACTAGCTGGCATTGATATAGTACCTTACGGTTTCACATAGTTTGACATACATGATTTCATCCTCATAATTCGTCCTATGGATAGGAATGTTGAGGCATATACCTGTCATATGATTTTTTTCAAATGCTTGCAGAGATAATCATTCCTAATTCCATAAGAATAGTAATTAGCAGTAAACAGTCAAGGTCTGATTTTTAATCCAGGACCCATTCACTACACTGTGTAACTTGCAGCAACAGTATATTATTTTCCAGAGCTGCAGATACTCTACCTTTCTTCACTGTATTCAAATGTTCCTTCCTTCGTGTTAGAAATAATTAAAAGTTTTCACATGAAAAAACAAACAGTGGAGATACACTAAGAAGAAAAACTGCCAAATGGGAAAAAAAGTTACACCAAATACTAGTGATAAAATTCTTATATCCAAGACACAAAAAGAATAAACCTAGAGCCACTCCCCAATAGGTAATTAATCAAAGGATATAAATAAAGTTTTAAAAGAATTGCAAAACATAAACTACCATTCAAAAAATGTTCCAAATAATGAATAGTAAAAGAAACACAAATTAAGTAACTCAGATTATAAAACTTGAAAATGTTTGGCAAAGCTATGGGGAGACAGACACTGTTTATGACACTATGAATTGGCCCAACTATCTCTATATCAAATTGAAAATATACAAGAAATTTTCTGTAAACGAATTCAAGTAAAGATTATTTCATTCAATGTATTTTTACAGTGCCTGGATCATAGTAAGCACTTGATAAAAATGTTGATTGATTGACTAAACAGTTAATATCCTTTGATCAGAAAATCCAACTACTGGGTTTTTCTCCCAAAGGCATCAAAGATAGAAAAATAATGTCCAATATACACCAACATATTCATAGCTGCACTCCTTATTGTTGAAAATAATAGAAAAATATAAATCCCAGTAATTGAGGAATAACTGGGGGAAAATAAAAAACTATGTTAAATCAGTGTTACAGAAGTTTATTGTATAGTAAGAGGTCACAAATAGAGGAATTCAGAGAATTATAAGGCAATTTGAATGAGCAGATGCAGATCAAAATAAAAAATAAAATATTATATATTTTCATTAATACACATATATACACATTTGTATATATGTATATCTTAATATCCATATGTACATACATAGGCTACAGCAATGTGAATGGAAATATCATAAAAAGGAAGTCACATGATAAAAAAATTTAAGAGTGTTCTCTAGAACAGAAAATGACACATTTTTCCTTTCTGTCCAAAAACCAAAACCAAAACCAAATAAAATCCCAAGGAATTCATAGGGCATAATAGAAGCATCGCTGGTAAAAACAGACACTGTTTTCCTTTAATTGTTATCTTTCACAAGAGAGTTCAATTTGGAAGGGATAGAATGTTTGGTTTGGTTTTTCTTTTAGAGATGACTAAGATGTAAAAACAAAAATAGCAGTGATTTTTTTTTAAAAAAAAGTCTACATATTGGGTTGATCATGCCTCAAATCTCTAAGTGTTTGAATTCTATTCTAACTTCATAAAGTAAATACATTTGGTTATGATGAAATCACAAAATGCAAATATCAAGGGTTTTGTGTCAACAGTAAATTGCTCATTTGGCACACGTGCAGCATATTCACATTTAGATATAAGAATTTAACTTGGAATGAGCAACTTGAGACTCTACCCTGCGGCAAAACTTATGCTACTATTAGAATTCAACTGTCTATTTAAGTTCAAAACTTCTACTGTAAACTTATTGCATTTAATTTCTTTTGCTTTTGAAGACTAAGGAAAGAGAATTTATATATATATATATATATATATATATATATATGTATATCAACTTAATTTTTTTTAAAAAGGTAGAATCAATTTTCACATATAGTACTTCATAGAGGAATCATATAATGCAAATTTATATTAGCAATTCTTAAGTATACTGGAAATTTGCTGGAACATGATCTACCCTAGCACAGAATTTGGTGGGTAAGATGTGCCAAGAAAACTTATTAAGGAAGAATCAAAAGAGCTGGTGGAAATATGACCTTTGTCAAGTATATCTGATAAGAATCTGCTATCCAAAATACATAGGCAACAAAAGGAAAATGTTAAGACCAAAAACCAAGAACCATTCTCCAACAGAAAAGTGGTCAAAGATTATGAATTAACAATTCTCAAAAAAAAAAAATCATGCAAATTATTGACAGTCATGAGACAGCGTGTTCCAAAGCACTAATATTATGGTTAATACAAATCAAAATAACATTGAGATATTTCCATGGTCCTAGAAAATTAACAAGATAATAAATATAGGAGTACTTAATGTGGAAATGGCTGTGTAAAGATAGGCACATATGTATATAATTGGTGGAACTGTGAGTGGGTGCAACCATTCTTGGAAAGAATTTGGAATTATGGTAATAAAGTGACTAAAATATAAGTACCTGCTGATCCAGAGATACTACTGCTAGGCATGTATGCTAAGCAAATCAGCGATAAAAGGAAAGGACCCATATGCACTAACATTTTTATAATAGGAACAAGGTAGATGTCAATCAGCTGTAGGATGGCTAAACAGATTGTAGTACATGAATATTAATTGTGCTATAAGAAACAATGAATGTGAGGCATACTGAAAACATGAGCAGACAAATGAAGTGCTCCAAAGTATAGCAAATATTAAGCAAGAAATAAGTATACACAAAAATTATAATATATATTTTTAAAAATAGGAAAATCAAAACTGAATTTTATACAATTATAGTGATTATGCTTGGGTCCAAAGAAAAAACATGAGAGGGCATCTCCACCTTTCACTGTGGTTTTATGGGATGGTGATCTAAGGGTGTGGAATATTATATTTAATGTGAGACTTTTTTGATATATTGATTAATTTTGCCAGAATTTTTTTTCTATATTTTTTATGTGGGATGGTATGTTAGGATGGGAAAGAGGTATAATATACTGGGAAATGTCATTGATTTAAAAAAGAAAAGTTAGCACTAAAATTTATTTTAAAAATTAATCTGGCTTCTGTATTTTAACATATGTATGTATCTATCTATAATTGAAAACACATCATATACATATGATATATTTTCAGTTTTAAAAATATAAACTTACATTTGCTTATAGATTTCCAAATAAAGTATCTTAGGCAATTTTGATGGTGGTATGGTTAGAAAAAACAACACGATCAGTAAAGGTACCTAAATTACTTTATGAATAATTGATATTCATATAGCATTTCACAAATTAGCATAGATAATCTCATTTAATCCCTCCAACAACACTGATATAGTGTCAAATCAAGTATTTGATAAGCATCTACTCTATACTAGGCACTATGGTAAGTGCTGGATGTATAAAGAAATGCAGAAACAATCTTGGTTGTCAAGGAGCTTGATCTAGTAGGGATATGCAACATGCAAGCACTTATGTGCAAACAAGTTATATAAAGTATTGATTGCAGATAATATCAGAGGGAAGGCACTAATAGTAAGGGAGACTAGGAAAGGCCTCCTACAGAAGGTAGAATTTGAGCTTGAAGGAATCCAGAGAAGCCACAAGGATGAAATGATGAAGAGGCAGAGGGGACAACCAGAGAAAATTATGAAGTATGATTATCATCCCATTTTACAGATGAGGCTACTAAGTCTAAGCAACATGGTTAAAGTCACACAGTGAGTTAATGATGCAAGTACAGATCAGGTCTTCTGACCCTAATTTCTCAGTTTCACCAGACTTCCAAGTACATTTCCACCAAATCATTTGGGAAATCTTGGTTAAAATTGATTATTGGAGAAGTTGTGAATGAATGAAGATAGTGAACATTAATTAGAACAATGCAAAATCCAGAGAGAACAATTCCTAAACATTACCTTGTAATAAAATAAAGTTGTTTTCTCCTTCTTTGTTTTTTAGATTGACCATCTCTGCTGAATGTCCCATGCAACTTGAAGACTTCCCAATGGATGCACATGCTTGTCCTCTGAAATTTGGAAGTTGTAAGTTCTTTTTGCAAGTAAGAACTATGGCTATAATCTCAGTGGGCTTCCTCGATCATTCAGGTGGACTTGAATAAAAACACTTTCCAGCAAATACTTTTGTTCACTCTCACCTTGCCCTTCACATATTTGCACTCTCATTTATTCATTCAAGAGACATTTGTCTGAGTGTCTTTAATGTGCAAGGCAGTATAATTTTAATCTGCCTAGTACTTTGAGAAAATACTTTTATACAACCCTATGTTATAATAATCTAAAAAGGTAGGTAGGGGAGATCATCCTCATATCATCAAAGTTAACTAGTTAAATGTTCAATTCAAATTCACATGTGATGAATAATAGAACTGGGACCTGGACCCTGGCCTTTGGACTACAAGTTCTATGTTCTTTCCATTATGCCACGTTGCTTTTCAATGTTTTAATACTAAATGAGTGAGAGGTCTACAATAGCTTGGAGCAGCCTCGTGACATGTCTCAGAATCCAGAGGTAACTTCTTATTTCAGAACAATGTAAGCACCTCCTGGGAATTTAGTTTTGTTTTTATTATCAGTGTTGCTGTTACTACTATATGTAGGCTTGGACACTGAGGGAGCTAACTTCAGAAACTTCAGGGACCAAATCTGGTCTACCTTATATTGAATTAAAAACTCCAGGGCAATCTTAGGATTATCTTTGCCTGCCTTGCATTTTCATACTTGCATAGTCAGGAAGACCCAGGGACTAGTATAGATTTTTTGGGATCAACTCCTAGGGTTGAACCAAAATAATTATCTCTCAAATTTAGGCACCTTTTCAATGTCAACCAATATTTTTCAGTTATTCAGTATATGCAATTCATCATGGTAGGTGCAGGGGAGGGGATGAAAAGATTCATCCATTGACTAAATTAACAAATGAGTATTATCTATTATATGCAAAGGACTCTCCCAGATATAAGGGACAGGGAGAAGGACTTAATATATGGTTTTATTGCTACAAAGATTTTCTCTGTGAAGCAAGTCCTATCAATCAAGATTGGTATTTTCAGTTCATAGCTTTAGTGAATTGCCTTAGGACACTGAGAAATTAAATGATTTATTGAAGGTCGTCACTCAGTCACTATGGGTGAAAGAGGCAGGGCTTTAACCCAGGTCTTCCTGATGCCAAGGCTCACCCTTCAACTACTTCAGCACACTGCTATATATTAGGAATACAAAGGTTTTGTTGTTGTGTTGTTTATCAATAAATCAAGAGTTTATGTTTTGCCAGGGATGAGGTAAGGAGAAAATGAATAGGGCAGGTATGTATCTACACGTATAAAATAAGATTAAGAGAGGGGCAGCTAGGTGGCACAGTGGATAGAGCAACGGCCCTGAAGTGAGGAGGACCTGAGTTCAAATCCAGCCTCAGACCAAACACTTGACACTTACTAGCTGTGTGACCCTGGGCAAGTCACTTAACCCCAATTGCCTAAAAGCCAAAAAAAAAATAAGATTAAGAGAATTGGAGGCAAAGGAAAGAGCCAGACAAAGTTCTGTAAGACAATCTGAAAAAAGAAAAAAAAAACACTGTATCTGGGAACACACTTCACAAAGGAGGTGTATGTAAGTAGATTCTTGTCAGAGAAGACTATGTGGAAACCCGAGATAAAAAAATTGATATAAATAACATAACCTGATTAAATCAAATGGGAAGGAAGCTATACAAATAATTTTGGAATGAGATAAGTAAGATATATGCAAAATATAGGTCCAGATACAATTCAGTGGGAAGATTTAAGGAAGAAAAAAATCTCTTCACCTAGAGAGGGATCAAGGAAGGCTTCCTTTTTTCTAACTAATGTCCTCTCTAGGCCTATCTTTCCCCCTACTCTAAGGCTGTCTGTGGTTTAGTCTCATTGCCACATTGTGGGAAAACTTCCTCTCATTTGGAAATAGTCATAACCTTATATCAGGTGAGAGTGGTTGACTGTGAATGTTATAATAATAATAGTAATAGTAATACTAATTATTTTCCCATAGGAACTCTAAGGTTTTCAAAGTGCTTTACATATATAATCTCATTTGATCATTAGAACAACTTTGATATAAGTAATATGGCAGTCATTTTTTCCAGTTTTTCAGATGAGGAAACTGAGGTACAGAGAAATTAAATGTCTTGCCCGTCATCTGATAGTTTGTTAAGTATCATGGATGGGATTTGAACTCTCATCTCCCCTCAATACACATCCTTGAGCATTTCTGGTATACAATGATTTAATATTTCATGTATAAAGAAGTGACCAGAAGATAATAACTTATTTATTTTCTTATTTTGTAATAAATCAGGGTTATCCTTTAAGCTGTTCTCTGATGTCTCAATAACTTCAATGTTGTTTTCTATGATTATAAAAATGCTACTCTATAAGACTTATTGCTTTAATTCCTCTTTAATATTGCAAGTCCATTCTTGCCTTTAATCTTATTTTCTATTTTTAAAACTTGAAGCTGTTTATATTTACTTATACAAGAAAGCTTTAAAATATTACCACTTACAAAGTTTTCCAGAGTAATATACTCCAAATGTAATCAGGCTTTTTAATGGACCCAAAGATTTCTATTTTATTCTTAATAAGCTTATCTTAATAGACAAGTCAATTGAAAATTTCTTGTAAGAGTTTTAGAGGGGGTAGCTAGATGGCACAGTGGGTAGAACACCAGCCCTGAAGTCAGGAGGACCTGAGTGCAAATCTGGCCTCAGATCAAAAATTTGACACTTACTAGCTGTGTGACTCTGGGGAAGTCACTTAACCCCAGTTGCCAAAAAAAAAAAATCGAAGAGTTTTAGAGTACAATTTAAACGCAATTAAAGTTTCAGTGTGGTAGAAAAATACACTACTACCCACAATAAATGTTATTTCCAAATAGTTCTGTCATCATTGTTAAATAATTCCGGTGAATATGTCTAACTTATTTTTTGCCATATTTTAGAAAATTTCAAATTCCTTTCAACTAGAATTAGATATATCACTTTCATGATGTACAGTATTTATTTGATTCTCAATAAAAGGAAATTGATTTGAAAATGAAAGTTTTCTTCAAATACTGTATCTCATCCTTTGTTCTGTCCAATATTTAAAGATAACCATCTAATATTTAAGAAAAATAGAATGATAAATGAAGTTTTCATTTTGCTTTATGAAAAACTAAAAACCCCAATCAATTACATGTTTATCATGTAGGTTTTCTATTTAAAAAGTACTTGAGAAATCATCAATCCAACCCCTTTATTTTACAGATTAGACAACTGAGGGAAAGAGCAATATGAATACACCACAAAGCAGTAGCAGTACAAGAGAAGGAAGACTTCCTGCCTCCCGGCTCTTCTTTCTACACCAGAATCCCTCTGTAACCTATCCTTACTACCAAATATCACTGAATTCTATTACATATAACACAGGACCTTTGAATATAGAGGACAAAAAGTAATAGAAAATATAAGTACCATACTGTACATGTTAGAAGCAATAAACTGCTGTTTAAGATGGATACAGAGATAAGACTTTTTTTTCTTTTTCAAAACAGTTTCTAGAATCAAGTGAAAATTGCTTAGCCAACAGATTAATTAAAAAAAATAATCTAAGGGGATTGTGTGGCTGTTTTAATATACAAATCTTTTGCTCAGAATATGGGCTCCACTACTGAAACAGACATCTCTTATCAAATGAAACAATGAATTCCTGAAATCCTCTGCATAATTCTATAGCTACCTAACAGTATTTGCTAACTACTTGACTGCAGGAAATAATAATTTTGCTGCTCAGTCATATCTGACTCTTTATGACTCCATTTGGAGTATTCTTGGGAAAGATATTGGAGTGGCTTGCCATTTCCTTCTCCAACTCATTTTACAGATGAGGAAACTGAGGCAAACAGGATTAAATAACTTGCCCAGAGTCACACATCTAGTAACTGTCTGAGGCTAGATATGACCTCAGGTCTTCCTGAATCCAGGTCCAGTTCTTCATCCACTGTGCAACCTATGTCTTAAACCAAAAGGCCTCAAGATCTTTTTTTTTTAAAGGTCTTACTACTATGTGTCCTCACAATACTAAATTCTAGACTGACTCATCCTATTCTATTGTAGGGGTTCTTCACCATTTTTTGCGTGTCAGAGACACTTTTTACAGTCTGGTGAAGTCTGGGGAATCCTTCCCAGAATAAAGAGTCTAAATATATTAAGTATATAGAAATATAAATGAAACCAATTATTTAAAAATATAATTATCAATTTTTTAAGTTTTAAGTTTACCCCAGGTAAAATCTGTAATGTTATTGTCAATTAAACCAGAGTTAGGGTAACCTTCATTCAATTTCTGCATAGCTACTTCGTAGATTACCCATAAATGACAGTATGTTCACATCTCTTGTTTTTGCTTATAGAAGCACTATGGAATTTTGAATAATCATAAAATTCTTACTCTTTTGGAATGGATGTGAGATGTACTGTACTATTTTTTTTTGTCCATTTTCTAAAGCAGCATGCTTTTTGTCTTCTACGTTACTGGAGCAAATGTTGAATACTGTTCAACACTAGGCTTCCATCTTTTTTAGCCTTCATTCTTCTGAATTCTACTCTAATGCCTGATCTATGATCCCAGGTTCTATGTCCTGTGGTCGTTTCCTTCTCCCCATATAGAGCTCCTGCTAACTCAGAGACAGCTCTGATTGTGCCAATAGCAATGTATCCCAGGAAATGCTGACCAGCAAGGAACATCATAGAAGTGGTTAGGAAGATTTAATCTGAAAAGCGGATATCTATATTCTTCCTTCTATACTCCCTAGATTTATATGGTTACTTTCATATGCCAAGGCACTCAGTTTTACATTAGGCATTAATAGTAGGCATTCTTTTTTATAAAATGATTCATATTATTGTCATGTTGTCTCATTTGTACCACCGTGTCTATGTATTACCACTTTTCATGACTCAAAACAGAATCAGAATTTATTTCTATCTCTCTTCATTTCTTACACTCAGTGGAGACAAAACTACGTATTTTGTTTCAAATTTTATGCCGGGTTTCCTTTTGTTTAACATTTAAATTGGCTTTTTGAGTGTTGATTTGCTTTAGATATTGGCAGTTCTAAACATAAGTGCCATTCATTAATTTTACTAGTATGGTGCCTATACTCAATTGTTTCAAGAATATTATCACCTTGCTTCTTTACATAAATTCAAGCTCGTGTAGGGGTGAGAAAATTCAAATAAACTCCTCTTTCTGTAGAAGTAGAATCATGCACATATGTTAGAGAGACCTATGGTAGAATATTGTTTTCTAATCTGAGTTCAGAGATTTAGAGCTAGATGTCGTGAATAAGCATTCATTAAGCATTTACTTAATGCCTAACATTGTGCTAAGCATCAGGGATACAAAAAAAAGGCAAAGACATTCTCTGCTCTTGATGAGCTCACAGTCTAATGGGAGAGGCAACTGTGAAATAACTGTACAATACAGGTTAAACTGGAGATAATCAACACAGCGAAGGCATTGCATTAAGGCAGATCAGGAGGCCCACTCTAAGAGAGATTGCTAAATTTTCAGTGTGAGCATTTACACCTCAAAAATTGGTAGAGCTCTAAATCAGAGCTGGATTTATTGTCCTGTTGATTGTCTAGGCTTTAAAAAATTTTAATAATGCAGATTAGACTTAAAAGTGTGTGTGTGTGTGTGTGTGTGTGTGTGTGTGTGTGTGTGTGTGTGGTGTGCAGCTATTTTTGGTTTTGGATTGCTGGGTTGTTAAACATTTACCAGAGCACTCTTGTATTGTTCTATAAACATTGAATTCAGCAGGAGGCTCAGGGAATGAAGACTTCACCAGATGGGAGGCCTAGTGACAGGAGGCTAATCATTATCATCATCATCATTACATATAGAGCTGTAAGGTTTTAAAAAAAACTACTTTAAATCTATTATCACATTTAAGCTTCACAGCAGGCCTGGAGATCAGGAAAATCTTCTTAGATAAGGTAGGATTTAGTTGGGACTTAGAGGAACAAAGAAAGCTAAAATGTAAAGCTTAGAGAGGAAAGAGTTCTTGGCATGGGGAGGCAGTCAAAATGCCTGCAGTCAGAAGATGAAGTTTCTCACATGGGGAACAAAGAGGCCGGTTAAATTGATTAAAGATTATTTACTCCAATCTCCTTATTTTATAGATGAGGAAATTCTGGCTTAGAGATACTGAGATAGGACTGCTAAGTTTCACACATATAATAAGTTGCAAAACTAAGATCAAATCTCAGACTTCTCATTCCAAATTCAGCCTTTTTTTCCCACTGTATCATGTTGAGTTCATTTGTGTATGTTATCATTTGAGTTCCCAAAGTTGTTAATACACTGATTTCTCAAGTAGTTTCTGAAGTTAAAGGGGAAATCCTATTGATCAAATGCCTTTCCTTTTCCTTTTCCAAAAGTGCGGCCTTTTGACTGAATCCAAACTTCACAGAACAAATCCCCTTAAGAAAAGGATTTGTTAAACTTGTATTCAGTCAAAAGGCTACACTCAAGGACCTAGAAGGCCCCATATGGCATCGAGGATGCAGGTTCCTCACCCCTGTGAGGCAGCCTAACCTTATTGAGTCTCTAATCACTTTTGAATTCTGGGGTTTTCCTGCCATGTAAAAATCCTCAAGATCAAACAAAATAGCTCTTCTGGGTTCTAGAATCATATCCTATTAACGTGGAAAAAATACAGGCAGCATAATTCCACGTTCGAGTGCAGTTGGTAAGTAATTGAATGTATCCTCCCTTATAGAACCTGAGAGTGTTGGCATGGGACATACTGAAAAATTTGACATCACTTGACCATCATCTTCGAATTCTTATGAAAAATTCCTGCCCGTTGAAGTAAACAAAATACAATGCCATGAACAGAAAATTAATGTACTCCTTACATTATGTTATGACTTAAACACATATCTTATGGTCTAAACATATGCCTTAACAAAATCTCTCACTTCTTCGGCTTTGTATAAAAGAAAGCCATTTTATGGACTTATAAAAGCGTTAAAAGAATATCAACATTATCAATAATTGCTAATTTTTTAAAAAATTTCCCACCTGGAATCAAATTTTTGGTGAAAGTATTAGGCCATTTAATTCAATATTAAACTTTAGCACTTTCTTAGAAGTTACATTGGGAAATCACTTTTTAGCAGAGCTCATAACAATGCTCTGTTATATAATACCTCATGGCAGAAGCATATTTGACATTTATAATGGCCCAAAAGAAGGCTCTGGGTAAATGTGACTGCATTACCACACAGATTCCATCATAAAAAAGGAAGAATAGCTTTGGCCAAACTCTCTCTAGAATTTATACAGATACCTCTTGGCAATAGTGTCAGCAAAATGTGAGGAATACATGCTTTTCAATATCTGGAGGTCAACATAATCTACCCAGCTCCTATTGAGATTGTGTAATGTACCACCAATTAGTTGCTTAAAGACTCAGAGATATAGAATTCAAATTCTGAAAGAAGGGACAAGACAATATGCTTTTCAAGGTAAGTCAGAAAGAACCTCAGAAAAATGTTCATAGGAAGTCCTATCACCTGGTATAAGTTGATTTTGAGTATTTTTACATGACAGGAAAACCTTGGAATTCAAAAGTGATTAGAGACTCAATAATGTTAGACTGCCTCACAGGGATAAGAAACCTGCAGCCTTGATGCCACACGTGGCCTTCTAGGTCCTTGGGTGCAGTCTTTTGACTGAGTACAAGTTTTACAGAACAAATCCTTTTCTTAAGGGGATTTGTTCTGTGAAGTTTGGATTTAGTCAAAAGGCCGCACTTGAGCATCTAGAAGGCCACACATGGCCTCAAGGTCACAGGTTCCCCACCCTGCTTTAAGATGATATATTAATTAAAAATGAAAGTCAACTTCAATTGTGGTATATACATAATCAGTATGGATCCATTTCATAGTGTTATTGAATATCATATTTCACTATATAATAGTTGCCACCACATAATTATGGCACCCTGTTTTTTCAGTCCAAAAATTGGTTTATAACCTTTCATCGTGTAATTTTTGCATGGTATAATTCTGTTCATCTCTCTGCTTAAAAGGTAAACAGAGCAGCAATGTATTTACCAGTGGCATATGGATATGCATTTATCCCTCACTCATTGCAAGCCATGAGCCTAGAATTCTCAGGGTGTTGTCAGTATATTTCCAAAAGCCGACTTGCATGATTCATTTAGAGCACTGCAGTACTAATGGTATTGTCATTCAACCCAATGAAGAGCTATAGGTGCAAGGGGAGCGGGCGGGGAGGCAAAGCTGCCATGCGTAAGTCACATGACATGGTGAGACTTGCATCTTCCCATGCTAGCTAAACTGTCCATGATACATCAATATATGAAGCGTTTCTTTCTGATTTTTGGTAAATACAAAAACCATTCTGCATATTTAAAGCTAAAAGTAATTGTGTTTGCTGAACAGCATGGAAACAGAGATGCAGAAAGACAGTTCTCAGTGAGTAAAAAACTGGTGCAAGACTGGTGGAAACTAAAACACAAGCTAAAAAACACAAACCTTTTCAGACACATGTTTAGAGGTCCTAAAATAGGCAAGTTTCCACAAATCAATGAAGAAATATTTGTGTAATTGTAATATATATTCACAAGTATTCCATGTATCCTAATCTTGCGCCAAAGACAGTTTAGTCATAAATGAGTTTTAAGTAATACTGACACACTGACACACTTTTTAAAAGCTTCACATAATGGTCACACTCCACCCTTTTTGAAAAAAAAAGGCATATAATCTGCAACGATTATGTAGTGAAACACTGTATTTTTTCTTTTACTATTCCAAATGCAATATTATTTTAATTGGCTAAAGATTATGCCTCGTGTCTCCAAAATGAACTTAATATTGAAGAAAGTATAAAGATTTGTAGCCTATGTCAGTCTACTTGGAATATAATGACAAGAGTACTTAGTTTTCTATGGAAAGAGACCTAGCACCATTTAATGCTCTGGAGAAGAGATTATTATATTATACAAGAGAATTTTAATCATAATTCATCTACCCCAAGAAGGAATCTTGTCCCTTACTTGGTGTTCATCTTGTCCTCATCTTATATAGACTCTTGTTGTTGTCTTTAGCAAGTAAATCCTCAAGTCATTCAGAACTTTAGCATTTCTACCATTTATAGTGGACCATGGTCCATTTATCTACTCAATAATTCTTTGTCCAGATGTTAATCTTCTGGCAAGTCATTTAGAAATCTGTTTGTCAACGAGATTCCTAAGCAGCCTCACTGGTATCAAATAAGATAATGTATATAAAACTGAGCAAACTTTAGGGAAGCATCATCTTTAGATGACTTCTCATAATTTGCTTTGTGTCAATTATTTGTTACAATATTTTCAAAATTTAATATTACAAAAGACTGTTATTCCTCTAAGGCTGACTTCCTCTGTATAATAGAAGACCATAGGTTCTTAACTTTTTTTAGCATTTTTTTATATTTCATTTTTTAAAATTTCATTTATTTGTTTTTAACATTTAACATTTTAACATTCACTTCTACAAGATGAGTTCCAAATTTTCTCCCCCTCCCTCTGTTCCCCCCTGGTTCTTACCTTTTTAAAAAAGTATTTTAATATGCCCTTCCAAAATCTAGAGTATTGGGGGAAAAACTTAAAACACATATTTTTAATGTTGCAATTACATGAAGAAAAACACATTATTTTTATCATCGGTTCCATGAATGTTATAAAAAATAGTTTTCTTCCTTTTTTGTTTATACATTTTTGGGAAGAACCGGATATTTTTCCTTTTCTCTTATACAATACCAACATTTCCTTAACTATGAGGGAGGATAGAAATTTAAGAGAATGACTAAAGTTATGGTATTAAAGTGGAAAGAGGAATCACAGAAAAAATTGAGAGAAGTATCATTAAGATCTTTAGAAGAATGAGGAGGTGTGGTGTTGTAGAAGCTAAAAGAGAATGGAGAGTTTTAAAAGGAAAGAATGGGTGCTAAAAATTACAGATTTTGGTCATTAGAAAGTCAATAATAACCTTCGAGGGAGCACTTTCATCAGAGTAATGAGCAACAAAGATAGATTGGAAATGGCTGAGAAATGAGTCGATGATGAAGAATTAGAGGCACCAAATGATGAGCACTCTATAGAGAGAAATAGGACAGTAGCTCAATTACACAACCATTAATCAAACACTTACTGTGTGCAAGGGACTTGCTGGGATCTGATGAAAGAAAAGTGAAAAATTATATTATTGCTGCTCTTAGGGACATTACACTCTTAGGGGAAGAATAAGATGTGCAAAGGGATAGTTATAATACAAATTAGAATATGAATAAGTACACTGAAAAGGTCAAGTACAGTGGTATTGGTGATTCAAGATTGAAGGATAATCTCTAGTTGATGAAAGAAATCTTCATCGCAGATTTCTTCCTTGTAGCACTGAGACTCACTGAAGGAAGGCAAGCATTTTAACAGTCAGAGAAGTGAGAGCAATTCATTCCAGGCATTGGAAATAGCTAAATCAGGAAAGGGAAGAATAAGAGATCAGATAATGTACAGTTCAATTTTTTTTGAATCTTAGAATGAATGAAAAGGAATAGTATAAAATAAAAGTAAAAAGATAGATTGGAGCCAGATTGTGGAACATACTGAAAGTCAGGCTATGTGATCATTTTGGGAGGAGAGGGGTTTGTTTTATTTTCTCTTTATTTTAATATGGAACTTGTTGTTATAATGATTTAGTCACGTCTGCCTCTTCTTGGCCTTATTTGGGGTCCAGAGTGGCTTACCATTTCCTTCTCCAGCTCATTTTACAGAAGAGGAAATTGAGGTAAAACAGGTTTAAGTGATTTGCCCAGGGTCATATAGCTAATAAATCTCTGAGGTCAAATTGGAACTCAGGTCCTTCTGATTCCAGGAGTTGTGTTCTATCTACTGAACCACCTAGCTGCCCCGTAGAAAGGGAGCAAGGGAATGAATTCACCTCTCTGTCACATTAGTTAGATGACTTTGGTGACAGTTTGAGGGATGGATTGTCAAGGAGAGAGGTCAGTTTGTAATTAGTAAGTTGATAACAGTCATCCATGCTAAAGGTGTTGAGGGGCTGAACTAGGAGTTAGCAATGTGAATGGAAAGTAGGCCGAGGTTGAGATGTATTGAGGGGGCAGAATTAAAAGAAATTGGCAATTGATTTGATATGATCTGTGAAAATTTAGAGGAGAAAAGATGATTTCAAGACTGAAAATCTGAAATGGTCATTAAATATCATTAATAGTCAGGCAGGCAACTAGCATTTTTTAAATGCTATTATGCTTCAGGCACTGTGCTAAGCACTGGGGATACAAAATAGAAAAAAAAAATCCCTTCCATCAAGGAGCTAACAATCTAATAGGGAGACAAAATGCAGACAATCTTATACAAATAAAACACATGTATACATGATTGCACATATAAACATTAATTTTACATGTGTATGTGTGATTGTACATTTACACATGTATTCACATGTGTGTGTGTATATATATATAGATATAGATACAGATATAGATATATATATATCTATCTATATATCTATATATATAGATAGATATATATATAAATTGGTAGTAGTCTCAGAAGGAAGGCACTAAGATTAAAGAGGAGTGGAAAGTGCTTTCTGCAGAAGGTGGGATAGTACTTAAAGGAAGCTAGGGAATCTAGGAGACAGAGACGAGGGTAGATAGAGTTCCAAGTACTGAGGACAGCCAGTAAAAATGCTTGGAGCTGGGAGATGGAGTCTCTTTTGAAAGGAATAACAATGAGGCCAGTGTTACTGGATTACAGAACATTTGGAGAGGAGTAAGGTATAAGAAGACTGGAAAAATAGGAAGAGGCCAGACTGTTATGGGTGCTTGTAAAAGTCAAACCAAGGATTTTACATCAACAGAAATAGGGAAATTGTGTGTTTTAGGGGAAAGTGATGAATATGCGAAGGTTGAAGTCATCAGGCAAAGAAGAAATTATATCCTGCAGTACTGAAAAATAAAACAAAACAAAACTTGTAGGTATGATTGCCGAGTAACTCACAAGTAGTATTTGAAAGACTGTACAGTTTGAGAGCCAGATGCCTCCTCTTTCCTGTTTTTTGAAAGAAAGAAAATATAATATTTAAACTATAAGACAGTTGAGTTTAACGTAGTTTTGTGACAAAATCAAGAGTGGAATAGGTTATGGGACTCAATGGAAATGAAATTCAAAGCAAGAGAGGTTATTGAATTAAGGTGGTAGATTAAGGGACTAGAAATGTATATATAGGGCAACAAATATTCTGTCTTATCTTTTCTTTTTAGTCAAGGAGATTGAGAGGAATCTCCAGCAGCAGTAAGGGTGGTAAAGGCTGTATCCTACTCAGGGAAAAAAGATATAACTCTAAGAGTGAGAAGGCATGTAAGAGAAGGAAACTAAGGACTAAAGGGGAGTTTTTTTGACAATAGGATGAAGTTTCCAGGGTTGATAGTGGAAGAAAAAATCCATAGAGGGGAGGATGAGCTATAGTGGAGTAGGGCAGAGATGTTTTAGGATGATGGCATGGTAATGGGTTCTTGACTCATTCATCTATGATTCCAGGTGACATGAATGGGTTTTTAGGTAGTTTAGAGGCAAAACGGAGGGTTTTGCTAGCAACCAGACAAGAAGACTACTGAGCTGAAAGATATTGATAGATATAAGGTTCTAACTATAATTTTGATGTGATGGATGTCTCAGGACTCAGTTCTCTTCATGACTCCCTGGGGCCTGACCCACCACTTTAGATGGGTACCACATAGATGGGATTTTGATTGCTCTTGTGACCAAGGAAACACAGCCAAAGGCTCCCAAGAAGCTGCAGCAAGAGTGGCAGGACTTGAGATTTGCCTACCTCTCAGCCAGCTAAATCCCAACTTTGTCATGTTTTAGGAAAAATCTAGCCTAATCCATGATGGGAGAATGAGGTTGGAGGGAATCTTAGAAGTTATTGGTCCTATCACTCTCATTTTATAGATGAGGAAGGTGAGACCTTTCTGGAGGAAGGTTATATGACTTGCTCAAGGTCACATGGGTAGTAAACAGCAGGATTATAATTTGAATACATTTTGTAAGACTCTGTATCAATCACTCTTTCCATTGTAACATGCCAACCATTTCATTTACATTTCATATACAGTTGAAGAAACTAAGGCTTAAAGAGAGTAAAAGACTTTACCAAGCTCACCCATATAATAAGGTGGGGATAGAACTTGAACCTAGGTCCTTTACCTCAAAGTCATTATACTTTCTACAGTACCCAGCTGCCCTTCTAATAAAACTCTCTCTCGCAGATATCCCTAAAGGTTAAAACCTCCTTCCTGATCTCACTCTCAGAGGATGATCTAGTCTCCTAACTTTCCTTATTGGGATGGATTTCATCCAATGGGAGTTTTCTGCTTCAAAACTTTTCCCTATCTTTACCTATCCTCTCCTCATTTTCTGTCTCAGAGGAGGGACCATCCTTATCAAAGGAGAAAACACATGTAAAACACTTTGCAAACTTGAAAGCACTATGTAAATGTCAGTTATTATTATTATTATTATTATCCTTTTCCTTACCAAGATTAAATCCCTCTACTTGTACCCTCAAGGGGCTGTGAAATATACAGTCTTCCCATGGTTGATGCATACTATAGCCCCCTCTATACTTTCATCAGTTGCTGTGACCAAAAACTTTGTAATTGGTATCTAGTCCTCCAGTGATGACCTATTTTAGGCTGCTCCTAGAAGAAAAGATATAACCCATTTTCAGCCCCAAAATCAATGCTGCTCCATCTTAGAGAACATAGCTCTACTCCTCTTGCATAGGCTTGAACAACCCAGCCACCTCCATAATACAATGAAAAAGCATTAGAATGAGATTTGGTAATTGCCAGACTTCCCATATCCTGAAAACAATGGGCTTTGTCCTATCTTTTTTTTGGGGGGTATTTTTTCAATTTGGTATTTTATTTTTCCCAGTTACATGTAAAAAACAATTTTAAACATTCGTGTTTAAAACTTGGAGTTAGAAATTATTTTTCTCCCTCCCTCCCAAACCCCTCCCCTCACTGAGAAGGCAAGCAATTAGATATAGTTATACATGTGTGGTCATACAAAACACTTCCATGATAGTCATGTTGTGAAAGACTGTATTTCCCTCCATCCTATCCCACCCCCCATTTATTCTATTCTCTTCTTTCACCCTGTCCCTCCTCAAAAGTGGTTGCTTCTGATTAGTCGCCCCCCCCAATCTGCCCTTTCTTCTATCATCCTCCCCTTTCTTTTATCCCTTTCTCCCTTACTTTCCTGAAAGGTAAGATAGATATCTATACCCAACTGAGTGTGCACGTTAGTCCCTCTTTAAACCAATTCTGATGAGAGTAAGGTTCGCTCACAGCCCCTCACCTCCCTCCTCTTCCCTTCCACTGCAAAAGCTTTTTCTTGCCTCATTTATGTGACATAATTTATCCCATTCTAGCTGTCCCTTTCTCTTTCTCATAGTACATTCTTTTCTCACCACTTAATTTTATTTTTTAGATGTCATCCCTTCATATTCAACTCACACCTGTGCCTTCTGTCTCTATATACTCCTTCTAGATACCCTAATAATGAAAAAGGTCTTATGAGTTACAAATATCATCTTCCCATGTAGGAATATAAACAGTTTAACTTTAATAAGTCCCTTATGATTCCTCTTTCCTGTTTACTTTTTCATGCTTCTCTTGAGTGTTGTATTTGAAAGTCAACTTTTTTATTTAGCTCTGATCTTTTCTCAAGAATGCATTAAATCCCTCTACCTCATTGAATATCCATTTCCCCCCTCATGGATTAAACTCAGTTTTACTGGGTAGATGATCCTTGGTTTTAATCCTAGCTCCTTTGACCTCCAGAATATCATATTGCAAGCCCTCCAACACTTTAATGTAGAAGCTGCTAAATCTTATGCTATCCTAACTGTGGTTCCACAATACTTGAATTGTTTCTTTCTGGCTGCTTGAAATATTTTCTCCTTGACCTGGGAACTCTGGAATTTGGCTACAATATTCTCGTGAGTTTTCATTTTGGGATCTCATTCAGGAGGTGATTGGTGGATTTTTTCAATTTCTATTTTACCCTCTGGTTCTAAGATATCAGGGCAGTTTTCCTTGATAATTTCTTGAAAGATGATGTCTCGGCTCTTTTTTTGATCATGGCTTTCAGGTAGTCCAATAATTTTTAAATTATCACTCCTGGATCCATTTTCCAGGTCAGTTGTTTTTCCAATGAGATATTTCACATTGTCTTCTATTTTTTTCATTCTTTTGGTTTTGTTTTATAGTTTCTTAATTTCTCATACAGTCATTAACTTCCATTTGCTCCGTTCTAATATTTAAGGAATTATTTTCTTCAGTGAACTTTTGGACCTCCTTTTCTATTTGGCCAATTGTGCTTTTTAAGGCCTTCTTCTCCTCCTTGGCTTTTTGGACCTCTTTTGCAGTTTGGGTTGTCTGTTTTTAAGGTGTTATTTTCTTCAGTATTTTTTTGGGTCTCCTTTAGCAAGCTGATGATTCGTTTTTCATGATTTTCTTGCATCACTTCCATTTCTCTTCCCAGTTTTTCCTCTACTTTCCTTACTTGTTTCTCAAAATCCTTGTTGCATTCCTCCACAGCCTGCGAATAATTCATATTTTTCTTGGAGGTTTTGGATGTAGGAGCTTTGACTTTGTTGTCTTTTTTCTGAGTGTATGTTTTGATCTTCCTTGTCACCAAAGTAAGTTTCTATAGTCTGAGTTTTTTTCCCCATTGTTTGCTCATGTTCCTAGCCTATTACTTGACTTTTTAGCTCTTTTTTAAGGTACAGCTCTGCTTCCAGTGTGGAGGGTGTACTGTCCCAAGCTTTGGGGGTTTTGTGCAGCTGTTTTCAGAGATACTTCTGGGGACAATTTTCAGTTCTTCCAAGGTGGTATGATATAAGGAGAGATGTTTTCTCCTTTCCTGGCCTGGGCTCTGGTCTGTGAGTGACCACAAGTACTCTTTTCTGTGTTGGAACTGTGAGGAGGGTTCCCTCTTCACCACTGCCAGAAGCTCTGCTATGCTAGTGCTCCTCCTCGCCCCAGCTCTGCCACCCAGATCCAAGTATGGGTAAAGCAACAGAGTCCTGCCTTAGTGCTAGCAGAGAGACCCCTGTAATATCCTTCTGACCAGTTGTTCAATATCATTACTGTCTGTGGGCAGAGAGCTCCAGAAGCAGCCATTGCCACTGCTCATTACATCACTCCCAAGGGCTGCTCCTTGGTTTGCTGGTGCTGGTGCTGTGTTAGCACAGCCTGCACTAGACTGCACTCCTCTATCACCCACGTCTGGCAGACCTTTCCTGCTGACTTTCTATGTTGTCTTTGTCATCTGTGGGCTGAGAAGTCTAGATATCACTACAGTGATTCAGTTCCCTGAGGCCTGTTCTGGCTTTTCTGGCACCCGGACAGATACCGGCTACACTGTGGTCCTTTCTCAGCCTGGTGCAATAGACCTTTCCTGTTGACCTTCCTGGTTGTTATGTGCTGGAAATTTTTCTCACTGTGTATTTTTGTGGGTTCTGCTGCTCTAGAATTTGTTTAGAGTAATTTTTAAAGGTATTTGGGAGGGTTTGGAGGAGAGCTCAGGTGAGTCCTTGCCTTTACTCCACCATCTTGGCTCTGCCCCTAGAATTAAAGCATTTTTGAATAGTATTGAAGGTCCTGCTAAGGTTAGATAGAATTTGTAATGAAATTAAGTGGCAATTACATTCTTTGTTAAGAAATATTTTCCATCTTAGGAATGGGGTGGGATAGAAGGTGAAGGAGAGATTTACTCAATGTTGAAGATTGGAAGGTATGTCCAACAGGTTAAGGAGATTAGGAAATTTGGAGTTCAAGCAAGAGTATCCTTTGAATCACTGTCCTGAAATTCCAGATTTGTAGGGAGCAGACCAGGGGAACCAAAAAGAGAACTGATAGACTAGAATAATAAGGGGCAAACTCAGTCAACTAGACATGTCAGTGCAATAAAGAGCAAGGTGAATAGGAGAGGTGTTCTGCTTTGATTATCTGTGTTTTATGTTGTAATTTAAGGTGTCAAATCAGAAAGAAGGTACCTGTATACACCTATAGAAAATGAAATGGATAAAGGAAGAACTTTTGGGCATGTAAAAAGCTTTATTTTTTTCATTCTCTGCCTCCCTAGACAACCTTCTTCCCCTCCTTTCATTAAACTTGCTTTATTTTTTTGTTGGAGAAATAGAGAGACAGAACCATATACAATATTTCTGTTCCCCACACCCCCACTGCATTTCAGAAGGCAACAAACATGATGACCCACTCTTCCCCTACTCCCTCCATTTTCAATGCTTAGATCCTGGCTGGCTGTAGATGGGTGGTTTGCTTTTAATTAAAGATGGTGTTGGCCACTATTTGCCTCAGAAGGAATGCATTTTCCCTAGAGCTCCAAATAGTTGCTGAGGTCTATAAAGTGGCTGCTCAGATCTATAGAGGAGCTTTGATCGATAGCCCTTGGGTTTAAATTCTCTTCCCATCTCTGAAATGTATTTCCTTTCCCTCATATACCTTCTGGGACTCCAGTGGAAGCCACATGTTCAGTCAGATTTTTGCCAACAGGTTAGATTGATTCCCTGTCTGATTTCTGCAGAAATGGGGGAAGAATTTTACAGCACCTAATGCTTTAATGCTTTCCCTATTTGTAGGGAAGTCTGTCTCTGGCTGAAAGGCATTCTGTGAATACAAATGACTGCTATTTAGGATTGGCCTGTTTCACAGGAGTAGTTCTAAAATAGGTTCCATTGAGTGTCAATGTTATTGAGCAGATGATCTGAGAAGAGAAGCAACATAGGACAGCAGGTGGACAGGGTCACAGAAGCATGACCACATGGGTCATTCATCAGGTCAAGAAAAAAAAACCTAAGAGCTGAAGGAGCTCATCTTTAGCCATACAGAAGCAGCATGGCTTCATTATCACCTGCTGTCCCAGCTCTTATTAATGTCTTTGAATAGAATTTGGTACATTTATTTTAGACAGGAAACTATCCATATCTCTACATCATTGCCTTACATTATTCAGAGTGCTGAAAATTTACATAAAGTGGAAAGGACACAAACCTTGCTCAGGAGTATCCAGTGTCATTTATCTCTGACTTGGCAAGCCATCTCTTGTGACATTTCACAAAGAAATTACAGTGATGATTGTGAAACCAGGATTCAGAAAATCTATCAGGATCCAATACCAAAGACAGCTTCTATAACTTTTGTTTTGGGAGGTGAGGCAATTGGGGTTAAGTGACTTGCCCAGAGTTATACAGCTAGTGAATGTTACATGTCTAAGTTTGGATTTGAACTCAGGTCCTCCTGATTCCAGGGCTGGTGCTCTATCCACTGTGCCACCTAGCACAGTGTACCTCTTAAAGACTAATAATTCCTACTGAGGGCGCTGGTTTTCAGAGACTCTCAGAGGCAGGCTGATTCTCTCTCTCTCTCTCTCTCTCTCTCTGTATATATATATATATATATATATATATATATATATATATATATATATATATATATATATATCCCTATTAGGATAGGGAGTTGGCCTCAGAATCAAGAATGCCAGGTTTCAAATTATGCCTCTGACCCCTGCTGGCTATGTGACCTTGGAAAAAGTAATTTGACCTGTTGATGCCTCAGGCAACAGTAAAGGAATGTAAGTTACACAGGTGGTATCAGTCAGCATAGGTAGATACTTCTGTATACCAATGATGTCATGGGTTCAATTAAAAAAATAAAGGGAAAACGACCTATGATGTTCTTAGATCCAAAGGGCACCAACTTTGCTTGACAGTGAAACATATTTGTCAGAAACCTGAGATGTTGAGACATCATATCTTTTTTTTTTCAGCCAAAGACAAGGTTTATTAGAACATCGATTAGGGGTGGGTAAGATTTAAAGAATCTTCCATATTGGCCAGACTCTTAAGGAATCTAATCAATTGCATCGCTAATGCGTGGGCAAGATCTTAAGAATCTGAGCATCTTAATGGAGACAAGATGAATCTTATATACAGAAAGACTGTGGAAGGAATCCAAGAGTGGCCAAGTAGTCTGGGGTGACTGGAGGAGGGGTCTATGGATCCACCCCAGTAAGCTGGGATGGAGACATCATATCTTAATAAAATAGAAAAACAAAGCCTTACAGCAACTTTAATTTTAATGATCAAGTAATGCCAGTGTATTGTACTGAGGCATTTGTGACACTATTATTCTCTGTAATGAGAACCTACCCTCTTCAGATATGCAATAGTTAAGATATTTGTTTTCAGGTACCTTTTCCCCTGCATATGGCAAAAAATAAAATGCAGTGCTCAAGAGCAATGTGACATGGATGTATATGTCGAATTAATTTAACCATTATTAAACATCATTCTAATTAATTCTTCAGAGAGGGATATTCATGGGCTCCAAAATAGCCTTGTAATTGATGGATGAGAGCCTTTACCAATCAAGTTAAAAATGCCTTCTCCTTGATATTGTGACACTTGGATGGCTTTGTAGTTTCATCTGTGTGTACTCCCTTTACCTCTGCAGAAAACAATCCCTCTGTGACTTCTTGTGCTGTATGAGTATTGTCCTCTTTCCAAGGCAAGGTCTTCATCAGGATATTTTACTATCTACATAGCATTGTTTTAGTAATTAGGCTGCCCACTTATTGTCTTTCAGTCTTGCTGGATGACCAACACCCCCCCTATTTTCTAGTCATATATAATGATGATGGTGATGATGATGATGCCCAAAACATATTACTCAAGTTTTGCAAAGAACTTTCTATGTATTATCTCTGATCCGCACAACAATCCTATTTGGTGTATTTTAATATTATTCCCATTTTACAGATGAGGAAACTGAGGCAAATAAATATTAAATGACTTCTGCAGGGTCACACAGCTAGCATCTAAGGTAGGATTTGAACTCAAGTCTTTCTGAGTCCAGTTCTGGTTCTCTATCAAATAGACCACCTAGCATACTCAGGTACTTGGTATGTGCAAGTCACCACTGAGAATGTGATGCAGCATAGTTATACCTAGTTTGTATCATTCCATTGGAGTTACTTTTAGTGTTTATGTTTGTATAATTGTTATCTTCCATAATTGAAAGACATATGATATCAATAATAGCTGATTCCAACAGGCTTCTAGGTGGCACAATGGATTATGTGTTGGATTTTGAGTTAGGAAAACATGAATTTGAATCTGGCCTCGGTCACTTATTAGGACATCTCTCCCAGGGTTGTTGTGAGAATAGAAGTATTTTTGAAATGCGTTACAAACCCTAAAGTGCAATGTAAATGCTAGTTATTATTATGTATTTATTAAGTACTTATTATGGACTATGCACTGTGATAATCACTGGACATATAATAAAGGTGGGGGAGAAGAGTTCTTCCCCTCATAGAGCTCACATTCTAATGGGTGCAGATTCAATATAACATGTTGGAAAACAGTTTATTGACTTCCTTTCATTTTAAGCAGTCCATGCATTTGATAACATTTTTCCAGTAATGTTCATACTATTACCTGGGTTTCTTTGTGACTCTGGCGTGTATTCTAATATGGCTAGCTAAGAATCAGGGTGGAGTGTATTAGTCAGGGAACATAAATTTCCATAGTGATGCTAATTATATTAACTTTTGGTTCAATCTATATTTTATTCATTAACATCATAATTCAATCAACTGGGCCAATCAACCCTAATGCCATTGGATACAGTATCTATCCAAAAACAAAAATCCTAGGAAAATTCTCTAGTACTGACCTGGATGTATTGTTGATAACGGTATAACCTTCCTAGAACACTATTAATCATCTCTAAAAATGAACCCTGACAACCCGGCAAACAAGCTTGTAAAAGTCCTTTCGTACTTTTGTATTTTTTCTGTTTGTTTTACAAAAAAAGGCCTTTAGGGGAAGAACAATTTACTGGAGACCATTTTAACAATCATCTCTGAAAAGTTATTGAACCTTTATAATGTGTTGGCAAATGCAACATTCAAAGGCATGACCTCTAGCCTACCAGAGTAACATTAGACCACCACTATTTCATAAAAGAACTCAATTGGAAGTGACAAAAGTCTCCTGGGTTTCACAGAACCTCTTAACAAAGATAATTGGCATCGTCACCATAATTTTTTTAAAATGCATGAGGCATTATGTACTTTCCATTCTCCTCAAGAGCAAAGTCACAGTTTGTGCCTTTGAGTGGAGCTCTAAAGTTGTCAGATTTCTTTAGCTCATTAACCAGGCATGTTCCTCAGGGCTTCTACAGCACCTCTTTATCACACCACCCCCTTGGGTACATTCCCCTATTCACCTCTAGGTCTGAAGTACCAGTTATGTTTTGGAATATGTAAATGCATACCGTCTTACGTTACAATTTGTCCTACCTAAGAACAAAATGGTTTAGTGGGAGTACAGCAGTCTCACATTAGTGCTCTTAAATCCCTGACACACAGAAAGGTTTAATGTAGAGAAAAGTACGTAACAATAAAATTTCTACATTTTTGTGCCCTATAACCTCATTTATATGTTTCCTGCCTATCTTGAGTAACTGGGCCATTTTGCAAATGCAGTTATTTTGCACAAAGGGACTTTCTCCTGTTTCTCTATCAGAGAATAAGGCTTACCACCTTTTAGCCATATAGCTTCGGGAGAAATTGCAATGTCAGCTTATACAACTGGAAACCATGACATTGTGTAAAATGTTGTCAGCCTAGATCTCATAAAAGGGACAGGTCCTCAAACATTCCTTTAGAATGTCACATATCAGGACAACATTTGGTCCCATTCAGTTTGGATATAGGATGTTTTGTGATACATATAAACAGTAGAGTGGCTTTCTTTTAGAGTTATTAAAAGTTTTTTCATAGCTGTCCTTATGTTGATTCGGAATCTAGCTTATGTGGTATATTCTTATTTCTATTCACAAATGAAGTATAAAGAGCCCTAAACTTTAAGACAGAAGGCTTGGATTAAAATCTTAACTCTGCTGCTAATACTAGCTATATGACCATGGACTGCTATCCTTTATGCTTCAGTTTCCTCATCTGTAAAAAAGGCACAAGGGTTAAATTAGATGATCACTAAGGTCACTTTCAAATCTAACATTGTCTGATTTCATTATTTTGTGAATAATGAGGGAGCCAAATGATTACCCTAAAGTGACACAAAGAATCTGGAATTAGAATAGAAGATTCTAAACCTCTAAATTTAATGTTTTCATAAATGGACCTAATTGTACCAAGATAGATAGACAGATGGGTGGATGGATGGATGGATAGACAGACAGACAGACAGAAGACAGACAGACAGACAGATAGATAGATAGATAGATAGATAGATAGATAGATGGATAGATAGATAGATGGATATATAAATGAATAAACACCATGATAATATCTTTATAAGGTCATCAGAAAGCACCGGTTTCTGAGTACTCTAATCTATCTAAACTATAAGGATACTAAAGGATTATAAATCGGCATCTGGTCCATTCTGACCCCTCTACACACTTATTAAATCACAGGGCTTTGACCTAATAACTTCAGAACTAGACCTGATGACTCATATAATTATTCTTATTTGTTGCTAAAATACCCTAGGTTCTGCTCAACAGGAAATTTAAACTATCTTTTAAACTGTCACTTTTGACTATTTTTTATAGATGCATACCCTAATTCTGAAGTGATTTACATCTGGACCAATGGCACTGCTAAATCTGTGGTGGTAGCAGAAGATGGATCCCGCTTAAATCAATATCATCTGATGGGGCAAACTGTGGGAACAGAAAACATCAGTACCAGCACAGGTATGATAAAAAACACTATTTGCATTAAAATTAATTTCAGGATAAAATATCATAATACTTTTCAGTCCTTCTTGTAGGATCTGCTTTTCTTACAGGATCTACATTCCTTTATAATAGAAATAGAGAGCAAACATATGGAATCATTGCAGGAGAATATGGCTCATAGACTAGCAATTATTTTTAAGACATACAGACTGAGACACATGCTCACTAGTCTGCTTAGGCCTAGGAAATATTTCTGACTTACTATCCTTCAGAGCTCGTTTCCCCTTTTAATGGAGGATATCAGGAGAAAGTCTGCACAACCCATGTTTGAACTACATGACATTGATTTGTTAGACAAAACCAAGCTAGTGAAAGCAGAAAGGCTAGATGTAAGAACATATTGGCCAGTAAGAATGCACTGACTTTCAAGATTCCTGTTCTATGCAGAAGGAAACCAAGGTACCATGTATAGCAGGATCACAGGAAACAATGAAATATCAGTCTGGAATGTGAATAGTTGCACACTGATTGGCATAGGATTTTAATGATGAAGAGGAGATTTAGGGCCAGCCCTGCTTTGTCAGGGAGAATGTGGGGGTAGTGGCATAAGGCCAGTGGGCTGCTTTGCTGTTAAGAGTTGAGGAAGAGTCAGAATGGCCTAAGGGTTTTAGGAAGGGAAAGATTTATTCAATAGGGAAGATCAGGGAATACTTTATGAAGGACAGGGTACCCTAGAAGGTTTGTTAAGGGGTGATATGGCATAGGGATGGTATTCACAGAGCCACCTGGGGCTGCATGTATAGGAAAAGACTGAATTGTAAGTAGATCAGTTTGGATGTTTCATTAAAAAAATGAAAGTGATTGCTATGAAAAAAGTTTGGAAAAGTAACCTGGAGCTATATTATGGAATATGTTGAATGCCTTGCTAATAAGCTATTATTTTATCCCGATGAAAATGGGGAGCCCATTAAGATTTTTTAACAAGGATTTTTTTTTTAAATCAGTTAATTGATCATACTTGTGTTTTAGAAATAATTTTTGTTTATTTACTTTTGTGTGAAATTTGATTTGTAGAAGGAAGATAGTAGAGACAGAGGATTAGTTAAGAGGATATTATAGAAAGTGAATAACAATGAATGAACCAAGAATGATGATGCTGACATAAGGGAAGGAACTGAAAAAAACATGAATATGTCTCCAATTAATTCAAATGGAAATAATTTTTCAGCAATTATTATTCTTTATGTTGATGTTTAAAGTTATTTCTAAGACATTTGTTTTTCAAAAAATATTTTATTATAAAAGTCTAGGGAGGGCATTATGTGGACCTGAGATAGCACTGTGGTTATAAAAGTGGGGGACATAATGAGATGGAATTGACAGAATTTGGCAATGACTGAATATTGAGAGATTATGGTAAGAGGTAAAAATTCAAGACTGATTCAGAGCCTTGCATCCTAGATGTCTGGTGATGGTGCCATCAATAGGAATGGGTACATTATTAGAAGAATGGGGCAAGATAATGTGTTAATTTATGGAAGGAAAGTTGTTACCTATGCCATTTGTCAAACAACAGTAACCTATAAGTTACATGAAAAGTTGTTAATCACAACAGGCATAAGATTATAACAAAAGAGAACAGAGATCAATGGTAGGTAAAAGGTCACAAATTCTCTAATATTTCCAACGATCTGTGACCAAACACAGCCTTCCTGGTCACTGAACATGTGTGTCTTTGAGACTGCCTTTAAAATTAAATGTAAATAAGCAATTTCTGTTAGAAACGATCAGAGAGGGCTTGCAGGTGAAGGAACAGAGATTTTAAGATGGAAAGGACTTCAGCAATCATTTGGTCCAAGCCTTTCATTTTTATGATGAAGAAACTGAGGTCCAAAGACTTTTAAGTGATTTACCCAGGGTTACACAGTTAATTAGTGGCAAAGCAAGGATTCGAATTGTACGCTCTTAAGCAGCATGACATATGAGATAGAATGCTGGCCCTAGAATCAGGATAACTCATGTTCAAATCCTACCTCCACCATTTATTAGGTGAGTGACCAGAAACAGGGCACTTAACTTCTCCAAGTCTTATTTTCCTCATCTGGAAAATAAGGCATACTTCATACAACAATTCTAAGACTCAAATGAAATAGTGCACATAAAACGCTTGACGAATTTTTTTAAAAGGACCACAAAAGTGTAGTATTTATTATTTTTGACAGAGCCAGCACTAGATAGAGAGCTATCTAAGAAGACATGGGTTCAAATCTTTCCTCTGACACATACTGCCTTTATGACCCTAGAAAAGTAATTTAGTCTCTCTGACGGTATATTTATTTATTTATTTATTTTTTAATTCAAGGAAAGCTGCCAACCTGCTCTGGTAGAGAGATTTTCCTTACCTGGGCATTCCCTATATCAATGAAGTCACAGATTCAGGCCATATCCCCTATTATTGTTATTATTATTATTATATTTCCACTGTTCTACTTTGAAAGGAGTAGGGGAAGAGAAAGGGAATTGGATGATGGAGAAAGTCCTATGTTTAGAGCAGAGGCTTGATTTTTTAAAGGTGAATGACCAATATGTGTACGCTCCCTTTATGTCCATGGATAAAATAATACTTTCCTTTCCAGTTTGTAGGTCACCTACCAACAAGAACTTGCTTGTTAGGTAGTCAAGGGAAGTATAAGTAAACCTATAGTAGCAGTTTCATTATTTGAGGAGGATAGTAACTTGAAGGTGAGAGAAAAGAAGGAAATATATTTTCATCAGAAATGAGGAAGTGAAATAACCATGAAATAAAAATGTAACTTTTTTTTTTAATAGCGAGATGATTTTATCCCCCCCTATCAATTAGCAGCTTGGTGTTCTACTTCACTTCTCAATATTAGTGATACTATATCAAGCACATTACCCCATCCATCTCCCAAACACACACTTTTCATTATCTTTTATTCTTTCTACTCCCAACCCTATGTATGACCCTATTTCTCTCCTGTAAAATCACATAACTTCACAACCTGTACCTATATAACCTCTTTTTTATCAAGTTTAACCAGATTGATCTTTTACTAAATTTCTTTTTCCTCTCAAATGCATTAGAAAAGTGACAGCAGAGCATCCTGGGAAAGGGACTGAGTTTTGATTTAGGGGATAAGGGTGTTAGATATGGCTCTCCCCATTGTGGGATTTGAAGCAAGGCACGTCACTGCTTTAAGACCGCCTTCAAAACTAAATTTAAGTAACTAAGCAATTTCTATTATAAAACATCAGAGAAGGATTTTAGGTGAAGGAGAAGAGATTTTAAAATAGAAGAGACTTCAGGAATTTAAGTGATTTACCCAAGGTTACATAGTTAATTATTGGCAAAGCAGGGATCTGAAATAGATACTTTTAGGCAGCATGACATAAGAGAGTGTTGACCCTAGAATTAGGAAGACTCATACTCAAATCCTACCTTTAACACATTATCTTTCTGGGCCTTACCTTTCTTGTCATTAATCTGAGGGGGTTGAACTACAGAATTCAAAGATTCTATGATGTTATCAGCGCAAGGACACAACCAAGATCACTTTGGCTACAATATTGTAGATCAACATGTCCAGCAGAGAGGGTATACTCTATTTGCTAATTAAAGTAATGCATCTGTGACTATGATATCAAAGCAATCGGGGGAAAAAAGTGAGAAAAATCTTCTTCCTCTTCCCTCCACCCTCCAAGGGAAAAAAAAATCTTTAGGAATCTAAAGTTGAAAGAGATGTTAGATAACATCTAATCCAAATGCTTTATTTCACAAATCAGGAACTGAGGTTCAGATGAGTTAAATGATTAACTTAAGTACATAATTATAATAAGTTACACAGTTAATATTAAAATTCAAGTCTTCAGGCTCTGAATCTATGGCTTTTTCCACTAAGCCCCACTGTCTCACTTGACCAAACATTTTCATCACTTCCTTTTATTAAGAATCCATTTGTGAATGGCGTTAGAGCACAAACATCTTTCCTAGACATTCATATAATTGGTCTTCACTCACATCGGTTCCTAACTGAAAACATCTCCTGAAAAATACATACTGGCTTCCCTACCTTTCTATTATGTGTCTCATTCTTTCTTTAGCCATCTCCCCTCCACAACTCCAGTACTAAAACACACACCTCCCGGTACTCTGGTAAAGTTGTAACAAATATGAAAATTGAACCCCTCTGACAGCTAAGTATAAATGATTGTACCCACCATCCCTTAAGTATCCGTGAATCCCCTTCCTTACCAGTTCACCATGAGGACAGCATTGTTGTCAGCAATGAATGGCAGTTCACCTTTTGCATTCCACAAAACAAAGAAGATCCAGAGAAGATATTGGTGCATCTCCAAGGAAACTTTACTAGAAGCAGAAGAGGGAGGAAACAGATCCCCACCTCCACTGACAATAAGGAATCTCTCCTCTTGAAGACTGTTTTTGCTTCTATTTTCTTCTTCTTCCTCTTCTTCCACCTTAGGGAAGAATACTGGAATTTTAGGTCGGGTCCTTGAAAATTTGCATTCAGTTTTTGTGCTTACCACCCTTAGACCCAAATCCAGTTTCTTGTCTTTGGATTTAGGCTAATAAAAGAGGGAACATTCATATACATCATTTTGTGTGATGTACTTCATTACATCTGGGCAGTCTGTATTCTGATTGCAGGCTCGATGGCTCAGAGGGCAAGACACAGATTGTAACCAGGGATTAGTAAAAAGCAGAAATCCGATTTTACTCAGAGAAAGCCTCATTCAGCAATGGATTTGGTGGTCTTCATCAAGCTCTCCAGAAGCTGGTAATCAGGGTCACTTGGGAAATATGGTCTAAGAAATTCCATTTATTCTCCTCTCTCCTCCAACTAACTCTTTTCTATTTTTTTTTAAATGAATGAATGTTGTTTGGACAAAACTGACATTTTCCAATAAATACTCAAAAAGAAAAACACTTAAACAAAAATTCACTCCAGTGTATTCTCACAATTAAGCAAACCTCCCTATGAGTGATTGTGACTTAAAGTACATGTCATTTTCTATTTTTGTAATGTATCAATAGTAACAGTGAGCCAATTAAGAAGCATTTATTTTAATGCATTTTATTTACTTTGTTAAATGCTTCCCAATTACATATAAATTTTTTAACACTAAGTTTAAAAAATTTTCAGTTCCAAATTCTGTCCCTCCTTTTTGTCTCTCATACACTCCTCGAGAATGCAAGCAATTTGATATAGATTATACATGTGAGGTCATACAAAAAATATTTCCCTACTAGTCATGTTGTGAAAGAAAACAAACAAAAAACCCCAAGAAAAATAAAATAAAAAAGTACGCTTCAACTTGCATTCAGGTTTCATCATCTGGAGTTGGATAGCATTTTTCATTACTGGTCCTTTGGAATTCAACAAGTATTTCTTAAGCACTTACTATGTGCCAAGAAACAGAAAGGATGAATGTTTTAACTTAAATAGCTTAGTATCAACATCGTCCAATGTATATGACATGAATTTTATTGCCCTATAATGCTGTCTTTATATGTGTTGTTGGAGCCTTTGTGTATATTTTTCTTATGCTTTCTACAGTCTATATCTTTTCATTCAAGTCTTCCCCTATTGCTGTCTCCTATTTTCTTTATTTTCCTCGTTGCCTATGTCACAATAATATGCCATATAATATGTCATTATTTTTATACATAAATTCATTTAGCCATTCTCCAAACATTAACCCCATTGCTTCCTGCTTATTATTATTATAAATAATACTGATGTAAGCAATTTATATAAACAATTTGTGTCTTTTCTCACTGTCATTAAACTCCATAGAGCAGGAGTTCTTAAAGTTTTGTCAACTTAAAGAAATTGATATGTTTTTCCAATGTAACTGGTTTCCTTTGTAATCCTATATATTTCATTTTATGCATTTAAAACATTATTCTGATAAGACTTCACCAGTCTTCCAAAAGGGTCTATCACACACACACACATACACATGCACATACATATACACACATATATAAACACATCCACACATGGGTGTGTTATACTCAGCAATGAATGACAAATTTATAACATACAGATGTGTATACATACATATACATGCTTAAACACATATGTGTATTCATATGTGTATAGAATCTCTGACCTAGAATACAAGTCTAGTATAAGAATCTCTGGTCAAAAGATGTGAATAATTTAGTAACTTTTCTTATATAATACCAAATTGTTTTTTTAAAGACTAATCTGATTATTTAATAGTTCTGTGCTTATTTTCTGAAAGCCCTCAAAACATCAAAAAAAAGTTCCCGTCTTTACAATCTATATTTCTGTGATGATTATTAACATTGAATACCTTATTAGTTGGCTATTTATTGTTTCTATTTCTTCTTTTGAAAACCATTTATTTATATCCTTTAGCACTTAGATGTCAGATTTTTATCAACTGTGTAAGATTTCCTCTACATTTTTATAATTACATATAGTTTAAATATTAATATTAAAATAGAAAATATTAAAATATAATTTTCTAATTATAGTAGCAATTATTTTACATTTGCAAAATATTTTTATATAATTTTCTCTAGTACCAACCTGTGACTGAGTTAGTGTAGAAAAACTCCTGTGAGGAAATCCAGGTCCTTCCCTCCCCGCCCCCCCCCCCCAATCAGTACTGATTTGAAAGTCCTGAAATTTATAGTTTTGGAGAGTTGCTGAGGGCACTGAGAGGTTAACCGCCTTGCCCAGAGTCACATAATTAGGTATTTCTAATTCTGAGGACCTCAATCTATTCACTATTACAAAAGACTCTTATGTAATTGAAGTTATCTATTCTGTCTTTTATAAACTCTTCTGGCTATGAATTTTTCTGTTATTCACAGTTGTGAAATTTTATATAACCTTTCATTGTCCTCTAACTTTTTTTGTGATGTGCCTCCTTTTCCTCACTCTCCTTTAAAAATGTTTCATATGAAACTGAAAAGCTATGAAATGAACTTTGCTCATTAATAGCTCCTATGAACACCTCCATTGTAATCTGCACTAATACTCCAGCTGAAGAAATTATATGCTTTCTAAAGTTTCCAGAGTTCTCCATCAGGGATTTACTAATTTCTCATGATGTGTTTATTTTATTTATTTTTTTAGGTGAATACACAATAATGACAGCACATTTTCATTTGAAAAGAAAGATTGGTTACTTTGTCATTCAGACTTACCTTCCTTGCATAATGACAGTGATCTTATCCCAGGTGTCATTTTGGCTGAACAGAGAATCAGTCCCTGCCAGAACTGTTTTTGGTAAGTTTACATATCTATGTTTTTGTAAGGCACTGGGCAGCATTTCCTTGACTGGCTATTTCTTACACATCATCCCTCATCTAAATTTTCACAGGTTTTGTGTTGCATTCTTAACCAGGCAGGGACACATTTCCTTCTCTTGGGATTTTTCTCCATCGCAGATTTCTTCCAGTTAGTTAATGGCCAAAAAACAAGAATGAGGCAAATATGGAGTTTGTTATAATAGGGAAATTAAGTGTCCTTTTTTGCAAATGTGATAACATATTCAGTTCAAGATCATTTTCTTTAGAATATGTTTAGCATTTCAGTGTTACGTCAGCAAGCCCCGGTGTATGCAAAGACTGAAGTCCATTTGCATAAAATTCTTCCTCATTACCTATGAGGAATGGGATATCTAGTAATCAATCTTTCCACCAATGAGAGTCTGGTACAAATGGGCTTGAGTTTGAGATACCCTGAATAGTTCTGCTGTTCTGGAAAGTCTTTACCCACTATCCCAAGGGCAATCTGTATCTGTTTTGTGATCATCAACCAAAGTACAATTGCATAATTTACAGTATGCCATCATCATTGTCTATATCCATATGAGAGGACATCCACAGGAGTATGGCTTCTATGTGATGATTTCCTTGGGCTAGGAAACATAAAAAATGATCATCCAACCTTTAAACCACTTCTGCAGTGAAGGTAGCAGAGTGGAAAAAAAGAGGTGGAAGATCATCTCTAAACATTAACTTAAATCTTGATCCTCTTTTATTAACTAGAGTTCATTTATAATTATTTTCAATGTAACAAATCTCTTCTTATAATGGATGATTAATAAATTTATATTGGTTTCAATTGTCAAATTTCATTACTTCTGATAGACAGCCACCTTGTCATTTTATACTGATGATTGTGTGGTTTGTCCTAAGTTCTCAAAGAGGACCATGACATCAGGGAGATGATGAGATAGCTTGAAATCAAATTAGATTTGAAGGAGGGAGGGCTGTGCAAAGTCACCAGCCTCATTATCTCCTCCCATAATGATGATAGCTACATTTTATCTTAGCAAACTATTAACATATACAATTATTAAGGTAAAAAAATAAGTTAATAGAAGTTTTCATCTTTATCTTTGCCAGAAAGTTATCTTCAAAAAAGAACTATAGTTTTAAGCTGGTCACACACACACACACACACACACACACCCACACCCACACCCACACACACCCCACCACCACCACCACTATGAGTGATGCAGATATAAAACACATAAATATGTCTATATTAATTCTCACAATGAAAGCTTTACATAGATTTATGTAAAGCTACACATATCCACATGTATGTGTGTGTGTGTGTGTGTGTATATATATATATATACACATATATATATATATATATATAAAAATATGTCAATATAATACAATATTATGTAACTGGCATAATATGATACAATATGTCTTACCAGACCCTCCCCTAATAGTAATCTATTACAAATTCTTAGAAAATTGCCGGGGGCATTGAGAAATTAGGTCTCTAGCCCATGAGTATAGTCATAGTTTGTCAAGGACTGGATGTGAACCCAACTAGGTCTTTCTTCCTTCAAGATGAACAATATATTGACTATACCATGTTGAATTTCCACTTTGTTAGTGGAATCAAAATGCCTGTAGAAAGGATTATTGCTTTGTTTGGGAGGTTATACTAGAGGAATATATATTTTAAAAGTTAGAAGGCCCCTGAGTGCCCTTCCAACTCTAAGATACCAATGATTCTAATTTTCTAGAACTATTACAGTTATCCTTTCCACATCATGGGGTTTAGGGGCATCACAACCACACAGTCTGGAAAATCTTCATCAAAGTTTTTGGTCCCCCCTTTGTACCAGAGAAGTCTGAATTTTTTCTTTTTTTATGGGGTATTTACAGTACCTTGAAAAATTTGGGTTAAGTTTAAATTTGGTCATAGGCTCTTTGTTGTGTATGGGCCTTTGCATGTCATCTGCAGCTTACACAAAATTCCTCCATAATTCCCATTTAATTTCTTATGCCAACCCAAGATATATTGAAACCTCTATGGGGAAATTATGATGTAGAAGGGATAACCATAATTAGAATGTTTTAAGGTGAAAAATATTTCTGTATGGAATTCAGTTAAAAGCATGGAAGAGCAAACTGAATGTAACAGTAATTAAACATAAAAATTTGGTTAATTTTAAAGTGAATTTTGTTTATGATAAATCTTCAATTTCAACTTGAATGTCTTAACAAGATATATAGAAATATCTATATTTCTGTGCAGTATATAGTCTTTAGATATATACTGTCAGGTAATTTTTGGGAAATTGAGGATCTGGATTTGACCTGTTCAAGAAAAAAATGTTATTATAGGATTTTTAATATATTGCAACAAACATCCTATTTATCCAGAATTCTTGGGGAATGGAAACATTAGGTGATAAGTATAAGGTCCCTCCCATAGTAGTGTTCCAGATTCACTTTGAACCCTCAGGCAAATCCCTGAAATGACTGGATTTTCCCTGGACAACCCTTGCAGTTTCTCATATCCACCTGGGCTTAGAACAATCAAAGGAAGAAACTCTATAGGAATTGATAAAGTGAAAGAAAAATCCAAAAAATAATTTTATGCAACTACAAAAAAATACCGACGGAGGAAATTAAGCGGTTAACTGAAGTATAACTCTTAAGAGTGTCATTTCCCCCCTTTTAAAAGAAAGTCGATTGGAAATCTTTCCAAATATTCATACATGTTTAAAAAGAGGATACTGAACATAATTGAACATAGTTGAAGTTTTTTTCTGATTGATTCAAGGTTGTAGTTATAGACATTCATTATTCTGTTATGGCATAATATACAGCACAATTTTGCATATTCTTTTATTTTTTTATGGGCTCCTCTGAGGATGAAAATTAACTGGTCTAATTCTTGTCATTGTTCTTCCCACTAGTACTTTCCCTATTCTGTGTTTAATTTGTTGTTTTTACTATTCTGTAGAATAGAATACCAATTGATCCAATTTATCAGGAATCTTTTTCATGGAAAATCATAGGATCATAGATTTAGTGCTTTTTGTTGAAATATTTTTCAGTGGTACAACTCCTCATGACCCCATTTGGGGTTTTCTTGGCAAAGATACTGGAATGGTTTGCCATTTCCTTCTCCAGAGGCAAACAGGGTTAAGTGACTTGCCCAGGGTCATATAGCTAGTAAGTGTCTTAGGCCAGATTTGACCTTAGGAAGATGAGTCTTCTTGACTTCAGGCCCAGCACTCTATCCTCTACACCACTTAGCTTCCCTTAGTGCTGGAAAGGGTCTTAAATATCATCTATTCAACCTTCTTCACTTTATACATGAGAAACTTTAAGCTTAGAGAAGTTAAATAACTCACCCAAGGTCACATAGGTAGTTAGAGACATCTAGAATTTAGATGTCTCTCTTATACTTATTATTAGAGTCATTTCTGACTCTAAATTAACACTTTCTATTCCACATGTAGTACTTAAATATAAACCTCTGGAACCTTAGGAGTAAAGTGGATAGACTTATGTGCTAGAGATTTGTGAAAGTTATTTGAAGATCTCAGAGATCTTTTCCATTTATTTTTGAGACCTAGCAACAAATTAAATCCAATACACATTTATTAAGTGATTATTATGTTCCATCACTATGCTACATGCTGATTTTTTAGCTATGTTCTGCAGGTTTGAGGAAGTTGGAAATCTAATCACTTAATTAACGTGGAAAGGAACTAGCACCAGTAAGGCATTATTTTTACTTGCTATCTAATTTTTGTGGAGAAGGAAATGGTAAACCACTTCAGTATCTGTGCCAAGAAAACCCCAAATGGGGTCATTAAGAGTCAGAAAGGATTAATTGGGGCAGCTAGGTAGTGTAGTGGATAGAGCACTGGCCCTGAAGTCAGGAGGACACGAGTTCAAATCCGGCCTCAGACCAAGCACTTGACACTTACTAGCAGTGTGACCCTGGGCAAGTCACTTAACCCCAATTTGCTAAAAAATAATAAAAATGTTAAAAAGGAAATGATTAATCAACACAATAACACAACAAAATTTGAAGAATTGTACCTTCAAACTGATAGCCTCCACCCTGCCCAAATAAATATAGTTCATAAATGAGAAGTAACATGGTTCAGGAATAAAAAAAAAAAATTCAGTGGATTTGAAATCAATACTTTGAGTCTAGACTTAGTTCTGCCATGAACTAGCTTAGGGAGATTTAGGTAAGTCCCTTTCTACTCTGAGCATTGTTTTTTTTTTTTATTTGTAAACAAGCTCTTGGACTACATATTCTTTAAAGGTCTTTTCAGCTCTCAAATGCTAATGTCGATTTAAAATATCCATCAACAAAATTAGTGAAAGACTATAACGAGAACCTAAGATGCATCATTTGACATATCTAGGCAATGCATCTACTTTTTAAAAGTCCCATCTCATTCTGTATATTACAGGATATTAAATATTAACATATGTTGCATTTCAACAGCTTCATGCAATGCTTCAAAGTCAAATATATAAATGTAGTTTAATACATGGTTATCCTTCCATGCTATGGCTACAGGGATCATTGTCTAGGAACAAGGAAGTCTTCTTTCTGACTAGGTTAACTCTGTTTTCCTGACTGTGAGGTTCTAGTTCATTTTCATCTTTCAAGAAATTTGTAAAGATGAGTGTCTGGGCATTTTCCTTGTGTGGTTTATCTTATAAGGGTTAACTATTATTGGATGTGATTATTAGGATCCTCTTTGCTCTGGTGGCATGGGACATTTTCTCCTCCATGTTTTGTAAAGTTCATGCAATGTGCTCCTTTCTCTGCCATATACCTTCCCGATTCTCTTATTTAATTGAATTTAATTGGTTATTTCAGGAAGAACTGGTAGTCTTCATGGTCAACAGCAATGCCTGTACCCTTCAAAAGCTATTGAGTAGGATACTATCTAATTTCATATAATCTAAAAATCTGAGAAATAACACCTGTAAGTAGTCAGCCTGGTGTCTCTGCAGTTGAATACCTATTCTCCTCCAAAGCCAGGGAGGAATGCCAAGCATCACCTTTTACAGACTAATTTTTAAAATTTATTTTATTCTGAACTTAAGAAATAAATATTAATGCAACCTTATAACAGATTAGCATTCTAATTTTGGGGAAACGAAGGGCCAGGGCAGAGGAAAACCTAGGTTCAATCAGTCTCTTCTCTCTAACTTTGCCTCATAAATATACAGATTTAAGTAGGATTTAAGATATTTAAAAATAAAATGCATCTGTGTTTTCATACTGACCATTAATCCCCACTTTACATAGGGACAGCTAACCTTTTTCTGTTGTATGTATGTTGTATTGATGATAATCTTTCAAATTTGTTATCATCCTCTAAGCTTTATATAGCACTAAGCAAAAATAAAGATGGTTCCACGGCCACAAAGGGACATGGATCATGTTCATCATTCATTCATTGATTTATTTAATAGTAGTTGGATTTTATGTTTTTCTCCAGAGGGTTCAAGGTGCTGATACTTTTCTGTTTCTTTTCCTCCCATCTTTGTTGCCTGGTATTTCTGACCAAAGGAGTAACTACAGTGCTGACCATGACAACCTTGAGCATCAGTGCCCGAAACTCTCTGCCCAAAGTTGCTTATGCAACAGCAATGGACTGGTTCATAGCTGTGTGCTATGCCTTTGTGTTTTCTGCATTGATTGAATTTGCGACAGTGAACTATTTTACAAAGAGAAGCTGGGCATGGGATGGCAAAAAAGCTCAGGAAGCAGCCAAAAACAAGGTGCTTATTTTGATCTTTCCTTTTCCTTACTAAGAATATGTGTTTTATCTACTGCTGGATCTGAATGATTTCGAGATTGATTGATTATAAAGATTATCCAGGCCTACTATTTCTCCTCTCTTCTGCTTTTGGGTCATTTAACTCTTTGTGACGACTCACATTAGATCAGGGTTCACTTGTTAGGGAAAACTTAAGAATGAAGTAGGCCTCAAAAGAAAGGTAGAGGAGAGAGAGACAGAGACAGAGAGACAGAGGCAGAGACAGAGAGACAGAGACAGAGAGACAGAAACACAGAGATAGAGACACCGAAAAAGAGATGGAGATGGAAATAGAGACAGAGGTATACATAAGTGTCTACACAAACAGTAAGTTAGTGAGGGACACGGAGGACATCCTAGTGAGCATGAGCATATTGCATGTGTGGGGAAGAGAATAGTAAGGAGCTTGGCTTAACTGAAGGCCATGTCTGTGAGCATTGGAATGCGCTGATGATTTTTGAACAGAAATCATATGATGAGAACAGTGTGGAGTATTAAACTAGTAGTGGCATGAAGATGACCTAAAGGAAGACAAACAGTGGAGACAATAAGACTAATTAGTGTGCTATTACATTCATTAGGTTTGAGGTGAAATGGGTGCTTACTAGCTGGATGATAGTGAAAAACAAGAAATAAATCTCAGAGGCAAGTGAAAATGACAGGTTGACCATCCAAGTATCTACAATCAACAATTGTGTTTAGATAGAGCTTAAGCCAGTCTGCTACTTGATATAACTCTGAACAGAGATTTGCTGGCAGAGGAGGTTCAAGTTAATGGACAAAATAAAGTTTATGGATAAAAATGTGGACCTCATATATTCATATTGTCTTCTTTGGATAATCAAGAGGAATATAATAGCCTTGGGAAGATTCTTTAGTTCTCATCATTGAATTTCCACTCTTTAACTGGTATCAGTTTCATGAAATCTCCTGCTTTCTTGAATTAATGTATTCCTATAATATGCAACATCAGACTAATGAAATATCTAACGGGGTGCACATAGTTGCTAAAATCCAAAGGAAGTCTATAATAATAGTAGTCCTATCCATCTGAGGAAGAAGAACTTCACATGTTAAAGTAACACATAATTTGAGAGACACAGATGATAGGTGAGGGAAACATTGCACAAAACATTGGATAATAGTGAATGTAATATTTATTTTTTGATTACACAGATAAAAATTTGTCTGTCATATAAAAGCTTTTGGAAATAGACTGCCTTCATCCTTTGAACAATGATGAATCACAAGGTGATACTTTACTTCTCTAAAGTTTTACACCAATAAACTATCAAGCAAGATTATTTTTATGGGATTTTACATATCTAATAGTTGTGTAGAATAGCACCAATAAACTCATGCTAGAAGAAGTTAATTTTGTAATAAGTCAGAATGTTATAATCTGTTACAAATTTTCTCATTAGAATGTAAATTCCTTGAGAGGACTTTTTTTCCCCTTATCTCTGTATCCCCAGAAATTAGCTTGACACATAGTAAATAGTTTATATGTATGTATGTATGTATGTATATATATATATATATATATATATATATATATATATATACACATACATATATATATACATACATATATATATATAGGTGTCTCTATCTCTGTGTCTCTGTCTCCATTTGTCTCTGTGTCTATCTCTGTTTCTGTATCTCTGTCTTTCTGTCTCCATCTCTCTGTCTCTGTCTCTGTCTGTCTCTCCTCTGCTTTTCTTTTGAGGCCTACTTCATTCTCAAGTCTTCCCTAACAAGTGAACCCTGATCTGTTATGAGTAGTCATAAAGGGTCAATTGATCCAAAAGCAGAAGGGAGGAGAAATAGTGGGCCTGGATAATCTCTCTGTCTGTCTGTCTGTCTGTCTGTCTATCTATCTATCTATCTATCTATCTATCTATCTATCTATCTATCTATCTATCTATCTATCTATCCATCCATCCATCCATCCATCCATCCATCCATCCATCCATCCATCCATCTATCTATCTATCTATCTATCTATCTATCTATCTATCTATCTATCTATCTATCTATCTATCTAAACTTAGAAAAAACTGAGCTAAAATAGAGAGGCAATCTGTGGTAGAGCTTCAAGGTAAACTTGAAGTTCTAAGTTCTGCATTTAATTACTGCCTTTCTAGCCCACTGTTTCTTTTTCTATAAAATGAGAGGATGGACTTCATAACCTCTAAATTCTCTTCTAATTTGACCTCTACAATCCAGTGATCCTATGACTGATGTTAGGCAAAAAATAGAAATGATTAAAAGGACTCTGTCTTTTGCCATTTTCCTTGGCAGGTAGTAATGAGGCCATGGACTTGACAGCCAGCCTGAGGATTATATGCTTATGTAGCTAAACTGACTTCCTTCCTTCCTTCCTTCCTTCCTTCCTTCCTTCCTTCCTTCCTTCCTTCCTTCCTTCCTTCCTTCCTTCCTTCCTTCCTTCCTTCCTTCCTTCCTTCTTTCCTTCCTTCCTTCCTTCTTTTTATTACTCTCTTTCCATAAGATCTTTTTGTAAGATTTATGAGGATTACATTATGTTCTGATGAATTACTAGATAATTATACGGCTTATAAGGAATTAAAACTAGAGTCACTAGTAAATACTGAGGAGTGTGTGTGTGTGTGTGTGTGTGTGTGCGCGCATGTGATAGTCTGTCAATTTAATCATTCTGCCAACATCTTAAAAAACATAACAAAACAAAACAACTACTGAAGTGGCAATGGGAGAAAGGAAATAATTGTAACTGCTACATCTCTCTTCCCCTGTGCTTTCAAATAGGTTGTAAGCGACATGATCTGTTTACTTTTTTACTGTATTTTGCAGAAAAAAGAGCGTGAAATATTCATAAATAAATCAACAAATGCTTACAATACTGGAAAGATGACCCATCCTCCAAACATCCCAAAGGATCCGACTCCCTCAGGGATCTCCAATGCAACTCCTGTTCCAGTAAAACCTGCAGAGGAGAAGCCTCCTGAAAGTAAAAAGACTTACAATAGCATCAGCAAGATTGACAAAATGTCCCGAATTGTTTTCCCAGTCCTGTTTGGCACTTTCAACTTAGTGTACTGGGCGACGTATTTGAATAGGGAACCAGTTATTAAAGGAGCCACTCCTCCAAAATAAGTTTCAGGACTCCCAAACCCTACGAGAGCCATACTTCCAGCAAAAGGATACCAAGGAGAAATTTGAGCTCTACAAAACTTTTGATATTTGGGCAACATCTTTCAGGAAATTTTTGCATGTTTAATGATATGTACAAATAATATTGCCTTGATTGTTTTTACATGTAACCTCAGATATTTCAAAGAAGTGACATTGACAATGGCGGCTACACAATATTCTAGGAGGTCAGAAGATGCTGAATAGCACCCAACTGTTCAGGGTCTTACATTGCTTGTTTACAAACAAGACAAGGTATATTTTTTAACAGCTCCAAGTGTTACATAACAATGTTTTTTATACTTCAAATGTCAATTCATACTAATTTTCCCAGCTGATAAAAACATTTTGGGAATTGTTCCATGATTATTACCTGACTAAAAATCCAGGTCATAAAGATTATAAAGAACATAATTCTCATTTTAAAGAAACTATGAGCTTTCACATACAGACTACATTAACTTTGTTAACATCCACTTTGTTCTAAAATTTAAAAAATACTGCATGAGCTTATGTTAGGAAATAAAATAAGAAAATATTTATGCAGACAAACTTTAATGACAGAAATATACCGTATGTTAGACTAACAGAATATTCTCCCCAAAACAAACAACTCTGGATAAATTTCTCTTGGGAAAAAAAATCATGTTTCTCCCCATTAAACAAAATAAGTAGCACAGAAAGAAAGTGAAACATGAACACAGAAAAATGGATTAGAGACAACATTGAAATTTTGGCCCATGTATTAAATGTATCTGAGACATACCATCTCCTCGCTACTGCCAGTGTGTTTTGCTTCAGCGGTGAGAATCTGTAATTAGTTATTTTCAGTTTTTTGCCTTGTAAGTAATTCATGACTGATTCATTGCTCTAGTAGCTTTTGTAAATTAATCTTAAACGTTTATTAAATAAAAAATTCTACTCTTGTGGGTAAAATGTCATCTTTTATAGCAAACATTAAGATTTTGCTGGAGTTATTTTTTAAACAAATTCATGAAGAAAATTCATCCAATAAATAGCTTGACAAATTGTTGTCACGTCATCTTTATTTCTTTGGGTCATGTTTTTATTTAATCAATCATGACACTTAGTAACAAGTACAGTTTTCCAAAGTTGGAGATTAAATTCATATAAGCTCACCAAAAGTCTAGAAATGAAACATTATTTCCCCCATTTTCTTGAGTTAAATAGTACTGTCCATACCTTCTCTCATTCATTCCCTGGATTATATAGTGTTCTTTTTGAGACTTCCCCGAAGGAGGAGTAACCATACATAGCACATAGCGACATTCAACAGGTCAGTGGGACCACCCTCAGTTTATTTTCTTTACACATTAATGTAATAAAATTATCACAAGATAAGAAGACACAGTCTGGGGAAAACTTTCAGGTGAGATATTGATGAAAAGATCTCTCCTATTTTTTTTTTTACTTTTGTTTCGACATACTTGATTAAGACAAAAGAGAAAGTCAAGATATATGTTAGTTCTGCCTCCGTTTGTTTTACAACCAACATAGGATAACCAAGCATTTTTTAACTGGTGGTGTAAAAATTAATGAAGACTTCAAATACAGTTCATATTCCTTTAAAGTCCCATTTAGATACTTATGTTGGACTAAATCATGGAATATCTTTGTCTTTTGTTTGAGTAAATAAGAGACACTCATCAAGGTGGCTAGGTCAATATTTAGGTCCCAGAAACTCTTGAGAACAAGGAACTAATAAGTTAAAAAAACTGCAATCTGAATAGGTAAAGAGAGTGCCCAGACTGATGAAAGCTCAGATCTTTCAAATATTCAATTACTAGGACAAAATAAGATCTGTGTTACTGTTTGCAGTCTCATCTTATAAATGAGAACAACTTATTATATCCCCCTGTGTACTTCAAAGATGTACTTTGAACATTATAGCTGAATCCATATTATAATGAAGCAATTTATAATAGGTTTTACTACCATGACTATAGTCATTGCATTTTTCTAAAGATGTAATTGTGATATGTGCAATACTGTGGAACAATTAGCTCTCAGTTATCTGTGACAATGAGAAGGATGGACTTTTATCATTGAAACAAAATATTCCCACCTTTCCTTTAAGTTTTAACAGTCAATCTTTCATCAGTTGAGGTAAATTTAAAAATTGCAAAATTACTTTTTCTATATTTTACTTCATATCCGTTATAGTAGAGGGGCCAGACATATGGTGCATGCATCACATAAGATGCTGAACTAAGGGGCAGCTAGGTGACACAGTGGATAGAGCACCATCCCTGGAGTCAGGAGGACCTGAGTTCAAATCCAGCCTCAGACACATAACACTTACTAGCTGTGTGACTCTGGGCAAGTCACTTAACCCCAATTGCCTAACCAAAAAAACCCAACCCCCCCCCAAAAACCCCAAAGATTGCTGAACTAGAGTAAAATGTATTTCCTATCTGATTTTAATATGTTGATCTAGTAATAAAAAAGAAATATGTAAACATATGTAAAGTATATGTCTTAGTCAATATGCAACAACCCATAGGGATCTTTATTTACAGTCTAGTGGCCTCTATTCTACTTAAGCTTGATACCATAGCCTTAGAGGCAAATGTATTTTGAAAAGTAGTGAAAAATCTGAAACATGAGAGGTAAAGGCTATCAGGTAAATCTCATTTTGTATAATACACATTTGCAAGATTTTGAAAATTCCTAGTATCTTAATATATGCTGTCTTTTTTATTTTCTTTTTTAAGATGTTTTTGAGGGGGTTTTTTTTGGCTACCATTTTAACAAATGAACACTTACTTTGTTCAAAGTCCTATTAGCTTAAGTACAACAAAGACCTCAAGAATAATTAGGGAATCTGAAAGTCATAAGGGATCTTAGAAGTCGTTTACACAACCTTATCCCTGAGGCAAGTGGTTTCAGTCTCAAGTAGGGAAGGGTGGGAAGGAAGGTCGCTAAACTACTTAAGGACTCCTATGGGCTACCTATTGTCTTAGAAAATCACCTATTAATATTATATTTGTTTTGTATTTATTTAATTTGTTAAATATTTTCCATTTTTAGTCTGGTGTAGTCTGGACATCTTTAGTCGAGAGCCTAGACAACAATTCCGACAAGGGGTCAGCCAGCCTCTGCTTAGTCTCCTATAGCAAAAAGAACACTGAACACAAAAGTAGGAAGATCTGGCTTTGTGTCATTTTAATTCTAGGAGTTTTTATTCCTTACAAATTATACATGCTAAGTATTTTTTTTTCATTAAAAAAAGATGAAAAGTTAAAAGGTTAATTAAATGACCTCTAAGTTCCCTTTTGGAATTCTGTGTGTACCTCCAGGGATGGGGAACTCAGTACTCAAAGATGGCCTGGGGATACTTCGAAGCCTTCTTACTTATGTCTTATCTTCCTTGCCCAAGTGGGTCTTTGGAAATTTATTTTCTGGCACTCCTCTAAGGTTAGCTACCAGGCCCTGGGCAAGTTACTTAATCCTGTTTGCCTCAGTTTCCTCATCTGTAAAATGAGCTGGAGAAGGAAATGGCAAAGCACTCCAGTATCTTTGCCCCTCCCCCCAAAATGGAGTCACAAAGAGTCAGACAGAACTAAAAATGACCAAACAACAATGATAACTTTAGAAATACTTGGGCTCACAAAGATTCAAAACATAGCACCAATTGTAATTACAGAGTAAAAGAAACAGGAAAGACTCACATTCAAATTTGTATTGAGGTAAGACCCTCTCTCTAGCCTTCCAGAGGATTTCTATCTCCCGGGGATTTAGACAGTCCAAATCAATTGTAGTATTAGTTATGCCACACTAGAGAAGGCTAGTAGGTGCTGCATTATTAACATTTTTGCTGAATTTTGCCAACGTGTTTCATTTCCTTTCTTCCTCTTCCCTTGAAATCCTCTTCTCTCATTGGTGAGTTCTTCTTGAAACCACCGTATTGAGGAAAGACCTAGATTACCTCCACTTCACTCTACACTATACCAGCATTACCTCCACCAAAACCACCCCACTGTGATCTCCTCTTCAGACTTCTTGCCACACTCACCACCAGCTCCAGATATTTAGCTCTTTTTTAAAGGACTTATTGTTAAGTCATTTTCAGTCATGTTTGACTGATATAATGGAGTAGTTTACCATTTCCTTTTCCAGTTCATTTTCCAGATGAAGAAATTGAGACAAACAAGGTCAAGTGACTTGCCCAGGGTCACACAGCTGGTTAATGTCTGAAGTCAGATTTGAACTTGGGAAGATAAAGTCTTCTTGATTCCTAGCATAGTGCTCTACCCACTGCACCATCTAGCTGCCCCTTTTATGGGCTATCTTCCTCCCATTACATTATCATGTAAACTCCTTGAGGGCAGGAATTGTATTTCATTTTGCCTCTATTATTGCCAGCTCTGGCAAATAGTAAATAATTAATTAATGCTAGTTGACTAATAGATTTGCCTCTATGTCATGCTGCTCTCACTCTTTCTCTAGTAATAGTCATCCCACTACTATTCCCAGTTAGTGCTTGACTACTCCACTGTAGTTTTGCTCTGTTCCCAGCAAGTGCTATGGACTCCCCTCTATGGTTTGGTTCCCATCTTTTCAGCTCCATCCAACAGATGGTGCTCATTAGCTACCCTCTTTAATACGTACCCCTGAGCAGCTGACCCACACACTGATCTTCAGTTGGCAGAACCATAGATCTTTAGTGCTGCTAAGACAGGGAGCTCCAATTTGTTTAAATGTTCTGTTATTGTTGTTGTTTGTTTGTTTTAACAGCCCCCCAAAACATCTCATAAGGAACTTGTAGCAAGACTTCTCTTCAGAAGGGTTTACACAGATCTCTGTTTTCCACTTTATTCTATTCAGGGTTAATATAAAACTGTCCATCTCCCCTTTCCCCAGTGCAGGACAGTTTGTATACTATTCATGTAAACTACTAAGTCTTTTGTGGTTCAGAGAGGCGTACTACCCTTTTTATATTCTGTTTAAAATTTTCCTTTTGGGCAGTAGAGCTAGTTAATGCAAGTTACTCTGGCCTTACCCCCAAAAGAAAGTGGGAGAGATCTCTGACAGAGGTATAAGGCCAAAAAAAGTCTATTCTGTATGTAGAGCACAGACTTAGGTGTTGGAGGATATTCTAAGTTTAGATAAGGCACTGTCCTTCCCGTAAAACTTATAAAGTAATCATTCAGAAATGGGAGAGATTGCTTTTGTTGTTGAATTGTTTCAGCCCTGTCCAGTTCTTCTTGACCCCATTTGGGGTTTTCTTGGCAAAGATACTGGAGCAGTTTGTTGTGTCTTTCTCCAGCTCATTTTATAGACGAGGAACTGAGGCAAACAGGGTTAAGTGATTTGCTTAGGGTCACAGCTAATAAGTATCTAAGGCCAGATTTGGACTGAGGAAGATAAGTATTCCTGACTCCAGGCCTTGCACTCTGTCTACTGTGCCACCTAGCTGCTCAGATTACTTTTAGTTATGATATCAAGCCAGAGATAATATTGTTATTTTTATCTAAATATTCAACTTAGTATATATCCTAAGACTAATGTTTTTTTCTAAGCCTATAAACAAATTTCAAAGAACATTCACTGAATAAATGAATTAATAATATTATTTCCCATCATCACCCATTATAGTGGGAAAGTAAAAAATAATTTAAAATAAAATCAATTTTGAATCTTAAGTGGTCCTATTCTTACAACACATCGACTTATAAACATGTGGAGCACATAAACACATGTAAGCAATTTTAAATGTTTATTCTAATTGAATGGTTACTGAGACTTGCAGATTAATAACTTTTTAATCAAGCAAAGGGTGAAATTTATTGGTGTAACTATAGACCTAACCATATTTTTCAATGCCCCATTCAGCAACAAAGAATTACATGCATGACGTAGAAAAGATAATTAAAATTTTTAAATCAAATTTATTTTTATTTACCAAATACAAGCAGCAATGTTTAATAGAGAGACAGTAAAGCATATTGAAACTCTTTTCGATGCTGAGGTGGGGTAACAAAAGCTGTTTCACATCCTTTTTTTTGTCATTAGTTGTATGATTTTGAGTACACCATTTTCTTTATTGAACTATAAAGTGGTCATACTACATTATCTCTAAGGTCCTTCCCAGCTTTAAATTCTATGAGATTCATCATTAGAACTGTTAGAGAGTTTTAGAAAGTTCTCTTTAAGATTCCATTGCTGAGTACATAATCCAAAATCCAAAAAGTTTCACTGAGAAAAAGAAAGGCTCTATATACACCAAAATAGTTATAGTGGTATAGCATAGCATAGTATAGTACAGTATAGTATAGTATAGTATAGTATAGTATAGTATAGTATAGTATGGTATAGTATGGTATAGTATGGTATAGTATGGTATAGTATAGTATAGTATAGTATAGTATAGTATAGTATAGTATAGTATAGTATAGTATAGTATAGTATAGTATAGTATAGTATCGAAGAAACAAACTAGATGCTCATTGATTAAAAGAACTGTGAAGCAAATTATGGCACATGAATTCACTGTAGTGGTATAAGAAATAAGAAGCGTATGAATACAGAGAAGGATGGAAAGACTTACATGAACTGAAGAAAAGTGAAGTAAGCAGAATTAGGAAAACAATATATACAATGACTATGATGGCATTAATAGAAAGAACAATAACAAGGAAATAATTGAAACCAAATCCTCTTGAAATTATAAAGATCAAGCTTAGCTATAAAGATATCAGAAGTTTTATGCATTACCCTGTTCCTTTACAAAAGACAGCAATAATTAGTTTAGGATATTATAAATAATTTCAGGTTTTTTTGATTGGTTGATTGGTTTTATTGAATTTTTTCTATTCTTTTAATTACTTAATAAAACAATCTCTGACATGAAGAATAAGGAGAATTACAGGGGAAATTTATGTGATATTAAAAACAAAAGATACCAATAAAATATTTCACAATTAATTCTTTTTTAAAAAATCCTTATAAAGAAGAAGAGTTCTCTTGAATTTAGTCAAAATCCTGTTGTGGGGAGTAAACAAAAACTACTAGTATTAACCTATAGAAGACAGAAGGAAAACTGTTTTGTTAAATTTTTAGGCAATTGGGGTTAAGTGACTTGCCCAGGGTCACATAGCTAGTAAGTGTCAGGTGTTTGGTCTGAGGCCGAGTTTGAACTCAGGTCCTCCTGAGTTCTCTATCCACTGCGCCATCTAGCTGCCCCCAAAGGAAAACTTCTAAGATGCCTTTATTTAACGTTTGACTTTGAGACCTGAGTTATGTACATATTCTGCTGCATAGACTGCATTGTTAAAATTCATTAAATAGACACTAGTCAAAGGATCTCTTTTCTTTCTATTGTGGAAATAGGTTTAGTGTATGACAGACACCAATGCAACCTAGTATTGGCCCAGCTTCTAGTCAGACAATACCTTTCTAGCTATACTCTATGAAGTTAATCATTTTGTATATCTGTGTTTTATTCAGAATATTTAAAAAAAAACTAGTAAAATGAGAATTCTATATGTAGCACACAAACTCTGACAATTAATTATAACCCTTATAGTTCTAGGAGGAGTTATAGACAGTTTTTTCTAATATTCTTTCCCCAAGCCTTCATCAAATGTGTTTCCCAAACTGATCACCAATTCACCAATTACTTTATCCTCAATATTGCTGATAGCCAATTAATATCACTTTGCTTTTACGAAGAGATGTTTGCTGCTCTTCAGTAATATGCATGTGTGTGTGTGTGTGTGTGTGTGTGTGTGTGTGTGTGTATGTGTGTATTTGGCTTTATTCAACTAACGTTCAAATAAAATTGGAATGATCCTGTGCAAGGATGATGCAGAAATTCATTCTATATTTAAAAAGGGGGAATTTACCGAAAAGGTATATCAAGAGTTGAAATATAGTAACCTTCTAGACCAGGAACACATTTTTCTACCACTTCTGTCCTTGGGAGAGTGGACTTAACACTTGTAGTAGTGACTACCAAACATTAGTCCTACCAAGTTCATTCCTGAGTTTGGTATAGCCAATGGATGAGTCACTCCCTTTCTTAAAAGGTATATGTCTAGGGTACCTAGGTGATGCAGTGGAGAGAGCACCAGCCCTGAAGTCAGGAGGACCTGAGTTCAATTCCAACCTTAGACCAAATACTTGACACTTACTAGCTGTGTGACCCTGGGCAAGTCACTCAACCCCAATTGCCTAAAAGTTTAAAAAAAAAGATATCTCTCTGCTACCAGCTCAGATCAGAAGACCTAAGTTAAATAGGTTGCTCCTCAGGGCTGGCTTCTCACCAGGCTTTTGGCTGCTGTGGCTATAAGCCATACTCTATTGGCCTCAGTTGCTGGTCCTCTCTGGTTCTTCCCATATTTTGAAGCTCACAAGCTCATAGTATGGTCCTTTTGTGTCTTAGATACTTGTTCCCTGAGATCAGAAAATAATAGTTACAAAGAGAAAAAAAGAAAGAGCAGGACAGTGTATTTACAATGAATGGTGTCACAGCTGCTATCTGTTGTCTTACCTGGAGGCTAAACAGCACTTCCTCCTCAGTAGAAAACCCCTCAGAGGAGAAAATGCCTTTGTTCAGCTCTTGTATGCCCACTCAGTTCTGGCAAAGGAGCTAATTAACAGACTTTTTGTTACTATGCCGTAAACCAATCGGAATCAGCTGTTATACCGAGAAATGAGCGAGTTGACCACCCAAGCTAATTTTAAATTGTGAACTTTATTAGCGCGCAGCTGCCAGGGATATTCACATCCAAATCAAGCAGCAGCCATCAGGGGTTGAGCTAGGGTTTATATAGGGAGTATACAGGACAGGGAGGGGGATGGATCTTTGAAGTCTGGCAAGAGGAAGAGGTTTTTTGGGGGCTGGTCAAGAACACCCTTCTCCCTCTGTGTAGATATGATAATGCTGTGCAAACTTTCTCACAATGGAGGCTTCCAGAGATATGATCTGAGGGCTGTGGCCTGAGCAGCCAGATAAGGGTCTTGCTAAGGAATTTGGAGTTTTCCATGGCCTAAAGGGTTCTACTACCTAAATGGTAAAATAATGTTCTGCATTACACAGCAAGGGAACACCTGTGTATCCTCTATTGTGGGGAGAAGGCCCCTACATCACGATTGCCTGAAGAGGCTCTCCAAGATTCCACATCAATATATGAAATAGAGCATATTGCACATCTTCTAAGGACTGGGTACTCATTGGCCAGTCTGATCCCCTTACATATATACAGGGGAGGAGATATGAAACTATGAATTATTAATGTGTGTAGCTCATTTTTTAATTTTAAGTACATAATAAATTCAATATGTAGCTTTCACAATGCTCCTTCTTGTCTGTGTCTCCTTCTTGTCTTCCTATTATTCTCTTCTGAATAGATGTATGCATATACATGTATTATATGTATATATATGTATGTATATATACACATACACATATATTTATATTGCTCACACATATTTGCTTCAATGACCTTCTTTCTTTTTTCCTTCCTTTTTTTTTTGGCAACCATATCAATGATTATCCTCATTCTACTACCTCTCTTACTCCACAGAAAATTCTGAAAAAGGAAGAAAAACAAATTACTTGCAACAAATAAGGATAGTTATACAAAACAAATTTCCACGTTGGCCATGTTAAAAAATGTCAACCTCGTTGTGCAGCAGGAGTCCACCACGTCTCTCTTAGAAGGAGGGTAGAATTCTTCATTGCTACTCCTCTGTTACCATGTTTGGTCACTGAATTGATCAGCATTCTTTAATCTTCTACAAAAGTTGTTCTTTGCAATGCATATTTTAATTGTACATACTATTCTCTTGTCTTTGCTCATTTTTACTCAGAATCATTCTATAGGTGTCTTCTCGGGTGTGTCTGAAACCATCCTGTCATTCCTTATACTGTAATATATTCCTTCATGTGTATGTGCTATAATTTGTTCAGCCATTATGTCCATGAGATATTTTTTCATTCAGTTTAATATATTTTTACATATGTAAATATGTAAGTATTCATAGGATTAAGGTATTTCAACCTATTAAAACCTTCTTATTCATGAGGAAATGATGTTATTTTTATCTACTCACTGAGCCTGGTAACCTCCAGTCTTCGCATAATATTTAAATAACATGTTCCAACTTCTGCTCCTTACCAAGCCGGAACATTGTGAAAGATCTTCAGAGTTGGTAAAGCTCTTGAGAGGACAAACAACCTATCTTCCAAAAGGACTGTCCTTAGATAACTTTTATATCTTCTGTAAGTGAGATTCAACAGCATCCTGTAGCCATCAGTGCCCACACCACTTTCCATGAAGCAGGGAAATAATCAAGTTCTCCAAAAGGTGCTGTCAAATTCCAAAGCAATCAGAATTATTGCATTATGAAAGTTATTATAATTATAAAATAATCTATATGTTGAGAATTATACCATTTCCTATTTTTTTCATGCAACCTGCCTGCATCCCCAAAGAAAAACTATTTTAAATTTTCCATATCTCAATCAAAAGCTAGTATTTGTTTTCCTCCTTGACTTACAGCTCTTATAATGTACATTATTTTCTTGTTATCTTGATAAAGTAGTTTATAGAGAAATGTTTTATTACTAACATCAATAAAGAAAACACATATATTGCCTTGGGTTGATTCTTGCATTTACTGAGGGGTAAGTTTTCCACCTGTTAGTTTTCAATGATTTCCTATTTAAATTCAGCCTCATATTCAGTAAACTCTCAGTCCTGCTAAGCTAGTCCAAGTTCACATATTAACCCACTGCATTTACACATTGTTGAGATTTTATATATGTGTGTGTGTGTATGTATATGTACATACACACACACATATATAATCTCATATATATATAAATAACTATATATATCTCATATATATATATATAACTATATATATATATATATATATATATATTAGTTAGTGAAAATTAAATAGCTTTTCTATCTCTCTGATCTCCTTCTTGTACGTATTGCAATTTTGTTACTTTGTGATTTTAATGAGCTCATAATAAAGAGTAACCTTGGGTAAAATGATAACAGAGCAAGAAACAAAAAATGTGTATAAATTAGTAGAATATTACAATGCTACGAATCAATAGGACTTAAAATGAAGCTTGTGATAGTATTTTTTTTAATTGAAAGAATAGTTCCAAACATGAGTAGTCAGTTTTAACACTGATCTATTATAGAAACTGTACACCCAGGCTGTGTCTATCATCTAATAATTGAATCTAATAGATGAAAAAGATCACTGAGAATAGACACTTTTGGAACCTCCAGCAGTCTTAGTGTAGTTTAAAACTTTTTGGGATACCTTGTATACTCTAATCTGTAAATGAAACATCAATTCCTCAAAACATCCTCAGCAAGTCATCATTTACCCTATTTTTGAAGACCATTAGTAATGGGGAACTCATTACTTCTATTTTCTTTTCTTTTCTTTTTTTTCTTAAGGCAATTGAGGTTAAGTGACTTGCCCAGAGTCACACAGCTAGTGAGTGTTATGTGTCTGAGGCCACATTTGAACTCAGTTCTTCCTGAATCCCGGGCTGGTGATCTATCCACATCTAGCTGCCCCAAAACTTATTACTTCTCAAGGAACACAATTCCAATTTTGAACAATTCTAATTGTTTAGAAATTTTATTCAGGGGCATTCCAATAGAAATATGCCTCTAGTTGGAAATAATTCAATTAATCATTTTTTTTTGGATTCTGATAATTCAAGCAGTTTTGAATATCCTAATTTTGTCAACCAACCAGTCCACAATTTTTCTTCTTACTCTAGGATATTGGATGAGATTTTGTCAAATCTGTGATGAGATCCATGGATATTATGTCCATAGCATTCCTGTGTTATTCAGTGGAAATTCATGGACTTTGGAGTCAGAGGAATTGTATTCAAGCTTCAACTCTTCGATTTCCTCCCTATATGCCTCTGGGCAAATTAGTGTATTTTTGTCCAGCCTCATTTGTAAAATAAAGGCATTAGACTAGGTAGTAGTCTCTGAAGTTCCTTTCAGTTCAAGTTGATGATGATGATGATGATAATGATAGCTAGCATTTACATGGAGCTTTAAGGTTTTCAAAGACCTTTACATATATTATATCATCTGATCTATGATCTTGTAACTGAGGAAATGGCAGGTTATTCTCATTGTTCTCTAATGGCTTTCTCTTTTTTGAAGATTATGATATTAACCATTATTGATAAAATGATACTTCTCCATGATATTTTTATACAAGGCAAGTTTTTAATGACATTGCCTAAAATGAGTGTGTATGATTGAACATCTGTCCATAATGTTTTTTTTTAATCAGGCATGAAAGAAAATATAATGCAGAATAAGAAATGATCCATTGAGTGAATGTCAGAGGACTTCCTTTCAATATATCATTATAAACTGGTCATTTGATGAAATTTGATGAAACTTTGTATAACAACACTATTTTGCACTTGTATATATTTTGTTTTAAAAATATTATTTTCAATATTATTTTATGTAATGCTTCACAAAAATCCCTAGTTAATATTATACCCATTTTACAGATGAATAAACTAAGGTGAAAGGAGATTTAAAAATTTCCACAAAGTCACACAGCAATTACACTGCTAAAGCAAGTCTATAACACAGGTCATCTTACTCCTTGTGTCTGTACTACTTCCTTTTACCACACTATCACTTGACACTAAGTAGCTACCAGGTATATTACTTAACTATATGATAATTTCCTTAAGTCACTTAGCCACTCTAGACTTCATTTTCTCAACCGAAAGACAGCCGCACAGCTAATAATAATATCTCACATTTATATAGTGTTTTACAATTGACACACTGATTTCTTGTACCAGCTTTGTGAGGTAAATAGTGCAAGTATTATTAATGTCTTTATATATTTGATGAAAATTGAGTACAGTATTGACAACTGACTTGCCTCACAGTAACACACCTAAAATCTTGGAGTAATGTTGATGTGATGAAAAGGCTATGAATGTGGATGATTGATGATGATTATGGTGATGATGATGATGATGATGATGATGAGACAACAGTATATTGGAACTGGACCTTGAAATAAGGTCTTCTTGCTCTGAACACAGTGTTCTTGTAACCATTCATTGTTTTGGGTTGGATAGAGAAGTGGGAATATATCCTTACATAATCTCTGGGGTGCCTTACAGTCCTATGTACTATGAATCTCAATTGAAAATCTCATAGATTGTAAAGAATCAACCTTACTCCAAGGACATTGTGAAAAAAAAACATCATCCCAAAGTGAAGTAGCATCACTGATCAACTGTAGAGCCAGCAAGTGAATGTGATTGCACCTTCCTAAGAGCTGAAATGATTGATTCCAGTTATAGCCAGTTTGTTCATATGTGGTGCACCTTGAGTGGAGAGCACAATTTTGGAGGCCGCAGTGAGTATTCAATCAGCATTAGCTTGCATTGTGAAAAGTAGCTTCAAATCAATGAGACATTTTCCATCAAATTGGAAATACCATGGGTCTTTCAGAGAAAACAGTAGTTTAAATATTTAAAAATTAGACTTAATGTCTTTTTACAATACTAGCACATCTGGGGCAATCAGTGCCATGAGCAAATGCAGTGAATTCCTGAATATGAATTAGTTGGGAAGCATTTTGAGTTTTCATAGTTCTCAGATAAGAGGTAAGATAACTCTATTTTGGAAGTACATAAAAGTATTCATTTCTGAGGATTTGCATGATTATGTTTGGGCGTATTTGAGTTTTCAATAGAATATCTAAATTTCAGACTCAAATTTCCTATGCTCTATTTTCTAAAGAAAGATTGAATCATATTAAAATGTATTTTAAATGTCTATATGTCTATATATGTCTAAATGTCTATATCCAAAATTCCTCAATAATAAACCGTGGGAAAACTGGTTTCTTTGGAATGTCTGACTTATTCTTATAATACCTAATATTTTACTATTAAATATTTTAATACTTAATAATATTTAATTGCCCCCTTATCTTTACTGTTCTTTTCTAAATTAGGAGGTCTTTTTTTTTTATTAATAAAAAGGAACTTAATTAATCATTCCTTGAATATAGATAACTTTAGTCCAGGATATGGTAGAAGGGATTCAACCATTGGCCAGAGTTAGACTAATTCTTAAAGATCCTTTGAAGTTTTGTGCTTCCATGCTTTGTGATTTTAAGGCCATTAATGTTTTTTTAGCCACCAAAAATGCATCAATCAACTCAGTCACCCAGATATTTTCACTTTCAACTTTTCATGATATATCTATTGTTGTTATATTTATTTACTCTGTCTTGCTGTGAAGTCTTCAGTTTAGCAGGGAAAGGCACTAACCAAAGCAGCAAGATTCTGTTTGTTAGGAATAATGAATCCCTGAAGTGGTGGCATTAAAAATGGCACCATTATACAGATTTACAGTGTATCTTTCCAGTTGGAACTAATAACCATATTTTGCATAATTATAACTTCAAATACTGTGAATTCAAATACATGTGATAACTTTATTATTCCCACTAATTGGGACTTAAACCTAGATGTACTTTATTACATGACATCCCACTCTCCATCACGGAGAGAAAGAGAGAGCAAATTTAGAGAGAGAGAGCCACCAGCTCTGCTTAAAGTAATGATTTACTTCAACCTAAAAGGTACTGCTATCAACTTCCAACATGGAATAAAAGAGTTGAAAAGGGTGACTTTGGACAGGATGGAAAATTTGGACTGCTTTTAAATCTGCCTGAACAGGGTGTCCCATGTGTCTTCATTATGCTCTTTATTGTATCTTTGAAGTTTTGTGAATTCCCCAAATATTTTCTTAACTGTATTCAATATGATTATTAAATCACATCCTAAATATAAATGATTGTAGGGGAATTCATGCTTCTATTCCCCTCCTTTGACAAAGGTAGGATATCAAATCAACTCCCCAAATAAGAAGAAGAGAAGTGATCAGTTTTCTCCTTTTTTAACCAGTTACATTAACTTTTCCTGAGAGCCATTATTTAGAAAGTACTTTCTTTATAATACTTGGGCTTTTATCAGAGGGAAATAAAACTTCAGGAAAACAAGTTAGTTCTACCTTTTCTTTCTTTTGCCTTGTCTTCCCAACTTGCATGTATGCTTTAAAAACGAAATTACGATTAACAAAGTTAAGGTCTGGGAAGCAGATTAAGAAGTTTGATAGTAGAGAAGAATAAAGTATAGGGAAAGAGGAAAGATCACAAATAAAGATGAAGGAGAAAGATGGGGCCTATTAGTAAGTTATGGGTTATAATGACTGCATTAGGTAGAAGCATAAGGCCACTTTCTTTCTAAGGTGAATGGCACATACATTCACCAAATGTTAAAATTTTGAGATGCTAGTGGTTGTATCTGAGAACCAAACTGAGTGATGATACGAAATAAAATAACAAATAGATCTACATTTCAAGATTAACCATTTAAAGTATTATTTAAAGAATATTAGAAACACAAATGAAAGTATGACTGGAAGTTTCATAGAAAAAGTAAGAGTAAGAAATTAATTGCAGGTGATACTGTCACAGAAACAAGTTATTTAAAATTGATTTTATTGGTATCTTTTACCTTTTATCACCAAGTTTTTCCTCCTGTATCCCTCTCTCTTGTTTCTCCCAATGATTTTCATGCTTCTTATTATTAGCGATTTGGAGCTTTCTTTCAAATAATTGTTAACAATTTGTAATTTGTCTTTTTTTTCTTTGTTTATTTTCATTTTTCAACATTCACTTCCACGAGATTTTGAGTTCCAAATTTTCTCACCATCTCATCCCTCCCCCACCCCAAGACAATGTGCATTCTGAATACCCCTTCCCCTAATTTGCCCTCCCTTCTATCTCTCTCCCCCTTCTCTAATCCCCTTCCCCTTCTATTTTCCTGTGGGACAGGATAGATTTCTACACCCCATTGCATGTATTTCTTATTTACCAGTTGCACGTGAAAACAATTTTTAACATTTGGTTTTAAAACTTAGGGTTCCAAATTTTCCCTCTTCATCCCTCCCCACCGACCCTCATTGAAAAGGCAAGCAACTCAATACAGGTTATACATGTGTAGTCATGCAAAACACTTTTCATAGTAGTCATGTTGTGAAAAACTAATTATATTTCCTTTCATCCTATTCCCCCACACATTTATACAATTATCTCTTTTGACCCTGTCCCTCCTCAGAAATGTTTGCTTCTGATTATCCATTCCCCAATCTGCCCTCCCCTCTATCATTCCCCTTCTCTCTTGTCCCCTTCCCCCATATTTTCCTGTAGTGTAAGATAGATTTCTGTACACAATTGAGTGTATATGGTATTCCCTACTTAAGCCAAATATGATGAGAATTAAGATTCACTTATTCCCTCTCACCTTCCCCCACTTCCCCTCCACTGTAAAAGCTTTTTCTTGACTGTTTTATGTGGGATAATTTATCCCATTCTACTTCTCCTTTTCTCCTTTTCCCAGTATAATCCTCTCTCACCCCTTCATTTTATTCTCCAGATATCACTCCTTCATCTTCAACTCACCCTGTGCCATCTCTCTCTCTCTCTCTCTCTCTTTCTGTCTCTGTCTCTCTCTCTCTCTCTCTCTCTCTGTCTCTGTCTCTCTCTCTCTCTCTCTCTGTCTCTGTCTCTCTCTGTCTCTGTCTCTCTCTCTCTGTCTCTCTCTCTCTCTCTCTCTCTCTCTCTCTCTCTCTCTCTCTCTCCCTCTACACATAATTTTCCTTCCAACTACCCGAATACTGACAAAGGTCTCATGAGTTACAAATATCTTCTTTCCATGCAGGAATGTAAACAGTTCAACCTTAGTAAGTCCCATATGATTTCTCTTTCCTGTTTACATCTTCATGTTCTTTTCAGTCTTGTATTTGAAAGTCAGATTTTCTATTCAGCTCTGGCCTTTTCATCAAAAATGCTTGAAAGTCCTGTTTCACTGAATAACCATTTTTTCCCCCTGAAGGGTTATACTCAGTTTTGCTGTGTAGGTGATTTTTGTTTGTAATCCTATCTCCTTGACCTTCAGAATATTATATTCCAAGCCCTCCGGTCCCTAAATTTTGTGTTATCCTGATTGTATTTCCACAATACTTGAATTGTTTCTTTCTGGCTGCTTGCAATATTTTCTCCCTGACCTGGGAACTCTGGAATTTGGCTACAATATTCCTAGGAGTTTCCTGTTGGGGATGTCTTTCAGGAGGTGATCAGTGGATTCTTTCTGTTTCTATTTTGCCCTCTGTTTCTAGAATATCTGGGCAATTTTCCTTGATAATTTCTTGAAAGATGATGTCTGGGCTTTTTTTTTTTTATCATAGCTTTCAGATAGTCCAATAATTTTAAAATTATGTCTCCTGGATCTGTTTTCCAAATCAGTTGTTTTTCAGCTTCCGGGAGCCAAGATGGCAGAGTGAAAAGGTAGTTGCTCTCACCCTCCCCATCAACCTCTGAAAACCCAGAAAATATCACCCCAGAAAAAAAACCCTGGAACAGCTGAACTAGAAGAAAGACGGGGAGCAGAAGTGCAGCAGCCCAGCAAAGGGCTCTCCCAGTACCTCAGCAAAAATAAGGGAGACAGAAGCACAAGGGGCCCCAGGCAGATAAGTACCCTGTGGCATTCATCTGAAAGGAGGTGAAGAAAACAACCTAAAGGCTTCCTAAAGCCCGGCCTTGCTGATTCCAACCCAACACCAGGTGAGCTTGGAGCCCTGCAGCCTCCAATTGTGAAGAAATCCTGAAGCCCAGGTGGTAGAGCAGGCAACACCAATACCTGGACCTCCTAGTGCCTCAGAGAGATGGGGGAGAGGGGGACTGGTGGAAACCAGCTCAGAAAACCACCAGTGCCTGGCACTTACTGCAAAGGAATCTCCCAGTGCATTAGCAGAAACGAGGGAGACAACACTGCAGGGGCCCCAGGCAGATAAACACCCTGTAGCACCCATCTAAAAGCTGAAGAAAGCTAAAGGAAAGGAAAAGCAGGCAACCTAGAATTGCCTGAAAGTTCCAGCCTTGCTGATTCCAGCCCAACACAAGGTAAGCTGCCAGAAACCTACAGCCTCCAATTGCCAGCATAAGAGGCCCCAGCACACAAAGCCAGTGACCAAGACCTAGGCTCCCAACACAAGAAGCTTGGGTCAGTACCCTCTGTTCCCCAGCAGGAGAGCTCAATCTCTTTAAAGGCCAGGGAATAAAGAAACACCATGAGTAAAGTACCATAGATTCATATTATGAGAAGAGTGAAGATCAAGACAGAAATTCTGAAGAGGACAACATTGTCAACAAACCCACATCTGCAACAACAAAAGGGAATATGAACTGGTCTGAAGCCCAAAAAGCCTTCTTAGAAGAGCTCAAGAAGGATTTTAATAGTCAAATGAGAGAGGTAGAAGAGTCCTTCAAAAATACAATTGGCCAATTGGAAAAAAAATACACTGAAGAAAACAAGTCCCTAAAAAACACAATTGGCCAATTGAAGAAGGAAGGACAAAAACTAACAGAAGAGTACACTGAAGAAAACAAGTCCCTAAAAAACACAATTGGCCATTGAAGAAGGAAGTACAAAAACTAACAGAAGAAAACAATCTGTTAAAAACTAGAATTGGACAAATGGAAACTAATGTCTCTATGAGAGAGCAAGAATCAGTCAAACAGAAACAAAAAAATGAAAAAATAGATGAAAATGTAAAATACCTCATCAGTAAAACAACCAACCTGGGATACTGACTCAGGAGAGACAGTTTAAAAATTATTGGACTACCTGAAAATCATGATGAAAAAAAGAGCCTGGACAGTATCTTTCAGGAAATCATAAAGGAAAACTGCCCAGAAGTCCTAGAACCAGAAGGGAAAATAACCATAGAAAGAATCCACGATCACCACCTGAAAGAGATCCCAAATTGACAACGCCAAGGAATATAATAGCAAAATTCCAAAATTACCAGATGAAAGAGAAGGTGCTGCAAGCAGCCAGAAAGAAACAATTTAAATATCATGGAACCACAGTCAAGATTACACAGGACCTTGCAGCTTCTACATTAAAAGACGCAGGGTGGAACATGATATTCCATAAGGCAAAGGAGCTTGGAATGCAGCCAAGGATCAATTACCCAGCAAAAATGAGCATCATTTTTCAAGGGAGGAGGTGGATATTCAACAAAATAGGAGACTTCCAAACTTTCCTGATAAAAAGACCAGAGCTCAAAAAAAATTTGATCTTCAAGTACAGGACTCAAGAAGGACTTAAAAAGGTAAATGGGACAGAAAGATACAATATGTTGTTAATAAGGGGGGGGCTGTTTAAACCCCTACAAGGGAATATGACTTGCAACCCTTGAGAACTGTATTGTTATTACACCTTGTTAAAGGAGTATACATAAAGAGGGTGGATATTAGTTGACTTTGATGTAATGATAAAAAAAAATCTAATCAAGTGGGTTAAATGGATCCAAATAAGTGGATCAATCTGATCTTAGAAAATGTACTGAGAAAGGAGGAGGCAGACAAGGGTAAATTACATTACAGGAAAAGACACAAAATCCTATTACAGCAGAGGGAAAGAAGGGAGGAGGGGAGCATTGTTTGAACCTTACTCTCATCAGATTTGGCTCAAGAAGGGCATAATAATCAGTTAGGTATAGAAATCTAACTTGCCCTATAGGCAGTAGGAGGGAAAAGGGGAAAGAAAAGGAGGGGGAAAGAAAAGGGAGGGGGAAAGAAGGGAGGGAAGAAGCAGTAAGAGTAAAGGGGAAGAAAAGGGAAAGGGATAATAAAAGGGAGAGGGACTGAAGGAGGCGTGGTCAAAAGCAAAACACTAGTGAAGGGGGAAAGGAAAAAGGAGAAAGAAAAGCATAAATGGGGGAAAAGGATGGAGAAAAAGACACAGATAGTAATCATAACTGTGAATGTGAATGGGATGAACTCTCCCATAAAAGGAAATGGATTGCAGAATGGATTAAAAACCATAATCCTACAATATGTTGTTTACAGGAAACACATTTGAAAAAGAGTGACACATACAGGGTAAAGGTAAAAGGCTGGAGCAGAATATATTATGCTTCAGCTGAAGTAAAAAAAGCAGGGGTAGCAATCCTGATCTCAGACAAAGCAAAAGCAAAAATAGATCTAATCAAAAGAGATAAGGAAGGAAACTACATCCTGCTAAAAGGCACCATAGACAATGAAGTAATATCATTACTAAACATATATGCACCAAATGGTATAGCATCCAAATTCTTACAGGAGAAGTTCAGGGAGTTACAGGAAGAAATAGACAGCAAAACTATACTAGTGGGGGACCTGAACCTCCCCTCTCTGCACTAGATAAGTCTAACCACAAAATAAACAAGAAAGAAGTTAAGGAGGTGAATAAACATTAGAAAAGTTAGGTATGATAGACCTCTGGAGAAAACTGAATGGGGATAGAAAGGAATATACTTTTTTCTCATCAGTACATGGCACATACACAAAAATTGACCATGTACTAGGGCATAAAAACCTCACAATCCAATGCAGAAAGGCAGAAATATTAAATGCATCCTTTTCAGATCATGATGCAATAAAAATTATATGTAATAAAGGGCCATGGAAAGATAGACTAAAAAATAATTGGAAACTAAATAATCTAATCCTAAAAAATGATTGGGTCAAACAACAAATCATAGAAACAATCAATAATTTCATTCAAGAGAGTGACAATAATGAGACAACATACCAAAACCTATGGGATGCAGCAAAGCAGTTCTTAGGGGAAGTTTTATATCTCTAAATGCTTACATAAATAAAATAGAAAAAGAGGAGATTAATGAATTGGGCATACAACTAAAAAAACTAGAAAAAGAACAAATTAAAAATCCTCAACTAAACACCAAATTAGAAATATTGAAAACCAAAGGAAAAATTAATAAAATTGAAATTAAGAAAACTATTGAACTAATAAATAAAACTAAGAGCTGGTTTTATGAAAAAACAATAAAATAGATAAACCTTTGGTTAATTTAATTAAAAAAAAGAAAGAAGAAAACCAAATTACTAGTATCAAGAATGAAAAGGGAAGCTACCACCAAGGAAGAGGAAATTAAAATAATTAGGAATTATTTTGCCCAACTATATGCCAACAAATTTGACAATCTTAGTGAAATGGATACATATTTACAAAAATATAAATTGCCCAGATTAACTGAAGAGGAAGTAAAATACTTAAATAACCCCATCTCAGAAAAAGAAATTGAACAAGCCATTGATGAACTCCCTAGGAAAAAATCTCCAGGGCCAGATGGATTTACATGCAATTCTATCAAACATTTAAAGAACAATTAATTCCAATACTATATAGACTATTTGGGAAAATAGGTGAAGAAGGAGTCTTACCAAATTCTTTTTATGATACAAATATGGTGTTGATACCTAAACCAGGAAGAGTCAAAATAGAGAAAGAAAATTATAGACCAATTTCTCTAATGAATATAGATGCAAAAATTTTAAACAAAATACTAGCAAATAGATTGCAGCAACTTATCACAAGAATAATACACTATGACCAGGTAGGATTTATACCAGGAATGCAGGGTTGGTTCAATATTAGGAAAACTATCAGCATCATTGAGCATATCAACACAAAACCAACAGAAACCACATGATCATCTCAATAGATGCAGAAAAAGCTTTTGATAAAATACAACACCCATTCCTATTAAAAACACTAGAAAGCATAGGTATAAATGGAGTCTTCCTTAAAATAATAAATAGCATATATCTAAAACCTTCAGCAAGCATTATATGTAATGGGGACAGGCTAGAAGCATTTCCAATAAGATCGGGGTGAAACAAGGATGTCCATTATCACCACTGTTATTCAATATTGTACTGGAAACCTTAGCTTTAGCAATAAGAGAAGAAAAAGAAATTGAAGGCATTAGAATAGGCAAAGAAGAGACAAAGCTATCACTCTTTGCAGATGACATGATGATATACTTAGAGAATCCTAGAGAATCAAGTAAAAAACTACTTGAAATAATAAACAACTTTAGCAAAGTTGCAGGCTATAAAATAAACCCACATAAATCATCAGCATTTCTATATATTACCAACAAAGCCCAACAGCAAGAGATAGAAAGAGAAATCCCATTTAAACTTACTGTAGACATTATAAAATATTTAGGAGTCTACCAAACAAACCCAGGAACTCTATGAACACAATTACAAAACACTTTTCACACAAATAAAATCAGATCTAAATAATTGGAAAAACATCAGTTGCTCATGGGTAGGCCGAGCTAATATAATAAAAATGACAATCCTACCTAAGCTAATTTACTTATTCAGTGCCATACCAATCAAACTACCAACAAATTATTTTATAGAGTTAGAAAAAATAATAACAAGATTCATTTGGAAAAACAAAAGGTCCAGAATATCAAAGGAACTAATGAAAAGAAATGCAGGGGAAGGTGGCCTAGCAATTCCAGATCTTAAATTGTATTATAAAGCAGCAATCATCAAAACTGCTTGGTACTGGCTAAGAAATAGGGAGGTGGATCAGTGGAATAGGTTAAATATGCAAGACACAGTAGTCAATGACTATAGTAATCTATTATTTGATAAACCCAAAGACCCCAGCTTCTGGGATAAGAACCCACTCTTTGAAAAAAACTGCTGGGAAAACTGGAAAAGAGTATGGCAGAAACTAGGCCCAAATCTCACACCATATACCAAAATAAAGTCAAAATGGGTTCATGACTTAGATATAAAGGCTGATACCATAAGTAAACTGGGAGAACAAGGAATAGTTTACCTATCAGATCTATGGAGAACAGAAGAATTCATGACCAAACAGGAGATAGAGAACATTATGAAAAGCAAAATGGATAATTTTGATTACATTAAATTGAAAAGTTTTTGCACAAACAAAGCCAATGCAACTAAGATTAGAAGGAAGGTAGAAAATTGGGAAAGAATTTTTACAACCAGTCTCTCTGATAAAGGCCTCATTTCTAAAATATATAGAGAATTAAGACAAATTTATAAGAACACAAGCCATTCCCCAATTGATAAATGGTCAAAGGATATGAACAGACAGTTCTCAGATGAAGAAATTAAAGCCATCTATAGTCATATGAAAAAATGCTCTAAATCGTTATTGATTAGAGAAATGCAAATCAAAACAACTCTGAGGTACCACATCACACCTATCAGATTGGCCAACATGACAAAACAGGAAAATGATAAATGTTGGAGAAGATGTGGGAAAATTGGAACACTAATACATTGTTGGTGGAGTTGTGAAATGATCCAACCATTTTGGAGAACAATTTGGAACTATGCCCAAAGGGCTACAAAAATGTGCTTACCCTTTGATCCAGCAATAGCACTTCTAGGGCTATATCCCAAAGAAATCAAACAAATGGGAAAACGACCCACATGTACAAAAATATTCATAGCAGCTCTTTTTGTGGTGGCAAAGAATTGGAAATTGAGAGGATGCCCATCAATTGGGGAATGGCTGAACAAGTTGTGGTATATGAATGTAATGGAATACTATTGTGCTATAAGAAATGATGAACAGGCTGACTTCAGAAAAGCCTGGAAAGACTTATATGGTCTGATGCTGAGTGAAGTGAGCAGAACTTTGTACACAATAACAGCCATGTTATGCAATGACTAATATTGTTAAACTGAACCCTTCTCAGCATTACAAGGATCTAAGACATCTCCAGAGGCCTTGGGACGGAAAATGCTGTCCACATCCAAAGACAGAAGTATGAAGTTGAATTGCTCTCACTTATTTTTACCTTCAGTTGAGTTTTGTTTCATCTTTCTGGTGGTTCCTCCTATTGGTTTTATTTTTTACTTACAACTTCACTAATGTGAAAATATGTTTAATAGGAATGTAAATGTAAAACCTATATCAGATTGTGAGCTGTCTTGGGGAGGGTGGAGGAGAGGAAGGGGAAGAAAAATTTTCAACTCAAAAGCATATAGAAGTGATTTTTAATAAATCAACAAATTAATAAAATTAGGAAAAAAAGAAAAAAATCAGTTGTTTTTCCAGTGAGATATTTCACATTGTCTTCTATTTTTTCGTTCTTTTGGTTTTGTTTTACAATGTCTTGATTTCTCATAAAGTCACTAGCTTCCATTTGCTCCATTCTAAATTTTAAGGAAGGATTTTCTTCAGTGAACTTTTGGACTTCCTTTCCCATTTTGCCAATTCTGCTTTTTAAGACCTTCTCCTCATTGGCTTTTTGGACCTCTTTTGTCATTTGGGTTAGGCTATTTTTTAAGGTGGTATTTTCTTCAGTATTTTTGGATCTTCTTTAGCAAGCTGTTGACTATTTCTTCATGATTTTCTTGAATCACTGTCATTTCTCTTCCCATTTTTTCCTGTACTTCTCTTGATTGCTTCTCAAAATCCTTTTTGAGCTTTTCCATGGCCTGGGACTGATTCGTATTTTTCTTAGAGGCCTTGGATATAGAAGCTTTGACTTTGTTGTCTTCTTCTGGTTGTATGTTTTGATCTTCATTGCCACCAAAGAAAGATTCTATAGTCTGACTATTTTTGCACAGTTTGCTTATGATCCCAGCCAATTACTTGAGTTATAAACTCTTTGTTAAGGCAGGGGTCTGCTTCCAGTGTGGAGAATGTACTGTCCCAAGCTTCAGGGGTTTTGTACAGCCATTTTCAGAGATAATTCTAGGGACCTGTAAATTTTCAGTTCTTCCAAGGTGGTACAATCAAGGGTGAGGTGTTTACTCCTTTCCTGGCCTGTACTTTATGAGTGATCACAAGCACTATTTTCTGCCTTGGAACTGTGAGGAGGATTCTCTCTTCATCACTACCACAGGCAAAGCAAGAGAATCCTGTCTCAGCACCAGCAAAGAGATCCCTGAAATTCCCCTCTAATGAGCCACTGGATTCCTTTTCCCTTTCTGGGCCAAGAGCTGAGGAAGCAGACACTGTAAATGGGCTGTGCCAGGACTGGGGCTGGCACCTAACTTCTCTCTCACCATGGTCACAGAGCTTTCCTAGTGACCTTCTCAGTTGCCTTTGCCATTTAGTGGGTTGAGACATCTGGAAACCACCACAGCTGCCTGTGATTCAGTCCCCTGAGGCCTGCTCCAGATTCACTGAGGCCTGGTTTTTGCCTGAGCAGCCAATGCTGAACAGTGCTCCTCTCCCAGTCTGGTGCAATAGACCTTTCCAATCAACCATTCACATTGTCTTAGGCTGGACATTTGTTTCACTCTGTCTTTTTGTGGGTTCTGCTGCTCTAGAATTTGTTTAGAGACATTTTTACAGGTATTTAGAGGGGTTTGGGGGAGAGCTCAAGCAGGTCACTGCTTTTACTCAGCCATCTTAACTCCACTCCCTAATTTGATAATCGTTTTTCATGTACTGTGCCTTGATTCTTTATCTATTGGTGTAATATATTGTTATCGGTTGTCCGTATGTGTATGTATATACAACACACACATATACGTATATATGTATATACATACACATACATACCTACATATACACAGACACATACACACATATACACATATCTACATACACACACACCTAGACACACCTACATATACATACACACGCACTCACACACACACACACACATACACACACATTGAAAAATGGAATTACTAGTGATTTGGAGCACTTTTTTGTGTGACTAGTGATAGCTTTGATTTCTTCTTCTGAAAACTGACTGTTCACATCCTTTCACCATTTATCAAGTTGAGAAATTAGGCCTTTATAAAAGAAATTTGCTGTAAATTTCCCCCCGTTTCCTGTTTTCTTTTTAATTTTGGCTGCATTTGTTTTGCTTGTCTGTAAGCCTTTTAATTTCATGTAATCAAAATTATCCATTTTATATCCTATGATCCTCCATATTGCTGATAAAATCTCTTATCCATAGTTCTGAGAAGAACATTTTTTTCCATGCTCCTCTAATTTTTAATTTAGTTTTAATTTCCATGCTCCCTTTATTTCTAAATAATTTATTCCTTTTGATCTTGCCTTGGTATTTGGTAGTGTTTCTGCCAAATTGCTTTCTGGTTTTCAAAGCAATTTCTGTCAAAGATTAAGTTCTTATTCCCAAACCTTGCATCTTTATGATTATCAAACCCTAGATTGCTATGCAATCTTTGCATGGTAGTCCCCCGCAATCTCTTTTGACTACTTCGTAGGTCTCCTTACTGTGTCTATCTTAAGAGTTCCAGAATATGGTGCTACTTCTGCCAGCACCACTTAGTCCCATCACTGTTCTTTTCCACATGGGCTTCAAATCAGCCTACAATACCACATCACAAACCTCTCTTTCTGACTTTCCAAGTTGTCTTGGACTAGAAGAATGTCTCACTTTGATCTTTTGTTGGCTCTTCCACTCCAGAATTTGATTCAAGACTTTATTTTTAAATTGTTTACAGGGGAATTTTGGGAGTGCAGATGAGCGTTTTCTCTACTCTAACATCTTGACTTTGCTCCTAGAAGTACCTCCATATGAATTTTGATATTATTCTACCTAGCTCTATAAAGCATTTGGTTGGTAGTTTGAATGGTATAGCTGTTAAATCTGTAAGTTGACTTGAAATATCTAAACAATTTTAGTTAGATTATGAAACCATTTTTACTTTAAAAAATTAATGGAGACACTTTAATTTTATGGATATTTACCACCAAAAAATAATAATTGCAATCTCAAAGATACTTATGTTTCTGAGGAAATGATTTGGAAAATTCCATGATTTTCCTCCAGGTGTTTGAAAGAAATAAAAGGAGATGGTGGAAGCTAGAGGCTGATTGACAAAGTTCTGCAATGCTATGAGTATATTAAGATCTATAAGTTATTGTATATGTCAACTTTTTTTTAATGGAGGGCACAGAATAGTGGAAAACTTTTATTTGGGGAAAATAGTGTAAAAATTTAAGTAGGATGAGTGACTTAGCTATTCTCAGCAATACAATGATCCAAGACAATACCAAAAGACTCAGAATAAAAAAATGCTGTCCACCTCCAGAGAAAGAGCTGATGGCATCTGAATGCAGGTCAAAGCACACGATTTTTCATTTTATTTTTGTAGGGTAGTTTTTTGTTCTGTGTTTTCTTTCACAGCATGACTAATATGGAAATATGTTTTGCATGATTGCACTTGAACAACCTATATCAAATTGCTTGCCATCTTAGGGAGGAGGAGGGGAAAGAGGAAGGGAGAGAATTTGGAACTCAAAATTTAAAATAAAATTGTTAAAATTTTTTTACATGTAATTGGGAAAAATAAAATGTTATTTTTTAAAGGAAATTTAAATAGCAGGAAGATGATCAAGCCACTGTAGACTCTGTAATGAAAAGGAAGACTCTGCTAATTTAGAGTTCTCCAAAAATATAAATAAAGTTATGGGTCACTTTTACTTTATAGATATTTATATCTATATCAATTTAAAAACTGATCAGAATCTGTTATATTTTCTGGGGTTATGGCACTTATGTTGTAATGAAGAATTTTGGGTTTTATCTTGGTTTCCTTTGAAATGTGTTCTGTCAACAAATACAAGAATTCCAATTCAGAAAGAATAAAAGAAAGGGGAACTGCATATGAAACTTACATAAACTTCTACTCATCATCATAATTTTAAAAGCTTATATTAATTTTAGCAATGTAGTAACAAAATCACCCTATTATTTCCTTTTCCTTTCTGAACTTTAAAAAAAATTATCTGGTTTTATTGGTATTATTATTTATATATTTGTAGGTAATGTACATATTTCATACACACAGGTTATATATATTATTACACACATGTATATATGTATACATATTATTCTTTTGTTGCTGCTTTCTTTATACTGTTACTTCGTATACCTTGGTATTTCTTTGTATTCTTCATACTTGTCTTTTTTTTTCCCCTAGGAAATAATGTAACAATGAAAAAAGAGCTTTGACTCAAATCAAGAGACCTGGTTCCATTCTTTTCTGTGGTGCATACTGTATATGGGATTCTGGGGCAAAAATCTAACTTCCCAGGGTTTTACTCTCCTCACATGCAAAATAAATACATTGGACTAGATGGCTGTTGAGAACTCTTCTAGTACTATAATTGTATGATCTTATGGTGGAATAATAGTTCATTATGTATGTAATTATTTAGACATTTCCCAATTGTTGGACATGGAGTCTCCCTTCCCCCAATTTTTGTTTGTTTTGATACTGTAAATCATTATAAATAATTCTGCTAGGAATATTTTAGACAGCTATTTTTAGCATCAAAAATCTTACAGTATAAACTTATGCAATCTTTGTAGTGAAATCATCTGGTCAAAGAATATGAAAAATTTTGTAGCTCTTACTGCATAATACTCATATTGGAGTAGTATGCCATTTTCATAGCCATAACAACGTAGAACTTTATTATTTTAAGCTATCTTTGGTAATTTTATAGATGTAAGGCTATATTGCAAAGTTGTTTTAATTTTAATTTCCTTCACTTGCCAGAGTTTGGACATTTTCATGTGGTTATTGATAATTTATGTTCCTTCTTTCAAGAATTATTTGATATAATATTCTTTGATCTTATTCTTATATATTTTTTGTGATTTCCTTACAGATTTTGGATATCAGCATTTATTATAAATGCTTGTCATAAATGATTTTCCCCATCCTTTTTTTTTCTATTTTATTCTGGATGTAATGCTTTTTGGGGGCAGTACTTCACATGTGATCAAAACTATCTATTGTCTAAAATAGTTTCTTCTATTTATTGAACAGCAAAGCATTTTGCCCTTTCCAACATTGCAATAGATGTAGCATTCAATTATATTCATTAACTTTTCTCTGTCTTTGTCTCCGTGTCTGTGTCTGTGCTTGTCCCTGTCTCTGTCTTTATCTCTGTCTGTCTCTCTCTCTCTCAACAGCAGTTCTTAAAGTGTGATCCAGGGACCCCTGACATCACAAAAACTCCCTCAGCATTTCTAAGAGTAAGAGTTCAAAGCAGTTTCATGATGATATTAAAATTTTTAATTTCAATATGGTAAATATCAATGTATGCAATCTCCTTAAGCAAAACTCTTTAGTGTCCTTAATAATTTTTAAGAGTGCAAAGGGGTCCTAAGACTAAAAAGTTTGAGAATTAATTTAGATTATGGATCTACTTGGGATGGTGGCATGTGGTATAAAAGTTTAGATCTAATTTAATTTTCTCCCATATTGCTAGAAATGTTCTCTACAGATTTTTTTTTAAAAATAATGAATTATTTCCCCACTGTTTTTTGTTCTTGGATTTATATGTATAATTTATATTAAATCAAATCCTATGTATGAAGTATATATCTTTTGGAAATACAGTGAAGAAAATATTACAAATCTATTAACCTCTGGGATGTGGCTGACAAATCATATGCCCCAAATAATGCAAATATTTAAGTGTACCATACCCTTTTTCCTGACTTTCTTCTTCTATGACTCCCATGAAGTTTGTTTCACTGGTGAATTTTCTGATTTGTTTAACACATTTTAGAGAATCCTAGGCCAAATTTGCCACATTCTACATTTGTCTTTGCCCCTTACTTTCTTTTTCATTGTAGTGCCTCCCAGGCTTCTCCTACTGCTCCTACTGCTATTTCTTGTTCCTCAGGGAGGAAAACCAACATGTGAACTTATCGTCATTGTTATCTCCTCCTTGGTTTATTTACATTTTAAAAAAATAACCAGAAGAGGTAAATTTTAAGGCATGAGCCACTATTGGCACAATAAAGAAAATACATTTTTGGGAAGGGTGGTTTTCTTCCCTACCCTCTTCAGTATGTTGCCCTGCCTCCCAATTTGACTGTGCTATTTACCACCTGTATGTCCTTCCCTACCACCCCACCCCCAATGTCCTCATTAGTACAATGAAAGAGCTGTAGGAAATATCTGAGGTCTCTTTAGCTCTACTATGAGTAGTTTGTATATATGAGTCTATGAAATCTCACCATAAAGGCAATCACTTATTTCACCTATGTTTCATGTTAGTTCTAGGGTAGGAAGTATAACAGAAGAGGACAATAAGGAGAGTCAGTAGTTTCCAGTCCCAGGTTTTACACAGTAATTGTGAAATGTGATGTAAATAATATCTGTGCCTAATCTCAACTGGATCCTCTGAGTTGTTTATAGGGGGCTTCTGAATATGAATGAGATAAGGAGGAGATATAAATGTTAAGTATTTATTCTTTGGCACACTTCAAATAGTTCAGCCTGCTTATCGTACTAGTTTTGACTGCATGATTCATAGGATTGTCCCCTAACCTACAATCACCATTCGTCATCATCAATTAATATTTCCAATATTGAGTGCCCAGGAGGTGAGCAGCCTTGTATAGGCACCAGGCAACCTGCCAGATTGTCATCAACACCGCACCCCGACTGGCGGTTCTGCTATTAAAAAATGCCACTGTTCAGAAAGCTACAGGAAGCGGTGACCCTTCGTCCACAAGATCAGGGACAAATTGATAATGGGTAGCCGGGGGTGCCCTTCTTTCATCCTGCACTCTGGGTGCGATGGGAAACAAGGCTGCCAAGAGATCCAGAAAATAATTTCACAATGCAGCCGCAAGAGGATCCTGTAGCCAAGGAAGAGAATTCCTGCCAAGCAAATCTGAATCTCCAGTCCTTCTCTCATGCTTTCCCTCCTCCTGCCAAACCCAGAGCCACCCACGCTGGTGCGTTCGGGACATTCCAGATCTAGGGCAGCACACCTCCTCCATGCAGGCAGATGTTGGTTCGGGAATTACGTACCTGGGCTCTGCTTTGGGGCAAAATTCAGAGCATATATATATCGTGGGAGAAGTGTTCTTTGCAGAGTTAGATTTCAAAAAAATTAAAGAGTATGCAAGTCAGTGCGTGAGGATGTCTGTATATTGTATCTGTACAAGAGTGTATAATGCTTCTACTATCCCCCCCCATTCTGATTAAATACTGCATCTGTGATTAGTTCCACAGTAATTAAAAAGAACTTGAAGTCCCACTCATTTTTCCTGTCACAGAGTTAGACTCAGGACTCAGTGTAAAGCAGTCACTCGCTCATTAACGTTACCTGAGGCCTTGCAGTTTCTCCCCGAATGAAGGTGGGGGTGGGGAGAATGCTCAGGAAGAGGAAAAGAAATCACAGCTGCGCATGCTCGAGAGAAAAAAATACAGCTGGTCAAGGCAGACAATGAATCAAAACCTGACGGCTTCTGTTTTGACACTTCTTGACTGTCACACTGATGTCGCTAGAGGAGCTTAGTTAGGATCTCTCTATAATTCTTGAATTATTTTCCCAACCTCAAAACTGGCAGGGAATATTCATTCCTATGCAGCTGACCAGGTTAGTATGGAAAACTAGAAAATCACTTTCCCATCTTCTGTAAAGGAACTATGATTTTGAAGAGCTCTTGGGGGAGGGGACTCTAAGATGTATGAATTGTACACGAATCAGTTGCAATGGGGGGGGGTTGGGAATCAAGCCACCATGATTAGCTGAATTAATGAAATTTGTACAAGAAAAATGCGTCGTCAGCCCCCACCTAATTGTCAATATGAAGAATTAGATCAAAGTAATTACATCAGTTTCCTACTGACTCAGCATTCGAAAAGCTTAACATTTCACATAATCAACATTTAAGAACCTGCGGTATACAAAGAATTTAGATAGCCGTTTTAGGGACTCAAAACAAAGCCCTGCTTTCAAGGAGTTTATTTTCTATGGATTTTGGGGAGGGGATATAAGCAAACAGATGTGTTAAATACAAGTTGAGTAACAAGGTAATCAGGACAGTCTTATCTTCTAAGATGACATCTGAATTGAGCTGAGAAAGAAGCTCAAGATTCATTAGACATGAAGAGCTAGAGTATAACACTTGAGACTTCTCTTGCATGAAGTGAGTTGCCCAGGGTCACACAGGTCTCTGAATCTGGAAGAGGAGTCTTCCTAACTCCAGGGTCTTCACTCTAAGGACTGCACAATCTAGCTGTACCAAAAGCAAATCACTTAACCCTCTTGGCCTCAGTTTCCTCATCTGTAAAATGAGCTGGAGAAGGAATGGCAAACCACGCCAGTATCTCTGCCAATAAAACTCCAAATGGGGTAACAAAGAGTCAGACACAACTGAAAATGACTGAACAACAACAAAAAAGCATATATATAATATATATAATATATAGATTTATATACACACAGATATACATATATGTGTGTATAATGTGCATATTTATATATGTGTATGTATTATATATATACATATACATATAGCATATACCATAGGAGGCAGAAAGTAGTGTGTGTATGTGTGTGTAAAATGAGGAAATGTTTGGAGGAGGGAGCAAGCATCAGTGCATTAGAGGTTAACAACTCCATCCATTTGACTAGAGCACAAAGCAGCATAAGACCCTTTAAATAAAAATGTCAGGTTTCATTTTTACATTGTTCTTGTTTAGAATATTACTGCAGAATAATTCAGGGGCAAAGCAAAAGGAAAATAGTACTTCAGTCTTTCAACTTGAACATTTTTTTCAATTCTTTCAAATTTAAATTCCCTTTCAGGAAGATGTGGACAGTGTTTTTAGAGTGGGAGTGTTACACATTTTCACCCCATACAGTTCTATGGAGAGTAGTGTCTTAAATTCAAGGCATCAAAGAATTATGTATTTACCAGAGCTTTAATTCCAAGATCATAATAAAGTTAAAGGCTTTACTACTCTAGTAGTAATTGGAGAACAGTAACTTTCTGATGTCATCGAAACAGCTTGGTAAAACTCAATGTCCTGTCTTTATATATAGAGCTACATTTTAGTCTGTGAGTGATTAGTACCTTCCGTCTTAATAAACAGCACAGAAAATGTCTTAAGAATTATCTTTCTTTTTGTTTTTAACCACCAAATTCATCTTTTAGATATGCTCCCTCCGTTTCTGTGTCTCTCCTTTCTCATTTCCTTGCTAGCCTTCCTTTAATATTCATCCCCAAGGCCGAATGATCCTATTTCCTGAAATATACATTCATCTTCCTTTTATCTAAGGCACATATTTTAGGTTGTCTTCCTAAAACACTTCTTAAAGACCCTTTTATAAAATTGTGGGGCCATTCCAGTTACTTGAGCAAAAGGTAGAATATTAGTTTTCTATATAAAGAGTCAATCAGACCTAGGGAGAATTTTGAGAGATGTGTCACTAATCCCTGCTGCCTCCGCTGTCAGCAAATCATCACTTTGGGTGCATACCGAACAAACTGTGTTACTAGAAAAGAAGATATTTGCAAACAGAGAAGAGACAGCTAACTACACTGGGATGAAAGGGGGGTTGGGGTGTTAGGGAAGAGAGCCTAGTTGATGCTTATTTTATCATCAAGGTGTGGTAGACAAGGAGGAACACACAGGTAAACCAGGCGTTTCATCTGGAGGAGGCAAACTGGATAAATTTCAAAATAGTATTTATTAATGAAGATGGCAGTTGAGGGATGTGGTAAAGAAAAGTGAGGGGGAAACACAGGAGAATAGGCATGGAAGATGTGAAGAAATGTCACCATCGTAGACATTTCAGTGACAAAGTAATAAGAAAAACAAATCCACTCTGGCATATTAGCTTTTCAGGAGAAAGTAACAGCCCTCCTTGGAGGAGGGCCCCTCTTTTTCTTCCCCACTGATCCCCAGTTCTCCTCTTCCTGCTACATCCTCCGTCCTCCTCCACGTCTAGCCCCGCATCAAACTCGAAACGCTGGAGCCAGATCTGCACATCAAGAGGGAGGTTTACTTTAGTGACATTAACCGACCTCCCTTCTCACCCATGTGCTCAAATCATTCACTGCACCGGTGCCCGCCTCAGGGGGGATTATGAATGAGCAGCCGGCAACCACTTCTTTCAAGAATCTCTTGGAGCTGAGAGCTGATTCTGTCTCCCGGGTCGCTTAGGATGGTACCAACCTGGTGAACCCGGCAATCGAGGCTGCTGCCTTCCTTCCCTAGGAGACAGACACATTAATACTGATTGAATCGCAGTGGGGGAGGTGTCTATATTTTGGTTTGGGAGCGTCGCTTGCTGAACAGAAGTCTTTTTATTTTCATTTTAAGTGTGTGTGTGTGTGTGTGTGGTGTGTGTGTGTGTGGTGTGTGTGTGTGTGCGCGCGCGCGCGTGCGCGCGTGCCTGTTAGCGTCCTCACTTCTAAAGGCAAGTCCGCCGGCAGCAGTTCCACTCCTTCAGGGAATACCTGTTGGCCCGGGCTCCGAGCCAAGGTGCTACTGGGGACTCGGATGCGCGTGGGTCTGTGGGGGGCTCCCGTCGCTGATTTTGGATTCTAGTGCCTTGCTGCTGTTAGCACCGCAGCCTCTGCTGCCGTCTTCTCTTCGGCTCCCGCAGTCCCAGCTGCTTCTCCTGCCGGGCGGAGAACAGGTGCCTCACCTAGGGGCTCGGCGCCCAGTTGCCCAGCTCCCGGGAGCCTCGGGAGTCTTCCTGGGGCTCGGATCTGGGATCAGAGTTCATGCCCCGCAGACAAACAGAAACGGCTTTGCATACAATTGACTGACTGTTGGGGGGCAGTGGGGAAGCGAGAGAAGCAGAGGGGGTGGGGGGCGGGGAGGGCTGGAAGGAAAGGGCGGAAGCCTCAGGAGACCCTTCACACCTGTCAGATCCAAGGAAGCCCTGTCTACACTTGTGTCGGGAAAGCTGAGTCCTGGTTTTGTCAAGCAAGGTGAAGAGAGCTGCAGAGAGGAAATAGGGGGTGTGCACAGGCTCCCCGCAACAACGGACTCACTTCACCTCTTTCTCCTCACTCCTATTATCACCTCGCTGCTCCTCTCCTTGTCTATCTCTCTGTTCAGGACTATTCTGCCGCATTTCTCGCACCCAGCTCCATCTACCTGGAAAGCACCGCTTCTTAAACCATGGCCCCTAAGCTGCTGGTGCTCTTCTGTCTCCTCTCTGGGCTCCATGCACGGTAAGCCTGCGCCGGGAGACTCGTTTAGGGCTTTCCAGAGGGTGATCTTTTCCAGGCAGGGGGAATCAATGGTGAAAGGATTATCCCTAGAAGGAGGGTTGGGGCAGGGGGTAGTCGTGGAACCCAGAGGGAAACCCTGACTGGAATCCCCGGCTCTGCTGTCCCACATTAGTGGTTTTTGTCGGTCTTGTCTGGTCTTCGGCTTAGCATTGTAAGCTTGCTTGCTGACTGTAAATGTAAGGAGATCAAATCTCCACTTTGAAAAGAATAAAAAAAATCTTTTCACCACCCCATCACTCCTTTTCCAGCTCGGTTCCTTCCTCCCCAAGGGAGTCAACTCCAACCTTGACCCACAATGTTTCTGACTTCTGGATTACTTGACTCTTCCAAAAATGGAGAAGGGATTTTGGGGTTTGAGCAGCCCAAGATTAATTGGCAGCAAGTACTTGGTTTCTCCTCCCAGAAGTCGGAAGGAAAAGTCTGTTGCTGTCCCCCAAATTCTCTCCTAATCTCTGGATATATCGGTTGCTGCGAAATTGTGTTGCCATCCCAGAGGTGGGGGGGGGAATGGATTGAGAATTCGGTCCTAATTTGAATGTAGGGGAAAGGAGAGACACAACTGAGAGTCAACCTTTTTCCGAGGTGTTTCCGTTTGTCCCCAGATACACTCCACACACTTCCCTCAGACACCTTTGCTTCCCCTTTCGCTATTCTGGGAGGAACGCTATTTCATTTGCCAAGGCAGGGATGAGGTTCCAAGTGTAGGCATCTCCTGAGTCTATAGAACTGTGTGCCCTGATCTAACTATACTAAAAAGCTAACTAAATTAGAAGTGAATTCTTCCCAATAAACTGGAGAGTGGCAGAAGGGTTAAACTCAGGCTGCAGTCATTCCAACAGATTTGGTTATAAATCAGCAAAAAAAAAAAGGTGTTGCTTCTGCCACAGGTGGGGTCAGCACAGCAGGGCAACCTTTTTATGACCTGAGAGGGGGGAGGGGTGTTTTCTTCACTGTGACTTCTGTGAATAGTCCAATGCTTAATTATTTGGCTAGAGTTCCTGATGGTAGAGCCACCTTTAGGATGCAATTTCACAGCCAAACGTGGAGATGTTAGAAGCTCTCTCCCAGAAAATATTTCTGTCTAGCTAGCCTCCATACCGTGTATATGTTTAAATTGTCACATTCTGAAATTCTGAGTTTCATTTGGAGAAATGGAGTAACTTAAAAAAAAACACTAAAGAATATACCCTTTCATTGGCAGAAACTGATTCCTATTATTCTTTAATTCCTATCTATAAAATTTTAATATATAAGGATTCTAACATTATTTAAAAACAGACAAAAAACTCAATAGCACTAAAGTTGTTGACTGTATCTACCACAGGAACTGAAGATTTAGTTCTCCCAAAAGAAAAAAAATCCCAATTTCCCTTTCTTCCCAGAAGTCCAGGTGTAATATCAACTTCATATGTTTTTCCTAAAAAGGAATATTCAACCAGTGACTCATAGGAAACTTTATCATTGAGACATATGTCTCTTTTCTGGCTTTCAACTAACGCCAAGAGATGGCTGTGAAGGAAGGGAAAAGAGTCTGAAACTTTATATCAGCATGTGCTTTTGTGGAGGCAGAGACAGGGAGACAGACAGATATTTGCATGTTATATTTTCAATCTGAGATTCTGAAGTAAAATCTAGTTGGAAACTATATTTAGGTTGATTCTTCTGTGATTCTGATGTAATTTATATTGAATGTTGTACTCATGGAATTCATTATATTGAATATTGTATTTTCCCATGTTTTCCGTGTTCTTTGGAGGTATACAGTGCTTCTACGCTCTCTTTTCAGTAAATAGTCACCTGGTTTTATGAGTTCAGTAATGAGGATATTCCCTCCTGGGAAAATGATCACCATTTACCCATCTTATAGGGATCTTTTCCATGTCTTCCTATAAATTCACCACTGAGGGTAGGGAAAAGGGAGAGTTCTACCTTGAGGAGGCATTTCCTCAATTTCTGCCTACACCCTGAGGAAAAGACTGGAAAATACAGGCTATTATCTCTGCCTCCTCCTATAAAAACTTTCCCCAACACTTTCTCTACCCATAGATCTGACTTAAACCATGGATTCCATGGATCTTTCCATATTACCACCCTTCTAAGATAATCAACCTGTTTACTATAACATTTACTTGACTAAGTTTTGTATAGATTCCTTGGATAAGACCATTAAAATAAAGGTCCTATATAGAAAAAACAATTTTCATTTTTGTCTGATTCAAAGCTGAGCTTTCAAGTGTTTCCATGTGTTTTAGTAAAACATCATGTTACATTGCATATGAGGAAGGGAAGGAATTTTACCCAAGGTCCTGTAGTTAAGGCTTTGTTCTTCCACTTGAGTCTCATGTGTTAGTCTTAGGTTTATGCTTTACATCATATCAGAATGATTAACACTTCATGTATTCCTCTTGGAAGTGATTTACAGTCTTTTGGAATTAGTATAATACACAAATAAAAGCATCTGACATTTACATTCTCTTTTATAACTGTTATCACACCAGTCCGCTTCTTTTTCACACTTCCCAGTAGCCACTTCGGAATACTTGTCTCTCTAGAAATTTCCTGGAAAAGATGTCTACAATTGTAGTTTTCTGCATTCGTACCTTGGTACTGGGGGGGGGAAGATGGACCCCTGACATCTTGACTTAAAGTAACTTGACTATTATAAAAGAAATAACCACGATCTCAAAAACTTTGGTTATAGTTCAGAAAAGCCAAGACTTGATCTGCTTTTGAAGGCTTTTTTTTTGTTTTCAGAAATGATGCTTCATGGTTATCTGTGTCTGGCAGCTGATGTAAGATATTAGAACAAATTCTATGTTAAATAGTCAACTGATGATGATAGCATATCACTGATTTTTAATCATTTACTTACTTTTAAGACCATAGATTACACAGATGATTTTTAGTAGTCAATAAGACAAGTAATAAAATGTAACTTAAGAATGTACATAGCCTACTTGATTGTAATTAATAGGTTACTTAATTTCCTTGCTTTTACTACCCTATGGCCACCAACAGCCATCCTTTGTAATTTCTAGCAAAAGTTTACTAGAGCAAGATGTAATATTAAATCCTAGGAGTAGATAGCAAGAAAATTTTCTCCCCTGCTCCTGGCAAAGCCCAACTCAGAGAACCTGGTAAATGCATCACAGAGATGCCTTCCAGGGAACACATTTTCTTTACCTATATTTCATCCCCTAGTTTCTTCCCTCCTACCAACCTCAGTCTCCCCTCAAGGGGAGAGTGGTTACTTTGTCTTTGGATCAAACAGTTCTAAACCTCACCCTCTGAAAGAGTCAATGCAACTGCCTTGGGTAACTGGGACAGGGAGGGAAACAGATTTTATGGCAGGAAAATCAAGTACATGGACTGCCATCATGTAGAGCTATACCGATTCAATTACAATTCATCAATGTCATATAATAATTGTATATGTGATTATGGGTTTGGAAGGAAAGCATTATTCTTGTTTCTTTTCTACATTGCCTCAATTCTGTCTCTATCCTTTCCTAATACACACACCCATACCCCACACACAAATACAGACACTTAGAGAATAACTGTCCAAAGTTTTAAGATAACCTACTCCTCACTACCAGAGGGAGAATTAAGCTTACTATAATAAATACTATCTGAGTAGAATTTTTAAGAGATTAAAACCATATCTATATAATTTCTAAAAAGTCATAATAGAATATGTAACTATATACCCCATTAATCCCAAAGAGATAGTTAAAAATAAGTTTATTTTGACTAACATAAATTATACAGAGGCATGTTTTTGTTCACTGGTATAAATGAGGGAGAAGAGAGGAGAGAATTGGAGAGGGGAAGGGAAGACAAACAGAACTCCCATTCTTCCAGCCAAGACATGTTCTTGTCCTGTAATGCAATGGAAAGAGACTTGGCTTTGAAGGAAGTGAAGCTGGATTTAACCCTCACCTTGAATTCTGATTCTCCCTAAGTGATCTTGTCTAAGTCATCTAGCCTCTCTGGACATTAGTTTCTTCATTCATAAGGGTATTGGACTAGATCAGGGATGGGGAACCTGCAGCCTAGAGGCCATATGTGGCCTCTGTATTGTATTTTTAAAGCAAAATCAAAAGAAAATGGAGTTTTAGCTCTATATTTATATTCAAATACACACACACACACACACACACACATATATATAGACATACATGTGCATGCATATATGTACACTTTTTTTTATTAGACATGTGGTGTGACTTTTCAACACCAAGGTACTGATTCTAGAGATATGCACAGTTTAGTCTATTGTAATTGTGTTTATTAACAGATAACCAGCAAGGACAGTCATGTAAATACATATCTTGAGGTGAGAAAGCTATGAAATCTTCCATAGACAAAGTCTAAACAAAACCACACCAGACAACTATAACTCAACACAAATCCAACTGAGCCCCTGCTATTATTTCTAATGCCATGTTGTGTAAGGACAGCACACACACACACACACACACACACACACACACACACACACACACACACACACACACTTGTAGGTTCTGGGAAGGAAAAGAAAAATCACCTCCAAGTAAATAATATTTATTTTTTTCCATCTATTTGTACAGGTGGAAATCCACCTGAAAACACCCAGTTTAAGATGACAGCAAAATCTACTCCTTTTAAAGCTCTACATTATTAAATTTTAAATAGACCAGCACTCAGAAAATAAGCTATTTATGCTGAGATTGTTTTCCTTATGTACTTCGAGTCTTTCAACCTTTAGGAAGCCTTTTGAGACTCCAACCCCTAGTTATCAGTGATCTCTGCCCCCTTCACATTTTCTTGTATTTGGATTTGTGTATATGTTGCATCTCTGACTCACTTTTACTCTCTAGAAATTAAGCTCCTTCAGGAAAGGGATTATCTTAGTTTTGTCTTTTTGTCCACATTGCCTCACTTAGGGCCTGTCACTAAATAGTCAATTTATGAAACAGGCTGCATTGAGTTAGATTGAGTGGAATATGTATCCAGCTGGTTCACAGTACTAACAATGTATTCTGGAAGTGTAATAGAGTCTTCTTTTGAGGATATATTCATTTATTAATGGACCAAAATGATCAAAATGTATTAAAATTATTAAAATTTTAATATCCTTATTAGCCTGCTGTGCAAGAGATAAATCAGGTTGTGTGTTGGAAGGGCCAAGTAATGCTGCAGGAAGATTTTCACCTACCCAAGAACTCTCTTACAAGTTAGCTATTATGAAGAAGATTGGGAGGAGAAAAAAATGCCAATCCTATAACACAAGTATATCTGCATAAATTCTCTGATTTCAGTTGCAGGGAGAAGTAATGGAGTGAAACTGTTTACCCAATTATTTTCAATTGGTAAAGCCTGAGCAGACTATTCTTAGCTTCAGCAATAAATGTTGTCTTTGGGGGAAAAACAATGAAAATTGTAGCTGAGAAAACCTACAAAATACTCCTAGAAATGGTTATTCCTCCAGAACTCACTTCAGTCAGTTTGAATTCTCAAACATTGGCTTTCAACGTGTGGTTCAGAAAAATACTGGTGGTCAGTAATCCTAAAGTGTTCTATGGGCTGGCTGTTTTAGTGGTTATCTTTAAAACATGATTTCTCCAATAGTTCTGTTCTGGTCAAGTGTTCATTATTTACATATAATAATTCACTAAAAGGAGACAGAAACATAAGCAATCCCATTCTTCTGATCTCTCCTGTGAAGTCCTCCCTCCCTCTTTGACTGGAAAGCAGCAGCTGGTGGTTCTCTTCTCTCATTTCTTCTACCTATCCTCTCAAATAGCTCACAGGCTAGAAAATGTAAGACCTATTAACAGGAAAGGAAACAGCTATTATTTTATTTATTTATTTAAATGCCTCACTTATATTTTCATTACAGGTCCAGAAAGATTGAAGATGATGAATATGAAGATCTATCTTATAACCAAAAGTGGGTCCTGGCTCCAAAAACTCAAGACACTGATGTGACTCTTATACTCAACAAGTTGCTAAGAGAATACGACAAAAAGCTGAGGCCAGATATTGGATGTGAGTTGTTGTTATTTGTTATTCAAATAGAACAGGACATTGCAAGTAGGGTGCTTTAGAAAAAATCCCAAGAGATATTTCAAAATATGCTTTCTAATATGGAGTGAGTTGATTTGGCCACATGGCATAACTTTTTGTAAGAATATATTTTATTAATATATTTTGCTTTTATAATTTTTCTGATATCCCCCTTCTCCTTTCAGAAAGGCCTCCCTCACAGCAAAGACTTTTTTTAAAGTGTAATAAGTAAAAAAGATCACCAAAAAAGTCTATTAAATGTAATATTGCACACCTTTGGACCTCCCACCTCTGAAAGGAGTAGGTGAAGTTAGCTTCCAATATCTCTTTTTTGGTACCAGGCATAAATTTTATCATTTCAAGACATTGAATTAGTTTTATTTTGTTATGGTTTCCACTTGCATTGTTGTAGTAATTGTTTACATTCTTTTCTTGGCTCTTCTTACTTCACTTTCAATCAATTCATGTAAATCTTATGGTATAACTTTTCACCTGGAGATAGGGTGGCATGAATAACTGAAAGTCTTCACTGTCTTCACTGATGATAAAAAAAAAAGTACATAAGAACAGTAGGGGACTAATTTCCGAAGGAAGTCAACACCCAAACCATGTCTTCCCTGCCCTTGGCTTATCATGTTCAACTTGAGATGGGCCCTTGTAGCACAAAAGCTACTACAAGGGTTGTTTGTATAAAGACAGGAATGCACACTGCTAGACAGAACAGTAGAAGGAACAATAAAATAGAAAAGTGATTTCTAGTTGTGGCTCTCTAACTACTTGCATAACCTTGTTCAAATTACTGGACTTCATGTTTCTGTTTCATTATCTGCAAAATGAGATGGTTAGATTAGACAGTTCCTAAGTTATCTTCTAGCCTATGATATTTTAGCCTTATGGTATTCTAGCCTTTACCTCTTATTATGAATATTTACCTAGTTCACAGAATTCTGGCAGGGAGTAAACAAAATAAAGTACTTTGCAAAACTTAAGATGCTATATTATGTGACATATTGTATATTGTGATGGTAATGGTGATGGTGATGATGATGATGATGAAGATAATTTAGTGTCAGAAACAACTCTACTTTTGTACAAGGTCCATGATTCTGGTGGAGTGCTTAGAGCTTGATTTAATATCAGAGATGCTAAGGTCATCTACTTTACACTGGATCATTGCCAGTCATCTTGACTTCTAACTTCTATGACTCTGGAACAAAGAATGAGGCAATGACTTTGTGCAACTCTACCTCACTTAAATCCAAATCACAAGTGAGTCAAGACATCACCCCACGATGTCCTTGGTCTTCTTCAAAAGGAAGGCTGAAGTACAACAACAATAAAATTTGGCCATTATTAGTACTGATGAAAGGGTAACTAGGTGGTGTACTGGTGGTGCACCAGGCCCAGAGTCAGGAAGATCTGAATTCAAAGTCAGCCTCAGACACTAACTGTGTGACTTTGAGCTGGAGAAGGAAATGGCGAACTGCTCCAGGATCTTTGTCAAGAAAACCCCAAATAAGGGCAGCTAGGTGGCACAGAGTGCCAGCCCTGAAGTCAGGAGGACCTGAGTTCAAATCCAGCCTCAGACCAAACACTTGACACTTACTAGCTGTGTGTCCCCAGGCAAGTCACTTAACCCCAATTGTCTAAACAAAAAAGAAAAGAAAAGAAAGCCCCAAATGAAGAGTTGGACGCTACTGAAATGATTGAACAACAATAGTATTGATGAAACAAAAAGGAAGCAATTTCCTAGAATAGTTTATATAAAAGGATATTGATTAGACCAAGTTGAGCAACCTTTCTTCACTTCTGTGGAGGGAAATAAATTAGAGCATGGAATAAAGATGGAGCACAGAGATTTAAGTGAAATTCAAAAGGGAATTCCATTAAAGGGTATAACAGTGGGGAAGATCAGAAATCTTCTGTAGAATTTATTTTTAAATAGTGGGTAACTATTGATTTGGAATGATATAGTAATCCTTTCCAGAGGCAAGGGAAGATGGTGTAGATTACTTTTTTGTGATCCGTTCCAAACCTTGTTCCACAAAATATTTTACTTAATGAGTTAAAAATTGAAGGGATTCCCTGGATAATACAAAGCCAAATATTCTTTTGCCTCAATTCTGTTGACATTCCATGTAAATGATTACTATGATGTGATTTATCTGGATTATTTGTCCTAATGCTCAGTTTCTCTTTGTTGTTATACACCATAAGTCTATAACAGAGACTTAATGTAGATATTTTGGAAGTGAGGCAAATTCCAGGACAATTAACTTTTCTATATATAAGAAAATGAAACTCATCTTTCTCCCAAATATAAACAACAAACAAAGAAAGTATACAGGAAAGTTGTATAATTAGACGTAGTTTTCAGTCTTATAGTTTCACCTTATATATAGTCCCATTCTTGGCTGACAGGGTAATCTGATTAAAGTCTATTATGACTTTGGTGCCAATGACTCATATGTCTGCCTAATTTATATTGAGAGTACCCATTATCTACCTCTTCCAGGATGTGGCTATAACATATCTTCATTTAAGATTAAAAAGCCAATAGCACAGTAAATTGCTTTACTAGAAGAAGACACTACTTTGTCTCATTACTTTTGTTATGTGGTAAGGAGTTAGGGGTAGGTGATGTTGCTTTGTCAAAGTCTTCCCTGCCAAATAGTAAGATCTATCTTCTTTTCGTAACGGTGTTTTAAATCTAACCCAGTTTGTCTTTGGTGATAGTCCTCTATACCACTTTAAATTTTGCTGGCAGTATGACTTACTCAAAGAAAGTTGGTCTGTTTTCCAGTGACAGTTCCCACAGTTCCTAGGATCCTAGCTCTGGAGCTGAAAGTCGCCTTAGAGATGATCTAGTATATCCCTCCTCCTTTTACAGATGAGGCAACAGTCCCAGAGAAGTTAAATGACTTTCTCTAGTTCACAAAGGTAGTAAGTGGCAGAGTTGGGACTTGAAGCTAGGCCCTTGGACTCCAAGCCCAGTAGTCTTCCTGATTTATCATGTTGTCTTAGTGACTATAGGGGTGGCTAGATGGTGCAGTGGGTAGACTGCTGGGCCTAGAGTCAGGAAGTCTCCTCTTCCTTAGTTCAAATCCAGCCTCAGACAAGGAAATGGCAAACCACTTCAGTATCTTTACCAAGAAAACCCCAAAAGGGGTCACGAAGAATTGGACATGACTGAAAAATGACTAAACATCATCATCATCATCATCATCATGACTATAAATGTGCCTTATCCAAATTGTCATCCTCACAAATATGTGACCCAGCTCTTCGAAGCTGCTGAGATTCACCAGAGAAATATAAAATGTCACATTACTGTTGTTGTTGACACTAAGGAGAACGAAATGGAAAACACATTTATGGTGTGTGGAGATAATGTATTCACATGAAATCCACTAATGAGTTTTCATACTATGAATTGTGATCATAATATTTGTGAAGTACTGGATATTTTCCCCTTGTCATCTACTCTCAAATAACTTCTCCATTATGTATGTATCTGTTTTTACTGTAAAGTTTTTAACTATCCATCATCCCAAGTCATACTTCAGATGTGTCCTTTACGAGTTCAGGGTTATGTAGGCTATCATCTATCTTGGAAAGAGATCTTGTCATGTGCGCTGAATGAGGCTAGAGGAGGATAAAGCTTCTAATAGAGAATTTGAGAGCTAAGCAAAATTAAGAGCTTTTTCTTTTTCCTTTAAGGGTTTTAAGAGATTTGAATGTATTTCCTAGAGATATACACATACCCTGCATAGAATTTGCCCTCAAGATGTGGTGTTTCTCAAAACATCATCAATATATTATAAAAAAAATTCCTACTATAACGCTATGAAGCCCTTTGGTCCAGTTAATTATCCATTTTCTGCATTATTCCTTTGGTTCTAAGCAACTGCCTCCTAATCCCCATAATTTGTTTTGCCTAATGCAATGTTTTCATAGAAAAAGCTAATGACTTCAGGTAAAGTGTTCCTATAAAACATAAGAATGCATATTCCTTTATCTGAACAATCTATTGTTGAGAAAATTATGATCGAACTAAAGTCAAAGGTTAGTATAGACATTTGAAGATGAAATTCTGTGTTGAAGTACTAGGCCTAGAGTCAGGAAATATGATCTCAGATCTTTACTAGCTGAGTGACCCTGGGCAAGTCACTTTAATTTTGTTTGCCTTAGGTTCCTCATCTGCATAATGAAAATAATAATAATAGCACCTACCTTTCAGGGTTTTTGTGAGGTTCAAATGTGAGAATAATTGTAAAGTGTTTACCAAAATGTCTGACATGTTAAGCAATATAAACTTAATTGTTGCTGTTGTTATTATTATTTGTCATGAAAACAACCCCTGGATATATTTGATTCAGCACATTAAATATATAACTATATCATTCATGCTCTATGTTTTTAGAAACATACATAGTCACTAAAGAGTACGATTTCCATCCCCTTTCCTTAGAGAGAAGGTCCAGAGAAGTCTCTGTTCTCCTTATTCTTGATTTGCTATGGTATCAACTCCCAGATTAATGAATTCAACCCAATTCAGTTTAATTCAACTGGCACAGATTAAGTATTTAGTATGTTCAAGGCATTTGGAGCACAAAGTAGAAAAATAACATAGTCTTACAGTCATAACTTTAAAGTCATCCAGTCCAATCACCTTATCTTGTAACTCCAGAGAGGTTGTGACTTTGCCAAGTTCATACACATGACAACTTACAGAACTGGAATTTGAACCCAAGTTTTCTATCTCAAAATTTGCTCTTCCTTCTATTGTACTATCCCTATATTCAAGGAACTTAAATCTGAATAGAAGGATTAACCATGTTCACTGTTAAAAGGATATGAGGCAGAATGCAATAAGGAAAATAGAGAGACCTTAACAAAATGTTATGATAAATAAATGCACATCTGGCCTTTGCCATTTACCATGTGACCTTGGGTAAATTACTTAATCTCTATGTATCTCAGTTTCCTTATATGCAATATGGAGTTTGATTAAGTGATCTCTAAGAGAACTTCCAGCCATGATTGTCTCACCTTATATGAGTGAGGAAAGATCATTTCAAGAGTATTGGAATAATAGCTCTGTCAAACTGGCAGATTTGAAACTCAAACGATGCTGGGCCTCAGTTCTAGGCCTAATCTGTAAAATTAAGGAATTGAGTTAAATAACCACTGAAAGTTCTAGCAAACTTTCCATGTATGATCCTATGATCTGATTATTTCAATGAATGGAGATGTGGAGAGAATATTTTCTCTTTCTATTCATTTTGGATATATTCTCTATATACTGATATTTGTACATGACTTCATTAGTAGAATGTGAGTGCCTTGAAGTTAGGGACTGCTATTGCTTTTGTCTTTCCATCCCAGGACTTAACACAGTACCTGTGTTGTTGATAAACTAATGGTTGGATAGAGGATGGCTTGAAGAAATATGAACAGGAAAGGGAGAGAGGTAAGATTAGGAAACATCTAGTAGTCCATTTTGCCTAGAAAGTTGGAGGGGCAAAGGTAAAAAGAGTGAAATAAATCTGGAAAGGTAGAGGGGTACCGGATTATTGAAGATCTTGATTCTTAAAATAAGGGATTTGTATTTTATCTGATATTCAATGTTCTCCCCAATTAAAAAGAAAAATTCACCATAAGAAATTAATTCTTATAGTCTTATTCTCTTATGTGTAGCTTAGAAATTGCATTCATTTAATGCATGCATTCCCCACAGAAGGCATATTCTGTGAGTCTGCTTAGCAGATAAAGAATGATTAAACACCATTCCAAAGACCCTGTACAAAACAAAGGCACCAAGGAGAACCAACCTACTTCTGAATTTTCTGTGATTAGCTGTGATCATTCTCCATAAAAGGCAGCAGTGACTGCTTGTTCCCTACTGTGGTATTGGCTATGCTGTTGTGGGTGATTGTACAGGTCCAGAAAAGAGAAATGAAAAGGTTAATACATGCAAAGCACTCTGCTAAGTTCTGAGGGAGAGAAATAGAAAGTTAAGACAGCCCCTGATCTCAAGGATCTCAAATTCTAACGGGGAAGACAATACACGTAGGAGGTTTCAGCTGCAAGTCAGGTGGAAAAATCTGCTTATCCTTAGGGTCCAGTGACAAAACCAATGGGAAATCATCATCTTTAAAGTCATTTCCATTGGTAAAATCCTATGAATTTCTTTTGCTGAATGTTGGAATAGTTCTAGGTTCTTTGATGGTACAGACTTTCTTTTCCAAGTTTTCAAGAGTTGTGGCTGTATCACCTACAGAAGCAATTGCCAGGTAGCATCTCCATGGGACTTGCTTCCCAGGGTGACAGTTTTAAAGACATTGCTTGAAGGAGTATCCATGGCTGGGGGAGTGATGCAATCCTCAGGGTTCTTAGGCTTGCCTGCCCATCAATGCCTACTGGTCAGCACTTGGTATCTATAATAATGAGAAAGTTGGATATCTCCAGTTACTTTTCCCCTTAGTGATGTCTATAGGGCCACACTAGAAGCAGGGCTGGTAGTCATTAGGGCACTGCTATTCCCAAGGATTTTGGGTATAGAGATGTAGGCTACCTCCATAAAGATATAAAGGGAGGTGGTGATGGTGATATGACTTGCCTGGCACATGCCTCCTCTGTCTCTCCATTGGAGTGCCTTGCTGCTTCAGCACCCTGGATTGCCTGCCCTGTGGGTAGCAGGAAATCAGATATTGTTGGGGATGGTTAGTCCTTTTCCATATAAGTTGCTTCCTAATGATGAGAAATCCATGTTCTATGAAATAAAAAGAATTATTTATCATTACTTATATTATGTCTTCTTAGGATAGAGTTGACTTTATAAACTTTATGAGGCATCTTATCAATACTTTGTATATCTTCTAGAATTTTACACAGCTGTCTATGCAGAGTGGACACATAATAAATGTTCAATGAATAGAAAGGCAAAAAAAAGAACAAAACCATAGCCCTAAAACATGATTTTTAGAACTAGCCTTTATTCTGAGCTATTTTACATCTTTAGTTAAAAGGTGGTATGTTATATAAGCACAGAGGGAGATTATTAGAATTGCTACTACATGCATTCTTAAATACTACTCATTATCTTTCCACTGCCAGAAAAGATATGGAAAGCTTTCATTGCTTCCCAGCCTGGGCCCATATAGTAAAACTAAAACCAAGAACAAATATACAGTGAAAATGTATTGGCAGAACTGGTCTGAGCTAAAATTGTGAAGTATTAAGTTCATTTTTGGCTCATTTCTCTGACCTACCCTTCTCTACAGTTTTGATGCCATTCTCACCTATGTCTAGTATCCTAATACTGCTCATTGCTTGTTCAGGGCCCTCAATGCACCAGATTGTCCAATGTGAGCCATTAGAACTTCATTCTCCTCTGCCCCATTACTGTTCTTTCAGACCATTTTTTTCCCTCTCAGGACTCTCTTTTTGGCCTTCTTGGATAATAGATAACCTGAAGAATTGAAATCTCTGCTCAAGTATTTATGAATGATAACAGATATCTATACACAAGGTCCCTGCTAGCTCTAAATTTATAAAACTATGAAGTATTTTTTTCCATTCAAGGAGGAATATTTATTTTTTTTGCCCCTCTCCCCTTCCAAATTCTTAGAGATAAGATCATAGATAGAGAACTAGAAGCGGTATCACAGGTTACCTTGTTCATCTCCTTAATTTTCCAGATGAAGAAACTGAAGGATAAATGATTTGCCCAGGGTCACACAGATAGTAAGTCAGAGGCAAGCTTTGAATCCAGGTTCCCTGACTCAAAAGCTAATGCTCCATCCCACTGTACCATTCTTTCTCCTTGCCTTTTTTCAGAAGAATGGGTCACTAAAGAGTTATGTTTGTGAGTTTAAGTGCCCTTAAAATCATACTGGTCAGATCATCTCCTTACATTTTATGTGTTCATAGGAGTACATATGGGAAGCTAGGTGGTGAAATAGATAAAGTGCTATGCCTGAGTCAGGAAGACTCGTCTTCCTGAGTTCAAATTCAGACTCAGATACTTCCTAACTCTGTGACCCTGGGCAAATTACTTAACTCTGTTTGCCTCAATTCCTCATCTATAAAAGTCTGGAGAAGGAAATGGCAAACCACTCCAGTATCTTTGCTAAGAAAACTCTAAATGGGATCATGAATAGTTAGACATGACTGAAACAACTGAACAACAAAGGAGTACACATGGAAGTACTGATCCTGACAATGGACAACCAATATGGCTAGTTCAATACAAGCCAGTATTTCCATTAATTATGAAATTATCTGGATAAATGTCTGAAATTTTGACTTCTCTTTTCTTATGTAGGTCCAGCTTCAAAATTAGAGTTCACAATACTTTCAGGTGATTTTTGTGACCTGTAAATTAATTGTGCATCCCTAAAATAATTCAAATATATTCAGTAGACTATCAGAACAGATGTAGGAGGAGAGGAAACAGACATCTTAACTGCTCTACTTGAAAAAAAGCTATTACTGTGGAGTTAGTTAACTAATTTTCTTACAAAGTTAATTCAAGTGCATAAGTAAGGCAGAGAAGCAATCTTGTGCAGAAATTATACCTGTCATATCTATGAGAGACTAATTATGTACCTGAAGGACCCCATGTTAAGACATATTGCCTTGGCTGAATATGCCTTTGTGAAGATGAGCTTGCTCTCAAGATTTCTCATCATTTTAGGCAACAAATCCCTTTGGCATTTGGCACAGATGTTCGTGTTGGAAACCAACATAACTTTCTGCTTTAGAATTGAGTTTAGCATAAGTCCCATTAAGGGACATCTTGACTCCATCCAAGTGAACCTAGTTCTTCAAGAATGTGAAAGCACCTCATTATAAAACAGGTTCACCTATGAGGTATCTATCATAAGTCTTCATTGTATTTTTTCCCCACTATTTTGAAAAACCTAATCTATGGTCCCGAAAGCACAGACATTCAAAATGTGCCTTAAAATCATCTGTTGTAGAAGTTAACCCCTGAATACAAATAGATGTGCAGACCTAACACCTATTGACTCCATATGACATTTGAAATTATGCCACAGTAAAATGAGATGTTATTTCCTCCCATAGTTATAGAATATTTCTATCCTATACCCAAGCAAAAAAAATGATTGACTCTAATATCTCATGATTTCTAAATTTATTTCTACTTCTGTACTAGATCTCTACCATATAACATACTATATTTCAGGGATGTTTCTACTTTAGGAACATGAGTAATCTCCATTGCTTTATTAGGGTTATCAGGCAACGATGTCTATTTCTTCTGATGTGCTGAATTTCTTGATTTCTTTTTATCAAGATGCTAATTATTTTTTTTTCATTATCTTCTCCCATCCAATTATAAGATCTTTGAGTGTTGGAATCCTTTCTTTTTTTTTTTTTTTTTTTTTGTATCTCAAGTGCTTAGCACAATACCTGGCACATATCACATGCTTAATAAATATTTATAGACTATTAACTATCCCAATGTACCTAAAAGAGACTTTTCAAGCACATTCTTCAGTTCACATGTAGTTTCCAATGTAATAACCCATTCTTAATTTTATTCTAATTTGAGGACTAATGCGTAGAATTTTAGCCAGATATGAACATATATAGCATTATTATCTGGGTGAGCTTGTTGAATATTTTTTCTCACATTAAATAATATTGAAATCATACCTGACTAGCAACTATTTCTGATTAGTGTCTGTGTACAAAATATTTCTTTTCTATTTCTGTTTTTCTTCCTCCAGGGATATTTTGCTAACTCTAAATTAGCAAGAGGAAAGGGAAAAGAGATCTATTTGTGAATGACCTGGACCTGGGCCTTAGGCCTTACTGTTTAGGGTACCAGCTCCTCAGCTTGGAATTTGTTCAGGTTCAGGCTCCAGGACTATCTAAATTAACTAATAACTAAATTCTCTTTATCACAGAACCTCACCCCAAGGACCCAAAATACTGGTTTTATTCTGGGACTCTCTATCTTGGCTTTCTGAGTTCAGAGATGTCACACTCAAATTACAATTACCTGTAAATGGAAGCTGTGACATAGTAGAAAGAACAATGAGTTTGGAGTCAGAAGAACAGAGTTCTAATCTCTACTTTCCCTCTTATTGAGCTATGTGACCTTGTTTAACCTTCTTCTGAAGATGATTTTTTGAAAGGTTTGAAAAATGAAAGTAATAATACTTACACTACCCACCTGATAGGGTTATTGGAAGAAACGTACTTCAAATGGCCTATCTGAATTATTATTATTATTTGGCTGCCCTTCTTCAGCTGTTAATGTGTTTGTAATCTTATCCCAGTACCCCTGCTACTTTTCTAATACTCTTACGTCTCCTGTCTCTGCACATTCTTGACCATAAATGTTTTTTCTTTGAGGTTTTTTGTGTATATTATATAATGTTATATACACAATACATACATATGTGGGCCTGTATATACACAATTGTAATATACAATCAATATATGTCTTTGTGCATATGTATAAGTATACTTGCATATATAACACATATATGTACATATTTTCCTTAAGCAAGAATACAAAGTAAAATATTTAAATTTACACACAAAAGAAATCTACCTGGTTTGAGACCGGGGTACTTAAGTTTCCTAATCTAATTCTTAATCAAAATTCCTCATACCTATTCTTAGAAGCATCTAGGTAGCTCAGTGGATAGAGTGCTGCGCCTTGTATCAGAAAGACCTGAGTTCAAATTTGACCTCAGACATCATTTAACCTCTGTTTGCCTTAATCCACTGAAAAAGGAAATGGCAGACTACTTCAGTATCTTTGCCTGTGGCCATGCCCATAGAGTGCTATGGTCCATAGGATTATGAAGAGTTGGACGTGACTGAACAACATGTTGTTTAAAAGTCCTTGATTTTTAAATTATATTTTAGGTGCAAACTAGCTAATGCACAGGGCCTGGAGTCAGGAAGACCTGCATTCAAATGCAGCCTCAGAGACCTACTAGCTTTGTGACCTTGGGCAAATCACATAACCTCCATTGGAGAAGGAGATGGTAAAACACTCCATTATCTTTGCCAAGAAAACTCAATAGACAGTATGGCCTGTGGGGTCATAAAGAGTTGGATGTGGCCTACTGTAGGATAAGGTCTTCTTTAGGCTGATATCTTTAAACAATGAAGGTTTCTCCAAAAGAGAATGGAATCTTCCAGAACATGCTTTACAGATAGATACATTTTGATATTTGCCCACCTGGTACTATTGATTCATGTGCCCTATCTCAAAATTGTTGTCACAACCAATCAGGAAGCCTGCTGATTGTGTGATGGATGTGAGATGCCCCAGCCACCTTAGCATTAACTACCAAAACACCTTTTTCTCTGTTCAAGAGGTACACAAGGCAATATTAAGGATTAAGTGAAGGCTAGGATTACTCTGACCTCAAAAATAGTGTAATTCCAACTGGCACACATATAAACTCTAGATTTCCAACAATACTTTAGACCTTTACAAGTTATCCTAATCATTTTTAACTTCTTAGGGAGGTAATTTTTCACTGTCATCTGGACCAGATACTAGGATGTTTTGTTTACTTTTCCTTTCTATACATATATTTATATAGAAAAGGTCACCCAGAAGAAAGTTATTATATAAAAACTTCCCCACGAATCCTTATCACATTTACTTTATTATTTGAGCAAGTAATAGATATAATCACAAAATCTTTTCAAGGCATCTTTATATATGAATAAAGTAAAAAAAGCCCTTGGAATAAAGGCAGTGTGGTATAGTGGAAAGGGTGGTGAATATTATGTTTGAGGATTGAGTTTAAATCCAAGCTTTTACTTACTCCTTATGGGATCTTTGATAAGTTGCTTAATCTCTCTTGTTATCAGTTTTCTTACCTATAATGAGGAAGGAGTAGGGTTGAAATAGATGACCCATAATGCTCCTTTCAGCTTTAATTCCCATGTCCAGTGGAGACAAATCATTTCAATCCATGAAATAAACATTTTTTTCCAGTAAGTAATTATTGAGTATATTTTACACTGCTTGCCTTGAAGGAAATCCAGAGATGAATAAGACAAGGCCCTTGAGCTCATGAAATGTAGAGAGGCAAAGCTATGTACATAAATAAATGATTTACAAACTACAGCTGGGTGGAGCCATGGATAGAGTGTCAGGCCTGGAGTCAGGAAGACTCATCTTCCTGAGTTCAAATCAGGGCTTAGATATTTAATAGCTGTGTGATCCTGGGCAAGTTATTTAACCCTGTTTGCCTCAGTTCCTCATCTGTAACATGATCTGGAGAAGGAAATGGCAAACCACTCCAGTATCTTTGCCAAGAAAACCCAAATGGGATCACAGAGTTGGGCACAACTGAAACAACTGAATAGCAATAAAAATGAATAAAAGAGATATAAATAATGAACTAGCCATATTCAAAGGGAGAAGGGCTGACTTCCAATAAGGAAATGGAATCTGGAATAAAGGGGCAGGGATGAGGACAGCAAAGGCTCAATGGAATTGATAGCATTTTTACTGGTCCCAAAAATAAATAAAATTAGTTTTAAAATTCTTTCAAATGACTCATTTAAAAACCACCCTTAAAAATTAAAAAGAAATAATTCAACCACAGCAAAAGAGTTGAAAAGGGAAATAATCAGCAATAAATATAGATTGGAGACAAGCACAGAAAATTTACTATAAATGCTTGCACTCATGGGAGCCAGGGTAAGGAGGGCTTAAAATAAACATGAATATCACAAACATTGAATGGCAGTGTAAAGATGAGTTTCATATCCAGAATATTTGCTTGGACATCTTGGTGAAGTATACTTATTACTCTAGAAATGGAAACATAACCTTATTCCACTCCTTAAAATCTGAAAATGAGATAATTCTTTCTGGTGACTACTATAAATAAGAGGAGGGACCTATTGGGTGATGACAGAGAGCTAGTCAAAAGTGGAAGCAAGGGTCAAGTGGCCCACATTCTGCTATGCTTCTACTTTTTCTGGGTTGGCACATATGCGTGATCTCTATAAATAAAACTACTTGATCTAGCTGTTTTGTTTAATTCTCAAATTGCTTGCCGAGGCATTGGGTTTTGGCAGCTGTTTCTAAAAGCAGAGAGGGGAAATGAAAGTAGCATGGAATAGTGGCATTATATTTGTACCCTCTCCCATCAAATTTTCCCCTTCTCTCTTTTTTTTTTTGTAAGGGGAGAAGAAACAAGGAAGATTGAAGAAACAGAATGCTATCATAATACATGAATCCAGTAGTACCACCTACCTCCTAAGTACTTGGAAATTACTGCAAGTTAAAATCTAAATGTGACTTAGAAGTTAAATCATTTAAAAGGACTAATACAACCAAAATCAAGCTTTAGTTATGTGTGACATTTCTGCCTTTGTCTTCCCTATACCATTTCTGTCCTCTTCCAAAGTTTAGCCCTTCACTTCTACCAACCAATGTAGGATGGGTGAAGAGGGAAGTCTTTCCAAAGATGGTGGTTCTGATTTTTCAGCATTCTTATGCCCAAAATAATGGTCAAGAGTTCTGATCCTAATAGTTGCTTTGAGTCCCATGCTGGGTTGTTTACACTTAAGAAGGGTCAAGGACAGTATGGATTTGGAGAAAGAAGGGGTTTGGCCATTAACCAAAAGCCAAAAAGTAGTAAGAAAACCTAAATCCAAGGGTGCACCCCAGCAAAATTCTGAAGTAGTTGGTTTGTTTTTGGAGTCTTCCTCCTTTTTTACCATCTGTCTGATATTAAATTCATGGCAGGACTTTGAGGAGAGAACGAAAAAAGAGAATAGGCCATGTAGTCACGATATATGCCTTGAGTCCAGACTCTGACACTTCATAAAGGTATGTCTGTGAGAAAATCAATTAAATACTTCGATGCCACGTTAAGCTTTCCTCTATTCCCCAGTTGCTAGTGCTATCTCGTTTCAAAAAGTTTGCATTTCCTTAAATGCGCACATACTGTACCCCTCTGATCTGGTATTTCTTAGTGTGTATGTGCGTGTGTGCATGTGTATGTGTGTGTGTGTGTGTGTGTGTGTAGGCAGTCAGGGCGAAGGCCTCTCCCTTTTTCAGAACAATGTGATTTAATGCATAAAATACATCAGATTATAGAGGATGTCAGTTATATCAAAAGATAGTTGAAAAGTTTTTGTTTGCTTTTTTTTTTAAGTTCACATACCCCAGAGTGAGATAGAATGCTTAAAGGCAGAAACTATTTAATGTATGCCCTTGATTCCCGCACACGTAGTATATAGGAGGCACTCAGTAAATACAGAGTGTCCCAAAAGTTTTAAATTATTGAAGACTAAGACTGTATGTCTTTGCAGGCACCCTTTATTTATTGAATAAAATTCTCTGAACCTATTTCCTTAACTGAAAAAATGGTTATAATGATACATCTATCACCTACGTCACGGGATTGTGGTTAAGAAAAAGCTTTGCCATGTGAGAAGGTATTTCATAAAAGTGTTCTATCATGATTTATCCCATCCTGAAACAGTTCTGCCAGTTGTAGAATTGACATAGGAACAAATGCCTATACTAACTGTTCAGTAAATGTAATAGCAGTTAATGAAGCATAAGGCATTCCTCATCTAAAGAACATTTGAAGAAATTGGCAATCTGATCCCTTCAAAATTCAAAGAAATTAACCTTTAAAAATGGAACTTTAAGTGAGATAGGGAATGGAGAATTTGGGGTAAGGGGAGAAATTGACTTTCCAATTACATAGATTTTATCATTAAAGTATTTGTCTACTCTTTCCTTAAAAAGGTAATCCTGCCTAAAAATAAAGTGGCACTACAGGACCAGTATCTTTGGGACAATTGGCCATTGCCTCAAAGGCCCAGGTGGTAAACAGTACATTTTGCACTTCATAATGTCATGAAGGGAGCAATAGTGGCTTTCTATCCCTGTCATCTCTCCCTTGCTACCTGTCTTCCTGCCAATTTGCCTAACCATTTTTGTTTAAGTAATCAGAGCTTGCATTCAACTAAAGCTCTGCAGTTACCAGTGATGAAATGGGAAGCTATTTCCATTCACTCCATTCTAGACTATGTTTAGGAATATAAACCTCTATTATGGGAAATCAGGATCACTGTGGGTGTTCTACCAGTAGTGCTCTTAGGACTGAAATGCTGAGCTTAGTTTTATAACAGGGTCTGAGCAGAGGGTAGAGAATGGAGTTCCCAATCTAGTACTAACATCTTTTTGATTCTGTCACATATACTGAATTGTAGATGACTTCACAGAGTTATAAGATATGTGGTTAATGACATTTGTGACCTCAAATCACAAAGATTTCCAAGAAAACCTCAGTATAGGACATGCTTGGAACTCCTTGGACAGAACAGTGTTGCTATTTTTCCACTGCCTCCAATGAGACCTCCCTTTATGTTACTCATTTTGTTTATAGCTGGTTGGCTAAATTAGTTAGGAGATAAAAGTCAGCTAGTTGGTGCAGTGAATAGAGCACTGGGCTTGGAATCAGGAACATTCATCTTCCTGAGCTCAAATCCAGCCTCAGACACTTACTAGCTGTATGATCCTGGGCAAGTCACTTAACACTGCTTGCCTTGGTTCTTCACCTGTAAAACGAATTGGGAGAAAGAAATGGCAAACCACTCCAGTATCTTTGTCAAGAAAATCCTAAATGGGATCATGAAGAGTTGGATGTGACTAAACAACAACACATCTTAACTTAAATATGTATATGGATATATGTGTGTATATGTGTGTATCTATATCTACATCTATATCTATATGTACATGTATACGTATAGATATATATGTGTAGGTATGTATACATTAAACAATATACAACTTTTGTTGTACAGTTTTCTCATCTGTAAAATAAGGATAATAATAGAATCTTCCTCCCAGGACTATTTGAGGATTAAATGAGACAATAATTGCAAAGTGCTTAGCACAGTACCTGGCACAAAATAATCACTATAAAATGGTAGCTATTGTCATTTTTGTTGTTGCTATTGTTACATTTGTATAATGCTTAAACATGTACAAAGAACATTTTGTCATTGCTCCTGGGAAATGTCAAAATGCACACCCCAATGATAGTAACTCAGCAGTGTCATCTTCATGTTTAAAGGAAAGCATATACCAATTAAATCAGAACTCTATTCTTTACTCAACTGAAAGGACCTGTTTCTGAATTTAAGAAATATTCTTTCATGTTCAAACTGTATCTGAGACATTGGGGTGGAATGAGAGGTGAACACAAAAGCCATTTTAGGAGTATAGCACTTTGAGGAATTACCTCTCAAAATGTATTGTACTCAGTAAAGTGGCCATAGATTCAAGGTACTTTGTAGGTTTGCAACATAGTTCACTAGCCTGAATTATTATTTATTTTTTACTATTCGTTATTTTTGAAGTATTAGTTCAAATGTGAACTGTTATTTATTTTTTATTATTCATGACTAGTTCAAATCAGAAGGATTTTAAGGAAATACTATCATCCCCACCTTCTAGTTCCTTTAAACTGACTGACATAAAAGTGGCCATATTCCCCCTTAAAGTCAACTCCTTTACTTTTTTAATAGTATTTTATTTTTTCCCCCAGTTACATGTCAGGAAATTTTTAGCATTCATTTTTGCAAAATTTCGAGTTCCGCATTTTTATCCATTCCTCACTCCCCTTCCTTCTTTCAAAAATGGTAGCCAATTTGATATAGGTTGTACATTTGCTATCATGTAAAACATTTCCACATTAGTCACCATTGTGAAAGAAGAAATGGATCAAAAGGGAAAAAAACATGAAAAAAAATAAAGTAAGAGAAAAATATAATTTGATCTGCATTCAGAGTCCATTAGCTCTTTATCTGGATGTGAATAGCATTTTCCTTCACGAGTCCGTTGTACTAATCTTGGATCATTGTGTTACTGAGAAGAGCTGAGGGGCAGCTAGGTAGCACAGTGGATAGAGCACCAGCCCTGAAGTCAGGAGGACCTGAGTTCAAATCTTGCCTCAGACCAAACACTTGACACTAGCTGTGTGACCCTGGGCAAGTCACTTCACCCCAAGTGCCCCCCCAAAAAAAATTCTAAAAAAAAAAAAGAAAAGAAGCGCTGAGTCATTCATAGTTGATCACCACACAATGTTGCTGACACTGTGTACAATGTTTTTCTGGTTTTGCTCATTTCACTTTGCATCAGTTCATAAAAGTCTTTCAGGTTTTTCTGAAATCTGCCTGTTCATAATTTCTTATTGTACAATGGAATTCCATTATATTCATATGTCACAGCTTGTTCAGCCATTCCCTTATTGATCCCCTTAATTTCCAATATTTTGCCACCACAAAAAGGGCTGCTATAAATATTTTTGCACATGTAAGTCCTTTTCTCTTTCTATGATCTCTTTGGGATACAGATGAAGGAGTGGTATTGCTGGATCAAAGGATATGTACAGTATTGTTGTCCTTTGGGCATAGCTCCAAATTGTTCTCCAGAATGCTTGGATCAGTTCACAACTCCACTAACAGGGCATTGGTGTTACAAGTTTCCCATATCCTCTCCAACATTTATCATTTTCCTTTTTTGTCATATAAGCCAATCTGATAGGTATGAAGTGTTACCTCAGAATTTGCATTTCTCTAATCAAAAGTGATTTAGAGCACTTCTTCATGTTCTTATAGATAGTTTTGATTTCCTCCTCTGAAAACTGCCTCTTTATATTCTTTGACCATTTATCAATTGGGGAATGGCTTGTATTCTTATAAATTTGACTCAGTTCTCTATATATTTGAGAAATGAGGCCTTTATCAGAGATATTTGCTATAAAGATTATTTCTCAACTTTCTGCTTTCCTTCTAATCTTGGTTGCATTGGTTTGCTTGTACAAAAGTTTTTTAAAAAAATTAATATAATCAAAATGATCTTATTTTGCATTTTGTAATGTTCTTCATCTCTTGTTTGGTCATGAATTCTTCCCCTCCCCATAGATCTGACCTGTAGACTATTGCTTGGTCTTCTAATTTGTTTATGGTATTATCCTTTGTGTCTAGATTATGCACCCCACGTTGACCTTACCTTGGCATACAGTATGAGATCTTGGTCTATTCCTAGTTTGCATCCTATTATTTTCCAGTTTCCTCAGAACTTTTGTCAAATAGTGAGTTCTTATCCCCAAAGCTGCAGTCTTTGGGTTTATGAAACATTAGGTTACTATGGTCATTGACTACTGTGTCTTGTGTACCTAATCTATTCCACTGATCCACCACTCTATTTTTTAGCCAGTACCAGATAGTTTTGAGGATTACTGCTTTATACTATAGTTTGAGATCTGGTATTGCTAGGCCACCTTCTCTTTTATTTTTTTTTATTGATTTCTTTGATATTTTTAATCTTTTATTTTGTCAGATGAATTTTGTTGTAATTTTTTCTAGCTCTATCAAATAATTTTTAGTAGTTTGATTAGTATGGCACTGAACAAGTAAATTAGGCAGAATTATCATTTTTATCATAATGGCTTGGCTTATCCATGAGCAATTGATATTTTTCCAGTTGTTTAGATCTGACTTCACTTGTGTGAAAAGTATTTTGTAATTGTACTCATATAGTTCCTGGGTTTGTCTTAGCAATTAGATTCCCAAGTATTTTATATTGTTTATAGTTATTGTAAATGGAATTTCTCTTTCTATCTCTTGCTACTGGGCTTTGTTGGTCATATATAGAAATGTTGATAATTTATGTGAGTTTATCTTAAATCTTGCAACTTTGCTAAAGTTGTTAATTATTTCAAATATTTTTAGTTGATTCCCTAGGATTCTCTAAGTCATATCATTTGTAAAGAATGATAGTTTTGTTTCCTCATTGTCCATTCTAATTCCTTTGATTTTTTTCTTCTCTTATTACTATAGCTAACATTTCTAGTACTATATTGAATAATAGTGGTGATAATGGACATCCTTGCTTCATTCCTGATTTTATTGGGAAGGCTTCTAGCTTATACCCATTACATATAATGCTTGCTAATGGTTTTAGATAGACACTGCTTATCATTTTAAGGAATGCTCTCTTTTTTTCCTATGCTCTCTAGTGTTTTTAATAGAAATGGATGCTGTATTTTATCAAAAGCTTGTTCAGCATCTATTTAGATAATCTTATGATTTCAGTTGGTTTTGTTATTGATATGGTCAATTAAGCTTATAGTTTTCCCAATATTGAACCAATCCTGAATTCATGGTATGAATCCCACCTGGTCATAATGTATAGTCTTTGTGACATATTACTATAATCGCCTTGCTAGTATTTTGTTTAAACTTTTTATATTGAAATTTTTGGGGAAATTGGTCTATAATTTTCTTTCTGTTTTAGTTCTTCCTGGTGTAGGCATTAGCACCAGAGTTTTGTAGGACTCCTTCTTCACCTATTTTCCTAAATAGTTTACACAGTATTGGAAGTAGTTGTTCTTTAAATGATAGAATTCACTTGTAGATACATCTGGCCTTGGGGATTTTTTTTCCCTAAGGAGTGCATTAATGGCTTGTTCAATATCTTTTTCTAAGCTGGAGTTATTTAGGAATTCTATTTCCTGATTTGTTAAATTAGGTAATTTATATTTTTATAGATATTCATATATTTCACTCAGATTGTCAGATTTATTGGCATATAATTGGGCAATTTCTTAATGATTGCTTTGAATTTTTCATCACTGGTGGTGATTTTGCCCTTCTCATTTTTGATAGTGGATGTTTGGTTTTGTTCTTTCTCTTTTTTATCAAATTAATTAATGGCTTACCTATCTTATTGCTTTTTTTCCCATAAAACCATCTCCTAGATTTATTTGTTAGCTCAATAGTTTTTGTTTTGTTTTACTTTCAATCTTACTAATCTCACCTTTAATTTTCAGAATTTCTAATTTGGTGCTCAATTGGGGATTTTTAATTTGTCCTTTTTCTAGTTTTTGTTAAATTGCATGCCCAATTCATTGATTTCCTTCTATTTTGTTGATGTAACCATTTAGAGATATAGATTTTCCCATAAGTACTGCTTTGGCTACATCCCATAAATTTTGGTATGTTGTCTTATTGTTGTCATTCTCTTTAATGAAATTATTTGTTGTTTCTTTGATTTGTTCTTTGACCCACTTATTCTTTAGGATTAGGTTATTCAGTTTCCAATTAAATTTTCCTCTATCTTTCCACTGTCCTTTGTTGAATGTGATTTTTATTGCATTATGATATGAAAAGGATGCATTTAATATTTCTGCCTTTCTGCATTGGATTGTGAGGTTTTTATGCCCTAGTACATGGACAATTTTTGTGTAGATGTCATGTACTACTGAGAAAAAGGTATGTTCTTTTCTGTCCCCATTCAGTTTTCTCCAGAGGTCAACCATATTTAACTTTTCTAAAATTCTATTCATCTCCTTAACTTCTTTCTTGTTGATTTTGTGGTATGATTTATCTAATTCTGAGAGGGGGAGGTTAAGGTCCCCCACTAGTATAGTTTTGCTGTCTATTTCTTCCTGTATCTCCATTAACTTCTTCTTTAAGAATTTGGGTGGTTTACCACTTGGTGCATATATGATTAGTAATGATAAGACTTCATTGTCTATGGTACCTTTTTAGCAGGATGTAGTTTCCTTCTTTATCTTTTTTAATTATATCTATTTTTGGCAAGGTAGGGAAAAAAACCAAAAGTCAAAATTTCTGTGTCCATTACCATTGAGATAAGAAAGGCAGACACAATTAAACATACACACATACACACACACAGTACTGGGGAGGGGGAATGATAATGCTGAGAATTCCTCCACTGGTTTAATGAATAAACTTTATATGAAATGCAAAGGAAGTTTTACAGCATCTCTTAGCTCTGGAATTGGGAATGTGCTACAAAAATATAGCTTCTAGAGAAAACTGGAAAGAGAATATTATGAAGGAATCATATACTGTGTCCCTCTGTTTTGGGTTTCTTATAACCATTAATCACATTAAAGTGATAAGTCAACATACATTTGAAGTGCCTTCTATGTGCTAGGTAGTGGGGATATAAAGACAAAAATAGGACAGTCTTCAGGGAACTTTAATATACTTTAATCTATTTGGGAGATGCAATATGCTCATAGATAAGTAAATAAAAAATTGTATACAAAATTTGAAAAGTAAATTGGAGGCACACCAATGTCTAGGGTCCCTTGCATGAGATGAAACTTAGCTGAGATGTGAGGTAAGTGGGGATTTTTAAGGGGAGAGAGAGAGAGAGAGAGAGAGAGAGAGAGAGAGAGAGAGAGAGAGAGAGAGAGAGAGAGAGAGAGAGAGAGAGATGTTATACCCTGGAAACATTGGCTAAAGCTAGATGGTGAAGGCCTTTAAGTGTCAAATTAAAGAGTTTGTATTTTATCTTGAGATAATAAAGAGGAACTGACTTTTCTTGAAGAGTGGACTAACATTGTCAGACCTGTCTTTTAGCCATATATTTTCCAAGTATGTAGTAGATGGGTTAGAAAGTGGATGGAGTGGGTTCAGAAAGACAAATTAGGAAGCTATTGCAAAAACTCAAGATAGATATGATGAGGACTTGAACTTGGATGTCTCTTTCCCATTTGGGAAGAGAACACAATCATAGGCCTCTGACTTTCTGGCAATATTATGCGTCAATAGGGCAGGAGAAAAGTACATAAAAGAAGACAGAGGCTACCTGTTCTAAAAATAAATTGTTTTAATTAGACCACACCTATCATGTCCAATTTGGGTACCATTTTATAAGGGGACAAGCTGGAAGGAATATACAGCATGGCAAAAAGGATGATGAGAGTTGTAGAATCCACTGACATCTTAGTATCTATTGAAGGAGCTAGGTATGGAACTGAAAAAGAAAATGTTTGGGAGGTACATAATTGAAACCTCTAAATACTTGCTCAGTTGTCATGTGGAAGGGGAAAGGGGTCATTCTGACATAGATTTACATGTACACTCACTCTAACCATGAGTGCACTTGTGATATCCATAGCCTTAACAAAGTACAATGACTCTGTCATTATTTCCTTTGAAAATTATGAATTATTCCTTTAGTTTACATACATCATTTATTTATACATAATGACTTTGAGACTTTTACTAGGAATTTAAGTCAAGATCAATGTTTTGTAATTTGCAGAATCTGTTCTTTTGCTTTTATTTTTAAAATCAATACAGTATTTAAATGTTCTGTAATCATGCAGTACCATTGCAATTTTTTTTCCAGAGATTACTAGACAATACTCAGCCAGTTATTGAATTATTCTAGTATGTAATTAATTGGCACCTGATGACTTGAACTCATCAAGGATGGTTAGTTGCTCTCTCATATTCTCCCTATTTATAGGGAGTTTCAACTCCCAGTTATAAAATGTTTGGATCCATCTTTTCCAGTTCAAAGATAATTGTCCTTGGGAGAAAAAAAAAACAGAAGCAAAAAGAAATGAGTAGTTCTGCCTTCTCTCTGTTATCAGTTATCATTTACTTATCTATATAACCTTTGATCCATCTTTTCCCCAGATACAATGAAAAATCTCACCCTTTTATTGTCTCCTTACATATTTCATCATGTAGTATACCACCATAATTATCCTCTATCATTAAGGAATCCATTTCATTATATTCATTCATTGCATTCTAGTAGCCACAGCTCTTTTTCCAACTTGGGAAGACGGTTGGAAAACACTTCAAAACATTTTTGTATTTTAATGGAAGTTTGCTTACTTTACTAGTAAACTTGGATCTTTGATCTCAGACTTTCGGATACCTGCTCTGATAACATAAACTCTCAACCATTCCACATCTCAATTTCTGTAACTCATGAATAAATCTCCAGGGGAGTCTACCCCATTTTCTCGGTGTCCTTCCTCTGGGTCACTTGATGTTGCATGGATACCAGTTGAACATTCAAACCATCACTCTCTCTTGATACATGACCAATACATGTAGTCACTACATGTAATATACTACATTGTAGTGTATTGACTAGAGTGCTAGACTTGGAGTCATGATGACCTGGGTCTAAATACTGCCCCAGTCTCTTCCTATTTGTGTGCTCAGTGTCCAATCCCCTTTCCTCTCTAAGCTTCATTTTTTTCCTCATCAGTAAAATGAGAGATTGAACCAAAGGATGTCCAAGGTTCATTCCAGTTCTAAATATCTGATCTTTTGCTAGTAATTCATTTCTTTGATGGTTGCTTTTAGGCTCGATCCCTTTCAATTCTTTGTTGGGAATATGTTGCATTCTATTCTGAGCCACTTTGTGCTTCTATGTTGCCCTGTGATGTCTAGACATTTTAATTCTTTGGAGACTACACTACTCCATGCCTTGTAGCTATATACCGTCAAGAGAAAAATATCAGTGATAAAAAGACGATCTTTTTTTTTTTAAACAAGGAGAAGCTTAGGGTTATTAAAAGCACTGTACAATTTCCTACAGATAATCTGGCCTGCTTCCCTTCTACTATTCCCTTCTGGAACCAATTTATGCCATTCAGAGATTCTATTTAAGAAAAACCACTTCTATGCATTGTCCATCTAATTCCATATTGGAGTCTGGAATTAGGTAGTCTTTATTCGCAACAAAATTAACCACATATGATGATAAAGAATTCTTGTTTAATATATAAAAAGGAATGAGAGAAAATTTAAAACAGTAACATGAAAAAAAGTTACCTTGGTCACCTCCTCATGCAGTTAGCCATTGATATTCTTCTTCCTTCTTTCTCCTTCCTTCCCTCCTTCGTCTTCTTCCTTTCTTTCCCCTTCATGGGTCACACTCTTCTATGATCATGAGTGACAGGTTCTTAATAAATATTGGTTGAATGATTGCTTTATATGTTACCATGAATTTTGTTGGGTTCTGAGATAAAAATTGTGATTTTCAAATGCCAAGGATTTTCAATTACTTAACATTCATTTTTTTTCAGAGTAATGTAACTAACACACGTGTCTGCTCTATAAAGAAAGAGTTCTTTGATGAAATGTTGTTTGGGAAATATAGTTTAAGGGATAGACCCAGGAATGCAGGAGAAAGGTGGGAGACTTCTTCTGAAGGAATAGTGGATGGCTGCTTTTTTAAAGTTAGCGTGAGATCTCTGAGAGACTTCAAGTGTTATGTGTAATACATCATTTCACACTAGCATTTTTTCATTCTTGAGATCTGAATTCTGAAATTTCATTTTGATAGTAAAATGTTCCCTCTATTTGGGTACATTGCATTTTTCTTCTTGAGGTATTTTTAAGGTCTTTAAAAATGTGACCTCCTGTGAATTACTGACAATGATAGTATGTTAGGTCAAAGATTACATTCTCCCATGCAGTATGTTATATTTCTTTGCATAGAACTCTATGACATTATACACTGCTTTTCTAACAGTAGGAATTCATTTTAACATAAGCTTCAAACTTTTTTACTTGGTCTCCCTTGGAATCAATGAAGATTTGCAAAAAATGTCTAGGCCAGTTAGAGGGTGCAATATCTTCTGGGGAGGAAGAGGATTAAGAATGCAGCCTGTGGCCATAGAACAGAGCAAAGCTAATTGGACCACTTGGGGATATGGAACCTGTGATTATGACCTCATTAGTTCAATTGAACTAACAAGACATAAAAATTTTCACACATGTACATATCTCTAGGAAAAATGGAGGTATTGGTCATGTCTGGGTTTTGAGCTCTTAATATGCCTTCCAGCTCACTTCAGCTCACTCTTCTCCTAGAGAAAAATACCTGATAAATTGGTTCCCAATAATGTGGTTAATGATTTCTTGCACTACCCCTCAAGAAGCATTTGAATTTTTATAAAAGAGCCTTGAGGAATAATGCTTAGCCTCTAGTAAAATGTAAACCTCTTCATGAAGGAATAGGGTTTTTTTCCCCCCTTTTTGTCTTTGAATCTCTAGTTCCAAGTACATTGACTTGCATATGGTAGGTGATGATAAATGTTTGCTGACTTCATCTGACATGCCTAATCCAGAAGAATCAAACCCTGTGGTGAAATTTCAGCAAACAGTGGGAAAAGTATTTGTGGTAAGGAGCTTTCCTAGTGTTCAAATCATTATACATGACATGACTCCATTTGTAGGAATTTCCTCATACTTCAAAATGCCATGTGAAAACAGCTGCTATCTTCTAATCTTCTGTAGTGTATCTGGTCCTAGATATATATAAATATTAAGGTACCATTGCATATTGGAAAGAATGCTAAAGACCTGGGTTTGAATCCAGCTCTAGTATTTAGTGCTTGTTTAAATGTGGTCAAATCATATAACTTCTTTGTGACTCTATTTCTTCATTTGTGAAGTGGGAACAGAGCTAAACTAGATGGACTCTTTGGTCCCTTCTGATGATAATTCTGTGATTAACTAATTGAAGATCATTTACACTATCTTTGTTTTTCTTTTATTATAGCTATGTTAAAAAAAATAACTCCTGTTGTCTACTAAAACTTCTGATTAAAATTAGCTTCCTATACTTACTGTTACTTATTCATTGAAACAGTAATAATAAGAGTTGGTGTTGATATAAGGACCTAAATCTTGCAAAGCACTTTACAAAGATTTCTTTTGAAACATACAATACCTTTGTCATGTAGGTAATACGTATAAAATTATACCTCTTTCCTAGTTGAGGAAACTAAGAAAGGTGGAGTGCCTTACAGAAGATCATAGTAATAATCAGTACCATGCCTAGGGTAAGTGGTTGGATCTTATAGTAGCTAGCAAAGTGAAATATATGTGTAGGGACAGCCTAGAGCTAGTCATAGGAGGGCTGCATTGTACCACTATTATTGTTTGTGAGAGGTTTTGTAAAAGGGGATATTTAAGGAGCAAGAAGGGCTACTAATGGTTGCCAGTGGATAATTAGATGGCTCAACTTTGGCTCAGCAAGGAAATTTTAACTGTTGACAGTTAAATTGTGCCTTCATGGCTTGTGGTGATTGTGGTTTTATGGTCTGAGGATGCTGGGAGGCATCCTTGATGTGAGCCTTGATGTGGTCCAACTTATGAAGAAATTTTTGAATATGTGTATTAATACCCTAGGTATTTCACTTCAGTAAGGTCATTCTTAGCCTCAACTATATCTCTGGCAAGGACATGATCTAAATTTGCACTATTATTTCTTTCTTTCTTTTTTTTTTTTTGGTGAGGCAATTGGGGTTAAGTGACTTGCCTAGAGTCACACAGCTAGTAAGTGTTATGTGGCAGATTTGAACTCAGGTCCTCTTGACTCCAGGGCTGGTGCTCTACCCACTGCACTACTCAGCTGCCCCTGCACTATCATTTTGAGGACATGTTTGAGGGCCTCACATATAACAGTATTGAAATAATAAGACTGATGTGATAGTGGTTTATTGTTATTGGATGACCAAGTCTTGACTGAATTTGCTGTCATGATGCTGAACAAATCTGGGTTGATTAATAAAATATGTAGACAGAAAATCTATGAATTTGAGTTAGGGAACAGGAGACTGCAGCAAAGAGGGAGAAGGTTTTTTAATGTTCCTAGAATCTGAGGGAAAGGAAATTTAGCAATTGATGGAGAGTTATTATTGGAGTCAGGAATACCTGTGTTCAAGTACCTCCAGTGATGCATACTTGTTGTGTGATCCTGAGTGAATCAACTCACCAAACCATGCTCTACTTAGACTACAAGCTTCCTGAGAGTAGGTACTATTGTTGTTGTGGGTTTTCTTTCTTTCTTTTTTTTTTTTTGTATTTTTTTCTATCCTCGGTGCTTAGTACAGCCTTTGGCACCTAATAGAAGCCTAATGAATGCTTGCTGATTGATTGACTGACTGACACCTTCAACATATGTAGAAACAGGTCCAAAGAGGACGCATGATTCTGCCAATATCATAAACCATGTTAGGGAGAGAGATAAATGAGAACCTGAGTTGCCTGATGCCTAGGCCAGTGCTCTTTTCAATATACCAAATGTAAGAACCTTTAGATTAAGAATTATTTCACTACTTTCCAGCATATCAAATGTAAGATCCTTATTAAGAATTATTATTATTTTTTATTCTAAGGACCTAGGACTGTTCCTGGCACATGGTAGCTAGTTAATACATGTTTCTTGCTGTATTCATTGACTACACTGCCTATACATGAAAATGGAGATAGGACTTTTGGTGGCATTGAGATCCCAAGACAAAAGGGGATGGTGAATAGAAGACTTGAGGGCCACCAGTTACAAATTCTATTTGATAATTTTTTCCTAAGGTATAGGAAATGAAATGAGGATAGGGTAGGAAAGGGAGCTGTGCTATATTCCTGAGGCTATATTCACAAAAATGATACCTAGGTACCTTGGATGACCCTTCCTTTTTATATGGGTAAGGGGAGAGTGTAATTGAGGACATGGATGGGTTTTCATTAGATTGAGATTGTCCTTTAAGTATGAACATGTGATTCTTTTAGACAAAATAAGTGAATGACTCCATACCCAGATGTTGATTCATTTCATTAATGTACAAGCACATTATGTGTTACAAACAATGAATCACCAGCCTTCAAAGCACATAAGCTTTGAATTCTCCTGTTACTTCTCACTTCATACTAAAAGCTCAGAAGCCTCTGCTCACTGGTCACTGTCCTATTTTGGCAATGCTACTCTCCAAGGCTTGCCCTCTTCTGGCCTCATCCAATCTATATTCTCTACAATACATCAGGGTCAGACCTAATTTCCAAGCAAATTAATCATTCAACCAACATTTGTTAATCTCTTGCCATATGAAAGGCACTGTGCTAAGCACTGGGATTAAAATGAAAAAAGGAAAAAGAATCTCTGTCCTCAAGGAGCTTACATTCAAAAGGAGGGGGACAATATATACATAAGTAGGTACATATACAGAGTAAATGGAAAATGCTTTTAGAGGAGATAGTGCTAGCTGGTTGGGAAGAAGGAAAAGTCTTCTGTAGGAGGGTAACTGTGCTACTTTATTATAAGGGGCACCTCAGAACCTTGGCTTCAATTTTTCCTCGTGTGAAACTTTTAGAGACCAATTATTATTTTCTCTTTCTTTCTCATACTATTAATTTGTGTAATAAAATAAAATAGCATAATAGAATAAATCACTACAGAATATATTATTGTAACATTTCCATGATAAAAAATATAACTATAAATAACTATATAACTATACACGCACACACACATGTATACATACATATATACACACATATAATTATACTCCCATTCAAAGGGTTTAGGATATGTAATATATCTATATCTATCTATCTATCTATCTATCTATATATGTATATGATATACATATTTGTATGCACACATTTTTATATTTATTTATGGCTCTTCCCTAAAACATTGCTAACTCATGTTTTAGGGAGTAAATAGGATAGGCTTCCTAATGAATTTCTTTGCTTTTGTGAAAAAAAAACTGAATGAATGAATAAAGCATGTTTAACTATGCAAAGCTCTGTTTGCAAACGAAAGAGCAATTAGAAGAATCTCATAGACTGAATTATTTGTTACTCATTCCAAATATAGGGAAGAATGCCTCACCTAGAACCAGATGATCTTGGTTCATGACATAGTTCTACCACTTGACAATTTCAGGAAGTAACTGAACCTGAGCCTAAGTTTCATAAAGGAAGAAATAAAAGATAGTATTTGTACTATCTTACATGCAGTAAAGGTTGTGAGGCTCAAATAACAAAATGCCATGTAAATTCAAACTGCTCTTATTTTCTAGGCCACACACATAAGTTCCCTCTTTCCAAAACAGTGTTCTAGAATAAGGCTGCCAGAGTACTTTTCAGTTTTATTATGAGCAGCATTGGAGTATGCCAAAGAATACTTGCCCAGGTACCTATAAAGTAATCAGACTTAAGGAACTGAAGCATGATCATGATTTTATCCTTATTACCACCTTTCTTAGTAGTCTGACAATCATGGGAATTTATCTGACCTATTTTTGGGAGGAAATACAAACCCCTTTAGGAAAGAAAGTGAATTAGATTGACGTTGGAGAAAGAAAACTTTGCTGTCTGAATGTCACTGTGTCCTGATTTCAGCAATTTTTTTTCAGAACACAGTGAATCCAAAGAACTTTTTAAAATATGCCTTAGTCAAATCTCCAATATGATAATAGTTAAGGGCCAGTAATTTTGACTTTGGGTCTTGGAAAAATTCTAGGATACAGTATTAAAAGGATGATTAGGGAATAGCTAGAAAAGGAGAACAAAAAAATGTCAGAGATCATATCATTTCACCAAGGACAGATCCTACCAGCCTAAGCTAATTTTCTTTTTTTACCAAGTAATTAACCAGATTGATCATGGTCATTCTTTACCTATTCCACTGGATTTATTTTTGTCCTGCTTCCTTACTGAAGTTATTGATTATCCCAATTAGTTTCATCACTGATCTGCTATCCTTTTCTAAGTACACCATCCTGCCATCTACTCAAGATGATGATTTTTGTTTCTTCTTTGCCGGATTCTATACATTTAATTTATTCTATTGCTATATTTTTTGCTATAATATTTCTAAAATCATCTTAAACTATAAGAAGAAGGGGGAAATTCTTAGTTCATTCTCGTTTGTTCTGAGAATGTTTTTAGTGTGTTTCCATTGCAAACAAAGCTAGTGCTTGGGTCTATATTTTTGCTTTTTATCAGAATAAAGAACTCTTCCATGCCTATTCTTTTTAGGGTAATTAGAAAATATAAGTGAATGTTATATTATTGCCAAAAGCTTTTTTCCACATGAATTAAAAATATTGTGAGAATTTACTATTTGCTATTTATATGATCAATTATTCTAATTTTTTCTCAATGTTATTCCTTGTGTCTTTTTTGTAAATATGACTTGGCAATAGGAAATATTATCCTGACATATTTTATAGTTTCCTTGAACAGATCTTATTAAAAGTTCTTGCTTCAATGACCATTAATAAGACTGGTCTACAGTTCTTTTTCTATTTTGTATTCCTCTGTTTAATAGATCAGAATTATGCTTTTATCATATAAGCAATTTTACAGAGTGCTTTCTGTCTTTATTTACTAAAACTAACTGTTGTAGTGCAGGGATTAATTACTCTTTAGATGTTTTCTACAGTTTACTTGTCAGTTCATTTAGGTCAGGATATTGTTTTTCTCCCATTTATTTGTTTTAAATTGTGTCAGTCCATTCATGGCTTGCTTAATATTTTTTCTGAGATTGGTTTAAGATATCTTTTTTTTTTAATGTGTTAATTTGGACTTTTTTTCTTAGATTTTATAGATGTTAATCAGCTTTTAAAAATCAGTTTTCTGGGCATTTATTTTGTATCGTAGTTTAGGATGATTCTATTTCAGTTATACTATTGTGAATTTACCTTCTTCTTTTTTGTTGTTGTTTTCTATTTCTTTTTCCTTGGGCAGGTTAGTTAATGGCTTGTTGATTTTGTTATTAGATTTGGTAAAGAAAAAGACTCTTAATTTCGTTTGTCAGGGATGTCCCTCACCCTCCATTTTCATGTTTCTATTTTTCTCTCAGAATCTCAATAAATTTTTCTTATGTTGTTTAATAATTGAACTATTTTTAATCCAACTAATTGCAAGCTTGCCCATCAATCCCATTTTCTATTTTGTTAAAACATATTTTTTATGTTGTTAATACATTTTCTATTTTGTTAATACTTTATTAGCTCAGAGGTGAGGAACTTGTGGCTTTGAGGACATATGTGGCCCTCTAGGTCCTCAGGTGAAGCCCTTTGATTGAATCCAAACTTCACAGAACAAATTGCCTTGGATTTGTTTGGATTCAGTCAAAGGCCCCAGTTGAGGGCCTACAGGCCACATGTGTCCTCAAGTCCACAAGTTCCCCACCTCTGCTTTAGCTGAATCTCATGAGTTTTGATATTGTGTCACATTGTTATCACTATTTTAACCTAATAATTAATTTTTTATGTATTTGTTCTTTAACCCATTAGTTGCTCAAGATGTCATCACCTTGTCTTTTTTATGTTTGTATCTTTTAACCATATTTCCTTTATTCAATTCTGTTTTTTAAAAATTATTTTATGATTAGTAAATGACGCTATTCTTCTTTCCAACATTAAGTATATGTATTCTTTATCATTCCAGTTTAGAATTTCCTACTGTCTGGAAGAAAGTAGGCATAGATGTTGTAACTTCTCATACTGTTTACTAAGATAAACTTATAATGAGTGAATGATTTAGACGTAAAGGCTGATATAATAAACAAATGAGGGGGGCACAGGAAAAAAATACCTCTCAGATCTATGGATAAGGGTAGTGTTCAAGGCCAAAAAAAAAATAGAGATGATCAAAGGAAGTAAAATGGGTAATTGTGATAGTATGAAATTTTTAAAAAAATGCACAAACAACCCACTGCAACCCAAATTAGAAGGAAAACAGGAAACTGGGAAAATAATCTACAGCAAGTTTCTCTTATATTGGTCTCATTTCTCAAAAATTTGGCTCATATTGAGCCAAACATAAAAATAATAGCCATCCCAAAATTGATAAATGGTCAAAAGATAGAAACAAGCAGTTTTCTGAAGAAGAAATCAAAACTATCAATAGTCATATGAAAAAAAATGCTTTCAATCACTAATAATTAAAGAAATATAAACTAAAACAACTCAAAGGTACTACTTCACCCATCTCAGATTGGCTAAGATCATAGAAAAGGAAAATGACAAGTGCTGTGCATGTGAAAAAATAGGGAAAGTTAATGATGTTGCTGGAGCTGTGAACTGGTCCAAACATTTTTGAGAGCAATTTGGAATTATGCCCAAAGGACTATAAAACTGTGTATAGCCTTTAACCCAAGAAAACCACAACTAGGTCTGTACTCCAAAGAGATTAAAGAAAAAGAAAAAAAGAGCAAAAATATTTGGCTCAACAAGTTGTGGTATGTGATTATGATGAAATACTATTGTGATGTAAGAAATTATGAAGAGAATGGTTTCAGAAAAGCTTGGGAAGAATTATGTGAACTGATGCAAGGTGATGCAAGAATGAGGAGAGCACTATATCTAGTAACTACAATCTTATAATGATACTCAGCTGTGAAAGACTCTAGCTACTCTTATCAATAAATTATTCTCAGTTCCAAAGGACTTATAATGAAAAATGCTGTTCACTTTCAGAGAGACAACTGATGAACTCGGAGTATAGATTGAAGCATATTTTTCACTTTCTCCTTGCTTTTTCTTTGCAATATGGCTAATATGGAAAAATGTTTTGCTTGACTTCATGTGTAATTGGTATCATATTTCTTGCCTTCTCAATGAGTAGTGGACAGGTGAGAATTTGGAACTGAAAATTAAAAAAAAAAAGCTTCCACAAGTTACTTAAGTCTATTTTTCCATCAGTTCATTAAAGTTTATATTTTCCTCTTTGTTTATCCTTCTTTTAGATTTGTCTGATTTAGAGAGAATATTAAAGATTTATATAATCTTTTTCCTCACCTTAACCACATGAAAGAATGAAAGACTTCAACAGGACATGGAGATTGTAATGATTCTGATGACTAAGGGTGTGTGTGTGTGTGTGTGTGTGTGTGTGTGTGTGTGTGTGTTAGAAGGGGGATTTTGGCCATGGAGGGTCATGAGACAGTTGTGGATGATTTAGTATCATAAAGTACTCAGTTTTAGTGTGCTAGGTGTCTGGTTCAAAGTAAATACAATGATGATGTCGCGATTGAGTTAGAATTAAATTAGTCAGAGACCTTAACAGAAGGGTAAACTGAGGCAGATCTTCAAACAAGATACCATGAGCAGGGGCATGCTGCCTCTCAATAAATGGGTCGGTGTCTTGCCTCCACTTATGCCATAGACCCTGAACAAAAGGACAACTCCCCTTTAGGAGTTTTAGGAAGTATAGGACAAAGAGCAGAACAGTTTTGATGATATCTGGAATTAAGGGCAACATGATTGGTTACAAAGTTGAAGTACAGGGAACAATATGATTGGTTGGAAGCTTGGTAATGGGGGCTAGCAACGACCCCTCTTCTTTTCTCATGAGACTAAGAAGTATTCTTTGAGTCCAGGTATGAGATAGCGGCCCCAAGCTTTTGCACAGCGAATAGACATCCTTGAAGTATAGCATGGTGGTATAAAGATATCAGGCCCAACTCCCTTGCTTTCACACATTCTCCAAAGTCAGTTAAATTTCTTAAGGCAGAAGAAATGGATTGTTAAACTTAACCCGTTAAAGGCCAGCTGAACTCTGAACTCTATTCAGAGACAAAGAACTACAACTTATGCAGTTTATAGGACAAAGGTAGCTATAGGACAAAATCAATTAATTGTAAATGGGATCAATAAGAAAATAATGCAGGATCAATCTTAATCTTTTCAATGACACCTGAAAGCATATAAGGAGGAGTTGCTATCTGAAAGGAGCAAAGAGGTAATGAGATTATATCCACTACTTGGCTATGGAGAAACACTACCACCTCAAGAAATATGAAAAAGCTCTGAAGCATGTGAGAGGATTGATGTAGACTGAATTCCAAAATAGCCAGGAGCTAGAAGCTTACCAAGCTTCCAACCAATCATATTGTTCCCTGTACTTATTAATTTATTTTCACAATTTATCTGACTTTTATGAAGCTTAGTCCTTATCCTTTCTATGCAGATTTAATGCCTATGGTAAACATATCTTTGATCAATTTTTATCATCAAATTTTTGTTGCCTCATCTAAGATTATAATTGTAAATCCTACTTTTATATGGTTGCTTGAAGTATAAAATATTTGGATTCATCCCCTCATTTTCACTCTGAATGCTTCAAATGAATTTTTATATTCTGCAGATTTGGGAGCTCTTTGCTTCTTTATTCATTCCTCCATTTTTTATCTATTAGATAATTTAATTCGTTCATATTTAGCATTATAACTCTTGAGTTTGCATTTTCTTCTGCAAAATATGCACATACACACAAAAATATGCACATACACATTCACATATTCCCTACCCTTTAAATAAGCACTTAGTCGCTATCAACCATTTTGTTTATATTGATCTGAACCTGATCTCCTGCCCCTTCCCCCAACTAACTTTTTTTTTGGAGGTGATTTTATTTATTTTATTCTGAACTTAAGAAATGAAACAAGCATTTTCATAACATAGTAGAATAGAAAAAAAGATGATTGTATGTGAAACTGCAAATCTTTTATGTACAATTTGTTATTCCTTTTAAACATATGATAAAGTTATCATGTAACTTTTTTTCTTCTCACCCCCTCCCACCCTAGAGATGGCTACCATTAGACACAAATGTGTGTGTGTGAGTACATATATCTATATATCTATGTATCTATATATCTATATATCTATATGTAAAACCATTCTATATATACTTCTACTTATCAGTTCTTTCTCTGGCTGCAGATAGAATCTTCTTCATATGTTCTCGTCCTTTTAATTACCAGGCCTAATCCCCTATTCTTTATTTGCTTTTATTGTTATTTTTCTCTCTTTTGTTTTTCTTATTTTTCCTTTCTCTAACTCAGGTAAGAGTAGAATTATATTTCTGCTGAGATGGCTCTTTTTTTCAAATGTTTATTTATTTCTCTTCTTCAGTCAAGTTTTGTCCAACTTTATAAATTTCTGATGTTTTTTTTTTCCTGTGGTGTTCTTGGGATAAATGTACATCTTACCATCAATCTTGTCCTTTCTGAAGGCCTAGCACTGTTGCTGTCCTCTCCTAGCTTTTACATGTCCTCTGTTCTCTCAAACCACTGGGATTGAATGAGGTCTGTAAACCTCAATGAGTGAAGGGGTCGAGTTGTGACAGTACTATAAGGAAACTCTAGGAGTCTAGTTAAGACAATTTTTACCTTTTTAAGTTCCACTCTCCTGGGTTCCACTTCTAGTTATGCTGACTCTGAAGGCATTTACTGGATGACATTTAGGATATTGTTGGGAAGGGAAACTTTTCTGTGTAGCTTTTACAATAAATTGGATTTCTTTCCCATCTTGATTTCACTGTGCTGCTGGCTGCCTGTTTATTCCTGTAGAGTATTAAGATGTTAAAACAATATCTCGACATCTGTTCCCTATCTCTTCTTCAAACTTTCAACTCCTGAGATCCATTGTCCTTCATGGCTACCCCCTTTCATTTTCCTGATGTGAAGATTTCTCTTTATTCAAGTCAAGTAAGAATAACTCTGAGGTTGAACTTGCCTTATTTGAAGTTGTGGAGTCACATCTGTTGAAAGAATTTGTTTTGCTTGCCTATGCATATTTGTTTTAATTAAAAATATTTCTTTATTTTCTTCCCTCTCTCCCTTCCTCCCATCTTCCTTCCTTCCTTCCATCTTTCTCCCTCCCTTCCTCCCTCCATTGCTTCCTTCCTTCCCTCCATCACTTTCTTCTTTTCTTCCTTCTTGCCTTTCTGCCTTCTTTCCTTTTGCAATAAAAGGGGGTAGTGGGAGTGAGAGAAAACAAAAATTTGTTAATTAAAAAAAATAAAGATTTAAGAATTCACAGGCTTTGATTCCCCCATTGGGGAAGGAGGAGGGGAATGGAATTTCCATCAATTCTAAAGGTAGATCACTAATACTGAAGCTGCCACAAGGGGAGACAGTGTTGCTCTGAGCCTTCACTGTTACTAGTCATGAATTGAGGGAGGAAGGGGCATGGTAGGAAACACATAGCTTCCTCCTGAGTTAGGACCAGGGATCTTCTGGAACAATGCCAAGGAATTAACTCCAAGAGTCAGTGCCTGAAATTGCAAGAGCCAAAAAGGAATTTGAAATTACTCCCAAGTCAAAGAGGCCATGAGATCTGGGTGGCGGCTTGTGGCTGTGCCATGGTATAAGCTGGTGGTGAGGAGATGGCAGGAAAATAGTGCCTGGAGCAAGTGGCTGGTGAGGTGATCTTTAGTCTGTAAGAATTAGCTTGGAGCAGATTCTTTCAGTTTTCTTTTTCCTGTATTTATTGTATATGCAGCATTTTGAAAGCAAGGAAAAAATTTAAATTTGAAAATCCAACAGATATATGGAGACAGGTAAGATGTACAGGGAGAAAAAAGAATAGTTTATTGCAGGGTAGATAGGGGGAAATGTTTCTTGATCACATAGCTGGGTGCCAGAGTGGTGAATTTTGAGTCTCTTTGCTTGTTTGTTTGATTCCAACTGTTAATATTTTAAAATTATTTAATATATTTAGTCATTGCAGCCAGGTTCATGCATTGTTCTTTTTTAAATCTATTTTAAATTTATTTATTTAGTTAGTTTTACTTTTCAATATTCACTTCCACAACATTTTGAGTTCCAAATTTTCTCCCCATCTTATCCCTCCCTACACCCCAAGATGGCATGCATTCTGTATACCTCTTCCCCTAATCTGCCCTCTCTTCTATCTCACCCCCTCCTGTAGGGCAGGATAGATTTCTATACCCCGTTTCTTGTATTTGTTATTTCCCAGTTGCATGTGAAAACAGTTTTTTAAACAAGTACTTTTAAAACTTTGGGTTCCAAATTTTCTCCCTTCCTCCCTCCCCTCCTATCCTCGTTGAGAAGGCAAGCAACTTGATACAGGTTATACATGTGTAGTCATGTAAAACACATCCATAGCAGTCATGTTGTGAAAAACTAATTATACTTCCCTTCATCCCTATCTTGTCACCCATTTATTCTATTCTCTCTTTTGACCCTGTCCCTCCTCAGAAGTGTTTGCTTCTGATTACCCCTCCCCCAATCTACCCTCCCCTCTATCATACCCCTGCTCTCTTGTCTGCTTCCCCCACCCCCACCCCATTTTCCTGTAGGGTGAGATTAGATTTGCATACCCAACTGAACGTGTATGTTATTCCCTCCTTAAGGCAAATGCTAAGAGAATAATATTCACCCATTTTCTCTCACCTTCCCCTGTTTTCCCTCCACTGTAAAAGCCTTTTCTTGTCTGCTTTATGTGAGATAATTTACCCCATTCTATCTCTCCCTTTCTCCTTCTTCCAGTATAATCCTCTCTCACCCCTTAATTTTGTTCTCCAGATATCACACCTTCATTTTCAACTCATCCTGGGCAATCTATCTATCTATCTATCTATCTATCTATCTATCTATCTATCTATCTATCTATATACATACATACATACATATAATTTTTTTCCTCCAACTACCCTAATACTGACAAATGTCTCATGAGTTATAAATATCATCTTTCCATGCAGGAATGTAAACAGTTCAATCTTAATAAGTCTCTTATGATTTCTCTTTCCTGTTTACCTCTTCATGTTCCACTGGAGTCCTGTATTTGAAAGTCAAATTTTCTATTCAGCTCTGGTCTTTTCATCAAGAATGCTTGAAAGTCCTCTATTTCACTGAATGACCATTTTTTTCCCTTGAAGGATTATACTCAGTTTTGCTGGGTAGGTGATTCTGGGTTGTAATCCTATCTCCTTTGCCCTCTGGAATATTACATTCCATGCCCTCTGGTCCCTTAATGCAGAAGCTGCTAAATCTTGTGTTATCCTGATTGTGTTTCTACAATACTTGAACTGTTCCTTTCTGGCTGCTTGCAGTATTTTCTGCTTGATCTGAGAACTCTGGAATTTGGCTACAATATTCCTAGGAGTTTTCCTTTGGGGATCTCTTTCAGGAGGTGATTGGTGGATTCTTTCAATTTCTACATTGCCCTCTGGTTCTAGAATATCGAGGTACTTTTTCTTGATAATTTCTTATAGGATGATGAGTAGGCTCTTTTTTTGATCATAGCTTTAAGATAGTCCAATAATTTTAAAATTCTCTTTCCTGGATCTATTTTCCAGATCAGTTGTTTTTCCAATGAGATATTTTACATTGTCTTCTATTTTTTCATTCTTTTGGATTTGTTTTACAGTGTCTTGATTTTTCATAAAATCACTAGCTTCCAATTGCCCCATTCTAATTTTTAAGGAAGTATTTTCTTCAGTAAACTTTTAGACTTCCTTTTCCATTTGGCCAATTCTGCTTTTTAGGACATTCTTCTCCTCATTGGCTTTTTGGACTTCTTTTGCCATTTAGGTTAAGCTACTTTTTAAGGTGTGATTTTCTTCAGTATTTTTTTTTTGGGGGGTCTCCCTTAGCAAGCTGTTGACTTGTTTTTCATGATTTCCTTGCATCATTCTCATTTATCTTCCCAGTTTTTCTTCTACTTCTCTTATTTGTTTCTTAAACTCCTTTTTGAGATCTTCCATGGCCTGGGACTGATTCATATTTTTCTTGGAGGCTTTGGATGTAGGAGCTTTGACTTTGTTGTTGTCTTCTGCTTGTATATTTTGATCTTCTTTGTTACCAAAGAAAGATTCTATGGTCTGACTTTTTTGGACTTTGTTTATTCATGATCCCAGCCAATTACTTGAGTTTCACACTCTTTGTTAAGGTAGGGGTCTGTTTCCAATGTGGAGAATGTACTGTCCCAAGCTTCAGGGATTTTGTGCAGCTATTTTCAGAGATACTTCTAGGGACCTGTAAGTTTTCAGTTCTTCCAAGATGGTATGATAAGGGGTGAGGTATTTACTCCTTTCCTGGCCTGTGCTCTTGTCTATGAATGACCACAAGCACTCTTTTCTGTGAGGATTTTCTCTGCACCACCACCACAAGCTCCACCAAGCCAGCACTCCTCCTTGCTCCATAACTGCCTCCCAGAACAGTGACCCAGATCCAAGCACAGGCAAAGCAAGAGATTCTTGCCTCAGCACTGGCAAAGAGATCCCTGCAATCCTCCTCTGATCAGCCACTTGATTCCCCTTCAGTCTGTGAGCCTGAAGCTCTGAAAGTAGCCATCACCCCAGGCCAAGCTCAGGGACTGGGGCTGGGACCTCGCTTCTCTCTCTCACCGCAGACACAGACTTTTCCCACTGACCTTCTAAGTTGTCTTTGGTATTTGTGGGTTGAGAAATCTGGAAACCACCACAGCTGCCCACTATTCAGTCCTCTGAGGCCTGCTCCAGGCTTGCTGAGGCCTGCCTTGCCTGGGTGCCCATGCCAAACTGTGCTCCTCTCCCTGCTGAGTGTGATATACCCTTCTGCTCAACCATCCGGGCTTTCTTGGGCTATAAATTTGTTTCACTCTGTCTTTTTGTGGGTTCTGCTGCTTTAGAATTTGTTTAGAGCCATTTTATAGGTATTTGGAGGGGTTTGGGGGAGAGCTCAAGCAAGTCACTGCTTTTACTCCATCATCTTGGCTCTGCCTCCTATTTTCCATGCACTGTTCTAAAGACATATGTTGCACCTCATGTATTATTCCCCTCATTTCTTTATTTCCACCTTCCTTTCCCTTCTGCCCTTTTCTTTTGTTTTAATTCTATAAATTAGTCAACTTCTACCAGTTTCCCAATACCTTAGCTACAAACGCTAGGCAAAAGAGAAGAAATGAATAACAAATTTACCAAATAGATGACAAACCTGGCATTGAAGCATGGTATAATAGAGATGAGGAATTACCATTACATTGAAATTTACTGTCACTCTCTGATAAATGCAAGACAACAGATGAATTCTTGACTTTAATTCTTTTTAAATTAAATTCTTCAATTCTTTTTAAAGCTTAGGGGACAATGAGGAGAATTGCCGTTTTGGATGTGCTCTAAATAAAAAAAAAAGGACAAATTTGTGGGAAAAAAAATAAAATTTTTGAAGGGATTGACCAGTACATCTTGGAGTTTGTGACATATAAGGAGAGAAAAACAAGGCATTTTTGATGTAAATCCTAGAGCACACATTTCAGAATTTAATGAAAGAACTGAAATAAAAAAAAATCTTGGCATAAAATTCCATGAAGAAGACCATTTCATAGTGGATAGAATGGTCTCAAGGACAAACTTTAAACCAAACTTCTTAACAGTGAAATCTATTGGGATTGTTCTTTTCCCTTACTTGTAGGTCTTTAAGTGGAGGCTCCATGACCACATCTTGTATGTTGGAAGGAATTTTTTTCAAATATAGATTGGGTTAGAGGGCTTCTGAGTTCCCTTCCAAATCTCAAATTCTATAATTTGGTGATAACATATATATATATATATACATTATATATGTGTATATATATATATATACATATATATATAAATACATATATACATTATATATATATATATATATATATATATATATATATATATATATATAGCCATAGGTTTAGTACTAGGAGAGACCTTTGAGTTCAATCTGATCATTATATACATAAGGAAAACTTCTTTTCTACCTAACTGTATTGCATAGTTTGTAGGATGAGAAGAATTCTGACTCTTTTATAAGGACACAACACAGCATAGTACTCAGCAAACATTTAATGATTGACTCATTGATAGCTAATAACTGGTTCTAAATATCAGTCAAGATAATAATAATTCTGAATTGGATGGAAGAAAGACTCATCAGATATGAATCACAAAACTTAGTCTAAAAGAGGAGTGGGAAATAGTCTTTTGACAATGTTTAATCATAGTTATGTACAAGTAACTAAAAAAATTTGTCAGTATGTTTTCCAAGATGCTGACAGCTTTGAAGTACATTATTCAGGTCCACTGACAAAATGGTAGTGAAAGTATGGGCATTACTTTGTAATCTTTTTGTCATTTTTCAGTGAAGTCTTGAAATTCTGGACTGGAAGGACAGAATTTAATATAAGAGAAATTTCCATGAACAGCTCAACATTTCTAGGCGAGAAAAAATCAATTAAAATGTACATTTGTGAACAATCAGTTATTTAGCAAAATTGGAGTGTGCTTGTTGAAATAATTGCTAATACAGCCATTAGATCTTTTTTTATTTCCATAAAAATAATCACTTTAAAGGTAAAAGAGATTATTAAGGGGAACTGTTTGTCTCCTTTATGTGCAGAAAATTCTGTGATGGACACTTGCCTCTTATTCACTGTCAACTGCTAAGAGTTCTTTGTCTCAGGAAATAAATAATGTTTGAATCCTTCATTTCAGATGGCAATCAGCTGTTCTTACTTAGACTCCTACTATCTCAACAAATCTAAAACCTGGCTTACACCTAAGTAAGGACTTTTTACCACATCTGCTTCTGTCGATGAAACACAAGATCTGCAGGATTTCTCTAAGATCCCATGAACAAATTACATCTGTATGAATATCTGAAGGAACAAACTTATGGATTTCCTGTTCTCTTTAAGCAGATCCAAAAATGTGGAAAATACATTTTCTGTCCTCAGAGTTCCAGATAAAAGGCTTGCCAGGATTGCTTTTTCACTATTTTTGAATAATGGCATTTTCATTTATTTTGCACTATTCAGATTTTGATATATATTAGTTGCAAACATGCTAGATAGGTTATTTCTTCATTAAGATGTTTATTTAGGGATGTATTGGAAGTTACATATCTGTTGTTAATAATCATAATTTGCTGATTGAACTAATAGTCTAGACAGCCATTTGCTTTCAGAATTTGCGATGAAAATTTGCCCATCCATAAGTATTTTAGTTTAACATTCTTTGGGGGTTTACCTAATATCCCTGAATAACGGAAGTGAATGATAACCCAAAAAACAAGAGAGAGGTGTATGTTGGGCCTGAATGGGGTGCAACAAAATAGAAATGAGGAATTATGAAGACATAGTGTAAAGGCTGGCCTCAAACAAATACATAATAGAAAAAAATGATTGTCTAACCATGTTGCAAAGGATGACCACTGGGCAGTCTGCATACTCCATTAGCATCCTCCAGATAACAGAATTCAAGGAAATCATCCAGAATGTTGTGTGGACCTCATGGTATGAAATTATGAAAGCACGTGGGCAAGAATAACCCAAAATGGACAGGCATAGGGTTGTAATCTATATCACTGGAAGGATTAGCCTCATCAGTGAGACCACACATCCATCTGACTATTTGAACAGAGATTTCAGAGGTAGATAGCTGGGATTATGAAAAAACTGTGGACCAATGGTCTTCAAAGTGAGAGTCCTACATCTGGAGGTCTGTGGAATCATTCCAACGAATGAGTGATTAACTAGTTAGACAGTATGAGGAGAGGTCATATTTGTCCAGAGGCATGCTGGTAAATGTTTGATAACTAGCTGTCTGAGGGGAATGTGGTGGGGAACCTATGCTCAAGACACTTCAATTTTTAATCTGTGTTATAAGATTTTTTCCATCACTTTAATTTCAGATAATCAACAAAATAATGCAACAAGCCCTATTTTGTAGTGTTTTGTGATTTCTAAAGTATAAATTTCTCGAAATGAAAATTTAACATTTGATTCCCTTTGGTCCTTTCTGATATCCAAGCCTGTGTTTGTCTCCAATGCAAACAACCCAATCCTTTTGCAATTATAGCCCAATAGTATTCCACTCTATACCTCACTTAATTGTGGGAAAAGTTCCTAACTTCTCACTTGGGCAATGATTTGGGGGAAATAGAGTACCTGATAGAACTTCTTTTTTTTTTTAAATAATAGGGATGTGTGATCAAAAATTTTCAGAGGCCATTGTTGTTGTCATGTCATATGAAGATTATTTGGAGGATGAGGGATGTTTATTCTGGAGAAGAAAAATTTGTGTTGGTGCTGGTGGAAGCATGATGGCTGCCTTTAAGTATCTGAAGCATTAGGCTTATTCTGTTTCTAGAGGGGGAAGGGAAGAGAAAGGAATAAGCATTTATACAGACCATTCTATGCACCAGGCACTGTGTTAAGTGCTTTACAAATATTATATCATATAATGCTCTCCAAAACTCTATGTGTTAGAATGCTGTTATTATCTCTATTTTACAATTGAGAAAACTGAGGCAAATAGAGATTTAAGTGACTATGCCCAGGGTCACAGCTAGTAAGTGTCGAAGGCTGGATTTTAATTTAGGACTTCTTGCCTCCCACTTAGGCTGTATCCACTATGCTACCTAGGTGCTTCTAGACAACTTAATTAGGCAGGAACAAAATGTAAACAGTTGCAAAGGAGGGGATTTTAGATTGATATAAATTAAAAGCTTACTAATGATTAGAATGACCCTCAAGGTAAAATATTCCACCTTGGGAATCAGTGAGTTCCATTTCATTAGATACCTTCAGGTGGTGGCTAGATAACAAGTTGTCAGAGATATTGTCAAGAGAAAGGGAAGGGTACTGATTTAGATACAATTAAGAGGACCTCCGAGGCACATTCCAGCTCAGACAGTCTGTTGTGTGTGTGTGTGTGTGTGTGTGTTGTGTGTGTGTGTGTGTGAGATTTGGGGTTGAGTGGCTTGCCTAGAGTCACACAGCTAATAAGTATTAGGTGTCTGAGGCTGGATTTGAATTCAGGTCCTCCTAACTCCAGAGCTGTTGCTCTATCCACTGTGCCACCTAGCTGCCCTGGTCTGTTATTTCTATATCACATGGCTAATTGGAATGGAAATGTATTAAAAATCTCCCTTTCAGTTTTACCTCAGGACTTTGTTTTTTATTTTTTTAATGAATTTTTAATATAAATTTATTTTCAGGTTTCAATATTCACTTCCACAAGATTCCGAGTTCCAAATTTTCACCCCATCTCACCCCTCCCCCCACCCCAAGATGGCATGCATTCTGAATATCCCCTCCCCTAGTCTGTCCTCTCTTCTATCTCTTCCCCCTTCTCTTATCCCCTTCCCCTTCTATTTTCCTGTAGGGCAGGACAGATTTCTGTACCCCATTTCCTATATTTCTTATTTCCCAGTAGCATGTGAAAACATTTTTTTAAACATATGTTTTTAAAACTTTAGGTTTCAAATCTTCTCCCTTCCTCCCTGCCCACCCACCCTCATTGAAAAGGCAAGCAACTCAATATAGGTTATACATGTGCAGTTATGCAAAACACTTCCATAGTAGACATGTTGTGAAAAACTAACTCTATTTCCCTTAATCCTATCCTGCCCTCCCATTTATTCTATTCTTTCTTTTGACCCTGTCCCTCCTCAGAAGTATTTGCTTCTGATTACCCCCTTTCCCAATCTGCCCTTGTTTTTATCATCCCCCTGCTCTCTTGTCCCCTTCTTCCCCTATTTTCCCTTAGGGTAAGACAGATTTCCTTACCCAATTGAATGTGTATGTTATTCCCTCCTTAAGCCAAATCCTATGAGAATAAGATTCACTCATTCCCTCTCACCTTCCCCATTTCCCCTCACTGTAAGAGATTTTCTTTTCTTTTTTGTGAGATAATTTACCCCATTCTACCTCTCCCTTTCTTCTTCTCCAAATATAATCCTCTCTCATCCCTTAATTTTATTCTCCAGATATGACCCCTTAATCTTCAACTCACCCTGTGCCCTCTATCTATCTATCTATCTATCTATCTATCTATCTATCTATCTATCTATCTACCTATACATACTATAATTTTTTTCCTCCAACTACCTAATACTGACAAAGGTCTCATGAGTTATAAATATCATCTTTCCATGCAGGAATGTAAACAGTTCAACCTTAATAAGTCTCTTATGATTTCTCTTTCCTGTTTACCTCTTCATGTTCCACTTGAGTCTTGTATTTGAAAGTCAAATTTTCTATTCAGCTCTGGTCTTTTCATCAAGAATGCTTGAAAGTCCTCTATTTCACTGAATGACCATTTTTTCCCCTGAAGGATTATACTCAGTTTTGCTGGGTAGGTGATTCTTGGTTGTAATCCTATCTCCTTTGCCCTCCAGAATATTATATTCCATGCCCTGTGGTCTTTTAATGTAGAAGCTGCTAAATCTTGTGTTATCCTGATTGTGTTTCCACAGTACTTGAATTGTTTCTTTCTGGCAGCTTGTAATATTTTCTCCTTGACCTGGGAACTCTGGAATTTGGCTACAATATTCCTAGGAGTTTTCCTTTGGGGATCTCTTTCAGGAGGAGATGTGGATTCTTTCAATTTCTATTTTGCCCTCTGGTTCTATATATCAGGGCAGTTTTCCTTGATAATTTCTTGAAAGATGATGTCTAGGCTCTTTTTTGATCATGGCTTTCAGATAGTCCAATAATTTTTAAATTCTCTCTCCTGGATCTATTTTCCAGGTCAGTTGTTTTTCCAATGAGATATTTCACATTGTTTCTAATTTTTCATTCTTTTGGATTTGTTTTACAGTGTCTTGATTTCTCATAAAGTCACTAGCTTCCAATTGCTCTATTCTAATTTTTAAGGAAGTTTTCTTCAGTAATCTTTTGGACTTCCTTTTCCATTTGGCCAATTTTTCTTTTTAGGGCATTTTTCTCCTCATTGGCTTTTTGGACCTCTTTTGCCATTTGGGTTAGGCTATTTTTTAAGTTGTTTTCTTCAGCATTTTTTTGAGTCTCCTTTAGCAAGCAGTTGACTTGTTTTTCATGGTTTTCTTGCATCACTCTCATTTCTCTTCCCAGTTTTTCCTCTACTTCTCTTACTTGCTTCTCAAAATCCCTTTTGAGCTCTTCCAAGGCCTGGGACTGATTCATATTTTTCTTGGAGGCTTTGGATGTAGGAGCTCTGACTTTTTTGTCTTCTTCTGGTTGTATATTTTGATCTTTTTCATCAAAGTAAGATAATAGAGTCTGACTCTTTTTGCACTGTTTGGTCATGTTCCTAGCCAATTACTTGAGTTTTAAACTCTTTGTTAAGATAAGAGTCTGCTTCCAATGTGGAGAATGTACTGTCCCAAGCTTTGGGGGTTTGTATAGCTGTTTTCAGACATACTTGCAGGGACCCGTAAATTTTCAGTTCTTGCAAGGTGGTATGATAAGGGGCGAGGTGTTTACTCCTTTCCTGTCCTATGCTGTGGTCTATTAGTGACCACAAGCACCCCTTTCTGTCCTGGAACTGTGAGGAAGGTTTCTTGTCCACAGCCATTACAAGGTCTACCATGCCAGTGCTCCTCCTCACCCCAGGACCCCCACCCAGAACTGTGACCCAGATCTAAGCACAGGCAAAGCAAGAGATTCCTGCCTCAGCACTGGCAAAGAGATCCCTGCAATCCCCCTCTGATTAGCCACTCAATTACCCCTCAGTCTGTGGGCTGGAAGCTAGGGAAGCAGCTGCCCATCCCATGGCCGTGCTTTTGCGGAATGGAGCTGAGACCCTGCCTTCCTCTCTCAGTACCACAGAAACAGACTTTTCCCACTGACCTTCTAAATTATCTTTGCATTTGTAGATTGAGGAGTCTGGAAGCCTCCACAGCTGCCTGCGATTCAGTCCTCTGAGGCCTGCTCCAGGTTTGCTGTGGCCTGTGTGCCTATGCCACACTGCGCTCCACTCACAGCCTGGCACAATATACCTTTCTGATCAATCATCCAGGTTGTCTTGGGCTGGAAATTTGTTTCACTCTGTCTTTTTGTGGGTTCTGCTGCCTTAGAATTTGTTTAGAGCCATTTTTATAGGTATTTGGGGGGGTTTGGGGGAGAGCTCAAGCAAGTTGCTGCTTTCACTCTGCCATCTTGGCTCCGCCTTACTTTAGGACTTTAGGTCCCAAATGGTCCAGAAGGATAGTATTTTATGATATCAGGTCCTTGTTCAAGATACCTATAAAAGTTAGCAGAAAATTTCTTGGGGACAGAGAGTCATGGCAGAGTGACAGAGGGACCATTCCAGTATAGACATCTCTCTCACCAAAGTAGACCTATGGCATTAGATCTAGGATAAATTAAATAAAATTGTTTCTCCAAGGCTTGAGCCTAAATCACAGCATGAAATGTTAATACTATTTTCCCCCTTAACACTGGCATAACTAAATTTTTTCATTTCCTTACATAATTTACCAGATATTGCCTAGTTTCACTTATTTGTCTTATTGAAATACAAGTGCTACTTATTTCTTTAAGGAAACTCTAAAAATTGTATCTCATAAGGTTTGATATTATTATTGCAATCTTGCTCCTATTGAATACACCCTCTTTCATGAGTACACTTAACATTGAAATGGGATATTTCAGGTATCATTGGAAAGCTTTAGCTTAATTATAATATCTCTATTCTACACAATATGCTAAGTGTTGCATTTTTTTTTTGTTTCCGCAGTAAAACCAACAGTTATTGATGTTGACATTTACGTTAACAGCATTGGACCTGTGTCATCAATAAATATGGTAAGTGACATGTTATTTTTTTTAACTTTCTTACCTGCTTCTGTTTGTGACAGTCTCTACTTTTCAAAATGTGATAAATGTCTTGAGAAAAAGGAAAAAAAAGATGCTTTTGTTAGTGTTGTGTAATGTTGTTTATTTATCCTACTACTGTAAAAATTACTATTCCTTTCTTGAAACATACGTAGGTGGAAAGTACTATTTGATAATTATGGTAGTAGGCTGAATATTAAAAATAGTTGAATGCTGTGAAAGCAAAGCTGGGGATGAAGAAGATCCTGTGTATTTCTAAAAGCTTGTCCTTAATGTTTGTCTGCTAAGTAAATGATATAATTATGAGGGGCTTTTTTCCAACACTATAGCTGCATATTTTTCTACTAAGTGAATGAGTGTTTCCCAATTTATTTTTGAATAATTAAATAGTTTTCTATTAAACTATATTTTATATTGTTCTATTAAGTAACATGAGATGATTAATAATTCCTAGATCATTTGTTATATTTGACTTCTTAATTTCTTGGTCCAAGAATTATATTGACTCATATTGTAGCTTCCTAGCATGTTCTAGTTATGATCTAGAGGGACATAGTTGGATTTTTCCAGTAGTCAGTCATGTGTCAGTCTTCATTCTGTCTCTGATATAGCAGGGGAAGGAGTTATGTGATATCCCACAGTAGGCTATTCCCATAGACTTACAAACACAAGATCTAACAATCATTTTCTATTGGTTGTGATGGAGTTGACATAAAGTAAAATTTTTTGTCCTCTAATCTCTTTTGCTCTTAAGGAAACATGTAGTTTTGAGAATTTAATGTGAATTTGAATGTATCATTTGGCATATGTACAGATTGGATATTGGTATCTCCTTGGATATGGTTACAGCTATATTCTCTTGAAATAGATAATTGTATTTGCATACCCAGTTGTTGACTTGGACTCACGTGAACCCTATGGTTTCTTTGTGGCCACTATTGAGAACTTTTTCTAAGAAATGCAATGGATTGAGGAATGGAAATTGTCAACATATTGACTTTTCACTGCATTACCAGTGTCATTCAACTGAAAGGAAATATGCTTTTCTCTGATAGTAAATATAAATTCCCCCTCTCAGTAGTCAAATAGTTCCTTCAGGAAAACTCTTTCATAGGGAAAATGACATGAAGTTCAACACTGCAGTTTTTTTTTGTTTCATCCTGATTCATATTGGTACATATTTGTATTGTAATAGCAAATGTGACACATGGGTAAAATCCTCTAAATAACCTAAGATGTCAATAGAAAAGACATGTTATAATCACAAAAGATATACTTCTCTTTATATTATAGCAGATATTTCCTTTTAAGAACTGTGTGTAAACATTAAAGAATTTAAAGGAAAAATATTTTGAAATATTTTGTAAAGTGAATGACTGTTTCCCAATTTATTTTTGAATAATTAAATAGTTTAATATCCTGGGCTTAGGCAACTTTGATGATCCCTGTATTTAGAAAGTATTAGCAAGACTGTTTCTATAAAAAGGAAAGATTGTCCTATAGCTTTCTTATTCCTTAGTGGTATATCATGACTGTCTCTTATTTGGGAGTACCATGATCTGAGAAAAACAGAAGCAACATTTTAAAGGTTTGTTGTTGTTTTTTTTAATTTGGTGAAACCTTAGTTAACCAAACTCCAACTAATCTGATCCCTGAAACAAAGAGATTTTCCCCTTGGGTTAAACTTTTAGCAGAAAGAAATTACTGATGGCTTTATGATAAAAAATTGTTCAAATAAAAAAATACTCTCAAGATTTCCTTTATGTCAATATAAATTTATTCAATCTCCTTTACCCTATAGATTTTTATCTGTAATACTGCACAATGATAAGTGGTTATTGGAGCATTGATCTCAAAGCACTGCAAATTTTTGAATCATCAGATTAAGTGATCTTTATTGGTATAATACATATATATACACACACATACACACACATATATACATGTATATACATGTGTATACATATATACATATTCATATACGAAGACAAAAAATAAAAGAAATAATCTCTGCCTACAAAGAGTTTGCCTTCTGTTGGGAGATACAACTAAACTAAGTGTGTTAGCTTGATGGTTCCTTGATCAGTTTCAAATTATAAGGTGCTGGAAATAATTTACATGAATAACATAGAAGATTAGCAATGTTTATTAATGGATACATGAGATCAGGTAGAAATAGGCAGCTATGACATCTGTTAGCTTTGAAGTAAGTGTCAGCTCCATTTCTTAGTGCAGTCAACCCCCAAGTCTTTTTTGGTATATTTCAGGCCTTGATAACCAAAAATATTGTAAGTAAGATATTGTTCTATCACTGATCCAGTAAAATGTGCCCCTGCTACATGATGATTTTACCCTTTTAAAGATGAATTAGAAATCAGCATCATAAATTCACATTGAGAATGGGCCTTACAGATGTCAAGCTTTGGGGCTAGTGGGTGTATGTAGCTTACTGTGGAATATTTAAGAAAATAAGCAAAAATACAGTACTATATATAAAACTGATTTGTAGTTTTGTGAGTCAGTATGGAGCCAGCAGGCATACATTTCTACCTGAGTTTGACACCACTCATATAACATAACTCTATTATTTTATAAATGAGGAAACTGAGACCTGATAAGGTTAAATGAATTGCCCATGGTCATACACATAGTAAGTGGCAAATATTGAATTTGTACCCTGGACCTCTGGCACTAAATTTAATACTCTTTCCTGTGCCAAATATTGAGCAGCAGGCTTATTTGTAGAGCACTGTATGGTACAGACTCCTATAATATGAATCTGTGATCTTGAGAAAGTCACTTAATGTCTTTCAGTCTCAGTTGGAATAGAGGAACTCTGAGATCCCTTCTACCACAAAATCTATGATTTTATGATCATATGATTTATAATTTGGGTTTTTATTTCTTATAGCTCATATGTCTTTGGGAAATCATTTGACCCCCCCCCAGACTACTTGTCATGACTTTATCAAAAGATAGGATTTAGAAATGAAAATAATGCTTCAAGCCCTAGAGTCTCCAAGTGTGCCAGGTTTGACTTAATGAAAAAAAGAAAAGTATGAAATGTTCATTTCCCATAAAAGCAATGATTCACACATTCACATGTATAACTTCATGAATGTGTGTGTGTGTGTGTATGTTGATTTCAGGTTTTCTGTATTATGGATGTCCACTCAAATGTGTTTGAATATTATTTAGAAGGTATCAGTTGGCTACATAAAATAGTTCAGAGGTCTTTCTCATTACTTTGGACATGGTAGGTGCTATGTGAATATCTATTGACTGATTGAGCTTTACATTTTGTTTTTTTCCTAGATAACAATTGTGATGGCTAAGCATTTGTTGGCTATCCCCTAGACAGGTCAATTATTTCTGGTCATGGTATATAGTAGTATTTTCTAGGACTGACCACAATGTTTACTTGTCCCTTTATCAGTGTCTAGGACTTGTTATGAAACATTTCCCCCATTGCGGTTTAGTGAATAGTGCTAGATTTAGTGCTTATTCTTAAGACATATGACTGGACAAATCACAGTCTCTCTGGGCATGTTTTTACGCCTGTAAAATGAGAGGAGACATTAGATTAGATGACATCTTAGATCCTTTCTAGCTTTATCTCTGGAAACCTATGATCCTATTCTTTGACATGCACATTGAATCAAGATAACATTTCTAAGAAAGGCAGGTAGAATGGAGATAAGTTGAATATGGAAACATTGAATCTTCATTTCCCATTTGAAGATAAAGTGCAGTATTTCTGCTTTAGAAAAAGAGGTGTCGATAAATATTCTGACAGCTTTCATGCCAAAAATAAAAAGGGAAGCAATGTAAGCTCTGCTAAAGGGCATGTCTTAAATGTAAAACTATGGAATTTTAAACTTCAGCCATATGTCAACTTTTCTTTGTTTCTCTAGTGTCTCTGGGGAAAAGCTCCTGAAAACTACTTTCTGCCATTTTATTACAAAACACCTTAAAGTTTTTTTTAACATGTAAGATGTAACATTCTTGTATGTCATGAAAATACATGACTTTTTCATTCATTTAATAACATTGAAACACCTGTAACAACAATAACAACGATGATTGTCCTTTGGTGGCAAAAGTTGTGCACACTCATTTTCTTACATTTTGAGTAACTTTTTTCTTTTGCTTTCTTATCTTGAACTTCTTTTTTATTATTTAAAGGCATTTTTCAATACATTGCTGTGTAAAGGTCATTATATATTTCTGACTTTTTACTTAGTTATATGAGATCTATGATATCACTGCTATAACTATTCTTGTAGCTGATGTGATTGCTACCTCTCTATATTACCATGACTTTTCATCCTGTTATTCTTGTCCATGTCTTCTTCTGCATCTTAGTGGATCCATCCAACATTTTAAAAACATTTCTCTAATGCTTCTTATATCTCATCAGTACCATTAGTATTTGGGTTGCCTATCTGTTGTCTTTAATTCTTGCTGCATGACCAGTCTACCTCCATTTTTAACTTTAGATTCCCTTATTGATACATTTTATAAATTTTTCCATGAAAAGAATAATTGGTAATGTGCTACAATCTACTTACATGCACCATATTACTTTCCATTATTTCTTTAGTTAGTCATAATTTTTTATTCATTTGCATATCATGGTATCTCATGGTTCATAGCTGCAAAGCATTATTTGGAGAATATTGGCATAAAAGAGATAAATTATCATAGCCACAAGCACTTCTATCACCAAGCACACTATACAATTTCTTAAATGAGAGTCAGCCTGATTGACTCCTGAGCTCTAATTCCAAGACATTTTTCCATCTGTAGCATCTGTCAAAGATCTGCATATTAATGGACTGAGTCAACACTGCACAGCCAGTTGCGTGCCACAATCTGGACAATCTACATTTATCCTCTACATTATTTTGTTGAGACTTAGCATAAAATATATTTCATGACTCTATAATGTCTATTAAATGAAATATTTTTAGCTGAAAAGGGTGGCCAAATTTCCACATGACTTTTGTCTCCATGTCCATGCATGACTACATTCAGCTATTGGAAGGATTTCAAACAATAGATACTGATAACAAGTTCCTACCTCACCTATATACAGAAGTTTAAGTGTTATAATGACATAAACTAGGAAGATTCCATTGTTAATGAGGAGGAATAATGATTCAGGTAAGGAAACTGAGAAGGAATGATCAGACAATAGGAGAACTAGGAAATAGTAGTGTCATGAAATCCCAGAGAGAAGAGACTGTGAAGAAGAGGGTGATTGACAGTGTCAAAGGCTTCAGAGAAGTCAAGAAGGGTAAGGACTGAGAAAAGGTCATTTGATTTGTAAATTTTGAGATCATTGGTGACTTTGGAAAGTAGAGTTTTAGTTAAATTTTGAGTCACAAGTCATAGAGAGTTACGAAAAGAATGAGAGTAAAGGAAGTGGAGGTACTCATTGTAGATAGCCTTCTTAATGAGTTTAGCCACAAAATGAAGGTGAGATATAAGATGTTAACTAGTAGGGATGGATGGATCAAGGAAGAGTTTATTTCAGGATGGTGGAGAGATGGGAATGTTTTTAGCCAATGGGGAATCAATCAATAGATGGTGAGAAATTGAAGGTAAGTGTGAAAGTAGAAATGGTAGAGAGTGATTAGAAATGAGTAAGTTGAGTAACTGTGATGTTAAAGGAACATCAATATGTAAGTTGCAGTTCTATGGTGTGAGGGCAGGAGTTGGAGAAGAAATCTTGCAAGCCAGGTGTTGAACTCATTGAAAGAAGAAGGGGAGTGTCTTGGAGGTCAGTAGACAATAGAACAATGACCACAATATGGATTGAGTGGCATATATAGATTGAGTCAACCTCAGGAGTCACTGAATGGTGATGGTAGAGTAAAAGTTCAGAAGTAGATATTGGGAGTAAGGAGTATTCCAACTTCCCCACCTCAATCTGCTAGTCAGGAGGAATGAGTGAAAGTGCAGTCAGTGTTGGAAAGGGTGGCCAGAGAGGTGATGTCTTTGGGGGGAGCCAGGTTTCAGTGAGAGATAGAAGATGAAACAGTTTGGAAAGTAAAAGATTTTTTGATGAAATCTCATTTGTTCCAGAAAGAACAGTAGAAGGAGTGGGTAGCTGATCTGGGGAAGGCATGTTATTTGTTGGGATCAGAGTATATCAGTCATTTCCTTTTATCAAATGAGTTGAAAGATAGAAACATTTCATAGACTGGAAAAAGAATTTTAGTATGAGTTCCAATCAAGGGGTGTGATCTTGGAAACAGGACAAATAGTTGTTCTGTTCTTGGTGTTTAGAAGGAGCTAATGTAATGGAACAGCTGCTATTGAATCCAAAAAGACCCTAACAACACTATCCTACCAGTCATCCAGAATGCACCTTCAAATTCCCCCTCGGGTTTTCCCTCTTTTTTGAACAAATATCAAACTAGTTGACAATTATTATAATTTTCTTTCCATAGCGTATACTCCCTACTTATTTACAAGCATTACTGTCATTCAAACCCATAACTCATCTTTCCTCCTATTACTATACTCCACTAAATTGGGCTTTTATTCTCTTCCATCCCCAATCAACTCTCCACATAACTGCCAAAATAATCTGCCTAAAATACAGAACTTATCATGTTACTCTTATATTTGTAAAGTAGATGTTACTATCCATTGCTGATAAGGTAAAATGCAAATTTCCCACCTGTACATTCAAAACTCTTCACAATCTGGTTCCTGATTTTTCCCATGACTTCTCAGATAGTTGGCTTTCCAGGCATTTCCATTCTGAATGTCCTCTATGTTCCACTGAAAGAGTCCTGCTTGCAGTTCTTGGAACTTGGCATTCTATCTCCTGCTTAAGTGCCTTTGGTGAGGCATGTTCCATCTCTGGCATACAGTCCATTCTCACTTCTGCATCTTAGAATCCTTAGATTCAGCTCAGGGGAAAATATCCACTCTGAAGCCTTTCCCAAATCCCTTAGTCATGAATGTTCTCTACTTCCTCAAAGTATTTTGAAGGAACATGTGTGATTACATGTCATACATTTCACATCCTTTGCAATCTCCTTGAAGGCAAAGACTTTTTATTTTTGTCTTTCTTTCCCCAGTGTTTTACATAGTATGGCCCCTTACTTCTGTAAATATTTGTTAAATTGAATTGAGTCTCAGAGCTTTGACTAAGGGTAGAATTCATCAGTTCTAAGGATAGACTGATATTTACATGGTACTATAATATTTACAAAGTGCTCTATGTACACATTATCTCATTTGAGCCTCACAATAACCCTGGGAAGTAGATAATATTATACACATTTTACAGTATAAGGTTAAGAGAAATTAAATGATGACAATGGTTATGGCATCAGTAAATGTTCAGAGATAGAATTTGGACTTTAGAATTAGTGATTCCAAGTCTGAACTCTTTAAGTCACATTGCCTTTTAAGAGTAATGTGGCAGGAAATGAAGTCAAACACTTCTCAGAGGTAAACTTTTGTCTGGGAGTAAGAGAGTAAACTACTAACTCTTTCAAGCCACTAGGGTACTCTTTAGTGAATGAAAGAAATCTGTTGGTAGCCATTTTTAGAGAGGAGCAGCTGCCTTTGGGGAAACTGGCTCTTTGATCATACATAGTTTTAGAGGGAACTTTTTTTTTCCACAACAGTTGCTTTTCTCTGCTTTGAATGATTAATTTAGTATTCTAAAGAGATTTAAGTGTGTGTGCTACTTTCTGTAGGTTGCTTCTTTACATAGAGTACTTGACTACTTCTTAGTTATTACTTATGATGAGTGTGTGCTTTGCTTTAGTGAGTCAGTGTGTGTGTATGTGTGTGTATGTGTGTGTGTGTGTGTGTGTGTGTGTGTGTGAGAGAGAGAGAGAGAGAGAGAGAGAGAGAGAGAGAGAGAGAGAGAGAAAGAAGGAAGTCTAGTACTCTAGTAGTATTATCATCTATCACAATGACATCTTTTAATGTAAGAGATACTGTAAGTTGAACCTAATTTTAAATAGGAAGAATATGCATATACACATATATTAGAGGGCATGTGACTGATTGTCTAAGTGGAGTGAGGTTGAATCAAGAGTAAAGGGTGGCTCTAAGAAAGGTGTCTGAATTCCTGCCACTTTTTTTTTTTTTTGCTATAGCAAATCAAAAGGTGAAATGGCACCATTGGGGGTCATGGAATTTGTCAAGAATTCTTTGGGAGAGACTTTCAGACTACTTTTGAAAATTGTTTTGGGGAAACAGGATCCCTTGAGAACTCTGAGAAATTGGTCTACCAAGTTTTATTTTGCAGTCTTCTTTTTTACATTGCTAGTTGGTCTTCTGTATTTGAAAGAGAAATGATTTTGCCTTCTATTTCTTGAGCTCTAGAAGTTTCATCTTGTATTCTGTTACATAATGTTACATAAATCATACCTGTCTTTTACATTCATGAACCTGTCTTTACTTAACTTACTTAACCTGGAGTTAATATCACGACAAAGCAAAAACAAACAAACAAAAAAAAAAAACCACCCCTCAAAGCTGAGTAATGAAAGGCAGTCAAAATACTACTCTGGATAGATTTCTTACCAAAAAAGAAAAACTGGCTGGTGATATGAAAGTGATAAAACCTTGGGGGGAAAGTGACCATGCCATGTTCAAAATAATAGAAAGAAGTTAGCTTTAGAAACAGATATTGCTGAAGGGAGAAGAGAAGTTCTTAAAAAATTATTACTACAAATCATGAATAATTCCAGTATTACAAATGACATCAGTTATATAAAAATGCAGCTATCAGATTGTTTAAAGAAATATATTCATGAACCCCAGCTGAAAAATGCAACACCCTGCTTTGGATGTAGTATCTCAGTCAGACAAGATAAAAAATCTCATGACTTTTTGTCTCTTTATACTCTTCTTCAAATTTCAACTCTGCTTCCCCCAGCTCTGATAGTGAGAGTTTTGCCTTATCTTTGCAAAGCCCAGGCCTCTATCCCACTTCCTCAGTAAACTCCTATGGGCCTTTCATGCAGTCGTCTTCACTCCATTGTAATGATAACTTTTGTGTGTTATTTCCCTATTTAGAACATAGTAATCTCCTTGACTGTCTTGCTGACTTTTGTTTGCCTACCACTCAACATAGTCGCTGGTAAATAGTAAGTACTTTAAAAATGTCATGTCTGTCTGTCTGTCTGTCTCTCTCTGTCTGCCTGTCCATCCATCCATCCATCCATCCGTCCATCCATCCATCCATCCATCCATCCATTCATTAATTTTACATTTGCTCCATTGGTCTCTACCCTCAATATTTTCTTCTTGTATGTCTGGCTAGAGACTTACATCCAGCTGTGCCCTGGCAAGAAGTAGGGAACCTCAGCCTAATGGTTTATAAATACAAGTCTTTAAGCATGGATGAATTACACTCAAGATTACTGATTGGGAAAAAAGGCAGCTATGATTGCAAAACCACTGTGAGTAATCTTTCAGAAATCACAGAGAATGGATAGTGATTGGAAACAGCCAAGTATTGTCCTAATTTTTTTTTAAAAGGAAAAATGGTAGACTCCAAAACTACATAGCAATCCTAGCCATGTGAGAGTAATACTTGGGCCAATTTTATAATGGATAACTACACAAATGATGTGTTAGCATTTTTTGAAATGGCAGTGATCAATGAGGGCCAATACTGGTTTGCTGAAAACAAATTATGCCAAACTAACCATATTTTCTTCATTGGTCAACTTGATTGATAGCACACAGAGGAATATTACAGGCCTATTTTTATTTTGGTCTGAGTGTTTGACAAGGTCTCCAATGCTATCCGCATGAGCAAAAAGGAAAAATGTGTAAGATAGATTTATAGATGAGAAAACAGCTTTTCCCCCCCACAGTGTAAATCATAGTGTAAATGTATTAAGTTCAATCCCAAGACGGATCTATAGTGCATTAGTGGTTTAGTCCTTGCTGCAATATTAATATTATTAATAATAGCAACAATAATAATTTATATAGTGTTTTGAGGTTTGCAAAACACTTTTTACAAATATTATCTTATTTTATCCTCTTAACAACTATGGAAAATTAGGTACTTCAATTATCTCCATTTTTCAGATGACTGAGACAGATTGAGTGACCTGTCCATTGTTATACATCTAATAAATATCTGGGATGGGATTTGAATTTACATCCTTCTGCTCCAGATTCAATAATCTATCCATTCTACCACCTAGCTACTATACTTTAAAAAAATTTTTAGTCAATAACAAACCAAATCATAAAAACATGCTTGTCATTTTTTTACATATGTCAAAGTTAGAGGCAAAAAATCATTAGTGAATATGAGTAAAGACATTTGGATTAAGATTCAAATCAATTTTGGTATGCTAAATAATAGACCCAAATAAAAAACTTGAAGGTTAAAAAGAATAAGTATAAAGAACTGCATTCAAATCCCAAAACTCACTTACACAATTATACCATAGAGGAGACATGGCCAGAGTTGGCAGAAAATGAAGCAATGAAGGTATTCCTGAAAATATGAACTTTTCAAACACTTCTTAAAAAGAAAAAGACAGACTAAAATTGTTCTCTACACCCAAAGCATAGAGAATCTATGTATTGAAATGTAATGAAGTACTGATAACCATGTGTAAATTTCAATATTATTTAGTAGTTTTCATTAAAAAAATAGATGACTTGCCTTCCTCAACTGGTAGCTTGTTTGAGTTTTTCATTATGAGATTAGTATAAACATTACATGTGTCTTCTAAATTGTAAATATATGCATTACAAATATATGTAACCCAGTGGTGTTAGAGGTTCATATGTAGCTGAGACACAAATTTTTAAAATCATAATTGTTAGCTATGCTAAAACTATAATCAAGAATAAGTCAATTAAGGATTTTGAAAGCAATATTTGAATTAGTTTTTGTTCAGGAGGATATTCTCTCATTATTTGGTTTTCTGTGCTTCTATATTTTAACTGGGCAGGAAAGACTAGCTCTAGAATCTACTATCATCAGTATCTTCAAAAAGGGTATCTTTCAAATTCAAAGAATGGTAGAGAAAATAATGAATTACAAAAAGATCAAATAAAAAATGACAACAAAAGTGATGACAAAGAGAGGAATAAAAATAAATGTAGCATATTTAATTTAAAAATAGAAAAATAACTCACAGATACCCATTTTATAGAACACATTTTATTGTGTAATTGTTTGAGCGTGTATTTATCCAGTGTACACAAACTATCTTTAATTTATCTATCATCTATCTAATCTATCTAATCTATCTATCTGTCTGTCTATCTATCTATCTATCTATCTATCTATCTATCTATCTATGTATCCACCTTCAATCTATTTCTATTTTCCTTTTTAAAGAGACCTCACTTCTGGTCTGCAGATTGTACTAAGTAGTGGCTTTTATTAGAACCAATACAGTATTCAAAAAATGCTGTCTTAGCACTTTTAGAGGAAAACAACAAATGAACAAAACATTTCTTGGAACCAAGTTTTGGAGTTGCTTTTATATGCAATTTATCAGCCATACAATATAATTAGTCTTACGACAAGATAGCTATATTACATTCCCTTTGGTCTGATATGTTTTTATTCCTGTTTCCTTGTGTTTGTCTTTCTCTTTCAGTATAGGATCAAATTTCATCTTGGACTCTGCAATAGCCAGGCACCACCCACTTAACCTACCTCATCTTCAGGGGTCTTGTCTATTCCAGAGAGGACAGTCTCTTGTCTCCTGTACACGATACAATCATTTCATCTATCATATCTCTCCATATTCAGCTTAGTTTATGTTAAATTCATAAGGCATCTTGCGATTACTTTAGTCAGCAATGATCACTCTCCCATTTTGAATTCATAGATCCAATTGTGCACATTATTCATTGGGGGTCTATAATGATATATTATCTTACCTTGATGCTTAGCTTCTTCCTGAAAATGTGTGGGGGTTTTTTTGGTTAGGTTTTTCCAGACAGATCCCATCCTATAATCTAATCCATTAAATATTTATTAAGTGCCTACAACATGCCCGACACTGTGCTAACTACTGGGGATACAATTAATAAAAAGAAAGCCAGTCCTTGCCCTAAATGAGCTTAGCATCTAAAGATTGCAAACTCAAGACGAATAGGAACACAATTTATGTTTCTTTTTCATATGCCTCATTGTTTGGCCCAAGCTACATACTTAATAGATAGGCAATAGCTAATTAAAAAAAAAAACCTGTGTAAAAAAGGGGCTGATTTCTTCACAACTAATCCACAGAAACCCTAGGTCTTTTAGTTTCCTTTTTAGAAAGAAGAACCTTTTTAAGAGCCATGAATTATAATTATGTACAAAAGTCCAGGAATGAAACAAGGAAGCAAGGAGTCATTTATAGACAAAATAAATCATGGTAGGGTTTTTTGTGGAACCTGCCCTTGCCCTAATTAGCAAAATACAGTCCTCCCTACATTCCTCTCATTTCTGTCCTTTCTAATCCGAAAAGTATCTCATTCTTCTATTTCACAAGATTGCTGTTTCAAGATGGACTTGTCAGGGGCAGCTAGGTGGTGCAGTGGATAGAGCACTGGCCCTGAAGTCAGGAGGAACTGAGTTCAAATCCGGCCTCAGACCAAACACTTGACACTTACTAGCTGTGTGACCCTGGGCAAGTCACTTAACCCCAATTGCCTAAAAAAAAAAAGATTGCATCAAGATGGACTTGTCTTTAGACTCATATAAGAAGGAAATTTGAGTTGCCAAAGAAAGCTTTAGCATTCTTTTTGTTCTAAGAAGGAATAGCTTCCTGATTTTAAATTTCTTTTAAATGAAGAGAACCACATGCATTTGAATATTTGGAGAGGACTGGCTTTAAAAATACATACTGAAAATTGCCTATTTTTTCTGGTTTTGGGAGCCATAAATTGAGTAGATGAGTAATATCTAAGGGATCTAGATGAGAGGTCATTGTCTGTCTTATCTTGATACAACTGAAGTGGTATTATGAGAAATTCTATTTCAGGTTTGAAAATCTTTTAAACACACTTTCAGACTATAGTTAGAATAAATTCTACTACCATTTTCACAACTTGTGTGTGTATGCATGTGTGCGTGTGTGTATTAGGGAAGGTGATTAAGAAGGTTTCATGTGATGTCTAAGATTCCCATCAGCTCTGAAATATTATGTAGTTCCATGATCCATATAGGAAAAGGTAGCCCAGTTTGTGTTACCTCCCTCATGGAATCTTCTTCCTAGATTTCTCCCTTCCCTCTCCCATAACATACAAACTTCGAGTTATTTTATCCTACTGACAATCTCTCAATTTTATCCTCCTTTCTAGATTGTGAGCTTCTTGAGAGCAGACACTATGACAATTTTTTTTTTCTATCCTTAGTCCCTAGCAAATTCTCTTGATGTGGTAGGTTCTTCGAGCACATCTGCCAAATCGCAGTGGGGGCCATCACCAATCATCCTGACATATGCCTTGCCACTGGACTCAGATAACTCTGGAGGAGAGACTGAGGCAGAGGACTTTGCATAGCTCTGTCTCACTTAAATCCAATTCACCTGCAAGTCAAGACATTACCCTCCTAATATCACTGGTCCTCTTCGAGAATGAAGGTGAGCAGCAATAACAACAACAAATTGCAATATGTTCAACTAAAACATTACTGGGAAGTTCTGCAAGAAATTCTGAACAAAGTTCTAAATAACAAAAATCCTCTTTATCTGATATGTACATGTCTACTTCTCTAGTATCTTATTTTCTAGAGCACTTTCTAAAAATCTTGTGTGTGTGTATGTATGTGTGCATATGTGCACGCACATATGTGTGATAGATGTCCTCAAAATAATGCTTTTAAATACACAAAATACATAGGCTTATAAAGGAAAGGAGACCAATTATATTGATATAGTTACCAAACATTAAAAAAAAATATGGATCCCACATTAATAATACCTCTTTCATAATTTATTTTGTGAAACTCATTCATTTCCTTTTTTTTTTATACCTGATCTGCTCAGCTACCAGTAGGGTATCTAAATAATCCCTTTTCTCCAGATGACACATTAATCCTCTTTTTACTTCTAGTTTTTGTCCCTGTTCACACACAAGTGGACCAATAGTTTACCCTTCTGGTGCTTTCTTTATTGTTTTTTTTTTTTCTGCAAAGCACCCAGTACCCCCAGCAATATAAGTTATTTTGGAAGAATGAAATGATGTATGTCTAGGCAACAATCAATTCGGGAACCTCTGTACTGAAGAGCAAACTATAAATCTGTTGAAGTTGCAAAATACTTCCAGGATGCCAGGGTTACCAATGCTCATCTTCTTCAAAAGTGGACAATATTTGTACAAAAGGGGCCCTTGAGCTCCATTTTCACCATCAACACATTGCCTTCCAATATACCAAAAAGAAACATTCGCAGAGTCCCTAATAAGACAAGAAATCATCAGTGTGGCAGTTTCCAGAATCCAAATATCACCTCTCCTTGCCCTGCCTGTCTTGTGAGACTTCCTTCATTGCAGTCTGAACTGATAATATTTTAAGCAAACATTCTAAATCTCTGAAGAAACAGTAGATAAGTTCAGTGATCATAAAGATGAGGAATAGAGAAAGAATATATTTTAACCCTTACTTCTTTCGTTAATATAATTCGTTGTTACTTACATGATGTCTCCAGCCTTTAACTATTTTTTGAATCAGTTAGCAAGTATAATTCTTGGGATTCTCTTTTGGGCTTTAAAAAAAAATTAATCCTCTTTTTGTGTCTATGGCAAGGTGAGCTTCCTCCAGTATTTTTATGTATGCTCTATTTCCTCTTCAATCTTTTATTCACAGTTCAGTGTTACAGAAGAAAGTCAATGCTTTATACTTTTTTTGCCCTCTAATATATTGATAGGAACTTCTTTGAACTCCTATTTCAAAGTCACTGCATGCTCATTTTCATTGCTGTTGGATGTGTGAGGTGCATTTTTTAAGCACTCTGAAAATAGGCACATACTTTTAAAATATGATCCCAGTCTTGGAATGGAAACTAGCTTTCATTACATTTTCTTGTCTTCAAGCTTCTTCCTCTGAAGCTGGAATATAATCAGATACATCTCCATTTCCAAAACACCATTGAAATAATTTGATGTTTTCAGGCAAAACTGTATCCAAATTACATTGTTACGGTGGCTGTGCTTTCTTTTTCCTTATATTTTATAATTTATTTAAACATCCATCTTTTATGGATTTTTTTCTTGATATTCAAAGACTGTAGAGAATAATAAAACTTCTACAGTAGGACCATATGGTACTAATTGTCTGCCCAACAGCTTATTATTAAGTTTTCTTGCTTGCATTATTCTTGCCAGAGATGAAGTAAATGCATTCATGTATAAACCTGCTGGATCCAATACTAAAAAAAAAATCAACCAAACAAAAATAATTACCTGCATGGTGGTTTGTGGAGCTTTGGAACGCTATTCTAGACTCTAGAACTTGCTGTCTCCTCTATAATTCAAGTCTTTTAAATATACCGTTTGTTGCAGATCCAAGTTAGGTATATGATCTTGTACCTAACAACCCTCCTTTTAACCATACATAGGAATTGTTTATTTAAAAATACACAGGAGATGGGAATAAGTTGTTGCCTACAAGGGCATTTATTTTGAGTACAAATTCTACCTTAGACACTTCCCAGATATGTGACCTTGTGCAAGTCACTTAACCTCTTCAGCCTCAGTCTTCCTGCCTGTGAAAAGGAGATAACAGTAGTACCTACCTCATAGAGTTATTGTGAGGATCAAATGAGATGGCATATGTAAATTACTTTAATAACTTAAAAGTCCTATATAATGAGGATGATGGTTATGATAAGTACTAGCAGCTTAGAGTTTGCAAAGTGCTTTACCAGAGTCTCATTTTGTCCTAACAACGACTTAGTGACGTAGGAGCTAATATTATCCTTGTTTTACAAATGAGGACATATACACAGACAGAACTTAAGTAACTTACCCAGGTTGCCATAGTTAATAAGTGTCTGAAGCTGATTTGGACTCAGAGTTTCCTGACTTCAATTTCAGAGCTTAATCCACTGGTCTACCCAGCTGCCTTCAAATACTAGCTATGATCATTATGGTCATTGCCCTTATTTCTTTAATAATTGGACTTATTTGGAATTACAAAATGTATCCATTGCTAAGATCTCAGAAAATAAAATAAATAATAAATATACTTGTCCTTTGAACAAATCTGGCTTCTGAAAGTCTATGTCAGTAGTCTTCAAGTCCTAGCATGACCTACTAAGATGAAAAAAAAATTGAGGATGAGTCAGGTCGTTGTGAAGGTAAGGAGCCATATTCATTGACTATCTTCTGGTGCAGAAGAACTGAAAATATGAAAAGGCTGGTCCTCTTCAACTCCATTCTACTCCTTTCCCTACTCCATTTTGCCATGACCTCTTGCCCAAGATCTGCCCAACTTGCTCTTGTAACTGGGACTTAGATGGAGCCAGTTTTGATTGAAGTATTTTTGTATTTCTTAATCATTTAACATGTGTAGGGAGCTACCACTTTAATTAGGTTTCTATCCTTTTATTTTATATGTCACATTGATGAAGTTTTTGAGTGTTATGCTACTTACCCCATTTTCTTCACAAGGTGTGCTTTTTTAATTAAGTAATTTTGCATAATGCCAATTTCTTTTTGGAATGTCTATGTCCCATTACAGAAGAATTGGTTGTATAGTGATGAACATAGTAATTGAAACAAAAGTAAAATAGTTATATTTATTAGCATAACATAAAACTTAGGACTTATTAATACGTTTAGCATGGAATTTTTATTTAGCGTGAGTTTTTATACATATTCTTGCATTCTTTATTGTGAAACTACCCTTTTATTACAATCAATGTCAGAAATACTCTTTACAAAGAGTCTATTTATCTAAGTCTCCTCAATCATAGCCTATAAGTGTTCTATGAGATTTAAGTTAGGTCAGTAGCAGGGCCACTGCAGCATTTTTATCTCCATGTATTGGTTAAACTTCTAGACTTTTAAGGATTTATGTTTTGGTGCAAGGTTATGTTACAGCATTCCATCTCCATTTGGAAATTCTGTAATCTGAATATTGCTTATACACACACACACACACACACACACACACACACACACACACACACACACACATATATATGTAAATATATGTGTGTGTGTATATATATATGTATATGTATGTATGTATACACACACACATACATATATATTTCATAATTCATTATTCCCTCACTTTGAGGTACCGCTTCCAGGCCCCATGGAAGTTAAAAATCTCCAAAATGTTTTTGAGTGGATTTTTTTACAGTATAATGATGATGTTCAGATCTTTTAGGGCCATCTCTTCTTCTGACAATAATTTTGGTATATCCTTGAATGAAAAAGTGAGTTTTCTCAGTAAACATTAACTTATCCCAATTATCAATACTCCAGTCTGATGTTATGGTGACTTGATCCTATTTCATTCTGGGTTTAAATAATTCTTGAAACCACTGACTTCCATACCAGCAGTTGTTGTATTATGTGTTGTGAATTACTACTTTTACACATTTCCTTAAAACCGTAAAATTAAAACACAACAGAAGAGAGTACTGAAACACATGTGTATGCCACAGAATCTGTCACTTAGCTGACAAGAGAACTAACTAACAGTAGGTAAGCCAGGTCAATATGTTCTCATCTGGTCAAAGGTGAATATTATGAATCAGTTTTCTTTCAGTGGAACTATACGTGATAACCATTGCTGTCATAAAATGAGACCATCACAGTTTTTTTTCTTGCTCCAAGCAGTTTGCATAGCACTGTAGGAACTAACATATGTTTGTTGAAGGAGCACTCATATTGATAAAATCACATCTATTGAAGGATGGATGTAAATATAGTAATACTAGGGGATATGTTGGCTCAATGTATTGATTCATTCCTTTGAGCTATTTATAGTTTGTAACATTTGGCATTCCACAGTTGATACTACAGGAAATTCTTGAATAATTTTATTTCAATAAAATTTAGTTATAATGAAGGTATGCTTCCTGCATCCATATGGTGGTTATTTCTATTAAAATATTGTCTCTTCTCTAGTCATCCTGAGACTACACATTCCCACAATCAGTTAAATGTAGTTTCTAACTTGAATCTAGATATAACAACCATTTGTCAATGGCTGATTATGGAAATATTAAAGAATTTTATATTAGTTGGGCAGTCCTGTATTCAAATTCTTCCTCAGACACCTCAAAGCTATGTGACCCTAAACAAATCATTTAACTACTCAGACTATATTTCTACAATGTCTGTAAAATGGGAATGATAATGATAACTTAGCAGGGTTATTATAAAGATCAAATGAGATAACTTATATGAAATGCTTTGGAAACAATAACACACTATAAAATTATAGATATTATTTTTTAGGATTTCATATAGGAATATTTGTTATCTATTTTGAAATGAGCTTAAATGAGATCTTTGAAAAGCTGAATGCCATGCTCCTGTCAATAGGGCCTGATCATATCCCATAATAAGTTAACTTGCCAGTCTGGCTTCACTAATGAATTTAATAAATATGTGATTATTGTAGATGTACTCATTAGTAGTTCAATGAAATGAAACTTCCCATCAAGCTCTTTAGTGATTGGTACTTTTTGAATTACTATAGTTGATCCTGTGGCAGATTTGTGAAAAACAAATTATTGCATCATTTCATCAACCATTGTGATTCTGCAAAGAATTCCATCTGACCTATCCATCTAGATGTCTGTGTCATTCTGTCTTCCAAGTGTCTTTACATCTAAATTGCTAGTAGCCAATATCAAAGAACCTTTTAACTCCTTAAGTTCTAATGCTTATTTTAGTCAAAATGGTTGCTGGTTATTGGGCTAGAGACAAAGGCCAGGACCTAGTTCTATACATGACTGGTTGAAGATTTTAACACATTTGGCATCAACAGGGAAAGATGTCCAACTCATAATCATTGAATCTTAGATTTGGACAAGTCTGAAAGCTCATCCAGAATAAGGAATACTTTCTATCTGAACAGAAATTGCTTTGCTAAGATATTGTACATGTGGTCATTTAACCTTTAAACCTTTATTTGAAAGCCCTTATTGATTTTGGTGGTACAGCAGATAGAGCACTGACTCTGGAGTCAAAAAGATCCAAATTCAAATCTGGCCTCAGATACTTATTAGTTGTGTGATCCTGGGCAAGTCATTTACCCCAAGTCTGCATCAGTTTCTAAACCTGTAAAGTGGAGATAATAATAGCACACATCTACAAGGGTTGTAGTGAGGATCAAATGAGATAATAATTGTAAATTGCTTAGCACTGTGCCTGACACATAGTAAATCCCAAATAAATGTTAGCCATTATCATCATCATCATCATCATCATCATCATCATCACCATCACTACCATCACAACCACCACCACCACCACCACCACCACCACAACCATCATCATCGTTACTGTCATCACTATTCTTATTTGCAATCACTGTATTTGATATGAAATCCTAATTTCTTCAACTCCTACCCCATAATTTCTAATTCTTCCTTAGAAACTAAGCAAACTTTATCAACCATAACTTGTTCAGTGGTTATCAAACCTTTTGTTCCCAGGATACTTTTACAGCACTAAAAATTGTTGAGGACCCCCCCCCCAAGAGCTTTTGTCTATCGGAGTTTTATAGCTATTAATATTTACCATATTGGAAATTAAATTATCTTAGTATTATAAAAATAATTTTTGTGTCATAGACCCTCTCAAAGTATTTCTGATCCCCAGAGGTACTTGAATTATACTTTAAGAATTGCTGACTTTGTGGATAGAAGACCAGAATGGGAACCAGGCCCATATGTGTTCAAGTTTCTTTTGATACCTATTGTCTGTGATCCTAAGCAAGTCACTTTAACTCTAAATGCTCTAAGTAGTATTCTAAGACTATGTATCTACTGACCTGTACTTGATTATCTTATCAATGAGAATGTAATCTAATATAATTTAATCTATCATCTATCTATCTCTCCTTTACAATGTATGTGTATACACACACACACACACACACACACACACACACACACACACTGCAAGTAAATGCATTTCAGGCTACTTTGCAAAAGACACTAACTTTTCCTTGGGTGGAGATCATGAAGTCTTACTTGAGCATTCATATTGCAATGCAGCACCATTTCAGAAGAAACTGCTTAATAGTAAACTTCTTAAGAACTTCTTAATAGTAAATAAGTCCTGCTTTAAAAAACCTTCAAGGGTTTCTAGCTCTATTTCAATTCTTGGAACCAGCAAACATAGCTCTATTTTAGTTCCTTGTACAACATGTATAACCAGGCATTGTCATTTCTGACAGTGGTCTAGCTTTTAAGGAAATCATGGGTAAGAACTTCTCTGGACTTTATATAGTTTGCCTCATTGTGATGCTTTGCACAACTTCCTTTAAATTCTGGATGTTCATATGATCGGGCTCCTATGAAAGCTTCAAAAGAAGGGACAATCACCTCAGATAATGTGGAATCAACTTTTCCATCACTTTTCCATCTTCCCTGATTTAATTTCCTATAATGTGATTCTTGGCATACTGTTTATCCTGACCCTAGTTTTGAATATTGAATCCACTTTGGTTTTATCTAACTCTGGTTTGCAATACCTTAAGTAATTTCAATCTTCCTGTCTGTGATCTCAGACTTATTTTAACTGAGTTTGATGAGCGATATTCCATAACTACTACTCTACCGTTCTCTTTTTTTTTTCACTCTACCATTTTTGCTAGTTTTCTATATGTATTGACTTGGTGCTGTCCCAATGAATTAAGTCCCCTTGATGTGCCTTTTCATCTGATAACTGATTTTGATTTGACTTCCTTCCCTGAGTGGATGGAGTTGTCTCAAATGTCCTCTATACCAACAACTGGTTCAGAATCCTTTAATTTCCTACTCAGCACATATTCTCAGCTGATTATTCCATCTCTGGCTTTCTATACCTTCAAGGTGCCATTTGAATTGCAATCTAAAACTTTGTATACTAGAAACAATTGATCCAGATAGATTCAATAAAAAATATTTAGGCTGGGGGTAGGGGGAGATGTTATACAAGACAGCTTTAGAATGGACGTGGGCAGTGGGAGCCAAGATGACAGAGTAAAAGCAATGACTTGCTTGACCTCTCACCCAAACCTCTCCAAATACCTGTGAAAAATGACTCTAAACACATTATAAAGCAGCAGAACCCACAAAAAGAGAGAGTGAAACATATTTCCAGCCCAAGACAACCTGAATGGTTGATTGTGCCAGACTGAGAGAGGAACACAGCTCAGCACAGGCTTGCAGGAAAAACAGGCCTCAGCAAACTTGGAGCAGGCCTCAGAGGACTGAATCACAGGCAGCTGTGGCAGTTTTCAGGCTTCTCAACCCACAAATGCCAAAGAGAATTTAGAAGATCAGTAGGAAGAGTTTATGACTGTTATGAGAGAGAAGGTCTGTCCCAGACCAAGTTCCCCAAATAGCCCCAGGGTGGCAGCTGCTTCTGGAGCTTCTGGCCCACACACTGAAGGGGAATTGAGTAGCTGATCAGACAGGGATTGCAGGGATTTCTTTGCTGGTGCTGAGGCAGGATTCTCTTGCATTACCTGTGCTTAGATCTGAATCACAGTTTTGGGTGGCAGTCCTTGGGTGAGGAGGAGCGCTGGTTTGTTGGAGCTTGTAGTGTCAGTGAGAGTAAATCCTTCTCACAGTTCCAAGGCAGAAAAGAGTGCTTGTGGTCACTCATAGACCAGAGCACAGGCCAGGAAAGGAGTAAACACCTCACCCTTGATCATACCACCCTGGAAGAATTGAAAATGTACAGGTCCCTAGGAGTATCTCTGAAAACAGCTGCACAAAACTCCTGAAGCTTGAGACAGTACATTCTTCACACTGGAAGCACACCCCTACCTTAACAAAGAGTTTAAAACTTAAGTAATTGGCTAGGAACATGACAAAACAGTGCAAAAAAAAAGTCAGACCATAAAATAATTCTTTGGTGACAAAGAAGATCAAAACCTACAACCAGAAGAAGACAACAAAGTCAAAGCTCCTACATCCAAAGCCTCCAAGAAAAATATAAATCAGTCTCAGGTCATGGAAGAGCTCAAAAAGGATTTTGAGAAGCAAGTAAGACAAGTAGAGGAAAAACTGGGAAGAGAAATGAGAGTGTTGCAAGAAAATCATGAAAAACAAGTCAACAACTTGCTAAAGGAGAGCCCCCCCCAAAAAATTGAAGAATATAACATCTTAAAAAATAGTCTAACTCAAATGGCAAAAGAGGTCCAAAAATCCAATGAAGAGAAGAATGCCCTAAAAAGAAAAATTGGCTAAATGGAAAAGGAAGTCCAAAAGCTCACTGAAGAAAATGCTTCCTTAAAAATTAGAATGGAGTAAATGGAAGATAATGACTTTATGAGAAATCAAGATATTGTAAAACAAAACCAAAAGAATGAAAAAATAGAAAACAATGTGAAATATCTCATTGGAAAAACAACTGACCTGGAAAATAGATCCAGGAGAGATCATTTAAAAATTATTGGGCTATCTGAAAGCCATGATCAAAATAAAGGCCTAGACATCATCTTTCAAGAAATTATCAAGGGAAACTACCCTGATATCCTAGAACCAGAGGGTAAAATAGATATTGAAAGAATCCACTGATCAGCTTCTGAAAGAGGTCCCAGAAGGAAAGCTCTTGGGAATATTATAGCCGAATTCCAGAGTTCCCAGGTCAAGGAGAAAATATTGCAAGCAGCCAGAAAGAAACAATTCAAGTATTGTGGAAACATAATCGGGATAACACAAGATTTAGCAGCTTCTACATTAAGGGACCAGAGGCCTTGGAATATTCTGGAGGTCAAAGGAGATAGGATTACAACCAAGAATCACCAACCCAGCCCAACTGAGTACAATTTTTTTGGGGAAAAATGGACATTCAGTGAAATAGAGACTTTCAAGCATTCTTGATTAAAAGACCAGAGCTGAATAGAAAAATCTGATTTCAAATACAAGACTCAAGAGAAACATGAAGAGGTTAACAGGAAAGAGAAATCATAAGAGACTTTTTAAGATTGAACTGTTTACATTCCTACATGGAAAGATGATATTTGTAACTCATGAGACCTTTGTCAGTATTAGGGTAGTTGGAGGGGAAAATATATATGTATAGATAAGTGAATAGATTAGATAGATAGATAGATAGATAGATAGATAGATAGATAGACAGACACATAGATAGATGGCACAAAGTGAGTTGAAGTTGAAGGGGTGATATCAGGAGAATACAATTTAGGGGTGAGAGAGGATTATACTGGAAGAAGGAGAAAGGGAGAGGTAAAATGGGGTAAATTATCTCACATAAAACAGACAAGAAAAGGCTTTTACAGTGGTGGGAAAACAGGGGAAGATGGAATTAGTGAATCTTATTCTCATCAGATTTGGCTTAAGGAGGGAATACCATTCAAACTCAATTGGGTATGGAAATCTATCAGGAAAATAAGAGGGAAAGGGATAACCGAGCAGGGGGATAATAGAGGGGAGGGCCAATCAGGGGAAGGGGTAAATAGAAGCAAACACTTCTAAAGAGGGACAGGATCAAAAGAAAGAACAGAATAAATGGGGGACAGGATAGGATGAAGGGAAATATAGTTAGTTTTTCACAGCATGACTACTATGGAAGTGTTTTGCATGACTATACATGTATGACTTGTATTGAGTTGCTTTCCTTCTCAATAAGGGGGGGGGTGGGAAGGGAGGGAGGGAGGGAGAAAATTTGGAACACAAAGTTTTAAAAATAAATGTTAAAAATTGTTTCACATGCAACTGGGAAATAAGATATACAGGCAATGGGGTATAAAGAAATCTGTCCTGCCATGTAGGAAAATAGAAGGGGAAGGGGAAGGGTTGGGGGAGATAGAAAAAAGGGCAGATTAGAAGAAGGAGTATTCAGAATAAACACCATCTTGAGGTAGAGGGAGGGATGAGATGGGGAGAAAATTTGGAACTCAAAATCTTGTGGAAGTGAATGTTGAAAACTAAAAATTAATTAATTAATTAAAAAAGAATAAATAGGTCCAACAAAATTTCTCATGGTTTCATGAGTTCAGTGTTAATTGTGTTGCTACATGTATAACAAAGAGTTAACTATGCAGAATTACTAATGGGATGACTTATCAAGACATTTCTATTTACTCCATATATATTTTTTTAGAGAACTACAAAAGAAACATGAATATGTCCTGCTTGTGTCTCTGCCTCTATCCTTTCCTCATTTTAACCATAATGTTAATTCTTTCCTAGTAATTAATAGCTTGACTGATGTGTTCCTGCCAGTAAAACTGAGGTTATGTTAGCAGAAGATTGCTGACAGCATTTGTGGCATTGCATAATATTAATAAACCATATAAGGCAACATTACAATGGCATAAGACAGCAGAATGCAAATTCCTCAGGGGAACAGGTTATTTTATTTTTGCCTTCATGAGTGTCTTGCATAGCACCTTTTATAAAATATAGTCGATATTTAACACTTTAATTGAACCAAATCACAATGACCTCTATAATTTAGAGTAGATGTTTAGATCATAACGACTGAGAACTCACCAATCACAAAAAGAAATAACCAATCATTCTTATTTGGCCATTAAAAATGCAGAAATATTTTCACCTGATTTTTTTCATTAACGCAACAAAAATGTGCCTTCATACTTGTCAGATGATTTTATTGGTTTAAATAAGAAAGGATATAGATGGTAATATACATGTATCAGTGAGATCAGTAGTGCCATAGATAGATAGCATTCTTTTTGAGTTCTTTAGTTACATGTGATTTTTAATTCATGTCATGGCTACTCTGATGAATTCCAGAACTCTTTGCCAGAAATAAAATGCAATGATATCAGTGTCATGGATAGCCTTTTTCTGTTTGCTGATATCTAATAATATAATAACATAAATCAATATGGTATTACAAAAAAAAATCCAACTTGAACATGGCCTTGCTTGAAAAGTTTTATTAAATGAGCCTTTGCTCAGACAATAAGGTTTAATAGCATTTAAAGACATCTATACTTTATAGGTAACAGTTTCTCAAAATTGAAAGCCTGGAAATATCATTAAGAAAATTGGCAAATACTGATTACTCAGGAAGTGAATAGGAAGAAGAACAATCTCTAAGATGAATAGACCTAAAATAAAAATTAACAACTCTGCTGACCTTAGAAACAACACCATATCTCTTGGGTAGAATTTGAACTTTAGAAAACCGGAAGTTATCAATTAGTGAAGGGAAAACAAACAACAAAAAAAAAACAAAGAAACAAAAAACCTATGCTCAATTCTGTGAATACTTGTTTGTACCAAGAATGTATTCCACTAACCTAAGTATGCTGCAGAAAAGAAATATGCTTGATATTTTCCCAAATCTCTTGATGTGACTATTAGCATCAATGATTTGGAACTAGAAGAGAACTTGAATGACATCTAGTTCAGGTCTTTCATTTTACAAATGATTAAACTGCCTCCCCAAGAGGTTAAGTGGCTATCCAAGGTCACACATAGATACCACAGAAGAATTCAGACTGCTCATATACATGCTTCTATTTTTTCCAAACTCTGTGCTATCACTCAATTCTGTTCATAGTAGTCACTAAAAAAAAAATTCTTTCTTATACTATAAGAATAAGGTCATGTGTCCATTCATAGTATAATGACCATAATTCACTTGAATGAGCCAAGCAATATTATCATTCAGTATTTGGGTCATTCATGTTCAAGCCTGTTGAATTTTATCTTATTAGATTCATCTAGTGCTCTAGTCTCTCTCTCTCTCTCTCTTTCATGCAAATTCTGCCTATCCAGTGTGTTAGATATTCCTCCCAGTTTTTTAATGTCAACTGAAAATTTGTTTAGTATATTATCTATGCCCTTATCCAAGTAATTGATAAAAAAAAAATTAATGCTAAACAGCATAGGTCCAAGCTCTCAGATCTCTCAGATCTCTCAGATTATGTCACTGGGGGCCTCCTGCCTTAGGCACATCATTGTAACTATGAGTTTCATTTTCCTCAAGTGTTGAAAATGAGGTCATTAGACTAGATGATTTCTAAGTCCCTTCCAAGCTCTAAATCCTCTAAGCTTGAAGAGAAGGATCAGTGAAATGCTAGCTTTTGAGAAGCCCTTTTAGTTAGACTTTCTTTTTTCTGTCAAAACTGAAAGCATTTCTCTGGAATGGCAGACATATGTTGTTAGGCCTTGGTGGCCTGTGCATCTCTTTACTTCTGGCAAGGCAGGGGTTGCATGTAAGTTGGCTTGCTTTCAGTAGGGTTTTGCACCAATGGAATTACACATGACACCAGGATGGCTACCTCAAGGAATTACTTTCTGTGGAAGAGAGTACAACTGGTGGAAGAAGAAGATCTTTTGATAAAATGATAGTAGCTGCTGTTGGAGAATTGGCATGACCTTGATTCTATTCCCAGGTATGCAAATAACTGGCTACATGACCTTAGACAAGTTACTGAGTTGCTTAGTTTCTATTTCCTTGCTTGTAATATGAAGCTAGTAAAAGCTATTCTATCTAACCTTAAATATACCAAATGAAATATAGTTTTTTATACTGGTGTGGCAATGAGATAAATCAAGCAAAAACGTATCTGATGAAGCTGGGGGAATTATGTCATGTGCACAATCTAAAGGGCACTTTCATCTCTGGGTTTTATTTTTTTTTTTTGAGGTCAACAAGAAAAAACAGATGGTGTGTTTTCAAGTCAACTGAATAAAAACAGTTAAAGTTGACTGCCCAAGTAAAAAATTTAATCCAGAAAAAACCACTGAGATGATATGAAGATCTAATTGAAGAATGTAATTAAGGGGTTAGAAACTAGTTTTATGTTTATGAAAATTCATAGAATGTAAAGTTTAGAGGTAGAATAGTCACTTAATGTTATTAACTAACCTTATATCTGTGCTCATTTTAAAGATGAGGAAGTAGAGATGCAAAAATGTAAAGTAACTTGCGTAAGTTGACATAATTTGTAAAAAAATGAAAACAAAAACAAAGACAACAAAAAAAACAAAGCATGTCTTAAAAGCCACATACTCTTTCTATGGTGCCATGATGATGTCTTAGACAGAAGTAACTGATCATATTGCCAGCCTGCTGGCTGGAGCCATCAACTGCTAAACATTAAGTGCCTATTGTGTACCAGGCATTATGCTATGTGTTAAGGATCCAGAAAGAAGTGAAAGACTGTCCCTGCCTTCAGGGAGCTTAGAATCTAACAGGGGAGACAACACACAAACAAATAAGTGCAAAGCAAACTATGTACAGGACAAACAGGACATAATTAACAGAAGGAAGGGAGTAAAATTAAGAGGGGTTGGGGAAGAGTTCTTATAGAAGATGGGGTATTAGTTGGGACTTAAATGAAGCCAAAGAATTCAATAGTTGGAATAGAGGAAGGAGAGTGTTCCAGGAATGAGGGGAAACCTGAGAAAATGCCAAGATATTAAGTGTCTTGAGGATCCCTTTTGTGGAACAGACAGGAGGCTAGTGTCACTCGATCGAATAGTAAGTGTAATGGTGTAAAGTGTAAGAAGACAGAAAGGTTGAAAGGGGCTAGGTTATGAAGGGCTTCAAATGCCAAACAACATTTTGAATTTCATCCTAGAGTCATTCGGGAAAAACTGGAGTTTATTGAGTAGAGGGGTGACATGATCAGACTTATGCTTTAGGAAAATGAATGAAGGATGTGTTAGAGTGGGGAAAGACTTGAGGCGGGCCGATTCACCAGCAGGCTATTACAATAATCCAGGTGGGAGGTGATGAGTCCACGTACCAGAGTGAATCAGTGTCTGGATTCAACTGAGAAGGCAATGAAAATAAGAAATTGAGAATGAAGGGAAAAGGATAGGCACAAAAGCCCCCACCTAGCATGGGGGATAAATTATGAATTTCTTTAACATCTTATGAATAGTTTCAGAGCATATAGAAGTGGCTAAAATTAAGATTTTTTATATATATGTATATATGTTAAATAATTAGAAGATAAGCTTCCAGCAGTCAGTGATTAGCCAAGTGACTTTAATTTCTAGACCCTTTCAGTGTATTGGTGGTCAAGTCTTTAGCCTTTCCTGCAGTGTCTCAGTGGTTGTCACCATGAAAGGAATGATCTTTCTCCGTCATGGAAAAAGAGGTAAAATTCCTGATCAGTTCATTACTTTTATTTCAGATTATCATTCTTCCTCTAGCAGACCACATGATCGGTAATTTTCTGACAAATAACTTATTTCTCCCATTTATAAAGATTGTTTTCTAATACTTAAATGACTTTCTTCAATCATATCTTCCTTTTCAGAGATTTTTAGGGTTAAATCATTAGGGCATTCCTTTAATCTTGTTTTCACTTACTTAGCTTAAAAATTCTTTTGGCCTCAAAATAAACCCAGGGATGAAAGAGCCACTTAGATTATGCATGTGAAATCATTTCCTTGGCTGTATCAGTTATACATATTTTTTGCTTCATTTGTTTCATTGCCGCACCAGGGATGTGAAAATTATGTTTCATTTACATTTTCAAAACTTTATTTAGTATAGTATCCTACCATCACAAAATGCTTACAGAGTTGAAGTCAGGTGCCAGCCATTACTTTCATGGATAGCACTGAATTATATAATCTAATATTCTATATACCTGAATGCCTAAAAATTCACATAATCTAGCAATATTTTTTTCTTTTTTCAAATTGTCTTGTACTACATGAATGATGAAGATTGATCATATATTAGGGTACAGGAAAATACAATGAAATAATCCAAGTTATAGATGATCCACAGATCATCCCTCCCCTCCAAATATTTTTGAAAGCTTTGTCTCACTCTCCTGCATTATCATCTGCCTTTGTTACTCTTGTGCAAACAAATCAAAACATTTAGAGACTCTGGGTTCAAGAGGAAAATATAGGAAACAGCTGAGGCAAGAAAAGATTAGGGAAGACAACCCTGGAGATTCCTAGGTACATCTGGCTTACCTAATCTGTGACTGAATCTTTCTGCCCAACATTGTTGCTTTAAATTTCCCTTTCTTACACTGCCTGAGTTTCTATAAATTAGAGATTAGTTTGGGTTATGAAGCATCCATTTTTTAAAAAGTGTAAATATTTTCAACAAGGTTAAATGACCCTCAGTCATGTTGAAATTGGCTATTCAATCAGATTGACTTTAGTTTAACTCTTTGCTGGATAAGAGCTTTGACTGGTGGAGAAGAGGAGATAGATAATTTGTACACTTGAGTAGGATACCATAATCAGGTGCTTAGGGTAGCATTAGCATCCTGAGCTCTTGTGGACTTGGGCTAATTGGAGAGGAGAATGAAAAAGGGAAGTTTGAGGGTAGCAAACATTACCAATTTAAATCTTTGTCAAGTTTTGATCATGTACCCGTGAAAACAGAGAGAAACACTATCTTCTCTTTCTCTTTTATTGTGTTGACTATTGACCCTGAAACCCAACATTAGGCCACTATGACATTATAAATTAGAAACACTTTTGGTAAATAAAATTTTAGGAGGAGTGTCCTGAGAACTTAAAAAACCCCATTGTTTCTGGAAACATGTCTCAAGTTCTTCATAACTGACAAATGAATCTTTGGAAGAGTAACCCTGTGCTAACAGGACTCTGCCTTTGAGTAATAATAATGAAAGAATACCTTGTATTTCTATAGTGCTTTACCAAAAAAAAAAATTTCCAAATGCCAAAATATTTTCATGCCTCTTATTTTATCATATTTCTTTTTATAAGGTGCTAAGAGCTTAAATGGCTTTCTCAAATTTTCACAGCTTATTTAGGGCACATTTAGGAGTGGAAGGTCCATCTTCTGACTTGTATTACCAACTTAAATGTTCTTGCTACTTCACCACACTGTGGCCACAGAATTGTCTTCCAAATGTGCTGATACAGCCTCTAGATTTTAATGACTTGTCAAAAAATTTGTGTATCCCTCAGCACTTAGCAGACTGCCAGTTCTTAATAAGTACTTAATAAATACTTACTGATTGATGTATAAAACAGGATAATGCAGCATCCTCTTTAGAGGAATGAATTGTAATTTGAATCCTTGATAGGAGAACAAATAAATTCTCCATGCTCTATTACAGGGCTTTTTAATCCTTTCTTCCTTCCTTCCTTTCTGCTTTCCTCTCTCCCTTCCTTCATTCCTTCCATTCCTTTTTTCTTTCCTGCTTTCTTTCTTTTTTTTGTTTAATTTTGGTCAGGAAAAGCATGGGACATGTGGAATTATAAGGGTATCTCTCTTTTAAAAAAATAATAAACTTCATTCTCTGTAGTGTTTGAGAACACAACTTTAACATCTAGGTATTAGAGTTATAATAGAAAGCTAGAGATAACTTCTATCTGTATTGCTTCCATCTTCAGACTGCTTAAAAAGATTTCTTTTTCTTACTAATTAATTTATTTTTAGTTTTCAACATTCGCCTCCAGAAGATTTTGAGTTCTAAATTTTCTCCCCTTTTGCCCCACCCCCACCCCAAGACAGCATGCATTCTGAATACCCTTTCCCCTAATTTACCCTCCCTTCCACCACCTCCCTTCTATTATCCCTTTCCCTTATATTTTCCTATAGGGCAGGATAGATTTCTATACCCCATTGCCTGTATATCTTATTTCCAGTTGCATGTAAAAACAATTTTTAACATTTGTTTTTAAAACTTTGGGTTCCAAATTTTCTCCTTTCCTCCTTCCCCACCCACCCTCATTGAAAAGGCAAGCAATTCAATACAAGGTATACATGTGTAGTCATGCAAATCACTTCCATAGTAGTCATGTTGTGAAAAACTAACTATATTTCCTTTTATCCTATACCACCCTGCCTTAATTCTATTTTCTCTTTTGATCCTGTTCCTCATTAGAAGTATTTGCTTCTGATTAACCCCTACCCTAATCTGCCCTCCCTTCTATCATTCCTATGCTCTTTTATATCCTCCCCCTATTTTCCTGTAGGATAAGATAGATTTCCATACCCAATTGAGTGTGTATGTTATTCCCTCCTGAAGTCAAATCTAGTGAGAATAAGATTCACTTGTTCCTTCTCACCTTCCTCCACTTCCCCTCCACTGTAAAAGCTTTTTCTTGTCTGTTTTATGTGAGATAATTTACCCCATTTTACCTCTCCCTTTCTCCTTCTCCCAGTATAATCCTCTCTCACCCCTTAATTTTATTTTTAGATATCACCCCTTCATCTTCCATCTGTCTGTCTGTCTATCTGTCTGTCTGTGTATCTGTCTATCTATCTATCTATCTATCTATCTATCTATCTATCTATCTATCTATCCATTTATCTATACACATATATTTTTCTCTCCAACTACCCTAATACTGACAAAGGTCTCATGAGTTACAAATATCATCTTTCCATGTAGGAATGAAAACAGTTCAACCTTAATAAGTCCCTTATAATTTCTCTTTCCTGTTTACCTCTTCATTCTTCTCTTGAATCTTGTAATTGAAAGTCCGATTTTCTATTCAGCTCTGGTCTTTTAATCAAGAATGCTTGAAAGTCCTCTCTTTCACTGAATGTCCATTTTTTTCCCCTGAAGGATTATACTCAGTGATTCTTGGTTGTAATCCTATCTCCTTTGACCTCCAGAATATTCCAAGCCCTTTGGTTCCTTAATGTAGAAGCTGCTAAATCTTGTGTTATCCCGATTATGTTTCCACAATACTTGAATTGTTTCTTTCTGGCTGCTTGCAATATTTTCTCCTTGACTTGGGAACTCTGCAATTTGACTATAATATTCTCAACAGTTTTCTTTTTGGGATCTCTTTCAGAAGCTGATCAGTGGATTCTTTCAATTTCTATTTTACCCTCTGGTTCTAGGATATCAGGGTAGTTTCCCTTGATAATTTCTTGAAAGATGATGTCTAGGCCTTTGTTTTGATCATGGCTTTCAGATAGTCTGATAATTTTTAAATGATCTCTCCTGGATTTATTTTCATGGTCAGTTGTTTTTCCAATGAGATATTTCACATTGTTTTCTATTTTTTCATTCTTTTGGTTTTGTTTTACAATATCTTGATTTCTCATAAAGTCATTATCTTCCATTTACTCCATTCTAATTTTTAAGGAAGCATTTTCTTCAGTGAGCTTTTGGACTTCCTTTTCCATTTAGCCAATTTTTCTTTTTAGGGCATTCTTCTCTTCATTGGATTTTTGGACCTCTTTTGCCATTTGAGTTAGGCTATTTTTTAAGGTATTATATTCTTCAAATTTGGGGTGGGGATCTTCTTTAGCAAGCTGTTGACTTGTTTTTTATAATTTTCTTGCAACACTCTCTTTTCTCTTCCCAGTTTTTTCTACTTGTCTTACTTGCTTCTCAAAATCCTTTTTGAGCTCTTCCATGACCTGAGACTGATTTATATTTTTCTTGGAGACTTTGGATGTAGGAGCTTTAACTTTGTTGTCTCCTTCTGGTTGTAGGTTTTGATATTCTTTGTCACCAAAGAATTATTTTATGGTCTGACTCTTTTTTGCACTGTTTGCTCATGTTCCTAGCCAATTCCTTGAGTTTTTAAATGCTTTGTTAAGGTAGGGGTGTGCTTCCAGTGTGGAGAATGTACTGCCTCAAGCTTCAGGAGTTTTGTGCAGCTGTTTTCAAAGATACTTCTAGGGACTTGTAACTTTTTAGTTCTTCCAAGGTAGAATGATCAAGGGCAAGGTTTTTACTCCTTTCCTGGCCTGTATTCTGGTCTATGAGTGACCACAAGCACTCTTTTCTGCCTTGGAACTCTGAGGAGGATTCTCTCTGCACCGTGCCACAATCTTCAGCATGCCCATGTTCCTCCTCTCCCCAAGACTGCCACCCAGAACTGCAACTCATGTCCAAGCATGGGCAAAGCAAGACAGTCCTTCCTCAGTGCCAGCAAAGAGATCCTTGCAATCCCCTACTGATCAGCCACTGGATCCCCCCTCCATCTGTGGTCTGAGAACTCAGGAATCAGCTGCTTCCCTGGGGCCAGAACAGGCTCCTCTCTCACCATGAGACAGATGTTTCCTACGGACCTTCTAAGTTGTCTTTGATGATTATGGGTTTAGAAATCTGGAAACTGCTGCGGGTCCCCTTGATTCAATCCCCTGAGGACTGCTGAGGCCTCATCTTTGCTTGCACAGCCTGTGTGGCCCATGCTGAATAGTCCTCCTACTGGAACCCTGAGGTGACTCAGCAGACCATAGAACTCACAGAGGAATGAAAGGACTTTGTGGACAAAATAGGCCAACTTCAGAAAGTAATAGGTGGCTTAACTGAGCTTGTAGACCAACTTGCAAATGAAGCTGAAAATGAGAAGATGAAGGCAATTGGGGCACACAATTTGCTGAAATCCGCAGCAAAGCAAAGAGAGGCCCAACGGCAGCAGCTACAGGCTCTAATAGCAGAGAAGAAAATGCAGCTAGAAAGATATTGAATTGAATATGAAGCTTTGTGTAAAGCAGCAGCAGCAGAACAAAATGAATTTATTGACCAATTTACTTTTCAGAAATAAACTGATTTTTACAGTAAAAAAAAAAAAAGACAATTGGGAGGAGGACATTTTTCTATGCTCCCAGCCTGGAGCAACACATCTTTCCAGTTAACCATCCAAATTGTCTTGGGCTGGAAATTTGTTTCACTCTGTCTGTTTGTGGGTCCTTCTGCTCTAGAATTTGTTTAGAGCAATTTTTACAGGTATTTGGTGGAGAGCTGAAGCAGGTCACTGCTTTCACTCTGACGTCTTGGCCCCGCCCCCTGAAAAGGATTTCTTAAAATAGTTTAAAAATTAGTTTTTTCTGGCACCCAAAAATTTTGAAATTAGTGTGCCGGTTTCACTCTGAAAAAAGTGTTCAAATTTGAGTCAGTGTATTCATTTGAGGCTTTTTTACATTGTAGTGTGGTTCAGTTTTTTCTTTCTCTGAAAACTCCTAATACCCATTACTTTAAATGCACTTTCAGTAAAAACTTTAAAAGTCAGGAAACTGTTGGCATCTTGCAAGAATATGTGTGTTCCTAGCCCCTTAATTCTTGTACCTTTCTTCTCTTGATTATTTCCAGTTTATTCTGTTTATAGACAATTTCTACATACTTGTTTGCATTTTTTTCTCCCCCATTCGATTCTGAGATCCTTGATAGAATGGACTGTTTTTAGCTTTCTTTGTTATCTCCAGTGTTTATCCTCAGTGCCTGGCACATAGTAGGCAGTTACGGAATACTTTTTTGACTGATTGATTGATCTTGTTTTTACTTCGTGGTATCTATTTACATTAAGGTTTAATGTAAATGTAAAGGTTTAGTATAAAGAGTAGTTATTCTAGGTATATATTTTGCTACTACATTATTTGACTTCCTTGTTTTCCATTGCAGAGGATCACAAGGGAATAATCTTTTCAAAAAAATGTTTATGTGAGTTCTAATAACTTTATTTCAGATATAATGCCTTGCAAGAGAGTCATTCCTCCTTACAAATACACAAAATAAGTGTATTTGTAAGGCAGTATAATACCAATTTTCCCCTAAGGAATATGTCCCTAGATAATTTTATAAAAAGATTATACATTAAATTGTATATTCTGCATTATAAAGTAATTCAAAATGTTTTTGATATTCATATCTTCTAATACCTCTTATATAGTTGTATATTTCAAACTCACTTTTCATGAGGACATAGAAGAACATCCTCCTCCCAATTGTCTTTTCTTCATTATATTTTTACCTACCACTCTCAAAGAGCTCTTATTTACTTCCTGTATAAGTGACTTAACTCACTTTTCCTTCTTAGATTCAGAGACATTAGAATTCCAATGGAACTTTGGGCTGCTTAATCTTATATGGTTCTCTATTAATTTTCTCTGCTGGCATGGTATTTCTTTTTCCTTTAATTAGTATATTGTTCTAGCTTCCAGTTTCAGATCATAAACTTAGAGCTGGAAAAGACTTTAGAGGTCCTCTAGTTTAACCTCCTCATTTTACAAGTTAGGAAACCAAGGCCCAGAGATGAAAGAGTTCATTCTAAACTACTTAAACAGTTGAGCTCAGGTCTTCTGACTTAAAATACTATCTTCTTTCTGAATTCTCAATCTTTGGTAACTTGACTTATAGCCTTATATACACATCTCATCTCACAGCCACTCCCTGCCCCCCATATTCTTATTTCTATTCAGTCTATAGCCCCCTTATTTTTTTTAACCTCCCTGCTAATTCTAAATATTTTGCCCTTTGGAATAACCATTAAGTGATTCAGAAACTTCCGTTTGTCTTTTTACCTTCACTTCTTCTCTAATTAAATGAAATCTATCTCTTCCCTGAGGAATAACTACCCTCTTTAATACTGGCCAATCCTTCCCCTGTTTCCTTCTCATACTACCTTCTACTTTCCAGTGTTTGTAGGCAGTATTATCATGCAATTCCCCCCACCCCTGCCACTTTCAGGCTTTTGCTCTTCCACCACCATCAGTCAACCTCTTCTACTTTGAAGTTTATGCCATCTGAATATATTACTCTCTTGTAACTGATTTTGCTTGATGTATATAGATCCTAATAATTTTCCTTTTTGCCTTCCTAACTTGGAAAGCTCATTTACTATCCTCTTTTCTGCCCCCTCTTCTGTCTTTATCACTTAAAACTTAAATATCCATGTTGATCACCCTTCCAATTTCTTTTTTTTCACAATTTTTGAACTATTTAACAACTCCTTAGACCTCCACCTCTTTTCTACTTCAGTCATTACATTTTAAGATTGGGGAGCAAATGTTAATTTATAGTAGAAATAGGTAATTTTTTTTCTCCCTCATGATCTGGCAGCTATTCACCCTTTCTAAAAAAATCATTTCAACACTTCTTCACTCTGGATCAGGATATTTTGAAGGGGAAAGCATTCTAATTTTCAAAACTAGGTTTCTTGCATTATGTAAGGATCAGGTCACTAGAAACAGAGGTGAACCACCAAGCTGAAGTGTTTGGATGTATTCTATAAGCTCCTTTTCTTCTCTGAGTGTGGGTTTGAAATCTGACTGCTTCATTCTATAGAAAATCTTAATTTGTTCAGTTTACCCTTGCTGGGTATTAACATTGGGTTTTGCTAAAAATCCAGGCATATGACACCTCACTCTATGCTGTCTTTTAAATAACATGCATATGAGCTAAGGATTCTCCCAGAGTCAGAAAATTAATTTCCTTTTATAAATTTTGGAACAAGGACAGTGAATATTCTTATTCTCCCATCTGGGGAAGAGTGTATAAGCTTCCCATGAGTTATTGTGGAGGTCCCAGAAGCTCAATGGCCAAGCTGGTGGATTTTTTAGGAAAATCTTCCTTATTGAAAATAGAAGGCTGGGAATTATGAATGAGAATCTGGATGGCACTTTCCCCAATGCAAACAATTCTATCCAGGCTTATTGTATGTATAGAAAGATAAACCATATATAAACAAATGACCAAAATCAAAAATTGAATTCACTGGAGTTTTATAATGCCAGATTTTTACCTCATTTTCTCTGCAGAATATTCCCTTATTTCTACTCATTGATGAAACAAAGAGTATAGAATATATGGGAAAATACAGCTATACTCAAATAGTTTGTTTTAAAAAATCCATGTGATTGAGTTCTGCCATGTTTCTTCAGGTCAACATTTTTATGATCTGGGTCACTTAGACTACAATATCAAGAAGTCAAAAGCTTATAGAATCTTACAATTTAGAATAGTTTTCACAGGATTAAATTGTTCAGTTTAACTAATTGGGATTCAGAACCCAAGAATGCTTTCTAAGTTAATATCATTTAACTCTTCTTTCTCTGAAATTTAAGCAACTAGGAAGTACAAATAATAAAACCACATTTTCTGTACTTTTTATGAGAAAAAAGATAAATGGCAAATAAACAAGCCTATGTTTAGAGTATATTCAAACAAAATAAGTCTGAAGTTATAACATTATAGATCTACACTATAGATTCACTCAAATCTCTTAAACTTCATATATGCACATTCTGGCAAAATTATACCTGGTGGTTATACCTAATGAGGAAGCAGTGTCTTCTGAATCATCATCAAAAGAAGTTTCCCCTGGGGTCAGTTTATTTCAGTATCATGTATATAATTATATATTCTGATTCTTTGAAAATTGATGATCCATGTTTGAGCTTGTGTGGTATAACATAGTATTGAAAACATCATGAACATTTATTAAGCACTTGCTACATGGGGGCTACTGTGCCAAGCATAATTCCTACCCTCAATGGGCTTACATCTAACAGAAGAAACAAAGTATATATTTAAGCACATATAGCACAAAAGGGATAAAAAGATACCACATGTAATCATTTTAGATATCCATAATAACCAACTATCCCATTCCTCATTTATTGTTAATGAAAGGGAGCCTTAACATACGTTGTCCTTTTCCACTCTGCAAGTCTGGTCACTATAAATTTGGTGATAAAAAATCCAAAAACTTATTTAAACCAGAAAACCTATTTCTCTAAATTATATTTGCTCCATGATTTAATGAACATTTCTAAACAAGAGGACTGACAGTTGGCTTCTCTTTCAAATAATTTCAGTGACCTTTTCCATTGACTTCTGCACAGTGACAGACTGTATACAAGCTGGTCCAGCTTACCTGACCTTAACTAAATTTATCTTCATCATTTTCTCTCAAAAATATTTCCCAGTTCTTTGGGAATGTAAAGTGTGGGGTGTGTGTGTGTGTGTGTGTGTGTGTGTGGTGGTAGTTGGTGCTTTTCAAGTCATCTTTATAGATTGAATAGAATCATTAACAAATGTCAAACCTAAATATTCAATTATTTCAAAAGACTGAGTTCTTTGAGGGCCAGGTCTATTTGTCTTCAGGACTTAACATAATGTGTGGCACATAGTAGGTGCTTAATAAATGCTAGTTGACTTAAATAAACCCAGAAGCCCTTCCTAGTCTTCCTGAAATTTTTGCATAAAAAGAATCCTAAGGGAAAAAAATACCTTAGAGATCAACAACTGCCTTCATATTATTTGAGTATAATACTTAGCTCCATAAAAATCTCAAAAATTTGGAACAATATCATGGCAATTTAAAAACTGAGTCCATAGAAATAGCAAATTTACCACCACTAGTTTGTTGTCTGAGAAGGTGTGAAATTTGAGGTAAATTATACCAAAGGACAAACGTTGGACCATAGTGAGCTGTAACGGACCATAATTAGGTGAATGGATTTTTCTTTGTAGTATTTTATGTGTTCACTGAGGTATATTATATGCCTTCTTCTCTTGATATGCTCTTCAGATAACCTCTCTGACCACTAGGTGCAGTTAGATTATTGAACCATAAGATGGCACTACAGAGAATATAAATGTTTGTTTTGGGCAGTCATTCTGGCCTTGCAACTCCTGGTTCTCCTGATGCACATCTTTTTCAAGGTGATGTATCCCTTGTTTCATGCGTGTGCCTTTCAGAAAATAGAAAAGGTAAAATATGCAGAAAATATTAAGGTAAGAGAAACACCTATCTCAATGTAATTATTTCCTAAAAATATGTATGGAAAGATATCAAGATTTACTAATTGTAGCCTTTTTGTAATACTGCTCAATTCAAAACCATAATACAGCCTAGTGCAACCGTCAATCAAGTATGAATGTGACTAGCTAGGGGACAAATTTAATGTATAAATTGGTTTATACAATTAGCATTAATGATGACTTCAGTTCACTTGAAGTCTGAATTTCCACTACTGGCCCAGAAAAGACCAAAAATAGCAGTTAGAGCTTTTATTATAAGGAATATGAAAACTTATATGAAATGAGTCTTCATTTTCTACAACCATTAAACCTGGTTTAGAAATTACCCTTTTCCTCTTTGATGATAAGCATTACCTACTTAAGTGTGAAAGGATCATATAGACATTTCTGTCATGAGGATTCACTGGCTGACCTATATTTTGAATGGGGTTGAATATTGTTCAGATATGAACATCTGGAAGGCCCAGTGGAATCTTTCGTCTGATAGAGCATGCCATTTCCATATGCTGTAAAACAATCTCTGCTCCAAAGAAGAATTGTGATCTATCTGGTATTCACTTTATGGGACAGAATACATTATATTAATGGGATGACTTGGAGAAAGGAATTACAGGCTTAGCCCTACCAGACCTTTTGGCCTCACTGAGTATTTCTTTTTCTTGAGAACAGAAGAATTTGACAGTAGAACATCATTGTTTCCTATTGTAATTTTATTGAAACTATCAGAATTAGCTTTTCTTCTTGGCTAACACCATTTTATGGCTAATGCCATATTTTCTTTACCACTGCTTAGTATTTGGCAGTACTATTCAGATAGTCCTGACTCCATTGTATTTTTCAAGGCTGTCCTAGAGGATCCTGATTTAATAGTGAAAGTAGTACTAAATTCACAAACATTGAATAGTTCTACTAAAGTCCTACTATGATGATGCATCCTGACATGAAGACAAGCCTGGATTCTCAAAGCTGTGACAGCAGAATAGAAGCCCTGCAAGTCTGTGACAAACTTGGCAAGGCTCAAATGTACATGATTGGCAGTGATTGAGAGTCTGTCACCTGAAGTCTTATCACAAAGGCTTAGTCACAAGCTGTTGAATATTTTTGACCATAGAAACCCATAATAAAAATATTTGCTAATGTGTGGAGGAATATTTATGCTCATGGAGTACCTATACCAGTGACATCACAGATATTTTGAAATATTGAAGTGCATTGCACACCATCATTTTTTTAAAAAAAGAGCCAATAGAAAATGCTCAAATCCAGAAGGTTCTTCAGGACATATACTGACCATTGCAAGTCTAGAAGATTAAATCCAAATGAATGTGATAAAACTACATTAAAATGTTTTCCTGTGCTTTCCCCTCTCCTCCAATTATAATAATTGTTTCAACTAACCTGTCTATACTAGTCCAAATTGAAAGTCAGCTTTGATAAAGAAGTCCTAATGACTGTTACTCTCAAGCTAGTGCAATTCTTCATAGTGGGATAATTTTTCCATGTGATTTTTGGGGAGTGATTGATTAGTAGAGCCTGAACCAAATTTACTTTATGTTGTTGATGAAGTGAGCTGAATAATTTCATAAATCCTTCAAGGATACTGAGTGATGAATCATAAAAAGCATAATATTGCATACCTGACGGATGAAATAATAGGACTGTAGATCATAGAATCTCAGAGATAGAAGGGACCTCTGAGATCAGCTTATCCAACTCTATCTAAAAGTATGCACACTGTCTCCAAAATCTCTAGGAAGGAGACCTTCAGCTTTTGCTGTATGAAGGCTTTCAGTGATATAGAACTCACTAGCTATTGAGTCGACTTTAGGGTAACTTCTTATGTAATGGTAGAAGAGTTTCCCTTTATGTGGAACCAAAAGACATTCTCTAACTTTTACCCATTTGGTCCTAGTTCTGTTAAAGCATAGCAGAGCTAATCTCTCTTTTATGTGTTAACCCTTCAGATATTGAAGAGCTATCATATTTAGCATCTACAGGCTTTTCGTCTTTAGACTACACAACAGAAGGTCCTTCCTTTGGGCCACAGAAGATAGGATTTTGAGACTTTTCTGCATAGGGAGTACCCTCATATGGCCATGTTTCATTTTAGTGCTTTTTTTTTGCTTGTTGGTGAGGCAATCTGGGTTAAATGACTTGTCCAGAGTTCCACAGTTAGACACTTGTCAAGTGTCTGAGGCTGGATTTGAACTCAGGTCCTCCTGACTCCAAGGCCAGAGATCTATCCACTGTGCCACCTAGCTTCCCCCATTTTCGTGCAATTTAATAAATTTGAATTGCCTGAAGAACTAAGTAGTATTTTATTAAATACTTCAGTATTTCCCGTTATATATGTGTAAAAGATTCCTGACCTCTTTCTTTCACCTTCTAGTGTTCACTAAATCCTGAAATTTATTCCTAAAGATACTATATCTCCCATTAAGTGGTCTATTGTTAGGTGCTCCTTCTTTTACTCATAAGGCAACATGCAGGACCTGGCATACTCCTTACATAGATGCCAGTATTACTAAGCAGTGTTGCCTCCATTGAAGTTCGCTCCATCCATCTGCTCAACCATATCTAGATTCTTATTGTTTTCTCTCAATGTCATCATCTCTTTCTCTTTCAATAGCTCAGTACTTGCCTTACCATCTTCCTATTTACCTAAAGACATCCCATCATCTTTGGAGACCTCAATAATCATGCCAGAAGGATAATTAATATTGGCTTATCAAATTCTCATTTCTGATAACAATTTGTCTTCCTGTCACCACACCTAAAACTATTCTCCATCATGGCAGTCCCTGGCTTAAAACATTTCAATATAGGGGCAGCTATGTGGCGCAGTGGATACAGCACTGGCCCTGAAGTCAGGAGGACCTGAGTTTAAATTTGGCCTAAGACCAAACACTTGACACTTACTAGCTGTGTGACCCTAGGCAGGTGCCTCTCCTTTGGGATTAAACAATAAAGTTCTTAGTTTGGCATTTTCAGCCTTCCACAAACTGCTAAAATCTCCTTTTCCAGCACTGTTTTACATTACTCTGTTACAGATAACGGGTTAAAAAAAGCCTCAACATTTTCTCTGAAGTTGAAGTACTATCTCTTACCTCAGTATAGCTCTTTTATCATGCTAGAATGTACAGTGTTCTCAGCTTCATCTTCCAGAGTTTCTCTATTTCTTCAGGGTTCAGTTTGTGTGCTTTATAAATGCTTTCTACAGTGCCACCAGCTGAAATGTCCTCTGCCTTTTCAAACACAGAACACTTTGAATGGACTTCTTTGGTTCATGACACCCATCCCATATTAAACCCTCTCTTTAAATGTTACAATCATCCTTCCCTACAATGCCAGGAAAATGAAAGCTCTTTGAGGGAAAGGACTAGGTCAATCTTTGTTATCCTTATATTTTAGTGCCTGGTACAGTTCATTCTATCTCAGCACCTAGCTAGGTGCCACACTTAATAAAAGTATGATGAATTTAAATGAATTATAAGAAAGAGAATAGAATAACTTTTCCAATAAGGACTAATCTTTGCTAGTTAAAATGTCATTTTTTTAAAATACAACATCTGTAAAATGAACTATTTAGTGAGATTAGTGATATTCTACTGTATTATGTCAGTAGAATGTCTGCTAAGTAAATCACAAATGATCACAGATTTATAGCTGGAAAGAATGTATTCAGATTTCTTGACTTTTTAGCTCAGGAACCTGAGACTGTGACACATTAAATGACTTGCAGAGATTACTTTGAATTCAAACACAGAGCTTCTGATTTCAGAACCACAGTTTTCCTATTAAATCATACCACTACCCAAAAGTACGTGTTTCTAATGCTCTATCTAGTCAAACAATCACTTTTTGCTTCAAAAAAACCTAGTTAATAAAATTATTGAAACGAATTAGAGAATATGGCTTCTCCAATAAAGCAATATTAACATATTATTCTAATTATGACCTTTCACTTTTGGAGACAACTTTTTGATGACTTTAAATATAGCCCAGAACTTGGAGACAGGAGGGAGCACAGTTTTAATTTTTCCTTTGACACATGTTAGTTTTGTTACCGTAGGCAAACTTCAATATCCTTACATGTCAAATGTAGAGTATAATATCTGTACAAATGGATAGCGGTCCTTGGAGTCAAGAGGGCCTGAGTACAAGTCTTCCATCTGGAACACACTAGCTATGTGACCAACATAACTAGTTAGTTATTAACTCTCAATGCTTTAGTCAATTTTCTAAAACTATCAATTGCAGATAAGGTTAACAACCTGCATTGGTAGATAAAAACTTTCTTACCTGGAAGTTTCCTCTACCAATGAAATCACAGATCCAGACACTACCTTTATCACTTTAAGTAATGATTCTCTGGTATAGGAAAGGGATACATTTGGAAAAAAATGATAAAATGTGTTCAAAGATAAGTTGCAATTATTATTAATTTAGTATTATTATATTCTTATGAGAAACTATATTTTAAAAGAGCTTGCCTCAGAAGACTTATCAGAAAACCTTTGAAAGATTGTAAACGAATAAGGGGTGTTCTAATTGGTTTAGATCTCTCCTCAAGGACTGTTAGAGAAGCTGCTGATACATGGAAAAACTCAGACACCTCTGAATTCTGTACTTAACATTATTTAATGAAAGTGACTGCAAAGAGACAGAGTGTGGACAGGCAGCAGATTAGGGAAAGATTTGCTTTATAGGAAAAGACTGGTTCAAGTACCAGCTCTGACATACAGTGTTTGAGAGGCCCTAAATAAGTCACTTAACCTCAATGGGACTCAAGCTGCTTCCTCATACCAGAAGTTGCAGAGCATTTGGAGATCTGTATTAGCTAAAAGATTGCTCACTGGGAGCTCTGTATACTGATAAAATCATATGTCTGGTTTGGAAAAAAAAAAGGAAAAAGTGATTTCAGAGATTTCAGGATGCATTTCAGTCAACCAAAGTATTACTTAATGACTAGACTTGCTTAAATAAAATTTGTTGCATTAGTGTTGAATTATTAATATTCAAGTCAATATGTAGTAGAAAAAGATGAAAGAAATGTATTTCAAACACTATCATTTTATGTGAAGTCATTTTGTACTGTAAAAAGGGAACAGCAGGTGGCGTCTTACACACAAAACATTTTCCATTGAAGAAGAAGGCTCAGTGGGATGAAGCCTCTATTACTAGTTATTCATTTCCCTATGCTTAGCTAAACCGATATGAAGCAAATGCAAAGGCTTAATGCTTGAAGAAGAATTATTTTCTAAAATTGTAGCTAATTTTGAAATAATGTATATGTCAACCACACACAGATCATATATAGATGTGTGGAAGAATATTTCTTTGTGATAGGAAATCAATATGTATAAATGCTTTGTTGTTGGGAGGGCCTGGGAGGAGTCTTGGACTACTTAGGAAAAACAAACAAACAAACAAAAGTTTCTCATAACCATAAAAGTTGAGCCATGGCTCAGTGAAGGACTTTCCTTTTCATTGCTGCCACTTGCACTTTGAGCAGACTCTTGACTTTTAATGAACTCGTATTTCCTATTGATGGCAGGACTTGAGAAATCACTCATTAGAAAGTTGAGTTCTATTTGCAGAGTTGCCTTTAGACAAAATTGTGTGTCAGGTGAAGTTGGTCCTCATTCAATGAATTTAATTCAATATATTAAGTGCCTTCTGTACACAAGGGACTGGGCTACAAATAGATATAATCCATGGTCCCTGACCTCTAGGAGTTTACATTCTAGTAGGGAAGATAAGACTGGTGTACTGGTAACTGTAAGTCAATGGAATGTGATAAGTGAACAGAATAAGTTTAGACATGTTCTATGAGAGATCCAAAAAAGAAGACATTACTTCTTGCTGAAAAAGGTTCTGGATTGAGAAAGAGAGAATATTAGGAAAGGTTTCACCTCATTCTATTTTCTATTTCTCTACCTTCAGTCTCTCATAACTTTCTAGAATATGGTTCCCTTAGGTTGCTTAATATTGCCTTCAGACATTCTACTTTGGTACCTCAACCAGGATGCCCTACCTCCTTCATCAAAACTCACCGGCTTTATACCCTTTCTTCCCAAAGTGCTGCTGTAAATGACTAATGATCAACCAACTTGAGCTGAGAGGTTAATGGATGGTAATGGTTTAACAGGTTATCTACCTCAGGTTATAGCTACATTTTAAAGGGTGGCCAGTTGAGGAGATATTTCTTCCAGGGGAGGAAAGGTGACCTTTTTATGGGCCTTCATATCACATTGAAGTAAGGAGAAGAAATTATTTAGTCTGAATTTGTTGTATTCTTCAAGCATGCAAGATAAACCCTAATTGTGATAGCCAAGGCCAGCAGATCCTCTGATTCTAAACCAGATTTACCTTTTTTGAGGAAGCGTCACATACCTGTTAAAGGGACCAAATATATGTGTAACTTTACTTTGTGAGCCTGATGCATAAGTTAATAGAGTGGCCATCTTGAATAGTGGGAGACAATTGCCTTTTTGTCATGTAAAAAAACTACTTCAGTTTGTTTACTGATATTCCTTTAATACTGGTAAATTTTTACTATATCCTTAAAAATGAAGGTGAAAAGACAAACATCCCTAGGAAATAGACATTTTTTTCTTCAAATTAAGTTCTCAATCTGAATAATATGTCCTTCCCTTAGAGGAAGATTTGATAATGTTGGGAGTGACATGGAGTGGGGCTAGTAAAATGATAAGGAGAGTGATAAAGGGTAGCTGAAATAATGTGGGAGTCATTACAGAGTAGGGAGAAGGGAACAGAAAAAAAACAATTTGCATTCTCATTGCATTTTGAAGTTCATAAATCCTTTCTTCACAATAAGCCTATGAATTAAATAGGACAAATATAATTTTACTCATAGGAAAGCATGCAGAAAGTAATGCTGGGAGCTGTGGCTCAAATCCAAGCCTTCTGATTCCAGGGCTAGCACTCTTTCCTCTAACTAGGACTAAAATAATGTTTCATAATGTTACTGAGGGCTGGATTTCTATAGCAAGAAGTCAGCAGTCTAGGCTTGTCTCTAGTATGTTGGTGAAATATTCTGAATATCAGAAGAATATTGACTTGCCTCTTTACTTGGAAGGGAATTTAGCCAAGGGATATCAGTTTCGAAGAGCACCATTTCCTTGTTTTTCTGTCTTAAGCTGGCAAGGCCCCCCCCCCTTTTGATCTTTTAATTACTCTCTCTAGTGAACCATTTTCTGGGCATTTCCTTTTATCCTTTCCCTTCTTCCTTTCTTTCCCATTCTCTTTCTATTTCCTCCACAGCACCAGTTATGCTTTAGGAGCCAGGAGGCATATTCTGCTGGTTTTGAGTCTCCCATTTCCGGGCTGTTGAGATCCTGTTAGTTAGCTGATTAGTTAAGATTTAGAAGTATCAGCATGGATTAGAACCAAAATTAGCCTGAACTGAGCAATTTTCTTCCAACATTGTCATTGGGGCCTTAATCTACTCCGGAATGCTCCATCCAGAAAACAATACTTTCTTAGTTATTTGGACTGTTTTCAACCTACTTCTCTTTCATTTCAGCTAGAAGTTCACAGAAAGCATGTCTCAGAAAGCTATTACCCTGTTTTTATTAATAAGCACTGAAACTATTCCCTTGCTAAGATATAGCCAGTACCATAAGAACTGGGAGCAACTGAGAATAGACACAGTAGGATACCATTTGAGCTTCAGCGTGAAAAGAAATGTGGTTAGGTTCACATTTTAATTTTGCTTTTTATAAATTCATATGTTTTTAATACTAGGGAAACACTCTTCTGATAAGCTCACATTTTTGGAAGAAAGGAAGAAAAGACTCTGGAATATTGTGTAAACCCTTTGTGACAAACTTTTGGGAGGACAAATACAGGAATCACACAATACCAGTAAATGCATGCATCCATCCTGCATGCATGAAGGAGTTGAGCTCTATTGGAAGGAGCTCCCAAATCACATATTTGATTATATATTTCTAATGCCAAGAAAATTTTCCTCTTTGTGGTTCTACATGGCCTATAGGTATTTATTTTATGATGTCAAATTGCTGTGTTATAATGAGGTCTCTTATTGGACAGGAAGATATCGAAGGTGAAATTTTTAAGTTTTGCCCAGGATATGCAAAGAGATCCCTTGTTCTATTTCTGGGTATAGTGTGGAACTTTTTAGCTCCTAGCAGGGTGTCATTCAGATAATATAAAAACAGCTGATCAGGAAAATTTTCTCCACATCAGTCTCAATGATAAATCTCAATGGCATTCTAATTTTGTAGGATTATTAAAATTATACTGCTTTCAAATTGAAATGTACTGCACACCAGTAATGGTAAAATATTACTATTCTCTTTCATTGTTACAAGTAACTTTATTTGAAAAGCTCACAAAAATTTACCAAATGCTCTTTTTGTTTTGTTTTGTCAGTGGTTCAATAGAGGACCAGAGATGTGTCGAGATTTGCTGGGGTCACAAATTAATTGATATTCTGATGATAACATTTAACAAGAGGATCTTCTTGATGATTTGCATCAGTTAGTAGTCAATGGTGTCTATAATAATAATCATAATAGTAATGATAATAATAAAAGATAGCATTTATATAGCACTTACAGTGTTCTAAGCACTTGATAAATATTATCTCATTTGAGCCACACAGCAACCCTGGGAGCTATGTGTTATTATTATCCCCATTTTGCAATTAAAGAAACTGAGAAAAACAAAGGGTCACACAGTTAGTACATCCAATAAGAATTCTGGGACCAGATCTGAACTCTGTTTTTTTGTTTTGTTTTGTTTTCTTTTTTTACTCCAGGCCTAACACTATTCACTGCATTATTATCTAGCTACTTGCTTCTTTCATGTAATAATTTATCTTGAACTTTTAAAATTTGAGATTATTCTTTTTGTTATGGACTAGAGAAAAAATAGACTCGGGAAAACTTATTGAATCCTTAAGTGCTTTTACCTCTTTTTTCTCCTTTTTTTGGCAATGTGGTTAAATGACTTGCCTAGGGTCACACGGCTAGTAAGTGTTATGTGTCTGAGGCCGGATTTGAACTAAATCCAGTTCCGGTGCTCTATCCACTGCACCATCTAGCTGCCACTGCTTTTACCTCTTTTTATGGAATATCGGCAAACATTGTATTCTCCCAGAAAAGTAAAGAGAAGAGAAGAAGGCATGGCAAAATCAGTCTTCTATAGACTGACATTCAGAAGGCTCTTTGGGGAATTCCCTTGCCATCACTGTTAACTATCAAAATGCAGCCTGAGAGATCACAACACTTTGCATGTCCTCTTCTGAGAAACAATATAAAAATAACTTGGGCATCTTTTCAGCTTTTCCTTTCACTAGAATCCTCTGTGGGGAATTTAACTTGACAGCTACAAAATTGTATGGACTTCTGTGTTCATAGAGAGAAAGTCTTTGTCAATTTAGACATGTCAACTTGTATATACAGTTTTACAAAACACATATAAACCCTTTATAGTGGGAGGGGAAAAAAGATATGTACTTCTTCGTAGTGATTCCTGATAAATTTTGTAATTGTGGACTTCCATTCATTCCTAAAGCTATACTAGATTTCAAACTATAATGCAAAGCAGAAATCATGAAAATTTTCTGGTACTGGCTGAGAAATAGAGTGGTGAAACAGTGGAATATATTAGTTGTACAATTCGTGGTAGTAAATGACTATAGCAATCTAGAATTTGATAAACCCATACTCATTTGACAAAAATTGCTGGAAAAACTGGAAAACAGTTTGGCAGAAACTAGACCTATGTCTAGACCAACATATCACACTGTATACCAACATAAGGTCAAAATTGATAAATGATTTAAATATCATTAATTTAAATATTTAAAGAATGACATAAGGAAATTAGAGAAGCATGGAAAAAACATACCTGTCAGATCTATGGATAAGAGGAGAGTTTATGACCAAAGAGGAGACAGAGAGGATCACAGGAATTAAAACAAATAATTTGGATTACATTCAATGAAAAGGTTTTTGCATAAAAAAAGTAGTCAAAATTAGAATGAAAATAGAAAATAGCAAGTTTCTCTTATAAAGGACTCATTTTTCAAATATCTAAGGAACTGAACCAAATTAATAAAAAATAAATAAATTAAAAAATAAAAAATAAAAAAAATGAGTCATTATCCAATTGATAAATGGTCAATCACATTTGATTAGAGAAATATGCATTAAAACAACACTGAGATACCACTGCATACCTATTAGATTAGCTAATATGACAGAAAAAGAAAATGACAAGTGCTGGAGGAAATGTGGAAAAAATGCACTATTAGTGGACTTGTGAACTAGTCCAAACATTTTGGAAAACAGTTGGAACCATGCCCAACGGGCTATAAAACTGAGCATACCCTTTGACTCAGCAATATCACTACTAAGTCTGTATTCTAAAGAGATCAAAGAAAAGGGGGAAAGGACCTGTTTGTATAAAAAATATTTACAATAGCTCTTTTTTTGGTGGCAAAGAATTGGAAGTTGAAGGGATGCACATCAATTGGGAATGACTGAACAAGTTGTAGTACATGATTGTGATGGAATTCTATTGTGCTATGGGAAATGATGAGCAGGATAGTTTCAGAAAAGCATAGAAAGATTTATGTGAACTGATGCAAAAAAGTGAGCAGAACCAAGAGAGTATTGTATATTGTATCAGGAATGTTGTAACAAAGATCAATTGTGAAGGATTGTCTGATCAAGACAATCATCCAAGACAGTTCCAAAGGACCCATGCTAAAAAATGCTAAAAACTGTTGAACTCTGAGTGCAGATTGCAACATACTTTTAATCTCCATGGTTTCCTTGCTTCATTTTTACGTGTTTTCTTTTGCAAATGGCTACTATGGAAATATTTTAAATGACTTCATATGCATAATTAAAATCATATACTTGTCTTCTCAAGTAGTAAGGGAAGCATAGAAGGGAGATTGAAAACTTGTAGCTCAGAATTTAAAAAAATGAATATTAAAACTTTTCACATGTAATTGGGAAATATTTAACAATATACATAAAATATAATTAAAAAATAACCTGCAATTTGCCATACTCTGTACTACAAAGGGATACTTACGTTAACATTGAAAATAGAGAACTATATGATTTATTGGATGTAACGCCATTTATAGAGTCCTTGTTTTAATAAAAAAGAAGAAATACTACCTGAAAGAAACATTATAAAGCACATACTTTAAAATATTAGAAGGAATAAAATAACGTCAGGACAAGAAGTCTCCCTGTTGCCCTCCCTTGACCACCAGGCCAGCACAATATCTTTCTCATGTCTTCTCTAAGAAGGTATCAGATCTGACATCCAATGGTATCTAACTGATTATAAACCTTGGATGCTCTATTTCTAAAGGTGAACTAAAAGGAAGGACTGATTCCATTGTAGAATTTACAACTGGAAATGACCTTAATAATTTTATTTTTAGAGATGAGGAAATTTAGGCTCAGAGAGGTTAAGAATCTTGCCCAAGGTTACACATACATATTTTAAAAGAAGAAAGGATAGATATTTCTTTATATAAGCTCTAATGGTAGAATTTCAGATGCTATAGCACTTGGATGAGGAAGATATATTTAAGGACTCTCCAGTACCCTTCAAGTAATTGCAATTAGTTATTGCTCATCACATCTATATATAAGACAATCTACGCTCTCCTTTTCCCAGCAGAGTGTAAGCTCTTCATATATAAGGATTTATTTGTTTCTCTGGGGTTTTTTTTTGGTCGAAACAGTGAATTTGCAAAGTTCAAAGCAGAGAATATTGAATAGGACATTGAAAACTCAGATAAATAAGGACAAAGTAAGAATTCAAGTCACAAGTCTATGAAAATATATTCCAGGGGACTGAGAAAATGAACAGCTGTGATCTTTGAAAGACCTTGTAGAACAGAAGAAGTGATACAGGCTGGGCAAGGGCATATGTCCTGATCTTAAAAAAAAAAGGTAACAGAGTTGATTCTGGCAACTCTTGGCCAATGAACTTGACTTCAGTTCCTGGAAATATTTTAGAATTAAAATGTGGTTTAGGAACATTGAGAAAAGTTTGTGTTCATTAAGAGTCAGAATAGCTTCATAGAGAAAGTGAAGAGAACCCAGACTAACTTAATTTAATTTGTAGACAGAGGTCCTAGAATATATAACAAAAATTGTGTCAGTTCCAAGTGTTTATTTTTCAGCAAAAATGTTTGACAAAATCTGTCATGCAATCCTTATGGGCAAAAAGAGATATGTGCTAGATGATTTTGCAGAACTGCAAAATGACTGGACATAAAGAGTGGTCATTAACAACTCAATTTCAACTTGGAAGAAAGCCTCTAGTTGAGTTCCCCGTGGATCTGTCCTTGGTCCTGTGCTGTTTAACATTTTTACCAATGACTTTGATGAAGCTATAGATTGCATGCTTATCTGACTGCAAGTGAAGCAAAGCTGGAAGAAATAGCTAACATTTGGATGAGAGTCAGATTCAATGATTTTGACAGGCTAGAATGATGAGTTGATTCTCCATAAGATGAAATGGAATAGAGACCAAGATCTAGGTTCAAATCCAGACTCTGACTCACTATGTAAAACACTCGAGCTCTTTGAACCTCAGTTTCTTTATCTACCCAGCGGTGATTATAATATTCTCACTTACTGGGCTGAGGTGAGAGAAGTGCTTTGTGAACTTTAAAGTGATGTATAAATATGAGATATCTTAAGAGGACTTATCCCCAACTGGGGCTTCACTGTTCTTTCATTTTTCTGGGCATCTCTTCTTTCCTGCAGAATGACCTTTTTAAAAAAAAAATTATTAATTTGTTTTGATTTATAAACAATCACTTCCATATGCTTTTTGAGTTGAAAATTTTTCTCCCCCTTCCTCCCCGCCACCCTCCCCAAGACGGCACACAATCTGATATGGGCTTTACATTTACATTCCTATTAAACATATTTTCACATTAGTGAAGTTGTAAGTAAAAAATTAAAACCAATAGGAGGAACCACCAGAAAGATGAAACAAAACTCAACAGAAGGTAAAAATAAGTGATAGTGATTCAACTTCCATAGTTCTTTCTTTGGATATGGACAACATTTTCCATCCCAAGGCCTCTGGAGATATCTTAGATGCTTGTAATGCTGAGAAGGGTTCAGTTTGAAAATATTAGTCATTGCATAACATGGCTGTTATTGTGTACAAAGTCCTCTTGGTTCTGCTTACTTCACTCAGCGTCAGACCATATATGTCTTTCCTGATTTTTCTGAAGTCAGCCTGTTCATCATTTCTTATAGCACAATAGTATTCCATTACATTCATATACCACAACTTGCTCAGCCATTCCCCAATTGATGGGCATCCTCTCAATTTCCAATTCTTTGCCACCACAAAAAGAGCTGCTATGAATATTGGTTGTACATGTGGGTCCTTTTCCCATTTGTTTGATCTCTTTGTGATATAGCCCTAGAAGAGCTATTGCTGGATCAAAGGGTATGCACATTTTTGTAGCCCTTTGGGCATAGTTCCAAATTGTTCTCCAAAAGGGTTGGACCATTTCACAACTCCACCAACAATGTATTAGCGTTCCAATTTTCCCACATCTTCTCCAACATTTATTGTTTTCCTGTTTTGTCATGTTGGCCAATCTGATAGGTGTGATGTGGTACCTCAGAGTTGTTTTGATTTGCATTTCTCTAATCAATAACAATTAAGAGCATTGTTTCATATGACTATAGATGGCTTTAATTTCGTCATCTGAGAACTATCTGTTCATATCCTTTGACCGTTTATCAATTGGGGAATGGCTTGTATTCTTATAAATTTGTCTTAATTCTCTGTGTATTTTAGAAATGAAGCCTTTATCAGAGAGACTGGTTGTAAAGATTCTTTCCCAATTTTCTACCTTCCTTCTAATCTTAGTTGCATTGGCTTTGTGCAAAAACTTGTCAATTTAAAGTAAAAGAATGACCTTTTATTGAATAGATAGATAGATAGATATAGATAGAAATATAGATACATAGATAGTTATAGATATCTCTATAGCTACATATATACAGATATTTATTTTTAACATAAATATGTGTAGAGAACTATAGGTTTATACACACACACACATATACAAATATATATATATATATATATATATATATATATATACATATACATACACTTGTGTGTGTGTGTGTGTGTGTGTGTGTGTGCATGTGAACCACCAAGAGAACAGTAGTCATTATGAAATTTGGATAGCTTGCATGTCATCACTCACACTCCAAAAAGCATTTAGCAAAAGATCTCTGACAACATATGACACTGCAAAGGCAAAAAAAAAAAAGCCACAGTTTTATAGCCTTTATCAACACACTAACAGCTATTGAATAACACCCAATATGGCAGCTGTTGCCATTAAAATAGCTTCAATAAAGGTTACCAATCCCCTTTTCTTTCCTCCATTATCCAACATGTAGGCATGTAGGCGCAAACTCATTTAAAAAAATTCTGAATTTAACAGACACCCCCAAAAGAGTGTTTCCATAGACAAAGCAGAAGACAAAATACCAAATCTTTATATAAATTTTAAAAATGGATGTAATCAAAATAAATAATAAGGTAAACATATTCATTGATTGAGTATTGAATAAATATGGCCTTAATGCACAAAATGACAGTAACCAAAAGCCCATATTTTAATATTTTCAACGAAAGTAAAAAGAATAACATTAGGATTTTAGTAAGTGAGTGTTGTGTTAATTAAAACTTTCAGGCTCATGTATTCTCTTCAGTTTCTGTATTCTATTTTTTTCCTGAGAGAGATGATTTTTTTTTTCATGTTAGGCTCTCTCGCATCATGTAGTATCAATCACAGAGTTCTTGTTTGGTGTTTTTAAGTAGAATCCTATTCTCTGGCTAAATAAATGGTGCTCCATACCCAAATTAATGAGAAAGATTGGGAGAGGACTTTGTTCATTTGTGAGTTGAGGTTCAGTATCATAATAGATCATTGTTTTGCCAATTGGCACTACTGTGTTTTGAAATAGAAAAAAAGGACATATATTATACTAATGACAAGGTTATACTGTACCTTAACATACACATAGCAGTCTATAATTCTAAACATTCCATACAAACATCAGGCCTGCACAACCTGTGGCTACAGGCTGCTTACAGTTTGCGGGCACAACAAAGGATTTTGGGCAGCCTGCAAAACAATTAGATGATTTTCCTCTAGTGTTTTGCTGGCTGTACAACATTTTTTTGACATGCTACAAGCAGTCTGTGGTCCACAGGCTGAGCAGGCCTGCCATACACTAATACATTTGGTCCCTAGCATGTTGTAGAATTCCATCTACTTGCATAAAAGCTTATATGGTTAAATTTTAAGGGATTTAGTTTTTTCTGATTTCTTCTTCCATACAATTTTCCCTTATCTAGTTGAGTTAAGGAAAAGCATAATCCTCACATGGTACCGTGGGAAGATTGCAAATTTCATGTCAGGAGAGCTATAATTTTGTCTTGGGCCTGCCACTATCAGTGAAATCAAAGACAAGTATTTCCACATCTCTGGGTCTTGATTTACTCAGTTTTAAAATGAAGAATTTAGGCTAGATCATGATTCCTAAGATTCTTTTAAGATAAAAAACCAAAACTATATACCTATGATTTGAATTCTTTTAAATATTCTATCTTAGAGAGAATATTCATTCATACTATTTGTGGATCTATTTATATGTAATAAAATTGAGTATTTACATAGTGCTTTAATGTTTGCAAAATACTTTGCATATCTTTATCTTACTTGCTCCCAATGACTAACTGGCTAAGTAGACACTATTATCATCACCATTTTACATATGAGGAAACTGAGAATGAGAGAGATTAAATGACCAAATGAGGGTCACAAAGCCAAGTATCTGAGACAGGATTTGAACTTCGAGTCTAGTACTCTATATACTACACTGCCTAGCATAGTAATATAATTATAAAATATATATCTACTTTAAGCAGAATCAATCAGTTGTAGTTTGAACTGGTGAATTAGTTATGAGTGAAAACTGGGGAAAATGTCTTGAAAAGAAAGCCTTTCAGAAGAAAGGGTTATGGTTTTATGGGTACAGTATAAAACGCTGTTTCTGGTATTAAGGTGTGGCCTTGCAAAAATTTGGAGTGTGTAGAGTTAGAAAGGATTATAAAGAGAGAAGAAGGAGGGGGGGAAATTAAGGGGGAGAGTGAGCTCATCACAATGAGTATAATTCTGATTCCATGATTCCACTACAGCTGCATCATAATAAATGGTAGGATAAATAACTGTCCGTACTTTAAATCTTTAACCAGTGTCAAAATAAGAGAGAAGCTACAAAGAGGTCAAAAGTGCTCATCTTTACTGGGTTCCATTTAAGAATCCCTAGCATTTTGTATGACCATAAAGCTGCCTCTGCATAGCAGGATGATTATGCTCTTCATCCTCCTACTCTCCAATTCTGAGTGAATAGTCCTATAGGTATGGAGAAACCATGATAACATGTGCAATGTCACTTGCCATATCATCCTTCCGTATTTAATAGAAAATCTCAAATTTTGGAGTTAACATACAGGGTACAATTTTATTTGTCTCACATAGTTTTAAAGAGAGAAATCATCTTTAAGACAAATTATTTTGCCATGTCCCCCATTTTACAAATGAAAAAACTGAGACCCAGATGGAGAAAGTGACTTCACCAAGGTCATCCTTATGCTGTGTTTGTGCTGATAAATGAACTCTGGTCTTGTGATCAACTGCTTGTTTCATCCATCTGACCTATGTGTAGATAAGTTGTTTGCAACTCAAGGGAAAATCTAGTTTAGTATATGTGATGTATGTATAGACTCAAGTAATTTACACTGTATCTGAGGCAGTGGAATTGCTTTTGTAAAGTCTAAATTCATGCCTGTGTTCCCCCTTGTCTTAGAGATATGAGCAGTAGATTTGGTGAGATTTTGAAGGCATGAGATAAATGATATAAGATGTTTCTGCTTTGCCCTTAGTGAGTAACAAATCTGGAGGAAAATGGAAGGTTAGAAAATGAGTCTTTAGTTAGATTTTATTTGGCTAGTAATTAGTAACCAGTGAAATGGTACTTGTTCGAGATGAAAGTTTTAATGCCTGGTAGCCCCACTTCATTTCAAGCTTATAAAAAATTTAACCCAATTAACTTTCTTCATGTTCAAACACAGTTATTTATGGCTTGATAAAACTAGTCTTTGCAAATGCTAATGTGAAGGTGAAATCATCTCCTGCATGAAGATATATTATGGTGCAGGGAGATTCCGTGCTAGGGTTCTTGTATTTCAGATTTTCTTTTATTTGACTAAGAAGATGATGCCCATCTGGTCCCATGGTGCCTGTGATATTTCTGAAAGTCAGGTCCACTTGGTGTCCTAGGCAACCATTTAATGTGAAGGAAATCCTAAGTGTTTCCCAGCCTGTCTTATGCACAAGGGAGCCTAGCTACTGTATGTTTACTTCAAGGTACACTGCTAGTAGCCTTCACTGCTACAGCCAGGGACTATAACAATATGGTACCTGTCACTTTGTCCCTCTGGACCCATTGTTATCCAGGACTTCAGATATTTAATGGTAACATGTAGGATATAAACATTCAGTTAAAAGTGCTTCATAGTTGTTTTTTATGACATTTCTTTCAAACCAGACTTCCTTCTACGAGTGGTTTGGCAGGAACACAGGCTAAGCTATGTTAATTCCAGATACTTGCATATTTCCCCAAATCTCTGCTTTATTGCCTTTTTCTTTTGGCAAATGAACCAATATTGTTGTGAAATTGTGTTTTTCTAATTAGGCAATTCAATTTTCTGTTTCTGATGGTAGTTATAGCTTGGTGAATCTCAGGCTTTCAGGATTGGGGCCGAAAGACTGATTTGGTCTCAATCAGCTAGAACAGCATATACTTTATGCGAATGCTTATTAAAAGACTTTGCAACAATCTGTTTTTCCTGGAGTCTAGGAATTCTAGATTAAGAATGAGTGGATTTTCTTTTCTGTCACTGATCATACTAAAAAAATATAAAGGTTGATATTATAAAGCAGGATTTTCTGAAGTCCTAGATTATCATGGCCTGTTTTACTTGTGTGTATGTTTTGTTTTGCTTTGTTTTGTTTTTAAGAATGAAAGGTATTAGTATTTAGGGGTCAGCTAGGTGGCACAGTGGATATAGTGCTGGGCATGGAGTCAGGAAGACGCAGCTACCTGAGTTCAAATCTCGCTTCAGACTCTTATCTGGGCAAGTCATTTAACCCTGTTTGTCTCAACTTCCTCAACTGTAAAATGAGCTGAGAAGGAAATAGCAAACCGCTCCAGTATTTTTGCGAAAAAAACACCAAATGGGGTCATGTAGGGTCTAACATGAGTGAACAAAAATAGAGAAGGTGATGTTCCTGATTTCTTATTTGGGAGCGCTAGATAATACAGTGGATAGAGTGCTGTACTAGGAAGCAGGAAGACTTATCCTCCTAAGTTCAAATCTGGCCTCAGACCTTGCTAGCTATGTGATCTTGGGCAAGTCAATTCAATCCTGTTTGCCTCAGTTTCCTCACATATAAAGTGAGCTGGGAGAAGAAGATGGCAAGCCACTCTAGTATCTTTGCCAAGAAAACCTCAGGTGGAGTTACAAAGAGTCAGACGTGACTGAAACAACTCAACAGCAACAATTGGCCAGTAGTTGATTGAGAAGCAGAATTAGCTGAGAAATATAATTTAAACTCAGGAAAATATGTCAAAGAATAAGAAAACCTGACATGCAATGAAGAAGGCTTTTAAAATGATCATACTATATTGCTATCAAAATTCATTGGACAAAATCCCTTCCAGAAATCATGCAGAATGCAACATAAAAACTTAAAGGTCTGCATTTATGCATTTTCTGCAGGAGAGGAACAAAAATTAACTTGTATGTAATATACGTTTGGTAAATTGAGTACCAGTGTGTGAGTTGTGGAACGCTGTTACCATATGTGGGAAAAATTAGGCTGCCAGATGTGTCAGAGGCTAGAATGTGATAGTCATGAGGACCCGAGTTTGAATCTTGCCTCAGACACTGTTTGTGTTAACCTACATATGTCACTTAAACTTCCTATGTGTTGGTTTCCTAATCTGTAAAATGGGGATAATAATAACACTCACACAGGACTGCTGTGAGGGGCAAATGAATTAAAATATTTTAAGTGTTTGTTAACCTTAATGTGCTCTTTAAATGCCAACTATTGTAATTAAGTAGGCATTTTCTATATCACAAATAATTTTAGAGATTTTCTGGCAGAAGTCCAAATGGGGATAATAGGCAAATGAGAGAAAAAAATCAATAAATTAATCAATAAGCAATTAGTATGTGGGTTACTATATGCCTGGAACCGTTTAAAACATTGAGGACAAAGAAAAAACAAAAGCTGCCCCTGCCCCCAAGAAACTGCAATTTTAATGGGGAAGGGGATAACGTATAAACCAGAACATACATGAATAAATACAGAGTAGATAGATAACCTTAGTGGAGCTTGGGACATCATTTGAGTCAGGCTCCATGAGAAATGAACCAAATCAAAATGAGCCCAGAATCTTTGACAAGGTAATGGACCTTGATTACAGTAAGACAGATTCTTATGGCAGTATGAATTATTCACTCTGAATTCAGATCATTGGTGGTGAAGTTGAAAGATACTGGTGATTTTTTGGGGCATGAATTTATAAATCTAGAAAATCAGTTTGAAATTAAAATTGGCACATACTTATAAAACACTATCCCACCTTGCATTAGCTATTACTTATTGTGACTTCCAGAAAGTTTCTCTTGTTTTGAGAAATATCACTGCTTATTCAGAGTAATTAAGATTGTATGAAAGATTATCTAACAGCAGTATTTCTCTCTTTTCCACTTAATAGAACATCTCAAAGTAATTTAGTGGGAAAGGCATTATGCTAATTTTAGGTACATTCAAATTGTTAAAAAAATTCATTTCTTTTTCTTATGAGGTCATTGTCTTTATTTTAAAGCATCTGGATTCTAGTAAGCACTTACTATTCTGTCTAGGAAAATGTACCAACATCTGCTGTGTGATACTATGTTGTTCCCGAGCCAGTTGTTTATGGTAGACTGTCTCCTTTTTATGGGCAAATATTAGGACTTGACTCTCTGGCATCAATTATTGCTTCCTCCATGCTGTCTCCTTGCTCTGATTGGCTACCATTTTGTCTCCTTTCCCTTTTTTGTTACTTTGCCTCCTGTAAGCATTCTATAGACAAAACTGGGAAATTAAATTATTCCTAAATGGTGCCCAGTACCAGTTAACTACAGTCTCAGAAGCATGCAGAACATCTTTTTGTGTATGCTAAACCCTTCCAGTCTTTGCTCCATGGGGGTCAGGATAGAGGCCTTGGACAATGGATACATTGAATACAATGTATACAATACATCCACACTTCAGGCAACTTGACCACAGGTCTGTTAGAGCTAGAAAGAAATTTAAAGGTTATCTAGTCCAATTCCCTGATTTGATTGATGAGGAGATTTGGGCACAAAGGGAAATTAAGTGTAGCAGCAGCTAGTCAGTGACAACAGCAAAAGTCATTTCTCTTAACTCCAATATTTCCATTATTCCTGGTGTAAATAAAAAAAAATGCTTTTTGTGGGAGAAAAACTGGGGGAAAGGACCAAGGGATGAGGACTACTGAATACAATTATGAATAGAGTTATAATGCCACATGTATATCATCACGCCTAATGCCCTGTGATATATCTTGGCATATTGATATGAGCAGAGCATGCTAATAAGGAGGATACTGGCTCTTCACCAGAAGTTGAATAGAATTCAATGTTGGCTAAGGACCATACACATTATTTCTAGGACAGCTTGTTCATGATATAGCATATATGGTGATTTTTTGAGATGTACTACCAGATGGAGATAAGGGTTGATGTTTAACTCAAAAGAAATTTGGTACTGGCCATGTTGTGATAGAGTCGTTGGCTCTGGAAGCTTTCAATTATATATGTAACATCCCATAATATACATATATATTTGCATGTACATATATAAATGCACAATGTACATATATATATGTATATATATATCTATATATACATATACACACACATTTGGTATAGACATACATGTACCTCATAATATATAATGTATATGTATGTGGATATATGTGTAAACACTTGACATAGCTAGTAAAATTGTTATACACTCATAAATATCTTTCACCTCTCTTAGTAGTTGGTAAATAGTTACTAAAAAAAAAACCACCCTGGACTTGAGTTAAATGAGCTAGAATGGGTCTAATGCATGGGGATGCGTCACTGGAAACTAAACATATAGAGATTGGAAGGCCTTGAACTTAAAAAGAAGGGGAGTGTGCCTTCAGGGGCTATTTGAAGATATTCCCCTAACTTTTGTTTGTTAGATTCAATAGATCATAGAGCTTGAAGGGAACTTAGAGGCAAGAGTCCAATACTCTCTTTTGTAGATGAGGAAATGTAGACACAGAGACTTCAAGTGATTTGTCCAAAATCACAAAGATAGTAAGTGGCTGAGCCAGGATTTAAACTTATGCTTCCTCTACCAGAACCGAGAGCACTTTCTACTCTACACTGTGTCTAGATACTTGGCTACTTGAGATGTTTATAAAAAAGTACTGAACCAATAATAATGGCAGGGAGTAAAAACTTCCCTAGACTCTTCCATCTGCCACCTACCCAAGCCTTTTCATCAAACATCTTTTCTTTTCAGATTCTTTCTTTCTAGTTATTTTCCTTTTTACCATGAGGAACTTAACCATGGATATAGTATTGATCCAGCAAAGTAATTAAATTCATAAGCAGTGTCATTTTAATGAGTAACAGTATTTGTCACTACTGGTGAAGTTCCATTTATGTAAGCAAATGCCTTGCTTCAGAACTGTTATTTGCTTGGGAATATTTACTTTAGATATTTTAGAAGCCCATGGAGGTTCAACATTTGGTACTAGCTCGCATTATTTTATCAGGGATTTCATTTTAAAAGCAATTAAGTGTATATAATAAAACTACATGAATATGAGAGCTCACAATGCCTTATTTATTAATATAACTGGTTGGGTTTTGTTCTCTTTTGTTCTATCCAGTACAAATGGACTTCTTTTATGTGGACTTTTTTTTTTAAACAGGGGTGCCACCAACTTAGAAAGGTCAAGGTCAGTGTAAACCAATTAATTGGTGTTCCTTGAAGTTTAATAAATTGTTGTAAAAATCACCCAACAGGAAGGAAGAAAAATGATTTGTTAATTTTTCATTTTATTTCATGTACTATGCTAAGGACTTAGAGAATTATCAGCAAAAAGAGAGATGGTCCTTTCCCTCAAGGAGCTTACATCATAAGGAGGGAAGACAATGCTCCCAAATAAGCTGAAATGTAGTGGGGTGGAGGGGATTTAGGACAGGCAGAGAGTTGTTTGGAAAATTGGGAACCAGGGATACAGGAAGAGGGCTAGGTAGGGAATAAGGACTGGCCTGGGGCCCTCCACAAAATGGAAGCTGCAAGAGTAACTCACTAATGGGAGAACAGGGTTGACTTTACAAAGGTATGTTCCATATTGGGAAGGAAGGCCACAGGGGTGGTTGGATTTTCCAGGGTAGGGAGACTCCAGGACATTGCAGGATGAGATAGAATGGTTAGGAAGTCTAGAAGCCAGGAAAGGGGCTGGAAGGGGAAAGCAGGTCAATGAACACCCTTTTAATTTCATGTTCAAGTCTTCCTTGTTTCCTCCACCTGATATTCCATGTTTACTTAAAGACAAGATATAGAAGTGAAACAAACTATTTTCTATATCGACTGGTAAGTGACTCAACTCACCATGCTTGATGACTGCAAACCTGTCTCCTTCTCAAACTGTATATCATGGGGAGATTAGAAGAACACGTTATTTTTGCTGAGTCCTAAATTGTGATTTAGGTGGAGTTATGTGAGTGAAAGAGAAGAGGTACAATGAATCACTGTGAATGACAGTCTTCTAATATGAGCGAATAGATTCAAATGAATGTTTGCCCCACTAAAGGCTTCTGGGGATGAGAACAGGTAAAATCATTGGAGATTCTTCCTTTTTATTAATCTTAGCTGGAATAAGACTGCCTTCAAATATTTCTACTATATAATAACCTTGTGATACTACTTAAACTGCTTTAGTACCTTTCTTGCTTTAGCTTGAAATTTTACTTTTTAAGCATTTGCCCAAGCCATTCTATGATTAAATATAGCATTTAAAATTAGTTATGCTACTTAAAAGCAAGTGTGTGCACTTCTTTCTGCAACAGGATAAATGGGTATTTACATGTGAACATACATAGTTTGTTCCATGCATAGGAAGAAATCTATCAAACAAATGAAACAAAGCGAAGACCTCCCTTTTACCAAAATTGTTTTAAAGTCCATAAATCAGGAAGATGAACAGAAACCATTTATATAGTACATGAAATATAAAGGCAGTATGGTATGGTGGATACAGGCCTAATCTCAGAATCATTTGCTATCTGGGTTTCAGGTCCACCTGTGCCATATATTGACTGTGTGACCTTGGACAATTTGCTTAACCTCTTAATGCCCCAGGCAATTCTATAAGACTATAAATTGAAATTATGTTATTAAGGGTAAATTTATAGTATAGCAATTCCCTAAAAGATATTTTATAGACAGCCAATAGAATTGGTGTATATTTTTGACTGAATCACAAAAGCAAGCACTTGATCGGAGTGTAAAAGAAGTCATCAGCAGTTAAGTATTGATATCTATCTTTCATTACTGGTGCTATTCCTACTCTGAGTAGGAAGAGTCTTGCACTCATCTATATCTATATCTAAATCTAAATCTAAATCTAGATCTAGACCTGGATCTGTATTGATGGGATATCACAGAATGTGTCACAGAGAAGAACGAAAAGGACTGGAGGAATATTTTGTGGATTAAAAACAACAGCAAAGATAACAAAACCAAAAATTGTCTCTTGGATTTTATTAAATTTTCAGCTTACTTTTGTTTTGATTTTTGTCTTGCCTCTGACTTTGATGACTCTGGAAGAGAGGGTGAGGCTGACAACTTTGTTCAACTTTGCCTCACTTAAATTCAGTTCATGTACAAGTCAAGACATCACTCTATGATGTTGTAGATCCCCTTTGAAAATGAAGGATGAAGGGGCAGCTAGGTGGCGCCGTGGATGGAGCACTAGCCTTGAAGTCATGAGGACCTGAGTTCAAATCTGGCCTCAGACCAAACACTTAACACTTACTAGCTGTGTGACTCTGGGCAAGTCACTTAACCCCACTTGCCTAAAAATTAAAAAAAGAAAAAGAAAAAAAAAAGAAAATGAAGGATGAACAACAAAAACAAAAATAATCTTACGTTATTTGCCCTCGGTCCCTCCAAATTGCATGACTTGGATTTCCTAGTCTTGGCTTCTCATTTTTTATCTCCACATCTTTTGTTAATGCAAAGTCTTTACGTAGAATATCACTACTTTTACTTATTACAATCTTAACCATGTTTTAAGACTGAGCTTAAATGCCACCTTTTCCATAAAGCCTTGACTGATTCCCTCACTTGGAAGTGAGCTCTCTCAATTATAAACTACTATACCACTGTACTTTTTTTTTTCCCTAAGAAGCTTTAGAAAATAGTGACAAAGCTATTTGTACCTTACTGATGGTACAAGATTGTAAACTTCATTAAGGCAAATATTGTTTTTCATATGTATTTGTAAAATGCACACCTTATACTTAGCATGTACTCAAAAAGATTAACTGAACATACGGGTTAATAGATAAAGGAGTGAAGTCAGTGATCTCAGTCAGTGTTATTCAAGAGTTTAGATTTCTGAACTTGGCCACCATTAACACAGAGGCATGCTGTAATGGGAGGAACATTGCATTTGGAATTTGAGTTGGATACTCATACCTGCTCTTTATGGTATGTTGCAAGATAGTTAGGATCTTTGACCTTATAACAAGTCACATTACTTCTCTGGGCTTCAGTTTCCTCACCTGTAAAATGGATAATTGGACCAGATGCTCTCTGGCCCCTCCTAGCTCCCTAGAGTAATAACAAATAAAATAATAATAATAATAGTAATAATAATAATAACACATACATACATACTTATATAATTTTGAGATTGCAAAACACTTTAAATATATAATTTGATGGTCAGAACAACCCTTGAATGTAGGCACTTTTATTATCATATTTTCTATATGACAAAATGGAGGCTTTGAGAACATAATATATCATTTGTTTCAAGATCACATAACTAGTAAGTATCTGAGGCCCATTTGAATTCAGGACTCAATGTACAGGTCTCTCATCTCTAAGCTATATTATCTCTCTAAAAAACAAAAACAAAAACAAACCAAATCTTTAAGCCATTTCTAATTGGGTACAAAAGGCAGCTAGGTTGGGGGCAGCTAGGTGGCACAGTGAATAGAGCACCAGCCCTGAAGTCAGGAGGACATGAGTTCAAATCTGACCTTAGACACATGACACTTACTAGCTGTGTGACCCTGGGTAAGTCACTTAACCCCAATTGCCTAAAAAAAAAAAAATTTAAAAAAAGGCAGCTAGGTGGCACAGTGGATAGACGGCCAGACAGGAAGTCAGAAACACTCATCTTCTCGGCCTCAGACACTTACTAGCTGTGTGATTCCGGACAAGTCACTTAACCCTGTTTGCCTCAGTTCCTCATCTGTAAGATGAGATGGAGAATGAAATGGCAAACCACTCCAGTATCTTTGCCAAGAAAACCTCAAATGATGTCGTGAAGAGTCGAACATGACTGAAATGAATAAACAACAACAAATCTGGATGAAAACTATGTTTTGGTAGCAAAGGCTGTTATTTTATTCATGTGTAAGGAATTTCTTTTGTTTCCCTATGCTACCAGTTTCCTTAAGATAAAATGTGCCCTATGCCTAAATTGTCTCTACTTAACCCTGTCCAACCCCACAAACCCCAAATGACAGTAATATGAGCAAGTGATTCCTATCTCAACTTTTATTTGTTTTCTCATCAGTAGAATCCTATTCAGCAAGAAGGACATCTTTCACAGCCTCTGGAATTTTAAAAATTATTGAAGTGGTTCTAATTTCATCAAATCATAGAAATTGTTTTGGTATAATTTGTTTCAAGAAGTATCTAAGCCTTATTAGAGACTTGGCAGATTCATTTAGAATAAAAGCTACAAGTTTTCACACAGACATTCAAAGAAAGGTTTTCTAGCAAGTGTTATTTCTTTAAGGCAGATGTTAATTAAGTACAGCATTTTAAAAAAGACGTGATAGCCAGATATGGTGGTAAACACCTGTAATTCCTGCAGCCAGGGAGGCTGAGGCTAACAGGTAGCTGGAATTCACGAATGGAGAGTTATGGTAGAATAAGCCTATCTGGTCTGCCCTGAATCTAACAACAATGTGGTGAGTTCCCAGAAGGAATGAAGTGGCCCAGTGCAAGGGCTCACTATAACTGTGCTATATTTAGTGCAGACACCAGTTTGGCTTAGCCCACCAGAGACTGTAACTGCTAAGGTCAAGCCATCTACCAGCCTCAGTTTAAATCTCCTCTGATGATCAGTAGTGGGATCAGGCACTTGAGTAGCCATACCATGTCCAGCCTATGGGAGATATGGAGACCCAGTCTATTAATACTAATAGAAATGGCAAGGTGTTTGCTAGCTAGTAGGGACATAAGAAACAAATAAAGGTAACTCAAATACCTCATATTACAACAAGAAGTACACTAGTTGCAAAAACAAAATGTGATTTGAGATCCAATGAGTGGGGTCATTATTTATTGGAAGGTTTCCTCTTCTATAAACTAGGGAAAATTCCTATATCACCAGGTAGTTACTGGGTTCTTTTACTTAAGGTGCTATATTTCTTTTTGGAATAGGGATCATAAACTTTTGTGAGTTTATCTATATTTTATTTATTGATTTTCGTATTGTTCAATTCTAAATTATCTGCCATTGTTTGTAATTTGGGTGAATAATCTGTAGTGATTTATTTCATTTAACCAGGACTGATTTTGAAAGTGTAGTCTGTTCTGTGTGTGCCTGCTTGGGACATCTATATATCTGTGGGATGAGCATGCTCCAGGTAGGGTGGAAGGTGTAGACTTAGGGACATTCCATCATCTCCAGGTGCTCAGGATTGAATGGTGCTGCCATCTATTTGGCTCAGGGCAATGCAGCAGATCAGAAAAATATAACTTCACTTGTCTTGAAAATATCCGCACACATAACAGACTAGCTTTTGGCTACAATAAGTCTATCAACATGTTGTTTCCTTCTCTAGAGATTTTAGAAATAGGGTTGACACACCTTTTTTATTTGTGTGGTTTTGTATGATATTAAGGATGGAGGTAGGGGGATAAATTAGATGACCAGGGATCCCTTTTGATGTTAAGATTGTTTCATCTGAAAACCTTGAAAATTTTGTAAAAAAAAAAGTCTTTAATAACCTTTAATGCTTGTGATACTCCCATAGATTAAAAAAGCCCCCAAATGTCTATAGTTTGAGCACTATGCTTTCAATAATGTAGAAACCCTTTCTCTTTTTTCTCTTCTAATTTATCTCTATCTATCTATCTATCCTTATTTCAAAGTCATTGTTTTTATTTCATGGTCTGTTATTTAATCTCAAGCAAATTACCGGCCTGTATATTGCCTAAACCACTATAATGTCCAAAATACTTTACATGTGAATGGCTCTACATCACCAAAAAGCTGAGCCTGTCATTGTAATGTGTCTGGGTTTGAAGGCTCCTTATTTCGCTGGACTGTCCACTCCATTACCATTAGAACTAACAAATCATTTTCCTCTAAACTGTCCATTTCACCTTATTATACACATAGACACTCACACATAACCATACACACACACACACACACACACACACACACACACACAAACATTCAGTTTTCTCCTTTCCCTAATTAAGTGGAGAACTCCTTAGGACTTGAGACCTAAAAAAATATTTTTTGTAGCTTCCAATAAATTACAAAGAAGTGCCTCTCCATTGCAATTTCTCTTTTATCACATGCATCACAAAATACTTGGACTTCTGGGGTATATTTTCTCTGCTTTCCATTGTTGCTTTCAGAGGCCTCTTCATTCAGTACTGAAAAGTGCCTGATTGCATGTTGTGCATTTGGCTGCTACAAATGGGAAGCTATAATGGAATACCTTCGCTTAATGGTCTGTCTCATTTACACTAGACAGACTCCTGATGTTCTGAAGACTTCATATTGTGTTTTCCTGATGGTATTTGATTCTTTCCCAGAGTTCATTATACATAACCTCTAGTGGTTTGGTATTGTGAAAAATGGAGAGAACCATAATGGAAAAACAGAACTGGAGCTTATTATCTACTTGTTTCTTTCTTTTGTATATTGATGATTGTGGGCTGTAATAAGAGCTGACATGGTGCTTCAAGGTTTACAGAGCACTTTATGGGCATTACCTTATTTTATTTTTACAACAATTTTGTGAGCTAAGCACCCCAATTTTACAATCCCCATTTTATGAAGGAGGAAATTGAGGTGGAACAAAGTTCAGAGGTTTTAGGGGGGCACATGATAGGACCCCACTTGGATCACAGTTTCTGAAATTCCACCATTAGGAATGCATTCTATTGGATTTGTTTTCAAGGTTTCCGTATTAAAGCAGTACAGCCCTTCTCACCCTCTGGACATTAATCAGAAGTGATAGAGGTAGGTGTAGGAGTCTATCAACACTATAAAGAGGAGGAGGCACGACACCAGTCCATTTATCAAGCAGAGAGGCAAGACCTGTCAGAAATAAATCAATGCCATAGGTTGGTAAAAGAAAAAACAACTATTCCATGAGGATACCTTACAAGGAAGAATACCAAGTGAAGAAACTCAATTTTAGTGTCGATTCCAAATTAAAGATCAGTAAAAGGAAGATGTGTAAAACAGGTTCAACTTATAGAGCTACTGAGAATGCCCTTTTTGACCTGTCATGCAATCCCCTGCTCACAGCTCCCTTTCCCTTCACCTCCCTTTCCCCTCATCTCTTAGCTCTATGACTTAGCTGATAATGTAGGTATAACATGGACATTCCATAGGGAGGAGTAACAGTTTGTACCAAATCATCTGACCGTTATGTAGCATGAAGTAGTGGAGGGAGAACTGGAAAACCTAGGTTCAAGTCCTACTTCTGATACATACTGCCCAAGTGACCTTGGGTAAGTCTTACAAAAAGTGAAGTGATCTAGGAAACTCTCTATTACTTGACTATTAGTTGCAGATAAGGTGTTTTTTTCCCCCTTTCTTTCTGTCTTCAGCACTTAGAGGTTACTAAGAGAATAACTGACATTTGTAAGGACTTTATGAATGCTTGTTGACTGACTGTTGATGGAGAAGTTTCTGACTTGCAGTAATAGAGACAGTTTCCTCACCTGGAAGTGCCTTATAAAAAAGAAATTAATGATCTAGGCCTATCCCTTTCCCTATCTTTAGTTAGAACTATTTGACACTGGGTGGGAATAAAACCCTGTGGGAAGAGAACATAGTAGAAATATCTAGGGTGATATGTAAGGTCAGTGGGAGGTCTCCTAACAGGAAAGGATTGTTGGAAATTATTTCGTAGTTCAGTTCTGTTTTCATGGCGGCATGGCATATAGGAAAGAGTTGGAGATAGGAAACTGGCGTCCCGGTCCTTATTCTGATACATATCCTCTCTGAAAACCCACTTTTGCATCTCTAAAATGGGGACAATAATATCTATGTTACCTACCTTAAAAACTGTTTCATAAACCTTAGAATCTCGTTACATGTGAGCTCTAGAATAATGATCATACATGCTAAATACCATGATTATTAACTGGTTGAAGGACCAAATTTTGCTTTTGCTTTACAAAATCCATGCTGACTGATACTATTCCTGCTGTGGAAATATTCAATTTGCATATCAAATAATTTTCAGGAATTTTCATATCCAGGACTTTTTATTAGTGAGAGTTTTTTCACCTTTTGTTTTTTTTTTTTTACTGGTTTGAAAATCTTTCCTATGCTGTAAAACACTGCCAATAATACATATGTGCCTAAAATGGAAGTATAGCTGGATAGTCATGTGGTACAGGGGACAGAAAACAGGCCTGGAGTCAGGAAGACCTTGAGTTCAAATCCACCTTCACATACTTACTAACTGTATGACCCTGGGCAAGTCATTTAATCCTGTTTGCCTCAGTTTCCTCATCTGTAAAATGAACTAGAGAAGGAAATGACAAATCACTCCAGTATCTTTGCCAAGAAAATGGGGTCATGAAGAGTCATATACAACTGAAAGGACTGAACAACAACAAAAAAGAGGTAGAGTGGTAACTTCAAAAGTTTGGAACATAGTCCTACTTTTTATTTTTTATTTTTTTTAATCATGTGAAACAGGTCTCAGAAAAGAATCTCTATTTTCCTGTTTCATGACCTAAAGTTTTGAATTTAGGCTTTTCTATTTCCTTCAAGTGTTTTTGTCTCTTCAGGAATGGTTTCTCCTCTCCTGCTCTTTAACAAAACTCAGGCTCTCAAAAGCTAGCAGTGATGTTTGAAGCCTTTCTGACCTGCTATATGAGATATGGGTGATCTGCTGTAACTTATGGCAGTTACTGGCTGTCCAGAGCAGCCCCCATAGTTGTTGTCAATGCCAGGAATCAAATAAGTGACACTTACCTTCTAAACTTTGTTCCAGATAGAAACAGAAGGAAGGTGGGAAAGATTTGAAGGATGCCTAACAGGAACACAAAGGCGAGAGAGAAAACGCTCCACGCTAAACTGTTCTATCACCTATCCCCACTTACAGTCTGCTCTTACCCCTCAAATACTAGCGTGGTATAATGGAGACACTGCTAGACTTCAATTTTGGATTACCTGGTTTCAAATCTTTTCTTTCTCACTTAAACTATGAACAGCTAACAAACTCTTTGAGTTTGTTTCTTCATCTATAAAATGAGGATATCAATACTTCTGGTGCCTACCTCAGAGGTTGTGGTACTCAAATGAGATACCTAAATATTTGGTGAAATTTATTTTAATAAAACAGTTATTATTAAATTTAATTCCCATTTCTTCAATAGGAGACCATAGGATCAGGTTTTACAACTTTTCTTTAGTTTTGAATCCTATTGTATTTTGCTATTTAAGATGCGATTTATTTTTCAGTTAATTAAATTATTTTGAGATAATCAGGAATGTAATCATAAAATGTATAATTTAGATAGAATTTCTATTCCAAAACCTAACTGTTCAAGAATCCTTACTACGATATGCCCTAAAAGTGGTTCTTGAAGACCTCTTGAGACAGAGAATATACTACTTGTCAATGCATTGCATTCTACTTTAGGCAATTTAATTGTTAAGAAAAATTTCCTGATATCCAGCCTAAATCATCCTCCCTAAAATTTTTACCCAGCCTTCTCAGTATTAATCTCTGTGACGTAGCAGGAGAAATCTCATCCTTTCTCCATTTGACAGCCCTCAAAATACTTGCTAAGTCTTCCTCTGACCTACCCCCTCCCCCGGCTAAATGACCCCAGTTTCTTCAATTGTTTCTTTGTACACATGATCTCTAGTCTTGTTGCCAGCCTGGTCATCTCCTTCCTTGGGACATTCTCCAGTTTGTCAATCAATCTCCTTCCTAAAATCTGATGCTCAAAATTACATAGAATGCTCCGTATATGATTTGACTAACGCAGAGTACCATCTATAATCCTCTCCAAATTTCTGGACATACCTTCTTTGCAGTCTCATAATAAAATAGCTTTTGTGGGGCTGTTATGTCATTGATCTGCCTGATATTGAGCTTGGATTCCATTAGGACTACCATGATCTTTTTTTTTCCCTCCTTTTTCAAGTGAACTCTCACCTAATTGCATCTTCCCCTTCTAGCATTTATGCAATTGATCTGTGAAGGCTAAGCATAGAACTTAGTAATATTTGACAAAATTAGATTTGGAAATCACTTTCCTTAGAAACATTTCCCTCTACTGAACTAACTATAATTTACCCTTAACTTTTCTAGCCGTTCACCAAGTTTTCAGTTTTTAGGGACCTTTCCAGACAAAGTAGATTCTGAGCTTTAAAAAATACATGTTTGTTAAAGCATTCTTTCACTAAATTTAGACTCCCCCCTGACCCTCAGTGTGTTCTCAGTGCTCAGTTAAGTTAGCATTCATGAATTGAGCTTTCCCAGAGTGGAACATATGGTGGCTGCCTTGGAACACTGATTATTTAAGTGAATGCAGGGCTGTAAACAGCACACTTTGCCAACACTGCTTGCTGCCTTTTGGCAGGACTATCACAAACTTCCTAGACTCTAAGTTCTCTCTGCCAAAAAGGTCACATTTTCTCATTTCCCTATTTCTCCTGACCCCTACATATTCCCTCACCCCACTATTTCTCTATTTTCTACTCCAAATATGGAAAAGTAGCAGTCACTGGGGCTTTCTGGGACTGAGAGCTTATAGGGCTGCCATATTTCTCTAGAGACTTTCCTTCCTTTCAAATAACAAATGACAGCTCTTCAGTTTCCAGTGGTTAAGCTTGACCTGGATTATTAAGCCTGATAAACACTTACCATATGTACACCCAGCATGCTGTGCAATCTAATATTTGGAATTTATCCAGCTTATTATATGTAGAGCTCCTAACACAATATAGATGCTCAACCAGTACTTAATCATGATAAATTGGTTTTATTCATTGGCTCACCAGGAAATGTAAGCATACATGGCCAGAAACTACTTTTCTTGTGATTTTTCTGGTTTGTCATTTATTATGCTTCTCCCGACAGAGTAAAAAAGGAGCGCCCTTCCAGAAGAACCACGGACCTCCTTCCTTACTCAGCCAAAGGCTGATTCTGTACACAAGCATAATATTTGACTTACCTTTATAGAATATTGTGCCTAGAAGGAAAGACAATGGAGCTGTTGTTTATAAAACTGATTTTAGTGTTTCAAAAAAATTTCAACCTTTAATAATAGTTATATCTTAATTGTCAATGCTCCTGGAGCATAAGAACAAAAAGGATAAATAAAATTCAGAGATAATCCTCCAAGCTTATTTTAATTAATAATTTCAACCTTTTTCCTCACTAAGCTGTTTTCTTAAGAGTTCTGTGGCAAAAATACACATGTGTGTACATATATACACATATATATTTATATACGTGTTCACACACATATATGTGTATATATGTATATAGTGAGAGAGAGAGAGAGAGAGAGAGAGAGAGAGAGAGAGAGAGAGAGAGAGAGAGAGAGAGAGAAGACAGGTATATTCCACCCAGAACTGCTAGCAAGAAAAAATGAAAGAATATTGGTTGAAATATCAGAATACATAAGTTAGAGTACAAGCTCATATACTTTTTACCTGACTACCTGTGTACCTCTGGGCAAGTTACTCATCCTCTCCATGCCTCAGTTTCCTCATTTATAAGATGGAGATAAAATTATTACCTAACCCATTAAACTGTAAGATAACCACTTCATCATACTTAAAACTACATAGTACTTAAAACACTGTGTATGTCTTAAGAAGCTACAGAAATATGATTCATTATTATTACTGAATAACTAAGACATTTACAATCATGTGCAAGAGGAAAAATCAAATGGCCCTGAATAATGGAGAGTTTTCAGTAGTTGAACATTTTGAAGTTATATTAACATACACAAACACTGTAGCAGGAGAAGTATGCCTTAAAAAAAAAAAAGATAAACAGTTGATTTCCAGTTTATCCTTAGCTGGCAATATTGGCACCAGCTCTTGTGAAAAGCACAGCTAACTTCTAGCTCTACTCTGAAATACATTCCCAAAAGGAACCTTTATTCTCTCTGGCAAGAATTTTGGCTTCATCACTCAAAGTTAATTAAAGTGATGAGTTGTTTAAATAATATTTTGGTTGAAGATCAAAACACTGTAACTCCATGCTAAGCCCCAGCATGCAAACTCTCTTCATTTTTCTGTCTTCCTTGGTGTGTAGAGAACCTTCCTTTCCATTCTTTCTTGGATTCATTGTATCTCATTCTACAACTCAGGTACCAGGGGTTATTGAACTAATCTGGAAGTGACAAAACCTAGGATCTATTTCAGGTTTCCTTATGGTTTGCCTAATAACATTGGAGCAGAATTACAAAAAGTCCATCTGCAACTCTACCTCACATTCTAAAATCAGAATACCTTTTCTTGACTGTCTCTGCAGAGACACAAGAAGGAGAAATGATGTCCCATTTGTAAGGTATCTTTCAAAAATTTCTTTGAAATAAAAGTGTCATATTGTGATTAAAATGATTTTATATTTTTATGACATTTAACCATTTTTTCAGACCCAAGCATTGAAGAGAGAGCTCTGGTTCTGTTAGATGTAAGAGGGTTTTTTTAAAAAATTCATTTATTCATTTTAACACGTTATATTGTTTCAGTTTTTCCATTCCAATGTACCCCAACTATACCTCACAGAGAGCTATGCCTTCTGAGAAAGAATAAAACTAGGGGGAAAATAGTCAGCAAAACTAATGAACATATCCACAGTTCTACAACCATGATCCTGCACCTCTGCACTGTAGTTGTGTGCATCTTCTCATGCCTCTTCCTTGGGGCAATTCTTGGCCACTGTCCTTTAGTGTTCTACTTTACTTGTTTGTTGTTGTTTCAATGTATATCATTATAGTCATTGTGTGTATTGTTTTTCTGGTTCAGCTTACTTCTGCTTTGCATCCTTTCATATACATCTTCCTCTGCACTCATCATTTTCAAGGCATGCTCATTTTTTTGGTAGGCAATCAGGGTAAGTGACTTGTCCAGGGTCACACAGCTAGAGTAAGTGTCTGGGGCTGGATTCCTGATTCCAGACCTGGTGGTTTATCTACTGTACCACATAGCTGCTCCCATGCTGCTTTTTTAAAAATATAAGCATGAATAACAGCGTTTAAAATTAATTCAGATACCCCAACTTAATATAAGGACAAAGTAGTGTGGAAGAGGGTATTAAGAAAGAAAAAAAATACATAAAATAAGGGTAACAGAAGGGAAGTTAAAAAATTATCAGATTGCATCAACTTCTTAGTTTTAGTATATGGAGAAGAACTTTGAAATTGCCTGTGGCTGGAATATAACCATTGTGTGTGTAATAGAATTAGTGATAGAGCTTTAATCTGATTAAAGTTGTCATTTGGTCAATTGTATGTGGCTATTAAGATACTTAAAGGGATCTGTGGTCTCATCACTGTCCTAGTACTTATCAGCATCCCTCCACACCTTATCATGTGCAATTCATACCATGTCTTTTCCAAATGTACTCACTTCATGTACTAGATATCCTTTTTCAGCTCTTTTACAAACTTGTAGGATTTGTTCATATTTAATAATAATAATAATAATAATAATAATAATAAACTATCTATATATTGTATTTTAAGGTTTGAGGAAGTGCTTTAACATATATTAACTCAAACTGCCCTCTCCTTTTCATTATATGACCAGCCTCTCTCCTTCTCTAGTCAGACAGTAGATAAAAAAGATCTATATCTGGAAAGAACCAGAGATACCATATAGTCTAACCACCCCAACTTCTATTTTGCAGATGAGGAAACTGAGGTCCAGGGAAGTTGAGTGATTTTTCCAGGTAACCTATATTTTAAATATCAGATGGAGATGGATTTAACTCTGGTTTTATGATGCCGCATTCAGAAATTGGAGTTCCTGTGGTTCCAAAGCCAATGCTTTCCCTTGTAACTTGTCATATTGTTTTGGTTTTGTTTTGTTTTTTGGTTAGGGGTTAAGTGACTTGCCCAGGGTCACACAGCTAGTTATGTGTCTGAGGCCAGATTTGATCTCAGGTCCTCCTCAATGCAGGGCCGGTTCTCTATTCTCTGTACCACCTAGCTGCCCCCCACATTTTTGATATCATTAATTCTATTTGTAGCAAGCAAGGAACTTTTAGTCATATACAAAAAAAAATTTGTTTATGCCTGTAACGTCTGTTTCCATTGCCCTTTATTTTGCTTGTCTTTCTGATTCTTCTAACGTCATGAAACTTAACAATTAACAGATATATAGTGTCTCTGGGATAATGGTGTTAAAGTTATAAGTTGATAATGTATTTATCATCAAACTGATACATAGTGATATGATCTCATTATAATCTGTCCTGTAGGATCATATATGTGATAAATGAGACCATTTTTTATAACAAATTTCTGCAAATTCTTGCTAAACATTTGAGACAGTATACCAAATCACTGGAAAGGCTCTAGGATACCTGGATTAAATGTGTTTGCTGATATAGATGTTAGAAAGCTGCAAAAAGTTCCAAGGAGTTTTGTGGGAAAGTGAACTATTTACCTACTCTGTTAATTAATTTTAACCATTCTAAAACCAAACTTTACAAGTGTAATTCAGTTTCAATATGTTGAAGTTGATCAAATCTCAAGGCCTCAGAGGGAAATATTCAAAGACACAATTGCAGAAAATATAAGTTTATAACCAGAAATGTATTACCTCAGTATCCAGAGACCATTTAGAGCCAGAAGGGATTTTAAAGATTTTCTAGTTCAGTCACCATAATATGTCTTCCCTAACATCTAGAGCAATGGTTTAGATGGCATCAGCTTTAGACTTCTAATTTTCCATCCTTACATCCAGTCATTTCATGTAATTTCAACTGAAGGCATAATATTTCACAGCTAAAAAGGATCTTTGAGAGAATCAGCTAGGTAGCATAATAGAAGAGTGTCAACCTTGGAGTCAAGACAACTCAGTTCAAATTCAGATACCTCCTAGCTATGGGACCCTGGACAAGTCACTTTATTTCTTTCTATCTCAGTTACTTCATATGTAAAATGGAGAAATAATTACACCTCCCCCACAGGGTGATTGTAAAGATAAAATGAAATAATCTTCATAAAGCATTTTGCAAACCTCAAAATAGTAGATAAGAACTACCAAGATATGGTCAAAATAGATACATGATGTAGGTATAAGGAGAGATATTACAATAAAATCCAAAGAACATAGAACACATTACTTCTCAGAGTTATGGATAGGAAAACAATTTATAAATAAACAAGACAAGGAAAGCAAAGTTAGTTGTAAAATAGATAATTTTAATTACATTAAATTAAAAAGATTTTGTACAAATAAAACAAATGTAGCCAAGATCAGAAGGAAAGCAGAAAATTGGGAAACAAATTATAGATGGTTTATCAGATAAAGGTCTCATATCAAAAATACATAAAGAGCTCTCTGTTGTGTGGTTTAACTCTTTTATTTTACACGTGAAGAAACTGAATTCCATGGAAGGAAACTGATTTGATAAAGACCACACATCTACTTAGTGACCAAACAGTTAACTTTGAAATAAGTAAGCCTTCCTCTGTTATTCCCCTATTTGGTAAGAAAGTATCTTAAGGTGGTAATGCATTTCAATCTTTTTAAGTGTCCAGTCTTTCCCCAGAGTATGATCATAAATTTTAAAAAATGTAGTGTGTCCTTGTCTTCCAATATTGTAAACATACTGAAGACCATTAGGGAAACTCAGATGGGAACAAAGTTTGACACATAAAAGCATTTGAATGTGTATCCCCCATGATCTACCTTGAGCATGGTTTTGGAAATTACTGTTCCTAGCCTTACTGGATGGAGTACATTGCTATACCTCATAGTCCTAGAGTGTTAAAACTGCAAAGGTTGCTAGACCACTCCTCTTCCTGCTGTTGTGTGTAGGATTTGGGAAGTCCAATAAGAGTCTTTATGTCTTTGTGTCTTTATGAAAGAGCCCACCAGTATTCACATCTCAAACTGAGTCCCAAACTGAGCAATAAGAAAAAGGATTTTGTGACATTGGCTGCCACTGGGAAGAATTTAAGGATTAAATGCTTATGATAGATAGGAGGTTTTGTTATGAACCAAGACCTAGAAATAGGAATGATGTTTATTGGCATTTTCTATGCTTGGGGTTCTCTATGGAAGTGGTTTTACAAATAAGTCATATCACGGTACAACATCCATTATTGGTATGTACATACATACATACATACATACATACATACATATGTATGTGTATATATATGAAATCTTTGGCTGTTTCACATTGTAAAATTATAGAACTGCAATTGTTCAATTTCATGAGCTATGTGTTTCAGGGAATGTCATGGACAGAATTAAAGAATTGCCATGGTAGGATGTAAATTCTAGGATTATCTCTTGTGATTCAAGGGCCGAAAGCAACTATTGTAGCTTAAGCTCCATAAAAATGAGTTCTATGTCTAGTTTTATAACATTTATATTTGACATGTTTCAAAATACATTTGTTTTCTTTTTCTTTTTTCTGGAGGTTGCTACGTCTGTTCAATATCAAGCAGTAGGTTGACAAGCATTTATTAAATGTTTAATAAATAGTATCAGCTAACAGTCTCGCAAGATTGGCACAATGCCATAAAGAGAAACTTGGGCCCAAATTAGCATAGTAATAAAAGCAAGCATTTAAGTGAGGCATAAAAATTAGTATAAGTGAGGTAGAGGGCATGGGAGTTCATGGGTTTGTAAAATGACAGATTTAAATCTGGAAGAGATTCTAGTAGTTATTTAGTTCAACCTATTCATTTTAGATCTGGGGAAATTGAGACTGGGATGTTAAATGACTTGCCTAAATCCTCATAACTAGTAAAAGGCATAGCCAGGATCCAAACGCAGGTCCTTCAATTCTATCCAGTGATCTTTCCAATGGATGCCAATTTGGATGCCAAATATGTTAATATGGATACCAAACTGTAGGCTGTCACCATCCAAATAATGAGGCTATTCTAATAATGTGACAAACATTATTGATACCTTTAAAAAAGTAATGATAAGCAATTATGCTTCTCTAGTGCTTTGTTTCGTAAATCACTTTGCATGTAGTATCACATGTGATACTCACAACAGCCATATTAAGTAGTCAGGGCAAGTATTACAATTCCCATTTAATCGACAGAGACTCTACAGCCCAGAGAGGTAAAGACTATGTATTTAGTAACTGTAAGCCTAGAACCCAGGTTTTCTGACTCCAAGTCTAGTGAAAATTCCCTGGTAATACAAGAATGTATGTATGAGTTTCTCTAAAGCCTCTTTTGTAGTTCAGATTCACAGCTCTGTTCATTTTTTACCATTTTTTCCTGTGGTTGTTTTGTGGTTCACTGGGTCCTTTGATGCCTGCACAAAATTTATCCAACTGGCAGAAATATGGCACTAAGAAACAGTTTGTCTATTTTTGTAGAGGCGGAAGGTGGTGAGGCATTGGGATACACAGGATTGAAAAAAATCTGAATGATAAAAAAAATGTTGGATGCCCTATCTTGTTACCTTCTCCTCTAGGGACCCGAAATGCCTAAAATGCATAGTCCACAGTCTATAAACCTAAGCAGGATTTCTGACAAAAAACTCTTCTAGTTGCTTCTGTGAAACAAATTTTTGCATAAGATTCTCCCTGGGGTCAGACTCTTGCCCATTTTTTCAAGGTCCATGATGTCCTTGATCTTCATTCTGATACTATTTTTCCCTCTCTCTGTATTCTAATGAGATTGAATGTCTCTCTGTAGGATCCATTCAAGCACTTAGATGCATGTTGCCTTGCATGGTTCCTTAATTATATACCTGTGTCTGCCTTTACTCACCTAATAGAGAGTATATCATTGACACACATTTCATAAAGCCATAAAAAGTTACATTTGGGGGCAGCTAGGTGGTGCAGTGGGTAGAGCACTGGCCCTGGACTCAGGAGGACCTGAATTCAAATCCGGCCTCAGACATATAACACTTACTAGCTGTGTGACCCTGGGCAAGTCACTTAACCCCATTGCCTGGCACCCCCCCCCAAAAAAAGTTACATCTGGAAGGGATATTAATGGCCATCTAATTGAACATTCCCATTTTAGATAAAGGGAAATTGCAACTCAAAGTTTCTAGGTGACTTGCCCAAGTTCACACAGATTTTGTACCATCCTTAATGCCTAGCACAGAACTATAAGTGAACATAGTAAAGTCTCAGTAATTACTTCAATGGAATACAATTTGGCTTCGATACAATTGCAAATCAACAGGGTTCTGCTCTCTAGTTAACATTCTTTTCTTTATAACTACAAACCAACTACCTACTATATATTAGACCCTGGAGAAAGGAAAGGAAAGGAAAGAAAGAAAGAAAGAAAGAAAGAAAGAAAGAAAGAAAGAAAGAAAGAAAGAAAGAAAAAGAAAGAAAGAAAGAAAGAAAGAAAGAAAGAAGAAAGGAAGGAAGGAAGGAAGGAAGAAGGAAGGAAGGAAGAAAGAAGGAAGGAAGGAAGGAAGGAAGGAAGGAAGGAAGAAAAAGAAAGAAGAAAGAAAGAAAGAAAGAAAGAAAGAAAGAAAGAAAGAAAGAAAGAAGAAGGAAGGAAGGAAGGAAGGAAGGAAGGAAGAAAGGAAGGAAGAAAGGGAGAGAGAGAGAGAGAGAGAAAGAAAGAAAGAAAAAGAAAGAGAACGGTCCCTGTTTTCAAGGACCTGACATTCTATAGGGGGAGACACGTACATATGAGTTTGCACATATGCATATATACATACCCACATGCGTGTCTATCTGCATTTATGCATGTACAACATGTGTTGTGTGTGTGTATACACATACATACATATATATACACACACATACATTTACAAATATAGCCATACATGCATGTGACTGTAGGTAGGTGTATGTGTGTGTTTATACATATACATATGCACTTATAATGCACATATACATGTACATTCCTAATTGTATATGCATGCAAAATAAATACATAAATATAAGACGTTTAGATATTTTGGGGAGAAATAAAGGTGACACTTGAACTAAGGTTTGAAAGAAATTAAAGCTTCTGAGTAAGAATGTTGAGGAAGGTGTAAATTCCAGGAATGGGGTAGCTTGTCCAAAGGCTTGGAGATGAGAGATGTAGTGTGGAACAGCACTTGGCAAGTTTGGGTGGCTGTGTGCTAATCTATAGTTGGATGGGACTGAAATGATACAAAAACAACAGCAGCAAATGTGCTAAACCCTGTGAACTGCATTAGGGATATAAATAAGAAGAATTAAATAAGCCCTGCCTCCATGTAGCTTACATTCTAATAATGAAAACAGCTGTGATATCTGATCTATGATGTTTTCTCTTATACAGTATAAAAAGGACTAATTTCTTTCCTTGAATATTGTGTGGGATGAATTTGAAGTTCTTCAGCATTTTGATTGTCCTGGTCTGAGATCTTTCCATTTAATTGGTAACCTACCCAAGATGTAGTTCTCACAGTAGAATCTTATTTCAGATGTGATCTGACTAGGCAAGGGTACAATATTTCTATTGCTTGCCTAGTCTCAAGGACAACATAACTTGCAATTTGTCCTAAGATTACCATAGTTTTCTTTTTGTTTGTTTGTTTTTTTGCTGCCATATCTCATTGAGTTTGTAGTCCACTACAAATATCAGTTTTCACCAAAGACAAGAACTTTACCTTGTCTAACGATGTTTAGAGGATAATGGCAAAGGGACAAGTTTATGAATGTGATGATCAAATTGGCCATTTGGCTTTTCATACCTTTTGGGAAAAAAAATTCCCTGCCAAAGATTTTACCCTTTATTTAACTTTGGCCACACACCTCACAAACATGTGCCTTCGATCACAAGGGAACAATAGGTAAGAATGTGGATGCTTCAGTGATACTCACAGCCATTATTAAAAAAAAAAAAGATGGGTTTGAATCAAACATCCTACTGAGAATGGTCAGGAATCACTGTATCACAAGGACAACATATCTAACCTTTTTTTTTTTAAGATTTTTTTTTTAAATACAGCTTCTGATGTTGCAAAGCCCTTGAGGTTTACTATCACTAGGCAGGCTGGAATTGGTCCAATTTTGATAAGATATTTGATTTATTTAAATGCTATGTCCAGGATATAAAAAATGTAGTTATCATAAAGAAATATAATTACCAAAGTTAATACACTAAAGCAGAATAAATGGATAAAAGCATCCTTATAAATCCTAGACAACAAGTATGTTTCTTTCATAACCCTACTATGATATAAAAATGAACACTGTTTTCTATGCCTTTCACATATGTATGTCAAAGTAAAACTCCCTCAACTTGCTCAAGTTCAAAATGCTAATGATTTCATAACTTCTGGTTGCACCAGTTCTTTGTACCTAACTGCATTAAGGGCTATTAGAACTCATTATCATCTATTAACATATCAAAAGATCCTTAAAAAAGACCATACGTGTGTACTTGTCCTTACTTCTATTTCCTTGCCCATGGTTTTTTTTTTTAATCTATTTATGCTCTTTAAAGAGGTTTAATGTTATCCAGTCAAGCAGTCTTTTAGAACTATTATATGTAAGGCACTATACTGGCTAAGTCTAATATGTGGTTTCTTATAAAATAATATCCTTTGTCCATAATTATGTATGTATGTATGTATGTATGTATGTATGTATGTATGTATGTATACACATATACACACATATGTATATATTTAGTATTTTCAGAACAAGAACAAGAAGAGGAGGAGGGAAAAGAGGAGAAGAGGAAGAGAAGCTTGAACAAAGAAATGGTTTGAAAAAGTCTTTTGTTGGGAGTAAGACATTGAATACTTTAAGGAGGGACAATAGGATTGTCTTGCTTGGTAAAGGCCTAGTTGAAGTAGAATAACATGAATTGACAACCTTCCCAGTTATCACAATTATTTAAATTCCCCTACCTTATTTCAGCAGCATGTGGTAGACTGGTTGTAGATAGTGAGAGTAATTTAAGATGTGGTTTGGCATCAGTGGTGATAGGCTGGATACTAGTGAAGAGGACAATGTAGAAGGCCAAGAGATGAAGAGATGTTAGAGAGGAAGGAAAGCTAAGGGAAAGCAAGGGTAATGTAATAAGAAAGTAATGAGCCAAAGAAGTATTCAAAATCTGTGTTTAGCAGGTTGAAGGTACAGGTTGATAAAGAATTTTAGGAGAGATTGGTCAGATAGAGTGATGTCAGAGTTTTTAAATGACTATCTACATTTGTATCTGAGGTGGAGTGAAAGAGTATATCATAGGATTTAAGGAGACCACTCAATTGGGAGATTCCAAAGTTTCAGGAAGCATCAAAATGAATGTTGAAGTTTTCTAGTATAATGTCAGGATTTGGAAAGGAGAGGAAAATGGTGAGCCAGGTGCTGAATTTAGTGAAAAAGGGGTGAGAATGATCTGGGAGCCAGTATAAAAGTCACCATGATCTGGAATAAGTGGGAAATAGTGATACTATGAAATTCAAAGCTCAATTTCTTTCTACATTCCTTTCTAACCCTTTATCTTATGATGTATATAACTTCTGCTTTCTTCCTAGACCTCCTCTTCAGTTTATATTATTCGAGTGGCTTGGTTGATAAAGTCATGAAATGAACTTGATATCTGGTGTTTGGTGCCTCTTTACATCTCTTCCCATTTGGGGAAGATTGATTGATGGGCAGCTCTCAACTCTCCCCATCCCTTGGCACTTTACAGACTAATGTGCTCAGTCTGTTGATTATTTCTAGTCTATTTATTGATATTCTGGTTCCAGTGTTCTCTCTTTGGCACCCTTGTTGAACTGTTCTATTCCTCAATTGTTGGTGCACACAAGTCCCAGCACTCCCAAACTTCATGGTAACTTCTTATACCGTATCTAGTTGTCTTTGGGATCCTGGTCTCACATCAGATCTCAAGGAAGTCTCCTGGTAATGTTACTTCTCTTAATGTACTCTTCATATTGCTTGAGGACCAGTGAGAATTGGTTTTTAAAAATGACACTAAATAGTCCATCCTTTTAAAATGAGTTTTAGTAATGTCTTCATTATAGTTGTTTCTAGATATTCCTCACCCTCCCCCATCAAATAAATTCTCCCTCCCAATAAAGAAAAAAGTTAATCCAAATCAAGAGATAAAGTAATTGTGAAGCCCAGTGCATGCAACACTGTAGTCCTCAACTCTCTGCTGAAAGGATATAAGTGGTTCCTCATTTCTTCTCTAGGTCCAAGTTTGGTCATTATCCTTGCTTACCATCTGGCTTCCTTTTAGGGTTCTTTTCATTAATATTATTGCTGTATCTTTTTACCTGAGAGTTGCAGCTCATTTAGAAGTTAGTGTCTCAAATCTGTTGGAGCATTCAACTCAGATACAATTTGGAATTTACCCAAGTTCTTGACAAATGAATTTCGTGATGGAACTTGTACCTATTGACTGAAGTAGCTATTTGCAGAACCTACAATTCTACTAGAGGACCACCTGTTAACATGTATTTAAGTAGCATCCTGTCTTGAGAGGGATAGATGCTCTCGCTTAGGTCACTTTTTTTTAACCTCAATTGAAGACACCCTTTGTGTTATACTTTAGCTTTTTATGTACACTTTTCCTATCCCTCCAACTGTAACGTAAATCCAATGAATATAGAGAGACTCTGTCTCATATTTCCAAATGTCTTTAACAGTGCTTTGGAAATATGCGGTAATTAGTTAATTGCTTCAAGGCTAGTATATAAGTTATTGTGAAATCAACCCCAAAATAAGGTCAAATGTGTTTTCATTGTTGATCACAGATTATCCTCAGAAAACTACTGTAAAGTGAGTATTACAAATATTATTGCCCCCATTTCACAGTTGGGGAAACAGGCTCTGAAAAATGAAGTAATTTATTCATGTCTGTAGAACCTGGAAATGGCCAAGGCAGGGTTTGAATGCAGATCTCTCCTGATTCTATCTATGACAAGGGTTTCTTTTCATTGCACCACAATGACATTGCACCACTGTCTTTGCTTCTCTTGGTTCTATCTCCATTTATTTTTTAAATTCTCCAAATATGGCTTAGAATAGCCTAAGCAAAGAGTCAGGCAAAGAGAAGACAACCCAATTCTAGTAAGCAGTTTGGTGTGCAGTGTTCTGTCAGAAAGGAGTTCATGGATCTGTCATATTGCCAAATGTTAGTCCTGTAATAGCCACCACAGAAGGAATAAGATGCTGATTTTGTTCTGGAAGCTGATGAACTTTTATACCAGAGGGATGTCAGTTGCATTACAATTCAGTATCTGAAGATCCAATTTGATTTCTCTGATAGTTCAAAAGCTGATGTTGGTAGAATAAGGATGCATAGGGTACATAGTAGGGAAATAGTATATGTACCACAGTGCCTACCAGCCTAAAGATTGAGCTTGAAAGATTGAACCAAATTGTTTGTTGGTGATTCTCATTCTTGCTGAGATCCCTGAGTACACATTAAGCAGCTAATGGTTAGGTTAATAAGTACACAACCCTAGACATAGCTGCCACCCCAGCTACTACAATGAAGCTTAGCGGGCCAGGATTGAAAATCATCCCAAGAGTCCAAGCCACCAAAAAAAAAATGACTTACAAATGTTAGCTACTTAAATCTAGTTTGAATACTGCTATCAGAACCATGTTATTATAAAACACTGCGTTTAGTTCTAATGCCCTCTTCAAGTCTCCTAAGCTTACAAGAAGAAAACACTTGTTGAAGACCAGTTAGCAGTTTTTGGAAGATTGAGTCAGCTTAGGAAATTCTAAACCATATTTGAACAATGAAAAAAAGTAAAAGTAGACAGAATCAAGAGAAGCAAGGACAATACCTCATTGTTATGCTATGAAAAGAAACTCTTATCATAGACAGAGTCAGGATTCAAACTCTGCCTTTGCCATTTCCAGGTTTTACAGGCATGAGTAAATTACTTCTTGCTTTGGAGTCTGTTTCTCCAGCTGTAAAATGGGGGCAATAATATTTGTAATACTCACTTTACAGCAGTTTTCTGAGGATAATATGTGATCAACAATGAAAATGCATTTGACCCTATTTTGGGGTTGATTTCATAGTACCTTATATTGACACCAGCCTTAAACCAATTAACTAATTACCAACTATTTCCAAGGCACTGTTAGGGATATATGGAAATATGAGATAGAGTCTCTGTATTCATTGAATTTGCATTGTATTTGGAGGGATAAGGAAAAAAAATTCACATAAAAAGATAAAGTATAACACAAAGCAAAGATACACATGTATGTATGTATATGTATATATATATATGTGTGTGTATATATGTATATACTTGTATATATGTATATATGTGTATATGTGTATACATGTATGTGTGTATATATACACATGTGTGTGTATGTATGTATGTATGTATGTATGTATGTATGTATGTATGTATGTATAGCAAGTGCCAAATGAGATTAAGTTTCAAATGGTGGAGAAATGTAGTGGAGAAAAAGACCAATGTCTTTCAATAATCAATGGAGTCTTTGAGAAGGATGTGGAATTTAATCTAGGTCTAGAAAGATAAGCAGGATTGACATAAGTGAAAGAGAGACAGAGAGGGCATTCTTGATGATAGGATGCACTGTGCAGTGGTATGGAGGTAGAAATGCCTATGGCAAGTTATATTTGGGGTGAAATGAGTTCATTTAATGAAATCAGTTCATTTAAGGAAGAAGTGAGTGGATACATATATGCATACATGAATGTATATTCACATGTATATGCACACATACATATGCATATATACACATATGTACACACATATGTATGGAATTTTTGAGATTTTGGTGCTACTCTGAGATACCTGTGATGGCTTATACCTTGTGGTGGTATAATGAAGCTATCATCATTGAACTACTATAATTAGCCTATATTATAGTTTGACTTCTCTGTATTATAATGTAAAACAGCTTTGGCTTTATACTTAGGTGGGATAGACAATCATTCTTATGTTTTTTATTTGAATAAAGGGGAAGTAAGAAATTCTGTTATCCTTCCTCCCCTAGCAGGTTTTCTTTTCTTTCATTTTTCTTTCCTTTTTTCTCCCTCTTTTCTTCCCTCTTTTCTTTCTTTCTCCTTCTTTCTTTCTTTCTTTCTTTCTTTCTTTCTTTCTTTCTTTCTTTCTTTCTTTCTTTCTTTCTTTCTTTCTTTCTTTCTTTCTTTCTTTCTTTCTTTCTTTCTTTCTTTCTTTCTCTCTCTCTCTCTCTTTCTTTTTTTCTTTCTTTCTTTCTCTCTTTCTTTCTCTCTCTCTCTCTCTCTCTCTTCCTTATATAACAGCTATTTATTTCCTCTACACAAAAGACACTCATAAGACAGTTAAACCCATAAGGACAATACAAATTTTCAGGGAAAAAAAAGAAAACAAGCAAACATCATCAGTAAAATATGTATCATAATATTCTGTCAAGAAACTGATACTTAGAGTATCAAGATATGGTAGTTTTTCAATTTGTGTAAATGCTGAATAAACATTTTACATTTTACTTTAGCTTTGAATTGTCCAAACAGTATGTATGTCTATGCCTTCTTGTAAGCCAGACCAGTGTTTATTCAATATAAACTTTCTTCATTTAGCCTAATATTTGAAATCCCATGATTAGAGACTTATTACTTTGTACTATTGCACTATGTTTCCTACTAAAATACCCGTAGGACAAATAGCACATTAACCTGTTATCAGTCACTTTCACCTTAGTGTGACTGAGTTGATAAGATCTTTTCTGCAGAAAATAGGAAGAAAACTGGCCACTGGCTATTAAAAGCAGGGGAAAAAATGTTAAGAAGAAAAAAAAAGGTGTTTAACTCAATTTATTTCACAACTTTTTCCAGGTGGGTGATTCTGTAGACTCCTTTCAGGTGACATGATCAATATTGGGGGGAAAAAATCTTCTGATTCCTTTGTAATAAGAAGGGATAGAGATAGGGAATGGACTTGTGATAACCTTGGTTTAAGGAACTCCAAGAGGAGAAATTTCTTTTTATTATGATAGGTCAGCACCTTTTCTGTAGCTTACAGTCCAAGAAAGTTATCTAGAGTGGGGGTGGGGAACCTGTGGCCTGCAAGCGTCATGTGGCCCTGTAGGTCATCAAGTGCAGCCTTTTGACTGAGTCCAAGTTTTATAGAACAAATCCTTTTATTAAGGGGATTTGTTCTGTGAAGTTTGGATTTAGTCAAAGGGCCACACTTGAGGATCTAGAAGGCCACATGTGGCTTTGAGGCCTCAGGATTCCCACCCCTGGTCTAGAGCATGAAGAGGTTAGGTAACTTGCTTGGGGTTACACAAACATGTGTCAGTTGCTGAAGTTGAATCCAGCAAGGTCTTCTTAGCTTTGAGATTTTTTTTCTATTCACTCCAAAATTCAGCTGTAGGATGCACAAATAATATATCCTATACATTCCATTTCCACTGAATGCCGAGACTATTTTTGTTGCCTAGAAATTAGATTTTTACTCTCATTTTAATTATTGCTCTGTAAAAAAAAAAATCCAGTTCCTTCTCATATGATCCTTAAGGCTTGCTTACTAGTCTGTATCCATTCATTGTCCCCCAAACACTCATCGGACATTGCTTTTTAATGATGGAGGGCAGCTTGCATTTCTGCAACATCTTACACTTAATTATATTACTTTTCATTCCAAAAGGATTCAATGTGAGTATGTGCCAGAGATCCTCTTTAGAGGCAAAACTGAAATCTGTCACTGAATTTTGCTACCACAGGAGTCTGCTAATAAGTAATGCAATGATACTTAAAAAAAAGAAGTAGGAAACTGCAACTTAGAAAGCCAGACAGCCTTTGGGGGATGGATTAACAGAGTGTTACAAGGCATCAGGCCACAAAATAAGCTGAAAGCAATGATGCATCCGCCACACTATGGGGCTGTGAGATGTGGATCTTGTGCAGAGAATACTTTCTCAATAACTATGTCAAGAACATCTTTGTACCCTATTCATCAAAATTGGAGAATAAATAATAAGTATTCTGAATTTCTTTTATAGTGGTCACTAGGAGAAAATGGGTAACAAAAGGATTTGCAAACCCAGAGTTAGCATTAGGCCTTTTTGTGACTTAGACAAGGCTTGGAAATTGTGCGTTCCTACGTTTAAGGCTGAGGCTACTGTTCACTAAAGTTTCTGACCTTTTCCTTTAAGATATGTGACTTGATTTATCACAAAATAAATACCTATATGCCATGTTCAGTAAATCTATCTCACTTATTAGAAGTATTTAAATTTTTAATAATAATAATTTTAATGGAGAGCATTTACTTGTTGCTTTAAAGTTTGCAAAGTGCTTTACAAATATTATCTCATTTAATCCTTGCAATCACTATGAGAGATAGAGACTATTATTATTCCCACTTTACAGGTGAGGAAACTGAGGCAGACATAGGGTAAGTGACTTGCCTGGCATTGCACAACTAGTAGGTGTCTGAGACTTAATTTAAATGAAGTTCTTCCAGACTCCATCATCAGCATTCTCTCCACTAAGCCCACCTAGTTAATTATATTTCTCTACATGTTGAACTCCAGAAACCTACCTATCCTTCCTAATGCACTAACACATTTATTTTTCTGGTTTTTTTTTTCTTCTGAATCATTCCTTCATTAGTATAAGAAACCACTTCTACCAATGCAGGTCCCCAACTGGCTTACATTTTATAGTATCAGAAGTTTGCCTGGGACAAAGAGACATTAAGTGACTTGCCCATATTACCTAGTTAACAAGCATTTATCAACTGCTTACTACATGTCATACAATGTGCTTAACACTGAGGATTAAAAGAAATGCAAAAAGTCACATTCTAATTAGGGAAACCATGCAAATGATTATATACATAAAATTATGTACCAGAGACTATAGCATATGTCAGAAACAGAACTTAGTCCCAAATCTTCAGACTCCCAAGCCAGCTTTCAATCCACAGCTCTATCCTGTCTCTCTATTACATAGTATTGATTGCTAGAGATATCTCTGTTTGTATAGGAGAAAATGCAATTAACAGGAATAAGAAGATGAGGGTTCAATCAGCTCTTTTGCTTACCAGCTATGTGACACTGGGCATGTGGCTTCATTGCTTTAAGCCTCAGTTCTCTCCTTGGCAAAATAGGGGAAATAATGCTTTTAAAAAATACCACCCACTTACTAGCTGTGTAACCCTGACTGCCTAAAAAAAAATACCACCCTCCAAGGGTTGTTGTAAGGAAAGACTTCTGTAAACATGAAAGGTTCATATAAAGGTTCTGGTCTAGATTTGTGTTTGTTTGTTTTTCCTTTGCCAGTCATGATCTTAGAGAATCACCCGGGGCAATAAGAAGTTAAATGATTTGATTAGAGTCTCACAGCCAGTAGAACATGTATTCAGATTGTACTTAAATCTAGGTCTTCCTTAACACTGAAATTAGCTCTTTCCCCATTAATTCTCTGATTTGTTTTGTTATAATAGATTATCAAACTCCATGAAGGCAAGGACCATATTTTATCTAAACTTTATTTTCCTTAATGACTAACACAGGTTAATATTTTTTCTATAGTTTCACCCATTCTGTATTTTCTCCCATGGTCTCTCATCTACCCTCCCAAAGAGCTATTCATTAAAACAAATAATTTTTTTAACAAATAAAAATAAAAGGACAAAGAAAAAGAATAAACAGTAAAACTAATCAAATCAATACTTTGAAAAAAATGTTACATTATATTAAATGTTCCATGCCTGTGGACCATCCCCCTCCCCCACCTTTGCAAATGAGTGAGGGTGGAGGTCTTATAATTCTTCTTTGGGGGGAGATTATTCTTTGTAATTTCACAGCATTTGCCTTTGTGATTATTTTTCTTTGCATTTTCATTACCACAGTCATTGTTTATAATGTTTCTTGGTTCTGTTTAGTTTATATTGTGTCAGATCATTTAAGTCTTTTCAAGCTTTTCTGTATTCATTCATTTCTTGATTCTATAGTACAATGATGTTTCATCACATTGCTACAAGGCAATTTGTTAAGCCATTCACAGTCAACGGGAACCTATTTTGTAGATATTTTGGTGTACGTGGAGACTTTCTTTTTACCAATGACCTCTTTTAGGTATATGCAACAAGGGTTCTTCTTGAAATCTCTACACAGAGAGAAGGACTTCTAGAGCACTTATTGTGAGTTAAACCTTGTCACACATATTTATTAAATATGTGCCTCCCTACAATTAAGGTGTTCTAAGTTTAAGCTTACTCCTCTCATGGAGGCTGTATTTATGGGAAGGAGTGAGTTAGTCTTTTAGGAGAACATTTTGCATTAACTGTCCTTACCATGCTCTCTGAGAGTAGTACTCACTTTCTTCTAGGAACCTAACCTGGGACAATTTGCTCTTGTCCTGCATGGTTTTCATTTTTGATTTCTTGAAATATAGCTCTGAAAAGACAGGCTTTTACAAAGCCCATTGCATTTTGAATGGAACCACCTGAGTCCACCTTAAAACCCAAATCACTCTGGCTCTTGTTAAATGGCCGGTAATAGGCCTAACCCAACTCTCTGAGGCTCCTTGTTTAAGTTTGATGGCTTAGAATTAGTGTAAAATGTTATTGTTTTATGTTCTGGCCAGAAACTCTAAGGGGCTTCTCTTCCCAGATTGATATCTTTGTGATGGTAAATTTAGCTATTTTCTTTGTTTTGACTTTTACTTAGCCCTCAGTCATTGAAAGGGCTTGGCTTCAGACAAACTGAGACTTGGAAGAGACCATGGTTTAGAAAAGGTCAACATGACTCACTGCATTCTGGACCATGGCCAGTCATCTTGACATTTGTCTTGCTACTGAGCTTCAGTGACTTTGGAGGAGACAGTAAGCCTGACGACTTTGTGCAGTTCTGCCCCACTCAGATCTAATTCATGCATAAATCAAGACATCACCCTTATGATGTCACTGATCCTCTTCTAAAATGGAAGATGAACAACAGCCTAGCAAAGGAACCTCTGGGTAATAGGGTAAGACTATTTTAGCCAATTTAATTTCATGATTCCAAATTGCTTTCCAAAATGGTTGTACTACTTTATAGCTCCAACTACAATGCATTAAGGTACCTTTCTATCTGCAATGCTTCTTATACTGACTACTCCCATCTTTTGTCAACTTTGCCAATTTGCCAGGTATGAAGTGAAACTTAAGTGTTGTTTTGATTTTTTTCTCTTATTAGTAGTGATTTGGAGCATTCTTTTAAATGATTAATATTTTGCAATTCATTTGAGAACTGTTTGTTCGTATCCTTTGACTTTATCAATGAGGCAATGCCTCTTGATCTTATATGTTTCTGTTAATTGTCTATGTATCTTCTATATCAAACCTTAGGTAAGAAATCTGATACAAAGATTTTTGTCTCCAGTTAACCTCTTCTCTTAATATCCTGGATGCATTGATTTTGTTGGTGCAAAAGCCTTTAAGTTTAATGTAATCAAAATTATTTACTTACATCTTGTATTTGAGTCTGTCACCTGATTTTTTAAAAGGATTCATCTGCTGTACGTGATCTGCTTCTCTTTTAATTTGGATAGTATGATCTTTAATATTCAGTTTGCATACAACTTTTGAATTTGATGTGGGGTGAGACTTTGTCTAAGTCCAGTTTCTGTCAGACTGCTTCTTGGTTTTCTGAGTTCTTTTCAAGTAGAGTTTTTCCCTAAGAAATTTATGTTTACATATTTACCAAACACTAAGTTATTGAGCTTTATTATTTCTTATTCTCCTTTCTCTGGTCTCTTCCATTGATTTACTGGGATATTTTCAAACTAACACCAAATTGTTTTTATGATTATTGCTTTATAATATGGTTGTAGGTCTAGAGATGTTATTTTTTCTTTATTCCCTTTGATATTCTGGATCTGTTTTTCCTTCAAATGAATTTTGTTCTTATTTTATCAAGCTCTGTAGAGTACTCTTCCAGTAGTTTTGTCAGTATAACAATAAAAATGTGAATGATCTGGTAATATCATAATTTTTTATTATGTTATCATGGCCTGGCTATGAACATTAAATATTCTTATAGATATTTAAGTTAGTCTTCATTTCTCAAAGGAGCATTTTGGAAATGCTTGATTTGTAAGTTGACTCCCAGGCATTTTATGCATTTTTAAATTTTATTTTAAATTTGATTTCTATTATTATCACTTGGATTTTGTGGCATACATAAGGTCTTTAATAAGTTCATATTGCACATTTAATGAACTTTATATCATTCTCTACTGTGTACTTTTGGCTGTGATTTATAAATCTGGATGCTGCTTGTAGAACTTGCTATCTATATTTTAGTTTTATTTTTTTCCTATGAAATGCAATTGGTGATTGAGGTTGTTGATGGGAGTTTAATATAGATATCTACCTCTTAAACTATAAAAAAGGATGACCATTTCTCTGTAAACCTCTGACTTCATCAGGAGATCACTTGCATTAATACCACACTTTGGATTCCTTGCTTCTTTGAACACATTGTATATTTGACAAACATGAGCATTATATATATAATTCACATATATGATAATTTTAAATAAAATTTTAATACAATATAGGTTATAAATGCACATTTTGGAAATTTAAATTTTATAGTTTTGTTTCATAATTTCAGCGACTCATTATTTTTCAGGTATAGCTTAAATGTTTTTTTAAAAAAAGATTTGTTGGGTTACCTCTTACTAGGTGAGGCATGCTCATACTCAGTGCTATGCTTCCATGTTATACTAATAAAACTACTAAAATAATACTGTACAGAGACTGGTAAAATTAAAATTTGCCTATATTAGAGGATTATAGTAATTTTATTTTATGTACGATAAGGAATCACAAAAATATTGTGGATCACAAAATATTACATTATGACAGGCAGCATATTTAATGAATGAATTAATTGTATAGTTAACAGGTCTTAAACTGAATTCCTTGTCTTTTATCTCTTCATTTGTTAACTGGAGCAAAATAATATACTCATTGATTCTTCCAGTTTATCTTTAGCTAGATCAAACTTGACTTAGAAGATACAAACTTTTAAAATGCAAACTTACTGTGTTTACAAATAATCAAAGGATTATAGCTCTATGGCTAGAAAGGTATCTACTACAGTAACCTCATTTCAGGGATTTAATCATTTGCCCAACATTACACAAACGTTGTATGTCTCATGTAGGATTTGAACTCAAATTCATTGACTGCAGAGCCAATGCTTTCTACTGTACCATGCTGCCTCTTAATCAGTAACTTTGTGTAGATGTTTAAAGTTATTCTTAGATATTTCAAATAACCATTACATTTTCCTGTTTTTAAATCATATGTTCTATAATTTAAAAAAATCCCTTATTCTGTTTTAAAAATAATAGCAAAGCCCTATGCATAAATATTCATTACTCATTCATAAGCATGATACTTAACATCATGTGTTAACTTGCCGATATTGTAACTTACATTTTATATGAATTCCAAGGAACTGGGCATCTGTTCCTGTTACATTGCTATCTTTGGATTTTTCGTTGATCACAAGGCTTTCTTTAGGCACGTTAGTTGTATCAGCATCACTTGAGTATGTTGATATTTTACTGCTTAAAGTATTTAAGTCCATCTCCACTGAAACATTCTATTTTTAAAAGTATTAATGTTTTTTTCCTGATATTTAAGGTAATTTTTGTCCACCACTGTTACATTGAATGTGATTAGCCACCAGAACTATTGGATATTTGTTGTTTTTAATTTTCAGCTGTATTCAACTCTTCATGACCCCTTTTTTGGAAAAGATACTGGAGTGGTTTGCCATGTTCTTCTCCAGATCATTTTACAGATGAGGAAACTGAGGCAAATGGGTTAAGTGGCTTGCTCAGGGTCACACATCTAGTAAGTGTCTGAGGCCAGATTTGAACTCAGAAGGAGGAGTCTAGGCTGGGCACTCTATCCACTGTGCCACCTAGCTGCCGATTGGATACTTAATTATGTACAAAAAATATCATGCAAAAATAATTCAGCTAAGTGATGCAATGGATACAAAATTGAATTTGGAGTCAGGACTATTATTTGAATCCTGTCTCACTTGCTAGCTTATCTGTGTGAGCCTAGGCAAGTCATTTAACCTTTCTCAGTCTCAGTTTCTCATCTGTTAAATTGGTATGATAAAAATGCTTACCGAGTGGGCAGCTAGATGGCACTGTAGAAGGAGCACTGGCCTTGGAGTCAGGAGGACCTGAGTTCAAATCCGGCCTCAGACCAAACACTTGACACTTAATAGCTGTGTGACTCTGGGCAAATCGCTTAACCCCAGTTGACTAATAATAATAATAATAATAATAATAACAATAATGATGATGATGATGATGATAATGCTTAGCTTACAGGATTGTGAGGATCAAATGAGATGACACATAGAAAACTTTTTTCCAAACTTTAAAATGCTATGCACATGCTAACTTTTATGAAAAGGGACACAAAGAATAAGACACAATCTACTACCTTCTTGGAGCTTACAGAATCAATGCCTGTCTCAATACAAAGTATTAATTAAAACATTTAAATACAATATATTCAGTTTAAATTTTGTGATATCTACTAAGATATACATATAATAATTTATAATGTTGTATAATAAGGTTGCTAGGTGGCAGGATGTTATGGAATCTCTGACACCATTTGTAGGATGGATGGCATGGTATCTTACACAAAGTGGACACTTAGTGTTTATTCTAAAAATTTGAATTGACAAAATAAATTAATTAAAAAAAAAAAAAGAAGTTAGAGAAGCCAGGAGGCAGAGATGAAGGAAGGAAGATACAACAGCCAGTGCAAAGGCATAAATATCATGGATAAGAAACAGTGTCCTCTATTCAAAGAGAATTTAATAGGAGTTACTCCATTTGGGAATTAGGCAGATTTTATTATTTGTGACTAGGAATGGTTTACGTGAACAGTTGGGACTCTCAGCTAGTTCTTGACTAAAAGAGTACCCCAACATTAATGACAACAAAACCACAGATAGTATATTTCATATGACTTCTCTAACATTTAAAAGGACCATCTTAAATAACCTCACCTAATAAATTGGTCGATTCATTAAAAAAAATTGAATGAGTAAAACCAGTAGCAATAAAAATTTACCAAATAGCATTAGTTCATAAAACATAAGTTGTCTTTAAATATTTATTAGGAAATGGAAATATTACTACAAGCATAATGTTTTTTGGAGGAATGAAATCAATCTGAAATTGAATCAACAAAATGTGACAATTTCAAGATTAATTCATTCACCAAGTATTTAATAAGTGCCACTATCTTAAGTATAAATCACTATCTTAAGTATAAAAATGTGTCAAGCAAGGTCTTTACTCCCCAAAAAGTTTCATAGGAGAGAGAAAAGACACATTCACAGAACAGTGATAATGCAAAATTAGAACATGGTAAGTACAGAAGAGAGGTATAAGATATGGTGAGAATCTCCAGCAGGGAAAGATGATTTATTCTTGCAGAGATGGAAAGCTTCATAAGAGTGGTGGCATTTGGTAAGTTCAAGACAGGAGTTGTCTGGATAATTTAACTCAGAAGTTGGTAACATGAACAAGAAACACAGAACAATATATTTGTATACTAGTCTGCAGTATATTAGTCCCCCAAACAAATACCTTAAAATGTGTACTATAGTGATATGATATTATTAATACAATAAACACGCCAGTAGTTAAAGAACACATATATTTTTATTGGCACAGCCTATTTCAATACAGAAGATACCTCAGAGACCATGTTGACTAATCCTTTTATTTTAAATATGAGGAAATGAAGGTCCAGATTGGCTAAATGATTTTCCCAAGATAAGTACCCAGTCAATCCCAATCTAGTGTTATTTCTACACTTTTTCTGAGCTGTAACAAGGGTGGTGTTCCTGGGGTTTTGCTCTCAAAGCCTTAATTTAGAGGCAGATGGCAGTACTAACATTCCTTCTAACACAAAACCAACTGGTCTTAGCACTTACTTAGCAAGCATAATTAGTCAAAATTGTAAGAAATCTCCCTAGCAGTGGTCTCTGCAAAAATGGGTCAGTGTACCAGGTTGTACCATTCCTCCCCATCCCAAACCCCAACACACACACTGATTGATCCAAGCTACCTCAATTGCTAGTTGTTTCCTATATATGAGAATACCTTTGTGCCTAGAAGTATGGTAGTTATTCTATTTATATAATGTTAAATTCTCTCTTTATCCTCTCTGGTTATCTATTATGTAATTGTGAAGCATCAAAAGAATAGTTTGCTAAACTCCCTGCAAACCTTTCTTTTCAAAGGGTGTCCTAGATGTGGGCCTATAAAATGCTGCGTCCTTCCTAGCAAATCTCCTCATTATTTACCATGTATTGCAAAGGAAACCCTTTCATGTTAAAAAAAAAATATATGAATATGTAAGGAGCTTTGTAACACCTCTGATTATTTTGGGGGAAATGTGTTCCCTTTGAATAAGACACCTCTTTCCTGTAATTATGTCAAAAGAGGTCACAAGTGGCAAGTCCACAACGTGTTTATATCCTAGATCTGAGCTGTGGATTTTCCTGATTCTTTTTTTCTCCTTTAAAAAAATGTACATCCTATGAATAGAATTCTAATGAAATGCTTTCATGCTGACAATGGCTAGTTACTGAGCTACCTGGTGTATAATTTGCTTTCTGAAATGTAAAATACTCATGCTTAGAGAAGTTTTTCTTTTTAATCCTTAGTCATTTTGGGGTTTCTCTTCAGGAAGGTGTTTTGGTAGGATTTCTACATTTGTCACCTGAGTATTCAGACCTCTGAATATCATGAATAATAGATGAAGCTAGCCTGCTATTAGAACCAAGGGGTTTTCTCTTAAGTGTAATGTACTGCAATTCACCACACTTAGAACATTTTTACCAATTTTCACAATTAAGGAAATAAAACACCTATATAGTGCTAATTTGGATGACTAAATGAGTTCAAATTTATGAGATCATAGTTTTAAAGTTAGAAGTCACTTTGGAAATTGAATCCAGCCCCTGTATTTTACAAATAAGGAACCTGAAGCTCAAGGAAGGTAAGTGGCTTGCCCAAAGTCTCCTAATTACTAAATGGCAGAAACAGGATTTGAATGTGGATCTTTAGATGCTAAACCCAATGTTCTAGTCATTTTTCCACCTGTGCTAGGTATTTTATTGCAATAAACTAAGATTGTCATTTCATACCTAAAAGGTTTATATATAATAAACTTGTTGTCTACATCTGAAACTTCAACCCACAACCACTGTCTGTCATACCTGTCTAACTTTACCAATGTCTTTTCTGCCACTAGTGGAAAATGTGGCTTCTGAACTTGTTTAAATCCTATCTAGAATTGGTTTCTTCCTTTTCTGCTTTCTACCTGTGCATTGTTGTGAGCTGTCCAAAAGGCAGTGCCTAAAATATCTCTCTGTTCCTGCCACCATCATGCACAGAAATCTTTAGAATACTTAATGTTTTTTGGAGATTTTTCTGAAATATTGGAAATTTGGAAATCTTCCTTGCTTCTTAGAAGCACATTTCTTGCTCAATATACCTTTAAAGGATCTTTGATTTCATTAATGTAGGCATTCCCTCTGTAGGCAGATCACATTCAGTCCATTCCTATCCCTCCTGTGTAATCTTGTCCATATGGTACCATAAGTTTACTGCAGAATTCCATCCAAGATGCTGGGGCCATTCACTAATTTCCCTTGATCCAAAAAGATGTCAGTTGAGCACATGGATTTTCCACTGAAAAAATGGATAAGTTCCATTTATCCCTCTTTTCATTTGCATCATATTACATACTTAAATGCCCCTTGAATTGAATGAAAATTAAAGACATTAGATTTGGTCACCTGTGAATCAGAAGGTAAAAATTTCAATAAGATGGAGGAAACAGACATCATAATGCAAGGGGCTGAGAAGCACAAAGTATGCAGGAAGAACATGGTAGGAGTTATTATAGGTAATTCCTCCCAGCAACTTAAAAGTAAAGAGGAGTGCTACAGAATAACATGTTGAAGAACTGACAGTCAAGGGAAGAGTTCTCATTTTTTAAAATATGTGTGTATACATATTTACATATATACATACATTTCCCAATCACATGTAAATAGTTTTAACATTGATTTTTTAAAAATTTTGAGTTCCAAATTTTCTCCCTTCCTCCTTGAAATAACAAAAGTTTAATATTGATTATGCATGTAAAGTCATGTAAACCATATTTCCATTGGCTATGTAGCTAGAAAGAAAACACAGACAAAACAAAACAAAATAAAAAGTATGCTTCAATCAGCATTAAGAGTTCATCAGTTCAGTCTCTGGAGATGGATGGCATTTTTTTTTTATTATGGGTCACTTGGAATTGCCAGATGATTGTCTTGATTTGATTGTCTTTCACAGTTGGTCATTCTTAAAATATTGTTGTTACTGTGTACAATGTTCTCCAGTTCTTTTGCTCTTCAATATATAGTGTTCTAAGACCTGTGGTCTTTTAGTTCACCACTGCTAGGTCTTGTGTGATTCTAATTGTGGCACTGCCGTATGTAAATTGTTGTTGTTGGTTTTTTTTTCCCTTATTGCTCATAATACTTTATCCTTGAGCTAGAGGTTTCAGAATTTGACTATAACATACTTGCAGGTTTTCCTTGTAGGACCATTTGACTTTACTCTTTGGGATAGAAGAGGGTTTCTTTGCTTCAGTATACTCCTCTGAAGAAACCCTGGCCTTCTCTATGGTTGGATTCTTTCTCCTTTGGGCATTTTTCTTTAATAATAGCTTAATTTTTGTAATCACTTCTAATCCTGGGGTTTGGGTAATGGTGCCTCTCGTCTCAGATCCTCCTTCAGTTCTTCCCTCTGACCTTGAACCCACACCAAGACCTTCAGCCTCCTGTAAATGCCCACAGCCAGCAGCATTCCTGCCCCCACTGCTTCTGTTCTCACTGGGTGTGTGCTGGTTTCTTCTCCACAGCACAGCTGGATCTGGTATTCCTCATCAGCAGAGGTTCTTTAGATCTTTCCTGGCTCAGATGCCAAACTCCCTTCACTGTCCCAGGGATAAAAGTTCATGTGGCTGGGGCCTAGACAGCCTCCCAACCCAGCTAACCCCAGGGCTTGCTGCTTGTTACTTAAGAGCATTTAGGGCCTAGCCTGGAGGTGTTTACTCTTCACAGAGACCAAACCTCATCTGAGATTTGATTGTCCCTGGAGGACGCCTGTTTTGCCCCTTCTTTTTTATTTTTGTTGCTCTATGTTGCTCTGAGGAGTTGTTTCATCTCTTTTGTAGAGGAAAATCTTGAGAGCTTGGAATTTTCTGACATATTCCACCATCTTCCTAGAATCTTCCCCCATTAATTCTTTTTTTTTTTTTTGGCAATGGGGGTTAAGTGACTTGCCCAGGGTCCCACAGCTAGTAAGTGTTTAAGTGTTCAGTGTTTGGTCTGAGCCTGGTTTTGAACTCAGGTCCTCCTGACTTCGGGGAGGTGCTCTATTCACTGTGCCACCTAGCTGCCCCCCCCAATTAATTCCTAATCTATATTTCTATGACCATTTATAGGTTGTAATGTTTATTGCATTATGGTTTTAAAAGGGTGCAGTTAGTATTTCTGCTTTTCTATATTTAGTTGTGAATGCCTTAATATATGGTCAGTTTTTGTGAAGGTGCCTGAGAAAACAGCTGATAAAAGGGCATATTCCTTTCTATTTCCATGCTGTCTTCTCCAGAGGTCTATTATATTTTACTTTTCTAAGATTCTATTCTTTTCCTTAACTTATTTCTTATTTATTTTATGGTTAGATTTATCTAGCTCTGAGAGGGGAAAGTTGAGGTCCTTTACTGGTATAGTTTTGCTCTCTGTTTTCTCTTATTATTCATTTAACTTGTCCTTTAAGAATTGGATGCTATGCCATTTGGTGTATAAATGTCAGTATTGATATTGCTTCATTTTCTATGGTGTCTTTTACTAAGATGTGGTTTCTCTGCTTAGCCCTTTTACTTAGATCTATTTTGTTTTTGCTTTGTCTAAGATCATTCTCGCTACCCCTGTTGTTTTTTTTTAACTTTAGCTGAAGCATAATATATTCTGCTTCAGCCCCTTATTTTAACTTTGTGTATGTCTCTTTGTTACAGGTGGGTTGATTGTAAGTAACATATTGTTGGATTCTTGTTTCTAAACCATTCTGCTATCTGCTTCCATTTTATGAGTGAATTCATTCATTCACGTTTATGATTATGATTACTACCTGTGGATTTCCCTCCATCTTATTTTCTTCTCTTTCTCCTTCTTTCTCTTTTTATCCTAATCATCCTTTAAAGTCTGTTTTGTTTGTGACCATTGCCTTCTTTCATCAGTTCTCCCTTTTATCACCACCCCTTTCATTTATCCTCTTCCCTTACTACTTCTCTGGTGGGTAAGATAGTTTTCTATTACAAGTAGAGTGTGTGTATATATATTTTTCCCTCTTTGAACCAATTTATATGTATATGGTTCAAGTGTTGTCTACATGCCTCCCATCCCATTTTCCCTTCTACAATAAAAGCTGTTCCTTGCATGCCTCTTTTATGTGAGGTCATTTTCCCCATTCTTCCTCTCCCTTCCCCCTTTTCTCAGAGTATCCCTCTTCCTCACTTACCCACTTTTTTCATCATCCCAACATAATGAACTCACTCCTGTCCCCTCTTTCTATATAGTGTTCTTCTAACTGCCCTAATAATGATAAAGTTCTTACAAGTTACATTTATCATCTTCCCATATAAAAACCAAAATGGTTTAACCTTACTACATTGCTTGTGATTTCTCTTTAATGTTTACATTTTTATGCTTCTTTTGAGTCTTTTATTTGAGAGTAAAAATTTATATTCAGCTCTTGTCTTTTCATCAGAAATGCTTGAAAATCTTCTATTTCATTACATTTCCATTTCCCCCCTTGAAGGATTATACTCAGTTCTGTTGGAAAGGTTATTCTTGGCTGTAATTCCAGTGCTTTTACTTTGTGGAATATCATGTTCCAAGCCCACTGCTTTTTTGATATGGGAGTTGCTAAATCTTGTGTTATCCTGACTGTGGCTCTACAGTATTTGGATGTTTGGGTTTTTTTTTTTTTTTTGCTACTTAAAGTATTTTCTCTTTGACTTGTGAGCTCTGGATTTTGGCTATAATATTTCTGGGAGCTTTCATTTTGGGGTCTCTTTCAGAAGGTAATCAGTGGGTTCTTTCAATTTCCTTTAAGGTACTCTGTCTCCAAAAACTCATTAAACCATGTAACTCCTGATTAATAAGAGTTATATAAACTGGAATAGATAGAGAAATCTCAATGGAAGAGGAGACATGATGTGGGGAAGAGGATATATAATCCAGCTATATAAGCTGGAAAGAAGAATTACATCTCAAATTGAGTGGATTATCATGAATGAATTCATAGGCAAGAATGAGTATCTGTGTGGGGTGCTGGATAGAAACAAGCTTTAATGGAATGGAATACAGATATTTTACTTTAGTTAAAGTAATGGATTATTATGGAGGAGCTTGAAAGCTAGGTAGAGAAATATCTACATGTCATGATGAATGATAAGGAAACATTGAAGATTCTTTAGCAGGAGCATGACATAATGAATATGGCATTTCAGAATGGCTAATTTGTCATTGGGAGGCAAAATGTGTTCGAATGGATAGAGACAAGAGGAAGACCATCCAGTAGTCTACTACTGAAATCCTGATGTGAAGCACTGAGGGCCTACATAAGAGGACTCAGGGGACATTGAGATAGTTGTCTTCAAATATTTGAAGACTTACCCTGTGGAGTAGGGCAGAGTTACCAAAGCAATAGAGAGGCCTGGCAACCATAAACTCATTCCTATAAGCATTAATCATTAAGTGTAGGAACAGAAGCTAATAAATGTGTGAGGCAGTATTTGAACCCAGGTTTTCCTGATTCTGAGTTTAATATTCTAACTACCATATTAAATTCTGAGGGAGCTCAATGAATATCCCTCTGGTGTGAGAGATTTGAACTCATTGTATCTGGCTGATTTCTGCAAATGAGTCAGACTCATCATCACTACTACTGGAAAATGCTGAGAGGGCCAGTAGTGGTGAAGAATTTGAACTTGCAGGGGGAAAGTGAGTTAGCTTAAAGGTTTTGCTTAGATCAGACATAAAAGGGTCTCACTCACTTACTCCTAAGGTAGTAATGCATTTGACCATAATTGTGCAGTTAGGAGTGCGGATAGGAGGATATTGCTATTTGGAAGGAGAGGACCAGGGGTAAAGCTATGATCATGAGAGCAGGACTAGTTAGCTCAGCCAACTATGTGTTACTCTAGAGCTAGAATAGAAATATCCATGATTAAGGATCTTGTGTTTTATAACACAGAATCTTGTTTCTGCAAGTTTGACTTGTTTTATTTTATTTTCCCTTAAGTGATAGAAAAAGCTTTAGGAGTAGGGTTGAAATACCTGCCTAAAAGAAAGAATGCTATCTTTTACATACCACAATTATGCTAGTGTGGGATGACTTATGAATCATGGAATACTACACCGATAGTCTCAGAAGAATTAAAAGTGAGTCTTGCCCAGGTAGCAATGGAGGTGAATGGCAGTTGTTAGAAGGCTTCAAAATCTTACAAGAAAAGAAATTACATGATGTTTAAGGAATTGAGTCAACCAGTAGGGACACAAAGAGGATGAAAAGCAGTCACCACCTTCTGGGAGCTTACATTCTATTATAAAAATCCTGGTAAACTTGAAAGAAAAAGTAAAAATAGAACTGAGTTATTATACTACTATGAAACTTGCATAAGTAGGTGAGGTAATATCATGTACTCTAATATACTGTTCACTTTTAAACAAAGATAGCACTCATTCAATCAATAAATCAACCAATAGGCATGTGTTAAGGGCTAAAATGTGCCAGGCATTATATTAAGCTCTGGGGATACAAAAGCAAAATTGAAATAACCCCAGCCTTTGAGGATCTTACATTATATTAGGGTAGATTGCATATTCATAATAATAATAATAATAATAATAATAATATATATATACATATATGTATATATATACACACACACACAAAATTAATATAAGGTCATATAAGGTAGTAGAAGGTAAGGTAGTGGCAAGAATACTAGCTACCTGCAATCTAGAAAAGACCTCATGTGGAAGATAGCACTTGATCTGGTAATGGAAGGAAACCAGGGACGACAAGAGCCTGAGGAAAGGAGTAAGTATGTTCCAGACATAAAGAGTCAATACAAAGGCATGAGGAAGGGACATGGGCTGTCTCAGGTACAGAATAGCAAATAGCCCATTATGACTAGAGAGCAGAATGTATAGTGGAGATTTTTGCATAAAAAAGAATCAAAAGGTAGTAAAGGAGAAGATTATGAATATATTTAAATGCCAAAGTTAAGAGTATATTTTTGTCTATAGTTAGAGTCCTATAGTAACTATAATCCATAAAGTAGGGAAGTGCTGTGTTCAATCTTGTGCTTTAGGAAGATCATTTTGGCAGTCATACATAGGATAGATCACAATGGGGAAAAGTTTGAGGTACTATAGGGGGAAAGTATTGAAGATCTGGCCTATGGTGGTGGCAGTATGAGGACAGAGTTGGGGATATAGGCAAGAGATATGGAAATAACAATATTTGGCAACTAAATGTTGTGGGATGAGCAAGAGTGAGGTGTTAAAAATGAAACCAAGTTTGTAAACCTTGATAATGATAAAGATGGTGGAACCCTCAAGAATGATAGAGAATTTCAGAAGTGGGGTGTCTTTGGATGGAAAGCTAATGAGTTCTGTTTTGGATATATTGAGTTACAGATGACCATTAGTTATATTTAGAATTGTGCAATAGATAGTTTGTAATGAATGGAGCTCCAGAGAAGGGCCAGGACTGGAAATGTAGATTTGAGAGTCATCTGCATAGAGGTGGTAGTTTAATTCATAGGATCTGATGAAGTTACTAAATAGAAGGTATAAAAAGGAAAAGGAAAAGAGACCAGATTAGAGCCTTGGGATCACTTATGTTTAATGTGTGTGACATGAATGATGAATCATTGGAATGGAAATGACAAGTGGTCAGATATTTAGAAGATAATCTCAGAAAAAGCATGATTGCCAAGGATTAAAAAGGGAATGGGAGGAGAGGAAGTATAGGAATCATGTGTAGGGGGCTTTTTAAAAGGAATTTGACTGAGGAAAAAAAGGATAGTTATAAGACAATAATTAAGGAGGTACGGTTAGATTTAGTGAGTTTTTTGTTTATTCATTTTACATATGGAGACGATTTAGTTGTGTTTGTAGGTAACATAAAATTATCAGAAGACAGTGAAAGACTGAAGATTAGAAGGAAGCCATCACTAATGTAGAATCCAGTCATTTAGAGAAGGGCAAAGATGAGATATCCTATGAAAAATGTTTTGTAAACCTTAAATCACTAAAGTTAGCTGTTCTTCTTCTATTCCCTTTCAAGTTCCTTTCTACTTTAACATTCTGTGGTACTGTTCTTATTTATTTATTTATTTATTTATTTATTTATTTATTTATTTATTTATTTATTTAAATATATTATTATATATTTAACTCTTCCTGCTATACTTGGACCACTTAGCTACTGACAAATTGCCCTTACACTCCCCATCTCTGTGCACTTGCTTAGGTGTCCTCAACACTTAGAACACACTCCCTCCATACTTCTTCCTGCTGAAATCTTCACAACCCAACTCTGATGTCATTTCTTTCATGAAGCTTTTCCTGATTACCAAAGCTGAAAGTAATCTATTCCTACCCCAATTGTCTAAGTACAGTTTTTTTCCTGGCTATTTCCTTTGTTCTTAACTGTTCTACCAACTTTCATTAAGTATATTTATTGCACAAGGTAGTATCCTAGGCATTGAGAATGGAAAAAGAAAAGTATGACAGCCTCTGCCTTGAGGAGTTAGTATTCTACATAAACACACATGGCACAAGATAAAGAAAGAGGCAAAAAAAAAATCACGTTCAATGCTCTGTGATAATTTTGAGGGTGAAAAGAATATTAATTCTACATGTGGGGAAGACTTTATGGGAAGAAAAAAGCATTTGAGATGAGCTTGCATTGAAGAAACAGTTTCTAAAACATAGAGATGTACATTCCTGGCATGGGGAATGGCAACCAAAAATGCATAAAGACAGAAAGCTGGAGATGGAATTTCAAACTGTAAAAGGATTGCTACCAGATCACTAAAGATAAGAAGAATGTAAATCAAAACAATTCTGAAGATTTAACTCTAAGCCAGAAAATTGGCAGTGACAAAAGTGGGGGATTAGTAAGCGGTTGGGAGGAGTTATGAAAAAAGAATTACACCAATGCACTGTTGTTAATAGAGCTGTGAATTAGTCCAGCCATTCTGGAAAGCAGTTTATAGTATGTAAATAGGGTGACTAAAATTAACCATAACCTTGACCCAGAGATCTTATTGCTAGGCCTAAAACCAAAGGAGATGAAGAATAAAAAGAAAAACTGCATGCAACATGTACTTTAGCAAAAAACAAGGAATAAAAAGAGGTAGATGTCCATTGATTAGAGGATGTACCAGTTTATGGTAAGTTCATATAATATTACCGTGCTGTAAGAAGTGATGAACATGATTGCTAGAGAGCTATGTGGAAAAAAACACATAAATTGATGAAAATAAAGTAAGCAGAAGCAGGAAAACAATATGCAGAATGAATAGAAGAAATAGAACAACAAAACATCCAAAAATAAATGCCAAGGAATTAAAATGATTAAGCTAGTTCTCTAAGGAAAGATCTGAGAAGGTGCCTCCTTGGTTCTTTCAGAGGTGTGGAACTTTGCAGTGGAACACTGCATATAATTTCAGACTTTTGTTTTGGTTAGTTTCACTTACTTGTTTCTCTCCTCTCCCCTCCTCTACTCTTCTCCTCTGCTTTTTTCCTCTCCTTCCCTCCCCTCCCCTCCCCTCTCCTCCCCTCCCCTCCCCTTCTCTCCCCTTCCCTTCCCTTCCCTCCCCTGTCTTCATTCCTTTCATTCTATTCCCTTTTTCTCTGCGCTCTCTCTCTCTCTCTCTCTCTCTCTCTCTCTCTCTCTCTCTCTCTCTCTCTCTCTCTCTCTCTCTCTCTCTCTCTCTCTCTTTCTCTCTCTCATTATTTACTATAGGATGTGGCTCTCTCTGAGCAGGAAGGTAAAAGCAGAGACTGAAAAATTATGTAACTGATATAAAATTAAGAGATACAGTACTTATTTTTATTTTTAAAAATTATTGCTAGAGGGAAGCAAAACAAAGAATTCAGAGGTGAGATTTGTGAGTTCTTTTTCACTAGTGAGTGGAATTAGAAGATCTTTGCAAGGGGTTGAGAGTAGATAATAAGGAAATTGCAGTAGTGAAAATAGATAACTCTGTCTAAGAAATTAACGAGGAATAAAAACAATTACAAGATGATGGCTTTGAGGTGACATTGTCAAATGAATAATTTTTTTTGGTGTTTTTTTAAGGGTAAGGGAGAACTATGTATTTTGTGGGACAAGAAGCCAATCACAGAATAAGGAGAGATTGAAGACTAGAGGAAGAGAGGGAATTATCTAAAAACTGCTAGAGGAGATGTGGCTGGATGGGATGAAGGGGACAAATGGAGGGATTTGAGTGGGAAAAAAAAACACCTTGAAAGTAAAGTGTTAAGAATTAAAGTGTATCCTAGACAAAGCCATCGTGAGAGAATAATGATAATAATTAAACTAGCGTTTATATTGGTAATATATTATATGCAGGCACATTAGAAATATTATTCCATCTGACCCTCATAACACTGGGAGGCAGCTGCTATTATTACATCCATTTTACAGATGAGTAAACTGAGGCAGGTAGTTGTTTACTGATTTGCCCAAGGTCACAGAGCAACTAAGTGGCTGGGTCAGGTTTGAATTCAGGTCTTCCTGACTCCAGACCCAGTGCTCTATCCACTGGGCCACCTAGCTATCAGAAGATAATAATAGTTACCTTTTATATATCTTTAATGTTTTCAAAGCCCTTTATATCATGAAGGTTCTAAAGGACACAGAAGATGGGCGGGGGGGAAGGAAAGGACAAAAGGTGATAGAAGATAGAGGTCAGATGAGATGGATGGGTGAAAGAGTGTGATGTTTTGAATTTCCTGATACTTATATCAGACATGTGAATTCCATAGTCACTGCTATTAGTTTACAAGTTCCTAAAGGGGAGAATTATTGTCTTTTTTCATATTTGTATCTTCATTACATAGTAGAGTGTCTTCAATTAATCAGTGATCAAACATTGTTATGGGCCAGTCACTGTGCAGGGAACAGAGACAGAAAGACAGTAGTGGATGCTTGATGTATGTATGTGTGTGTGTAATGTGTGTGTATATGCATACATGCATACACACAAGTGTGTTGAATTGAAGTTTTAATCAGCACCTAATATAGTTATTCTCAGGTATTTGGGAGGCATTTTTTTTCCAAGTTAACAAATATATTTCTCTGAAATCTTAATATATTATTGTTGCATATATTTACATGGTCAATTATATTTCAGAAAAAAAAAAGTTTCATTTATTTGATCCTCAGAAATGACCTTGATGGGGATCAATATGACAAGAATGATCCTTTTCTTTTTTGCATAAGAAAACTGAGTCCAAGTGTGGTTAAATGATTTGCTACCCTTGATAGGGAAGGGGGACAGGAATAACCATTTCTATAGCCTGTCCCAGGCACTGTACTAAGGTCTTTACAAATATTATCTGAACTTTATATTTTTATCTGCTTATGCAAGGAGACTCAAGTTAAAGACCATCAGTTGTCATGCCAACTTAAATGTCTATTTCTGGGCTGTTGGACACACTATTTGTGAATTATTTGTCTTCTAGAAGGATAGATCACAAGATAAAGTCTCCTGCTAGGGAAGACATTTTCCTTTAATTTTCTCTTCTTTTGTTGATGTTGTTGTTAATGTGATAAGAGAGTGAATTGATATGAAATTATTTTATTATTGGAAATAGAGTTAGAGGAGAGGTAGTAGTGTAAATGGTATTGGTTATGAAGACAGGGAATTTAAATATATGTTTAAATCCTGGCTCTGCCATTAATAGCTGTGTGACCCTAGACAGGCTGCTTTACTTCTCTGATCCTCAGTTCCTTGTCTGTAAAATGAGACAGTTAGATAAGATAACCTCTATATCTTTGATCATATAAGCCAAGTGTCTCATTTTATAGATGACGAAAGTGAAAGCTACAAAGATTTACTGATATATGAAATAATAATTGTTTGTTTAATTTACTTCCTTTTGAACTAAACTTACTTTTGGAATGTTGGTTATAGTTTTTTTGCTGGAGAGAAGAGTGTTCAACTGTTGATCCACACCCTTCTCCCTTCCCTACCCAGTGGGGCAGCTAGGTGGTACATTGGATAGTGTGCTTCAACTTAGGAAGACCTGAGTTCAAATACAGCCTCATACACTTACTAGCTAATGGTGGCCAATTACTTAGCCTCTTTTTGCCTCAGTTTCCTCAACCGTAAAATGGAGTTAATATCAGCACCTATCTTACAGGGTTGTGTGAGGATAAAATCAGATAATATTCATAAAGTACTTAGCATAGTGCTGGGCATATTGTAAGGACTATTTAATACTTATTCTGTTCCTTTCCTTCCCCCTAATTCTCCTTTTAAGAAGCCACTTGAGTAGGAAATTACCCATTAGAACCTATCAGCAGAGACATTTCCCTCAAATCTGAGAATCTTAGTGGCAGAATGAATGAATGATCAAAGATAGGTAAAATAACTCTTTCCAGGGGTCTCTCTTTAAGCTCATATCCAATGAAACATTAGTCATCAGTTTATACCTTTGCAACAATTAACAATGTCAAACAACTTGAAAGAAAGAATATATATTTTAGATTTCTAAGAGAGGGTTGTAGGGTGATGAAAGTAGTGGGGAAATAAATTTTGAAATAAGAGTCAGGGAAGGTGCCACAGGAATCTTTACCAACTATCTAGTCTTGCCTATATCTGTCTTGGACTAGATAGTAAAAAAAGAAATGTTTTAATGAAATTGATCCTATAACCACGTGCACCTTAAAAAAAAAGTGACATCTTGGTCCAAACGGCCTTTGTCATAGCTTGATATATTCTGATGCAAGGGGTGGCCCATATTCATTCTTTTTCTAGGTCTAGTTTGTTCCCCAAGGTAAAGATAGTGACAGCTTTCATAATTTTTGTTCCAGCTAATGTGATATGTATGCAAATCCTGTTGACTGGTAAATTAAATATGAATGCAAAGGTTTCACATTGTACCCCTTAAAAAAGATTATGCAAAGTTAAATTTGGTGAAGTGACTTGTTTCCAAAGAATCATTTTTACAGATCTATAACAATGAAAAGTTTGAAGTAGATTTAAAAATGACTATTAGGAAACATGGAATTATCATATTATGACCATATTTTGGAGAAGGTTTACTCTCTCCAATATTTTTTCTTTGTAGATTAGTGTGATGGTAGAGTCAACTGACATGAAGTTAGCCTTTCTGTGCTTGAAATTTTGCATAGTGCTCTTCCACTGATCCTTTAGTGTACTTTAGGGAACAAATGAAGTTTTACCTTCATTGCATTGTAGTTTCTTTAACGGAGATTATAAATCCTTTAATCACCATGCTTCACAGTCTATCACAACTCTCTGGCTAAAAAATTGGTTCTCATTTTTATCACCTGGTTGTTCATTGGGCTGGAGATTTGGTTTCTGGGATAGTTCCATAATCCTATGAAAAAATATTCATTCAGCACTTACTGTGCTAAACAAGCCCTATCTATTCTCTGATGAGGATATAAAAAAAATGATAGTTACTGGCCTTGAAAAGCTATAATCTACCTGGAAAGATGGGCAGAAAGTAATAATACATGGCAGACTGATTAATTATTAAAATAAATGATACAGAAAGTGCTAATGGGCTTCATAAAAGAGAAAGATCAGTGTGTGCTGAGGTACATAAAGAAAAGTCAAAACAAATTGTTCTTCATTGTGGAAAAGCACTTCATTGTGTTGGTCTACTATGTATAGAGCAAAATTTTAGGCATTGTGGACAGAGACAGAAATGAAACCTATCCTTGACTTCCAGAAGCTTTCATTGTGCTGGATGTAATAAGTAGAAAGGTAAGAAAATGCAAAACATGCAAAAGAAACTTAAAAAATAATTTGAGGGGCTAGGGGAGAGCATTATCAATTAAATAATGAAAGATTTTTGTGAAAGTGAGGACATTAAGGCTGAGGACCTGAAGGATTCAAAAGGAGCCAGATATCCCAAAAGTTTGAGTTGAGATGGGAGTGATTTCAGCTTTGGGAGCACAGCCTGAGCAAAGCACAGAGGTGCAATGTTGTGTGTAAGGGAAATTGAATAGAAAGTAGCCAAGTATGTATAATTTAGGGAGAATATTGTGTAATGGTTAGAAATATAGGTTGGAGCCAGAATGTAAAAAGACTTAAACACCAACAACAAAAAAAGAAGTTGTATACAATTGAAGGGGCATGAAGGAGTCACTACAGCTTTCTGAGCAAAATAAAAAATTTGATGTGATCAAGCCTATGCATTTGGAATATGGAATATTAATTTGATAGCTATATAGTATGTAAATTGAGACGAAAAAGCCTGGATGCAGGGATACCAATTAGGATGCTGTGGCAAAAGACCAAGTAGGAAGTGAAAAGGGGGTGGGCTGGACTTATGGCTGTATTCATTGAGAAAAATACATGGATCTAAGAGATGTGGAGTCAGACTTGATAAGAGTTGGTAGCTGGCAGGATATGGGGGGTTTAGGGAATGAGAAGATTCTAGAATAACATTAAGCCTGAGAGATTGTGATAGTATTTTTTTTTGGAGTTTCTTTTTTATGATTATATGTACTTAATTGTTTTTCTTTTCTTTCTTTTTCCTTTTTCTAGTATAATTTTTTTTTAATTTTTAGTTTCACTTCACTACCACAAGATTTTGAGTTACAAATTTTCTCCCCATCTTGTCCCTCCCTCCACCCCAAGATGGCATGCATTCTCAATATCCCTTCCCCTAATCTGCTCTCTTTTCTATCTACCCTACCTTCTCTTGTTCCCTTCCCCTTCTATTTTCCTGTAGGGCAGGATACATTTCTATACCCCATTGCCTGTATATCTTATTTACCAGTTGCATGTGAAAACAAATTTTAACATTTGCTTTTAAAGCTTTGGGTTCCAAATTCTCTCCCTTCCTTCTTCCCCACCCACCCTCATTGAGAAGGCAAGCAACTCCATACAGGTTGTACATGTGTAGTCATACAAAACACTTCCATAGTAGTCATGTTGTGAAAAACTAACTATATTTCCCTTCATCCTATCCTGCCCCCCCCCATTTATTCTATTCTCTCTTTTGGCCCTGTCCCTTCTTTGTCATCCCCCTGCTCTCTTATCCCCTTCCTCTCTATTTTCCTGTAGGATAAGATATGTTTCCATATGATGGTGATATTCTTAACAGAAATAGAGAAGAAATTCTGGGGGATAGATATCAATTCTATTTTGGACATGTTGAGTTTCATCATCAGTCTATAGCACATCTAGATAAAAATGTCCACCAGGCAGTTAGTGATATAGGGCAAGGACTGAGGACAGAGAACAGGGTTGGATATATAGATTCAGGAGTCTTTTATAGAAATGTGATCACTGAACCTATACTAATAGCAAATTTCCCTAAACAGTGTTATTTTATTCATCTGTTATAGCCAATCTTCACTTTAAAAATATGAAGCCCAAATTGATCCTTCAATATTCATAGGATCTTTCTAATTTATTATTACCCTTTGTAAAATTATTTTGCTACATTAGGTGAAGTATGCCCTGAAGTATGTAAATAAATGTTTAACAACTAACTTTCAAACAAGAAGTATGTAAATAAATGTTTAACAACTAACTTTCAAACAAGAAGTATGCATGACACACTTTTAAGTTTAATCTACATTATTAACATTTTGTCCATCACTTTTGTAAGTCTAGATAGTCAATCAAACAATAAATCAAGTCATAATTTGTACCATCTACCAATTTCTAAGGATAAATGCTCACAATAAAAATTTAACAATCTGCTCTCTGAACCAATTTGAGCTAGTTCTAACCTTGTGTACACCATATTTTAACCACCCTAGATACTTTAAATGTGCTTGTATACTAAACTGGAGTGTTTTACTCTTTGTGGATTAAATGTGTATGTGTGGATCCACATGCAATCATGTCTTTTAGAGTACAGAATCTGGTAATCCAAAGTGTAGACTTGGAGATATGCAATACTGAAAAATGTATATATAAGAGCATTATTTCATGCCAACTCGCTGTTCATTCTTCTTGTTGTCCTTGTTCTTGTTGTTATTCTTCCTGTTCCTCCTCTTCTACTACCTTTTTCTTCTTCTTGTCATTGTTGTTGTTGTTGTTATTGTAGTTGTTGTTCTTCTTCTTCTTCTCCTCTCCCTCTCTTTCTCTCTCTGTGTGTCTCTCTTTCTTTCTCTTTCCCCTCCTTTCCTCTGTGTGAATTGAAGTGACAATTGCTGAAGGAACCAAATATATGTTTGATTGAAGAGTTTAGTTTGCACAATAGCAAAAACATATCATTTCCCTCACTTTTTATAATACCTGTGTCAGAAAAGTTGGTTGTGAAACAAATTTTTAAAATAAAAATTGAATTTTTTTCTTGGCTATTCAATGAGAGCTGTCCATTAAAATACAATTTATAATTCTTATTTTATAAGGTAAAAAATCTTTTTTTTTTTTAAATTCAAGTGATCAACTCCTAATTTATCTCTTTTCCAAATCTGGACAGCCTTGCTATTAATGATTCACTTAACACACACACATCAGTTAAGCTTCTAATATTTATGTTGCTGATTGAGAACACAACAGGTTATTTACAATCTTGCACCAAGCTTCAAAAATTATCATTTTGGAATCATGAGATATGCCTTTTTCATTGTTGCTGTTCTATAAAATATATGAACATTTGTGTCTTTTCCTAGCAAAATTCTCTCCCTTCCATTTTCCTCTCTTCCCACAGGTCTAATTTAATCCCTCTTATTAAAAGAGAGATCATGAATGGAGAAAGTACCATCTAAGATTTGCAACTTTTATCCATTGATCACATTCTTTGCACAAAGAGGACAATATGATTCTTCTGAAAAAGTCAGGAACTGACTTTAGATGCTAATTCTTATTTCAGTTTACCCTGATACCTCTACTTGTAGAAAAGCCAGGAAATCACCTTAGATACTAATTCCTATTACATCTGCTTCTTTAATCAAATTGCCTCTTGGGGAAAGGGGCAGCATGAAAGTGATTTTACTCTGAAGAGTAGGTATACTGATGCCATCTGTCATGGTTGACTGTCAGTAATTCTCACAGATTCAACATGGTAGTTTTGACTGAAGAACCTGATGCACTAATAGGCAAGATGGAATTCTATCATCTGTTTCCAATTAAAAGAACCACTAAGATTACAGAATACTTTTTGCAGTGATATTTGACATGAGAATACAGACAAGACTGTATTCCTTGTATTTGTATGAAGACTAACTCATACTTTATTCATTTTAGAAGGATCCTGCTGAGTGACCATCACTCAAAATTGAAAGTGGCTAGAGTCACCACTCATCACTCTGTTATGAAATAGCAAATGCCTGCCAGACAAGCTAGGATATCAACCCAAGGACTTTTATTGGCAGCATTTTCTACCTCGAGCTAATTTTCACTTTGGATATGCATCCACTTCAACACTTCTAAGTCTGTTGACTTATGAATGTGGCACATACTGCCAGGAGAATGGAAATTCCCTGCCTCAGAGAACCAGCTAGAGATGATAAAAAAAATTATTTTGTTCTTTCTGCAGAGTCAGATGGAAAAAAGAAACTTTCATATTATTTTTTAAAAGCCTTTTTGGTATTCTTTCTTGTATATAAGTAAAGATATAGGTAGGTAGATATAGACATTTCTATCTCTAGTTAGAGAGATAGACAAACAGTTATAGATATAGTTCCATCTCTAGATATATGTACAGATAGAAATATATTTAGATTATATAGAATGTATCAGTGACTTCTACCAAAAATAATATACCTCCCTTGTCATAAGATAGTATAATTTTAAAAAAATATATCAAAACAGTGGCCATGGATGAAAATGCTTGCTTCATTCTGCAATTCTTGTCTAGACCTTTTCTAACAAGAGATAAGAATCACCTTTCATCATCAGTCTTCTGAATTTAAGATTATTCACTCTATTGCACAATCTTCCTGTTTCATACTATTTGTTAAAATACTTCCAAGTCCCCACTTTGCAAAGTCCAAAGATGAATGATATGATTGTGGTATGCTAACATGATTTTCATATAAGTAAATTATCTGGTGGCACCAAGTAGCACTTTGACACAACACAGCCATATCATGGTCTTTATTCCATTACCATTGACATCATTAGAATTTCTCATAAGTAGCAACTCACAGTGATTAATTATTTTAATTTTAATATAGACTATTTTACTGCTTTCTGCTTTCTACTGTCTCTACTAGAAAGAAAAAAAAACCCTAACCAATGCGCACAGTTAAGCAAAAACTAATTCCCACATTGTCCATTTCCAAAAATGTTTATCTCATTCTTCATATTGAGGCTATAATTTCTGTTAGAAGGTAGGTAACACTCATCATTGGTAATTTAAAATCATGTTTGATCATTATTTAGAATAGACATTGTAATTCTTTTAATGGATGAACTCTATGATTGTAAAGATATTCAGGTAGGAAGATGGAGCTAAAATGGTAGAATAGTAGAAAATACTATAGTCCAGCACCCCACCGCAATAGCTTCCCAAAGATCTAGGATATTTTCAAAACTAATGCCTGATCAATAAATATAAGAAAAATCACAGTAAGTCATTTTTCCCCAATCCAAACTGGTATTGAAAGATAACCAGAGGTCTATAGACAGTGGGGATGGTGATAAACCAGAAACACCTATGCAACACATTCCAGCATGGAAACTTGAAAGAAGAACAAAACTGTATACCAAATTAACAAGAGTTCTCAGACATGGGGCCCAACTTGTATAAAGTAAGTTGTAGTTGTGCTAATTGGCAGCTTAGTTGTTCACTACCCAGTTCTGAATCATTAATCCAGGACAGATGGAATAGAAGACCTCAGCATAGGACTAGCATTCCAAAGTGAGGAGCAGTTATAGGCCCTAATATGAGTACTATGGAAGGAACAAGTTCAGAAAGAAAAAAAAAGTCTGACTCTGAATTAAGGAGCCCAGGTGTCTCATTTCTTGTCTTCACCCTAGCCTACAGGAAAATAACCAGGGCAGGATTCCCATACCAAAGGGAAATCTAAAGTTCTGTCTCTCTGAACCTGTAGATCTTTCCAGATGGTTGGTAGTAGCTGAGCACAGCATGGGTGTCCTGGAACTTCAACCAGGGTTAAACCTGTATGTATGTGGCTCAGATCCAAATCTAGGTCAATAACTTGCAAAGCTCAAATAAGGAGCAGAGAGAACAGACTTTTTACCTGGATAAGATGAGTTTGGGGGCACTTTGGGAGGGGGACTTGCATTTCTCCATCCTGAACTGTCCCTGATATCCAGAAATAAGACAATGTCTATTACCCCAAGAAAGCAGCCAAAGTGTGCAAGAGGGCATAAGTTCAGCCTACACATTCTCTCCAAAAGCACACAGAGCAAAATACTATTATAAAGTCTGAAGTCAATAAGTAGTCTGCAAAAATTAACAATAACAACAACAACAACAACAACAACAACAACAACAACAACAACAAAAAGAATCCTACTATAAAATCCTTTTATGGTGAATAGACAGACACAATATCAGAAAAAGAGAATGACTCCAAAAAACAAGCCTCAATTAAAACGAAAACAAACAAAACCCCCCAGCTCCATCAAAATACAACTAGAATTCCTGAAAAAAAATCATGCAAGACTGTGTGTGTGTGTGTGTGTGTGTGTGTGTGTGTGTGTTTAGAGTTAAAATGATTTTTATAATCAAAAGAGAACACTACAAGAAAAAATAGGGAACATGGGAGTTATGAAAGAATTTCAAAGAGAATTAACAGCTTGAAACAGAGGCACAAAACCTTATCCAAGAAAAAATTCCCTAAAATTATAATGGAACATATAAAAGATAATGATTCTATGAGCCAACATATTAAAACAAAGTGAACAGACAAGAATAGAAAAAAATATAAAGTATTTCATATGAAAAAGAGTTGAAGTGGAAAAAATGGAGAGATCAATTAAGAATCATTTGACTATATGAAAGCCATAACCATATAAAGAGCCCTGCCATCATTATTTCATAAAACTGTCCAAATATCTTAGTTCCAGAGGGCAAAGTAAAAGTGGAAAGAATCCGTCACTTTTCTCCTGGAAGAAACAACAAAATGAAAATTCCCATGAATGTTATGGCCAAAATCTAGAACTTCTATCAAAGAAAAAAATACTATAACAGTCATAATGAAAAAATTCAATTGCCAATGAGCAAATGAGGGTAACACAAGATGTAGTAGCTACCCTTTTAAGGAGCAGATGGCTTGGGAAGTTATATTTCAGAAAGCTAGAGATAGAAGCTTGCAACTAAAACTAACATATGCATCAATATAGAATAATCTTATAGAGGAAAAAAATGAACCTTTAATTAAGACAGGACTTTCAAGCATGTTTCATGAAAAAACCAGAGCTGTGTAGAAATTTTGAAATACAAACACAGGAATAAATATAAACATACCAAGGTTAACATGAGGGAACTATCATAGGAGGTTGAAAAAGAATGAGCTCTTTACATTGTAATATGGAGAGATGATACATGTGTTCCCTCAGAATGCTGTTATGATCAGGGATCATGGAAAAGTCAAATAAGATAGAGGACTTGGGAGTAGTTCTGTTAATGTTTCAATGATCTTAGAAAGCCGATGGAAATACGGCAGAGGAAGAATGCACTTGTGTGGGGAGGGTAGAGGAAGTGTGAGGGAAATTATCTCATATAAATTGGATATGTAAGTAGAAGACTACACAAATAAGGAGGAAGGACCTTTTTCTGTGGTGGCAAAGAATCTGAAACTGAGGGGATGCTCATCAATTGGAGAATGCCTAAACAAGTTGCGGTATAAGAATGTAGTGGAATACTATTGTGCTAAAAGAAATGATGAGAAAGCAGACTTCAGAATAACCTGGAAAAACTTGTATGGACTGATGCTGAGTGAAGAGAGCAGAATCAGGAGAACATTGTGCATAGTAACAGCCATGTTGTGTGATGACTAGCTGTGATAGACTTAGCTTTTCTCGACAATGCAAGGATCTAAGATATCTCCAAAAGGCTCATACTGGAAAGTGCTATCCACATCCAGAGAAAGAACTAAGGAGTTTGAATGCAAATCAAAGCATACTATTTGCTCTTTTTTTTCCTTCTGGTTTTTATTTTTTGTTTGTTTCTTCTTTCTTCTGGTTCTTCCTATTGGTTCTAATTCTTCTTTACAACATGACTAATGTGAAAATACGTTTAATAGGAACGTATAAGTAGAGCCTATATCAGATTGCACACCATCTTGGGGAGGGAGGAGGAGAAAATTTAAAACTCAAAAGCTTGTGGAAGTGAATGTTGAAAACTAAAAATAAATTAATTTTAAAAAAAACCAAGGAGGAAGGGGTGGAAGGAGCAGGTGACACTTCAACTTCACTCTTACCAGATTTGGTCAAAGGAGGGAAGAATATACACCATTTATTCGGTATAGAATAGCATTTCACTCAAAAAGGAAAACCAGAAAGAAAAGGGAGAACGAAGAGGAGGGAATTACAGGGAAAGTAGATAAAGGCAGGGATTAGTCCTAAGCAAAATAAGCTCTAAGTATGGTGGCTTTAGAAGAAGGGTTGAAAAGAAAAGAAAGAATAAGAACTTGTGATTTGAGTGTGGAATGAGGAAAGAACAGGAACAGGGGAGCAGAAACACATTTCACCAAACCTAGAGCACTTTTGATGAGTACATTCCCTTTCTCTTTCTCTTTATAAAGAGGGGGACGAAAAGAGTTAGAAGAAGCATAAGAGGATGGATTGAAAGCTACAAATAATAATTATTACATGAATGTAACTCAGTTTTCTCATTTGTAAAATGGAATATTTAAAACTAATTGAAACCAATAATTTCAACAACACTGAAGGATTTGAAATAAACCTACAAAAACCATTGTAATTTCCACATTATGCGAACATCCAGCAGGAAGAGATTGAAAGAGAAATTCAATGTAAAATAAATACAGAAAGGATAAAACGTTTGGAAATCTGTCTGCTAACACACAACCAGGAACTGTATGAATATATCCACAAAACCTTCTGTATAATACTAAAATTGGTGTTTTTGTCAATTAGTCATGTCCAACTCTTTGTAATCCCATTGGGGTTTTCTTGGCAAAGATATTGGAGTGGTTTGTCATTTCCTTCTCCAGTTCATTTTACAGTTGAAGAAACTGAGGCAAACAGGATTAATTGACTTGCCCAGGGACACACAGCTAGTAAATATCTAAGGATGGATTTGAAGTCAGGTCCCCCTGACTCCAGGTTTGCTACTCTATCCACTGAGCCAGCTGGCTGCACATAATATTAAAGAGATCTAAGTAACTGGAAAAATACAAATTGCTTTTGTGTTTGCTAAGGCAATATAATAAAAATGATAATTTTCTAATTAAATTAATTTGCTTATTCTTTGCCAAACCAATAAAACTACCAAAGGAGTACTTTCTAGATCTAGAAAAATAATAGCAAATTTTATCTGGAGGAAGAAAATGTCAATAATCTTAAAGAATTAATGAAAAAAGGTAAAAGAAAAGGAGCCTAGCTGTAGTAGATGTTAAAGTAGATAAACTAGATATTGTACTTCAAGCCCTGTGGTTGCTTGCTTTCAATCAAAACAAGTGGTTAAACAGTAGAACATTTTAAATTAGTTACACAATATATAGATGCAGATAAGAATAGTAATCTATTGCTTAATAAACACAAAGCATCTAGATACTAGGGTAATAATTCACGATTTGACAATCTGGCATAAAGTAGGTATAGACTATCCACCTTACACTATATACTAACAAAGTCCAAATTGGTACATGGCTTAGATATAAAGGGTAAGCCCATTAACACATTAGTGGGACAGGGAAGAAATTACTTATATTTGTGGATAGAGACAGAATTCATGACCAAGAAAGAGATAAAGGATCATATAAAATTTAAGTTTTGTACAAACAAAACTAATGCAGGAAAAATTAGAAGAGAAGCAGGGAAATTGGGGGAGGGGAAACTTTACAACAAATTCCTCTGACAAATGTCTCATTTCCAAGAAATATAGGAAACAGATTCCAATTTGTAAGAATAACAGCTATTCCCTAACTGATAATTGGTTAAACGACTAGAAAAGGTAATTTTCAGAGGAAGAAATTTACCTATCAATGGCCATGTTAAAAAATGTTATGAATAAATATAGAAAAATGAGAAGTAAAACTAGTGAAGTGCCTTGCAGCCCTCAGATTTTTCAAGGCAACAAAAAAGAAAATATCAAATACTGGTGGGACTGTGGAAAAACATACATGAATACATTATTATTATTCCTATACACATACACATAAACATGTATATATCCATACTTTTTGTTCTTGTTGTTCAGTCATGTCCAACTGACTCCATTAGGGATTTTCTTGGCAAAGATACTGGAATATTTTGCCATTTCTTTCTCTGGTGGATTAAGACAAAAAGAGCTTAAGTGACTTGTCCAGGGTCACACAGATAGTGAGTGTCTGAGGCTATATTTGAACTCAGGTCTTCCTGACTTTAGGCTCAACATTCTATCCCCTATGCCACCTAGTTGCATACGTATGTGTATGTGTAAATATTAATGTTTGTAGATATAAATATATGTTGAGTGTATATATGTTTGTTTGTATACACATACATAATCCAATGTGGGAATTTATTTTGTTCAAATATACATTTTTTTTCAGATGAACAAATATTTATTTTGAGTCTATTAATACACACAGGCTTGTGCTAGGTGCTAGAGATGTGAAAGATCAGGATGTTCTACTTGAATGTGGATAGCTAGGTGGCACAGTGGACAGAGTGCTGGACCTGGAGTTGGGAACTTCTTAGTTCAAATCTGGTCTCAGACATCTACCATCTATGTGTCTCTGGGCTAGTCAATTAATCTCTGTCTGCCTCAGTATTCTCAATTGTCAACTATATATTTTTTGTAATGGGTTTTGTGGAACTTGATTTTGCAATGGTAAGTAGAGAAAGAAGTTGGGAGAGAGAAAAGGTGGAATTTTCATTGGTTGATATTTTTTAATTAAAAAATTTAGCAGGCAGCTAGGTGGCACAATGGATAGAGCACCAGCCCTGGAGTTAGGAGGACCTGAGTTCAAATCCAGCCTTGGACACTTAACAGTTGCTAGCTTCGTAACCCTGGGCAAGTCATTTAACCCCAATTGCCTCATAAAAAATAAATTATAGAGGTAGCATTTGAGGAAATACAATCGAGAAACAAAAGTTTAGCAGTCTATTCAAGTTAATTGGTTTTCCCTGTTTGTGTCAGAGCTGATTGTTATCAATAGTGCAGAAGAAGAATGTTGGATTTGGAGGTAAAGGATTAAGCTTTGAATTTCATCTCTGCCCTGGGTAACATAACTGCATTGGACTAGGTGATTTCTTGTATTCCTTCCAACATTCAATCTGTGATCCTATCTATTCACCAGGAGATTTCTTATATTATGAGCTTTGGTTTAAGATTAAGGTTTTCTGTTATTACTCTGGGAATTATAAGCAAGCCTGCTCTAGTGCAATTATTGGTACATACTTTACACACTTGACATTATTTTCAGATAAAATTCAAACATGGGTGTAAATGAATTCTGACCAACTATTGCATTCTATTCCATTGTATGTACTATAAAACAAACCAAAAAATAGACAGTGAAACATGGTTTTAGAAACCAAGCAAAGAACTACAGCATTTCTGGATACACCATCAGTTAGTGTCCATAGAAATACTGTATTGATTTTTTTTTTCTATGACTGGTCATGATGCCATTTTTCAATCCAGTTGTAGAATGCTTTCATTTCTATTTCAAGGTTATTGTCAATCACAAGTGTCATGGATCACTGAATAAGCCTAGCCCCAACAAGACATATTTTTCCTTCATCACTTCCTTACATAAGAGTCAGCAGGGTGTAGTAGATAGAGGGAGAGCCTCCAAGTTAGGAAAACCTGAATTCAAGTTCACCTTCTGACACATACTGTCTATGTGGACTTTGGTTAAGTTATTTAGTTTCTTAGTTCCCAAGCTAATTATCTGAGACAGTAAGTTACAGAGAAGCTACTGACCTTTATTGGTAAAAAGGATTCCTTTCTTTAAGTGTTTCTTATACCAAGGAAATCACAGGCCTTCCTCCCTTACTTATAGAGTAATGGGGTAGAATAGTCTTTTCAGATTGTAGATGCAGTTGAAACTAAATGATAAAAATCTTCTAGGAAATGGACAAGAATAAGGAATTACTCAGTGCTACTGGAGTCATTTTTCTTTCATTCTTTGTAAAATTAATTGAGCTATGAAATATTTCGTTTTAAAAGTGAAAAACAAATAATTAGGTAAAAACAAAATTACAGCATTCCTAGAGTCCTAGAATAGAAGTAGGATTGGTTTTAGTCAAAGAAAATATGACTTAAAGGCATTTTACAAGTACTATTATTAGTAAAATGGTCAATTAAAAGGGAAAAAGGGACCAAAGATTGTTAATTTATTTTTTGGGAAAAAACCATCTCTGAAGTCCTATTATTTTAATGAAATACATATACATTTCTCCTCTTTTTGGTTCAGATCAGTAGATCTAGTTACATTCCAGGTTCTATCAATAGAGAGAACTTCTAGTATAGAGTCAACAAGACAGAGTGGAAAATATATCAGATTGGTTGTCAGATATCACCTTTTCTTGAGTGAAGTTATCTTTGATTTATTCTATTCTATGGCCCTGATGCATTCATACTGGGATGGCTGGCTTGTGGTCTTGACTGTGAATTATTAGTCTTGAGTGGGGCAGAGAATAGAGGTGTGTGGAATACAATCTGATCCATTTTACTTTCAGCCCCTGACTCTTTCATATGGAAATGAAAGGCTTGTGGTATAATTATGGACTACTAGCAAAGAGTGAGACAAAGAATAGTGGCAAGAAAGAACAAGGTCCCAAGTATCAATGAGTTTAAGTTTTATTTGAAGTGCCTAGCACCTTTTTTTTCTTCTGCTACTAACAAGGAATCTCATAGCTATGTCACTATTTTAGTTTAGTCTGCAGATTGTTTGCAAGAACTTCACAGAATTATGTGATTCATAAACCTTGTATTATGAACTATTAGTCTAATGTGGAATGTCATGAAAACATAAGGCCAAATTCATACTTAGGACTTCCTGACTCCAGGACCAGTGGTTTATCTACTATACCACCAGATGCCAAGGGACAGAAGATGTGATATTATATGTAAGAAAGAGAGAGGAGAATTTTGAGGGATCCTAGATGAAGAGGTCTAGAGGTTTGGGGTACTGGAACCCCAAGATCACAAAACGGGCCCTGCCTAAATGAATTCAACCCAAATCTTCTTCCAGCCAGAGAAAAAGTTTATTAGAGATAAATCATATAGGCCAGGTGATGCCCTTAAGGAGGATCAGGCATGAGAAAAGCTCAGCCTTTTGGGCATGCCAGATTCTCAGTGTTTGAATGGGGGCTAGGGTAGATCTTATATACACTAAAGTAACTTTGGGTGGCCAGAGGAGGGGGCTGGGAAAAGGGTCTAGGTGAGAATTCCGATTGGAAGGTCTGAGAGATTGAATAGACAATGGGAATAGATAATGAAGGCAACTGGAATGCAGAAGTTTGGGAGGATCAAAAGGTGGGGCTAGGGCTTTCAAGGGGAGGTAAGGGGAGTCCATAAGGAACCTAAAAGTTTAAGGGTTTTCTGGGGCCTGTAGATAAAAGGGAGCCAGATTCTTTATAGGGACAGGGGTGAAGGTGCATCTGAATAAGATCAAAAGAAAGGGTTAAGGCTTTCAAAGGAGGATGAGGAGCTGGGGCCTGTAGACAAATGGGAGCCAGATTCCCTTTGGGGCAAGGGGCAAAGATCTTGCTTTGGGCCTACACCCCAGCAATAGAGTGTGGCAAAAGGTTTTTAAAGAAAAACAAAGAATTTCATGTTAGAAACAAGCAGAGATCATTGAACTTTATTTGATAGGGGAGTGATACAGTGAGATCTGAACTTAAGGAAAATCACTTTGGTAAATATGTGGATCATGAATGGGAATGGAGAGAGACTTCAGCCAGGGAGAACTTTTGGGAAATTTGTTGTAATTGTGTAAGTGAGAGGAGGACAGAGCCTGACCCCTATTGTCTGTTTGGATCATGCAGAAAAAGCTAAATGAGGTATTGTGGAGGTAAAAATGGCAACATTTGGTATCTCATTGGATATGTGGGGTAAGAAAGAGAGAAGAGTCTAGAATAATGTCAGAGTTATGAAACTGGAAGAATGACGGTGCTCAGGGAAGAGGGGTAGGTTTAGGGTGAAAGATAATGAGTGCTGTTTTGGAAATAATGATCTTGAAATGCCTCTGGGATATTCAATTTGATCTTTCCTACAGGAAGTTGTTGATGTAGGATTGAAATTCAGGTGAATGGCTAGGGATAAATGCTGTAGATTCCAACCAATCAGGAATATAATAGTTAAAGCCTTCTGTCAACTTACTGATCCAGCTGTGGATTTCTCACACAATTTCAGTAGAGCTGGTCTGTTATTCCCTTTTATTTCTTCACTCTTTACTTTCTACACACTTCAATAATGTCAATGAACCACATTTCACTTATAATGTAAAAACTCATCAAACCTACCTTATGAAATCAACAATTCTTATTTAATCTTCCTATAGTCTCAAAAAAGTTATTTGATTTTTAAATTGGGTCTTACCCTTTTAAGCCTTAAAGCAGCTAAATACAAATGAGCTGAGGCATCACAATGCCCTGAAACTCCCATCTTTTGACATTCTTTGAAAATGTGCATTCTCATAGCCTGTGCCTCTGGTAATTGTTTCTATATGAGTGAATTTTAGCACTGTTTGTAACAAATACAAATTCAGTCTCTGACTCTTAAAAGCATCAAAATGTTCTCTTATAAAAGAGGAAACACCATTTATCCTTTACAAGGAGACTTAAACTTTTATTCTTATCCACAATTTATTTTTTTGGTCACTTTTGCAAATAAGTTGGTTAAACTTTATTTTAAAATATTTTCCTTTCTCAAAGATCATAGCAATTTTGATCAACCCGAAGTTCTTTTTCCACCCCATTTTTTGGCACCAAAGTATTCCACTATGAACATGAAAGGCAATGTTTTACATCCTTATCAATTGATTAAATTATTTTCCTTTATGCAAAAGAAATGAGTCTTTTATAACCAAATAGTTCTATATCAAAGAACAATAGCCCCAAGTTTGAATTCTTAATTTTTTTTGTGTGTATCAGAGACCATGTTTTTGCAGTCAGGTAAAACTGATGGATCCCTTCTCAGAATAATTATTTTTAAATGTGTAAAAATAAAGCATTGAAGATTACAAAGGAAACCAATCATGTCAAAATACATTTATCAATTTTTTTTTAAGTTTCATTGACCTTCAGCTAAAGAACTTCTTCCTTAAAGGGATAATATGTTATAAATAAATCAATTCTCTTTGTTTTCTAAGTCAATTGTGTTTGATAATAGATATGAAATATTTTTTAACTTTTTACAGTATTTTGACTACCCTAAGGTTTCTTACTAACTCTTAGTATTGTTCAGCTCTCTTTTTCTACCTTATTTTTAAGTGAGTTTAATACTTAGGTAAGGTATTATACCTTCTCTTCTAAGCTATTTATTCTCCTGCCATCTTTTTTCTTCAAGAGCTTCAATTTCCAGTTCTTCTCTTGCTTTATTTCTTCTAGCCACTATTGGAATTCTTCTCATGGACAAGTAATTCTTTCTCTGATACTCCACTTGTAATTATTGTGGAGTTTTATCTTCTTCTGAGTTTACCTCACAGGATTCTCTGAATCTAGTTTATTTCATTATGGTGTAATGCAGAACACTATTTTGCCATTAGGTAGTAGGGCCCTTTAAGCCATGGAAAGCAAAAGTTGGTGCTTAATCTTGCCCCCAGACCTCTTTCCTCCTAAATCTAAACAATAGTGAAATGTACTCTTGCATAGCTCAGCATAGCCCGTACCTCCAACACAAATGGATAAGAAAGCTTGCGATATAATTAATTGCTTTAGATAATTATATTTTATATCAGAGACCAGAACACCTGGTCTAGTTTGTGTGATATCTGACCCATAATGATGGGGTGCTTGGGTGCTTGTGCTCATACTTGTGCCCCAGTTTCTCCCTAGTCTCAGAAACACTGTCTCTGACAACCACTCCCCAGCCCAAGGACACTGTGCCTAGCAGTTATTCATGCATGGGCCTCAGCATGACCCTTATCTCTCTCCCTGGTACAGCTACACAGAGCTGGGCTGCTCAGGCCTCAGCCCTCAGATCATGTCTCTGGAAGCCTCCCAATTCCTCAGTGAGAGGAAGCTTTCCCTTGTTGCGGAGCATTCTCTCATCAAGACAGAGGGAGAGGGGTGTCCTTGACCAGCCTAAGGACTCTTCCTCCTGCCAGACTCCAAAGATCCATCCCCTTCCCTCTCTGGTATACTCCCTGTACTTTCCCATCCATAGCCCCCAAAGACACCTGCACCTTTGGATTACCTCATCAGTGTTCCTGGCATTTCTTTTTCATATAAACCCTAGCCCCTGATCGGGGCTGCTTGATTTGGATGTGCATACCCCTGGCAGACGTGCGCTAATAAATCCACGTTTTAAATTACATCTGGGTCTCGCTCGCTGATTTCTCGGTACAACAATGGTATTTCACATTTCCTTCTGCTTATTCATGTCTTCAGCCTCATTTTCTGAATTATGACTCTAGCCTAAGGCCAGACTTCATTTTTTCTTAAACTCATTGATGGCATAGGCAGTCCCTGCTCAGTCTTATTTCTGCTTTAGTCTGGATGTTGCTGCTCTTGATACTGCAGTTCTCCATTGAGTGGCTTGGTCTCACCCTCTGCCAGAATATCTTATTTCAGGGTTTGTGTCCTGGCAGCCCCAGATAGGTTTGGCCACAGACCTTCTCACTTTCATTTTGCTCAAATCCCAATCACTTGAGTTGGCTCTGTCATCTGTTTTTTTTGCCTATGACAAGTCACAATCAGATTTTACAGATTATGCTGGTTGTAGGTATCCTTCAAGTTCCCAAATGCTGGTGACTTCCTGTTTGCTGTGCTGATTGGGTCTTTTTAAGTAAGGCTGATACAGACACTGATTTCCACCCTCTTATAGGTTTCATTGATGCTAAGTCTATCTGAGCATTGTGCTTATTTTATCTCCTGCTATGATTCCAATGTAGGCTGCCAAAACATTAGCTGCAGGCCTTTTAGAAGGCCCCAGATAACCCTGAACTGTGTGGCCGTTTCTCCCCAAGCAATGAGCTATGGGGACTGGCTCTATCCCCAGCTGCTCTGTAAGTCTAGTGTTTCCCTTTGCTTTAGACTTCCACATGTGGCTTTGGCTCTATCCTTCCCTGCATTGTCACCATTCAGGATGTTTGCAGGCCCTTGGCAGGGTTCTTAGACAGTCTTAGGACTGCTTAGAAGAGTTTATTGCCCTTTTTATGCTTTGATATTCTCTAATTCTTCCTTCTGGTGCATTTTCAAAACTTTGCTGCAGTGTTTGTGGAAAAGCTGGGCTCCTTTAGGACCTTTCAGATCACCACCTTAATCAAAAGTCAAATATAGACTCTTCTAAAAATTATTGATGTGAGGAAACAACTTTGTAAGAGTGTTTATAATACACTATATAAATGTGAATCATTATTAATATTATTAACCAATTTATCGACCACTTATTAAGCACATACCAAGTCAGGTGATTAAGGTGATAGAAATGTAATCAAGGAATGGTTCTTATTCTCATGGATCTTATAATCTTATAGGGGGCAAATGAGGCACACAAACATATAGACAATACTGTCCAATAAATATTCAAAATAAGTGCAAAATTGATCATATTAATAACATGAAACAGGTACAAATTGGTATTTGAGAACAGAGGAGGAAAAAATAATTTTCTATTAGGCAATACTAAGGAGAGCTTCCTGAAGGGGGTGGAATTCTTGAAACAGGTAGGTTTTCAGCTGGAATGCCCTTTTCTTCCTTGAGGCTACCCTCTCCATGAAGTTTTTCTTAATCCCCCAGCTAGAAATTATGTTCCCACTACTACTCTACTTTACCCACACCTCTAACCCCATCATAGGGGAGCTGATGGGAAGTACAATTTTTACTAGTTGCAAAGAACTGATTTATTTATTTATTTTTAACATTCATTTAGAAAAATAGTTTTGAATTCTCCTTCTCTCAACCCTCCCCCACCCATTGAGAAGGAAGCAATATAATATCAATTATACATGAGAAATAATATAAAACATTTCCACATTAGCCGTGTTGTTAAAAAAAAGGCAAAGTAAGCAAGAGACAAAGAAAATAGAAAAATGTTTGCTTCAATCTGTACTCAGAGTTCATTGGTTCTCTCTCTGGAGGTGGATAGAATATTTCATCATCAGTCTTTTGGAATTGTCTTGGATCATTGTCTTAATTAAGTACCTAAGCTTTCATGATTGATCATCATTATAGTATTGCTGTTACTATGTACAATGTTTTCTTGGTTCTGCTCATTGCATTTTGTACCAGTTCATACAGATCTTCCCAGGTTTTTCTTAACCCATCTTTCTTGGCATTTCTTAGAGCACAATAGTATTCCATTACAATCATACACAGTTATCCCTTCCACATTATGATTATCCCCATTGTGGTTTTGGTATATCACAGGTTGGAATAAGAAATTAAATGGGAATCTTGGGAAAGTTTCATGGAAGCCACAGGTGACACCTGAAATGCCACCAGATAACACAGAAAAAAAATTAGAAACTTGATATTGTATAATGTCAACATATTTTATCTTTTAATATAATGATAATTCAAACTTCTTCTCTTGTATGAAGGGAGGGTCAAAAATCTTTACACGGATTTTCCAGATCTTAGGAGTGTTGCACCTCTAAGCCCTGCAATGTGCAAAAGATAATTGTAACACAGCTTGTTCAGCCATTCCACAATTGGTGGGCATCCCTTCAATATCTAATTCTTTGCCACCACAAAAAGAGTTAATACACACACACACACACACACACACATACACACATAGTACATATAGGTCCCTTTTCATTTCCTTTGATCTCTTTGGGAAACAGACCTCGTTAGTAATGGTATTGCTGGGTCAAAGCATATACCTGGTTTGATACCTCTTTGTTGTTTTTTTTTTCCTTAACAGTATTTTATTTTTTCTAATTACATGTAAAGATAATTTTCAACATTCATTTTTGTAAAATTTTGATTTCCAAAGTTTTCTCTGTTCCTCCCTTTTCTCTCCCCTCCCCAAGACAGCAAGCAATCTGATATAGGTTATACGTGTACAATCATGTTAAACATATTTCCACATTAGTCATGTTTTGAAAGAAGAATCAGAACAAAAGAGGAAAAACCATGAGAAAAGAAAAATAAGCAAAATCAAAAACCAAAGTGAAAATAGTGTTCCTCCATCTCTATAGTTCTTTCAGACTCCATAGTTCTTTCTCTGGATGTGGTTAGCCTTTTCTATCATGAGTCTTTTGGAATTATCTTAGATTATTACATTGCTGAGAAGAGCTTAGTCTATCATAATTAATCATTGCAAAATGCTGCTGTTGCTATGTATAATGTTCTCCTGGTTCTGCTCACTTCATTCAACATCAGTTCATGTAAGTCTTTGCATGTTTTTCTTAAATCTGCCTACTCACTATTTCTTATAGAACAATAGTATCACATTACATTCATATACCACAACTTGTTCAGCCATTTCCCAATGGATGGGCATCCCTTTAATTTATAATTATTTGCCACCACTAAAAGAGCTGCCATAAATATTTTTTCTATGTGTAAGTCCTTTTACCTTTTGTATGATCTTTTTGGGATGTTATTTTTGGGGTCCCAGCACCCCTAAAACTCTAGACCTTATCAGTACCTCAGAGTTGTTTTAATTTGTATTTCTATAGTTAGTAATGATTTAGAGCATTTTTTTTTCATATTATGATTGATAACTTTGGTTTTTCCTCCTGAAAATTGCCTGTTCATATCCTTTGACCATTTATCAATTGAGGAATGGCTCTTATTTTTTTACAAATTTGGCTCAGTTCCCTATATATTGGAGAAATGAAGCCTCTATCAGAGAAATTTGCTGTAAATTCTTTATTTCACATTTGAAGAAGAATTTACTAAAGATTACAGAATATTGGGGACACACTGGAAGTCAGAAACTTTTGAATTCAGTAGTGAGGAGAAGGGTTAGGGAGGTCAAGTCCATCCACGAGCAAGTGAAGGGGGCTGCTACCTCATATTGAATCTCTTATAGTATTTTATAGTTTTTGGGCTCATTTATCACATATGCTTTGTGATTTTAAATGAGTCCTTCCTTCTACCTGTATCCATTATGTCAGTTGTGAAGTGAGCAGGCTGGAGTAGATAATTTCTAGGGTCCTTTCCAGCTCTAAAATGTTATATTCCATCTTCCATTATGTATTAGTGTTTTATCTTCTATTTCTCTGACAGCCTGAATGCTCCTTAAGGGTGGGAACTATGCCTTTCATGTCTTTATCCCCAAGATTCTAGCCTTAAACATAATAGGCACTGAATATCTGTTGGATTAAAGTAAACTTAATTTAGGCAGCATAAGTGGAAAAATACAAAAAAAAAATGGCCCCCTATCTTACTTGATGAAGGTCCTGAGCAATACTAGAAGAACTTCCTAAAGGAGTAGAATTCTTGAAAAGGGTGGGATTGAAATGGGTAGCAGCTGGAATGTCCTTTTTTCCCTCAAGGCTATCTTCTCTGGGAAGATTTTCTTAATTCCCCACAGCTGGAAGTGATCTTCCCACTCTTCTACTCTACTCCCAGCCTAATGTGGCACTATTGAAATATACATTTTGTTGCTTTTATGAGAAACCTGTACCTTCCTTGTCACCATCATCCTAGAAGACATTCTCACAGCCTAAAGTGTTGTCATCACCCAGAAAAATATTTAGCAGAGAAAGGAGGAAATGACATATTTGCCTAGATGTCTTCCCCCCCCCCCATACTTTGTTAGTGCTGAGATTGCTACACATCTTGGAATGGATCACAAAGGGTTTTGGGAATGATAGGCTCCAGAGAATGTAAGAGAATCAAACAACTTTAATGCAAAGTAGCCTAATATATTGGTGATGAAAGGTAGGGGAGTAACACAGCCTCAGCTAAAGAACTTTATAAGAAGGATCTTGCTTTCCAAAGAGAATGTGGCACTATTAGGAAGAACCTAGGACAAACCATTATTCCAAGGACATGGAAAAGTACACTATACCTCACTTTTCTACTATCATATAAAGACAGATAACAATTAGAACAGCACCCTTTTAAGTTAATCAGGTTTGTAAAGAGGTGGAATGCTTTCCATTGTACTATAGGCAAGTTGCTCCAAATTCCTAGTATTCTGGAACCAACCTCTTCATGATTAGCCTTTTCCTGACTTTGAAAGTCCAGTATAGACATCTTGGTGATGAACAAGAATCTAAAGACTTGAAAGTCATAACACTTGACCATGATGCCCATGTCAATAAGATCAGATTGCCATTTCTTCGGTAATCAACATTTTGCAATGGTCTAGTGATGAGGATGGGATCTAGACCCCAAAAAGGAAACCTTGGACTTTCTCAGATGGCCAAATCTCTGGTGTTTTCCGGAGGCTATAATTCCATACTTACTTATGGCCCCAAGCCACTTCCCACCCTTAATCCTATTTTGGCTTCATTCTCCCTTGGCCACTCCCTTGGCCACTCATTTGGAGTTCTATTACCTCATAGACTACTTGGCCACTCCTAGATCTCTCCCACAGTCTATGTATATAAGGTCCATCTTGTCTCCATTAAGATGCTCTGATTCATAAAATCTAGCCACTGGTTATATTCTTATAATCTATCCAATAGCTTACTAATGTTCAGACTCCTTAAGACTCTGCCCAATATGATGGATGTTCTAATAAACCTTGTCTTTGGCTGAAAGAAGGCTTGGGTCAAATTCTTGCAGGTAGGACCCATGTGTTGTGATTTTGGGGTCCCCACGCCTAAACCACATCATTAGAAGTTAGGGACTTTCATCATGACATAGATTCCTTCCTGTAGTCAAAATTTCTTGTCCATTTGCTTCTTAAGCATTGGCCCTACTATTCAGGTGCCATTGTAGGCTTACAACTGAGCCTTAGTTCTCTTATTCGTAAAATTAAAGGTGTAGAAGATTTCTAAGAACTTGACTATCACTAAAATTTTCTGAGGATAATTCCTTGTATATTATAGAGATCTATATTTTAAAATATCTTTCACCTCACCTGTTTTTTTAAAATTTTTAAGCTTTTATTTAGCATTTTATTTTTCCCCAGTTACATGTGAAAACAATTTTTAACATTCATCTTTAAAATTTTTAGTTGCAAATTCTCTCCCTTCCTCCCCCTCCCCATTGAGAAGGCAAGCAATTTGATATAGGTTATACATGTCATGCAAAACATATTCATAATAGGCATGTTGTGAAAGAAAACATAGACAAGGGAAAAAAATGAGAAAAATAAATTTTAAAAAAGAGTATGCTTCAATACATAGCCAGATATCATCAGTTCTTTCTCTGGGGATAGATAATATTTTTCGTCATAAGTCCTTCAAGTTGTCTTAGATCATTGTATGCTAAGAATACCTAAGTCATTCATGGCTGATCATTTTACAATATTTCTATTACTTTGTACAAAGTACATTTCACTTTGCATCAGCTCGTGCAAGTCTTTCTAAGAGTTTTTTTTTTTTCGATAGCATCCTGCTCATCATTTCTTATAGTACAATAGTATTCCATCATAATCACATACCACAACTTGTTCAGCCATTCCCCAATTGATGGGCATCCCCTAAACTTCTAATTCTTTTCCTCCAGAAAAGAGCTGTTATAAATATTTTTGTACATGTAGGCCCTTTTCATTTTTTTCTTTTAATCTCTTTTGGGATACAGACCTAGTAATGTTATTGCTAGTTCAAAGGGTGTGCATTCACCTTATCAGTTTTAATCCTTTTAGTAATCCTGGGAGGTGGGCAGGCCAGTTCTGTGTTTGTTTATTTTTTTAATCTCCATTTTATTGGTGAATAAACTGAGAGCATAGGAAAATGAAATGACTTTCCTAAAGTCAAGCAGCTAGTTAGGAGTTTTTAGGAATGCTTATTTCTGGACCTAGATCTCCTGCTGCCTCTTTTGGTATTCTTTTCAATAATACTATTTCCTCAGTCTTTATTGGCAGAGGAACATATCAGTAAGCATCTTTTATAGACATGTGCCACTGTGATCAAGATATAGAATAAACTGAGGAAGAATGAGTACCGTAAAGTCCTAATGACTTTTTTTTATTCCAGAGGGGAAATAAAACATAAAAATAGTTTTATTGCTACAGTTCCATATATGAGTATAATTATATCATTCACAAGGAGTTTAACTTCAATTTCATGGATTATGTACTCTCCCAGTTTGCTTGTATTCATATTCCTTGCTTCCATCATGATATCCTGTTGTTCAATTGTTTCAGTCATGTCCAACTCTTTGTGACCCCATTTGAGTTTTTCTTGTCAAAGTTATTTCCTTCTCCAGCTCATTTTACAGTTAAGGAACTGAGGCAAACAGAGTTAAATGATTTACAACCAGGAAGTGTCTAAGGCTGAATTTAAACTCAGGTCTTCCTGACTTCAGGTCTGGTGCTCTACCCACTGTGCCACCTAGATGTTCCACAATATCCTGCCTTTTCATAAAGAGGAATGACATATTTGATCTACAACTGGTGGGTTGTATTTTTATTTGAAACAAACTTTATGAGTTAATGTTTATGAGGATGAGAGTATATAATTGTTCCTTGAATCAATATCTACATTATAATGGATAGATGATGAAGAGTTCAAATGTAGAAGCTGGAAATTAGAGATAGTGCCAAATGATTTCTCCCCAAGGAATAGTGAATCAATTCTAGCTTTATTTTCTAGCTTTATACTCTGGTCTCATCAAGAGAGCAGTGTTTGCTCACACTTAACTATATATACACACACATATATACACACATATGTGTATATATATATATATATATATATATATATATATATATATATATATATATATACACACACACACATATATGTGTGTGTATGTATATGTACATATATTTTTCTGTATCTTCCTCCTTTGCCTGGAGACATAAAGGAATGAAGGCTACATATGCTGTTTGACATCAGCATATGTATATGACACACCACACAGTGACTGGTTTTGCAAAAGTTTAAAAGTTTAAAAAAGTTTTGAAAAAAGTTTAAAAAAAAAAAGAATCTTTCTTCTAAGAGTAGTTTTGCCAGATAGGGAAGGGAGAAGGTGTATTTTTTGGGAAATGAATATGCTATGAAAAGAAAAGGTGTCAATAAAACTAGAAAATATAGAAATATATTTTATGCTTCAGTAATTTTGATTGTTGGGAAGAAATAATGTAGCTATATCTTTATGTAGTTAATCATGCAAATTAATCAAGGACTACTTATAATAAGCATGTATACATATATACAAATTATATGTCAGGTACATATATATTTATAAACATATAATTTTACATATATGCACATGCATACATTTGTATGTTTAGACATTTATAAACAATTCTGATTCACCTATTTAGTGTTTTCTTTTCTATTTGAAGTTTTCACGCTTCAGTGGATCTCTACTTGCTTTGATACTTGTTGCTATGGAAATAACTTTGCATGCTTTTCTAGTATCAGATATATTAAATTCCCTTAGAGGATTACATATCCTTTGTCTTTATCCAGGTTATGGCCTTGAAACGCACTATTTGAATGGAGAAACAAGTTCAGTAATAATTTATCATTTTTTATTATATCTAGTGATTTTGTTATTAATTTGAGAAACCACCTAGAATTCTATCACAAAAGCCTCAAATTCATACATTCTAATATGTATACAAGTTTATATATGAAGCATAGATTTTTTATCTCTTTCTGATGAGAGGAAAAATCAGTGGCAGAAATCACTAAGGGTAGGGATATAGCATACAGAGACCACAAATGTACATTATTTTCATTGTATCACAACTTATATAGCTATTTTCTAATCAGTAGACATCTACTTCTGATTTTTTTCTAACCACCAAAAAAAAAGGTGTTGCTATGAATATGTTAGTGTTTTTAGAGCCTCTTAGACCTCCTTTAGATATATTCTTAGCAGTGGGATTTCTTGTTTAGTAGAAGATCATTTTATCACCTTTTTAGCATAATTTCAAATTATTTTCCAGAATAGTTTAGCCAATTTACAACTGCATCAGGATTTTTTAAATATGTGTGTTGTCTCACTGCTCTTCCAATATTTGTTATCTCTATCTTTTGTCAGCTTCCATTGTTTAAATGGTAATGTCTGTGCAGATAACTCACAAATCTACCTGCTCTAACTTTTCTCCTGATCTCCAGTCTCACATCTCCAATTTCCTTTTAGACATTTTCAACTAGATTTCCTGTAGACATCTGAAATTCAACAGGTACAAAATTGAACTCATAATATTTTGCTCAAAACTTCTCTTCTTCCTAACTTTCCTATTACTGTCAAGGGTGCCAAATATACTCCAAAGCACCTAGAATCCAAAGTAGGTATCTCAGCTCCTCACTCTCTCTTTCATTCCCACAACCAAGTACTGGTTAGGCAGTCTTATTTCTACCTTCATTACATTTTTCATATGGGCCCACTTCTCTCCTTTTCCACCTTTAGCATTCTGGTAAAGGCCCTCATCACCTTATGCCTGGAATATAGCTATAGGCTCCTGGATGGTGTCTGTACCTTTAGTCTCTACCTTCAAACCATCTTCTACTCTGTTGTTAAATTTATCTGCCTGAAGATCAAATCTGACCGAGTCAGCCTAGCTACTCAATAAACTCCAGCAGTTTCCTATTACATCCAGGATCAAATAAAAAAAAAAAACCTATTTGGTTTTCAGAGCCCTTCATTACTTGTCCACTTCCTACTTTTTCAGTTTTCTTGTATTTTACTCCCTGCCACGTATTCTGCATCCCAGTCAAATTGGCTGCTTTACTTTTCATCACTCAAGACGCTCTTATCTCTGGACCTTAAGCATTTTTTTTCACAAGCTAGTTGTGTTGAGGTTTAGGGGTGCTGAGACCCCAAAGTCACGATATACAGGTCCTGCCTGAATGAATTTGACCCAGCCAAAGACAAGGTTTATTAGGACATCCTCCATATAGGCCAGGCTTTTAAGGAATCTGAACATAAGTGAGGTATTGGCTAGATTATGAGAATCTGATCACCTTAATGGAGACAAAATGGACCTTATATACAGAAAGACTGTGGGAGAAATCTAGGAGTGGCCAAGTAGTCTGTGGGGACTGTGAGGTAATAGAATGCCAGGGATCAGGACCACATGGCTTAGGGAGAATGGAGCCTAGCTAGGATTAAGGGTGGGAAGTGGCTGGGGCCCATAGGGAGGTAAAATAATGGAGGGCTAGACTAGGTTAAGGGTAACAGAAAATTGGGAGATTGAACATAGCCACATTGAAAGGCCAGTTGATGGGATTATAGCCTCAGGCTAACACCAGAAATTTGGCCCAAGTGGGAAAGTTCAGGGTTTTTCCTTTCTGGGGTCCAGATCCCAACCCCATCTGTTGCTCATGCTTAGAACTCTCTCCTTCCCCATCTCTACTTTCTAGCTTCCATGGTTTCCTTTAAATCGTAACTAGAGTCCTTCCTTCTGCAAAAAGCCTTTCCAAATTAGTGACTTCTCTTTGAGTTTACTCCCAATATAATATCTATCTATATCTTGTTTGTGTGTAATTTTTTGCATCTTGCCTCTCACATTATATTATGAACTCTTTGAATGCAGAGGCTATTGTGAAGATAAAATAAGGTAATATATGTAAAGCACTTTGAAAACCTTAAAAGGAAATATAAATGCTAGTTATTATTTGGTGTACTTTTCAAATTTATTAGTGAATTGTATTCTTTCATATAGTTCTTAGAAATTTATAAATATTTTTTGAACCATTCATTCTTATCTTTTGACCACTTACCAATGGGAATACCTCTTGGCCTTTTTACAAATTTGTGTTAATTCATTGGATATCTTGGACATTTGAATGTTATCTGAGGTATTTGATGTGATGATTTTTTTTTGCCCATGATAATTTTCCTTCTTATGTGAACAGCATTGATTTTTTTTGTCATGTAAAACTGTTTCAATTTTATATAGTTGAAGTTGATCTTTTTTTTTAATTCTGTGATACCTATTTTTCCTTTGGTTATAACTTTCCACCTAGCTATCTGAGAAAGATTTTTTCCATCCATTTTATTCATTAAAAGAAAATCTGTATTAAATATGTCTATTAGAGTTAATTATCTGTTTTGCACATATTGTGACATATGGTATAAGCTACTTAAATTATTTGTTTTTTGTTAAATTGACTGCTATGGGCCCATGCCAAGACCTTTTCCACTTGACTCAAGAGAATTTGGTTTGCATTTGTTTGAGGGGAGAATGGCTGGGTACAGGCTCTTTGAACCCTCACCCTGTCTAGAACTCTCCTTGAATTTCCCCATGTGATTAAGTCTCTGGCTTTTGCCTGGAGCTATAATCCTCTCAACTGCCCTTTTGTTGTGGCCTATACCCAATCTCCCATGCCTCTGTTATCTCCAGATCACCCCTGGCCACCTCCACCCTTAATCCTGTCTAGCTAGAATCCATTCTCCCTTGGGTTACCTGTTCTGGTCTCTGGCTTCCTGAGGCATCTAGGCCTTCTCTTGTTACTTCACAGTCATCCCAGACTACCTGGCCACTCCTAGATTCCTCCCACAGTCTTTCTGTATATAAGATCTATCTTGACCTCCTTGTTGGCTCAGGTTCAATCTGGCCTGCTTGAATTAGCAATACAAATGCTTAGATTCCTTAAGAGTCTGGCCAATATGGCTGATTATTACAATCACACCTACCTTCTATCAGTGTTTCAATAAATTTTGTCTTTGGCTGAAAGAAGACTTGAGTTGATTTCGTTCAGGCAGGACCTGCATGTCACTATTTGGGGGTCCCAGCACCCCTAAAACTCAACAAAATCATTTCCAGGTCCACAACAGTTTTTATTGAATGGAAATTCTTTCTTCCTTATTTAGTCTATTACAATGATCCTCTTTTCTATTTTTTTTCCATGCAGTAGCAAATATGATGATCACTGTTTTGTAATATTTTGCTATTTAGAAGTGCTATTCCCCTTTTACTTTTACTTATTTCCTGGGAGACTCTAGAACTATTTCCCCCTGACATTATTTTGATTAGGTCTAGAAAGTAATTCTTAGATAGTTTTATTATTATGGCACTAAATCTGTAAGATAATTTAGGTAGTGTCATTTTTATTGCCTTGGTACAGTCGGGCCTCAAGCAGTGAATATTCTGTTAAGTATTGTAATACCTTAATTTTTGTTAAGAGTGTTTTATAATTGTATTTGTATATATTTAGTGTGTTTTGGTAGACTGATTTTATGGATTTTGAAGTTATTTTAAATGAGATATCATTTTCTCTATGGAAAGTATGAAAATTTTGTGGATTTAATTTATATACTATTTTACTCAATCTAACTGAATTTCTTTTATAATACTCTGGTTTTCCAGGCAAGCCTTGAAGTTTCTAAAAGAGTTTCATCTTTTTTCATCAAGAGATAGTCTCATCTCTCCATTTTTTGCCTTTAATTTCATTCTCTTGTCATCACTATTGCTAGCATTTCTAGAGGGATGTCCTTGGATATGCCCATATCTTTATATGGGAATTTTTAATCTGTAAATAATGAGAATTTATGGCTTTAGAGATAGTGAAAAATGAAGATAATATAACTTAGCATCATACCACATATTTGTGCTTTGACATAGTGTTAAGCTTTGATGACTCACAATTTTTAATTCACTTATACAAGGAAGCCAACATCCACTGTTGCTTAAAGATAATTATTAGAAAGACAAAAGATCAGTTTTGCATCCTCTCTGATTTCTTTATAAATAAAACTCTTTATGATGAGATCTAGAGGTTTAGAGGTGCTGGGATCCCGAGACCATGGCGTATGGGTCCTGCCCAAAAGAATTAGACCCAAGCCTTCTTTCAGCCAAAGACAAGGTTTATTAAAGATCCACTATATTATCCAGACTCTTGTGGAATCTGAGCATCTGTGAGCTGTTGGCCAAGTTGTAAAAATCTGAGCAGTGGCTAGGTTGTAAGAATCTGAGCAGCTTAATACAGACAAGATGGACCTTATATACAGAAAGACTGTGAGAGGAATCTAGGAGTGGCCAAGTAGTTTGGGATGACTGGAGGAGGATTCTAAGGAGGATCTGGATGGGAGTGGCCTAGTGAGTTAGGGTGAACAGAATGCCTGAGACCTGGACCATATGGCCAAGGGAGAATAGAGTCTAGATAGGATTAAGGGTGGGAAGTAGCCAGGGGCCATAGGGAGGTAATAAGATGGAGGGCTAGGCTAAGTTAAAGGTAGCGGAGAATTGGGAGATTGAATGTAGCCACCATGAAAGGCCTGGATTATAATCTCAGGCTAACACCAGAGATTTGGCCATGTGGGAAAGTCCAGGGTTTTTCCTTCTTGGGGTCTAGATCCCATTCTCATCATTAAGAGGTCATATTCTGTCAGTGGAATATTCACTAATATCTGCTAATCAGTGATGTGTTTCTGAACTTTAGTATGCAACCTCAGATCACTTCTCAAAATTTTCCATGCTGTCTATCTTCCTTAAAGTCTTTTTAGTATCAACTAATGAAAAATTACCTTGCATTGATACTGTGTCATCACTGTCAAAGTTCAAGGATGTAGCTAGTCCTAATAGGACTTGTTAGATTCCTCCTCCTAGACTCTATATTCAAAACTTTTTCAGGCTCTGGGAGAAATGGAACTGTTTCTGCTGAACATAGTGGTTTGGGATTGGCCTTTAGAGACTTCAGTTCCATAAATCTTAAGAATAATGATCTCCAGTCTCTTATATTATACATACTCAACACCAAATAGTTAAGTTCTTTAGAGAAAAACAAAACAAAACTAAAACTAAATATCAAATTTTAAAGCAAAGGAAAAGGGACAAAAGGCCAAATAAATGAAGTTTATTGTGTCTTATTACTTGACTTGTGACAACTTTAATTTGCTTTATTTTCTCAACCTATCCTCAGTTCTTTTTAAATCAAATCTTATTGGGAATTGAAGTTTAAAAAAAATTGCATGATAATTTTGCTTTTAAACCCAGAGGTCTGATAAGAGACTTTCTTGGATGTCAGACTAAACTTATCTTCCTGGAACAGGCAGAAACACCTTAATCCTAAAGCAAAGCCTGTCTTCCTTCTCATATGGATCCTTCTCTGAAGCTCTGAAGTGAAACAAACATTTTTCTCTAGCCTTCTCTACTTCCATTTTCCTCTGAGATTTTGAGCTGGATTTGTTTCAATATTATATTGAAAGTGTATGCTAATATCCTTCTTCAACATAAATTTTGCCCAATCAAGCTTGATACTGAGCTCAACAAACTTGACCTTTCAAGGGAATCCTATTAATTCTTACCTCAGCCAGTGTAGGATAAATTATATTAAATAAATATATTACTAATACACACACACACACACACACACACACACACACACACACATTCCTTTAAAAAAAAAGTGTGATTCCCTATGATGCTACCTCTTCTTCCTCATTGTCTGTGAGAGATGATCTCTCAGAAGTGAAGCCTCCTCAGGGGATCAATGGTTCTTGTTAATATTTCTTGATTGAAACCCTCCCACACTCAGACCCTGTTTTTTTAAATGCTTAGCGGAAAGAACAGTTCTGCCTCCAACCTGAATGGCTTGTCCTTGCAAAATGTCCTGCCTTTTCCTGTCTCTGGGCAAACTTGTGTAACTTTACTATTAGGTTTACTAAATAAGGACATGTATGTTTGGATTGGCTATATACCCTGTTTCCTTGTTCTTTGTGTTTGGGAAAGATTTTTTGCACCTGGAATGTAAGCCTGCCTCCCAGCCAATGGGAACAAGGGATAGTGATGGGTGGAGGTTTGTTTGCCTTAGGGTATATAATCTCATTTCGCTTTCTGTGCCTCACCTCTCTCCTGCTGGAAGCCTAGGGGAGGAGCAGACGCCCCTTCTCATGAGATTGTAATAAAAACTAATCTTTGCTTCCACCTTGAGAAGTCTCTGAGTTTAATTGATTTAGAGTCACTGTCCCACACACCTCTGTGTCCTACCTAGTTGATTACCTACCATCAAAGCCATATTAAATCTCATGCTCACATCTATACACACACAAAAATATTTTTTTCTCTAGAAACATCATTTTCCATTCTGTAACTACTCTGACCTCTTTATCAGGGAATTATAGCTTCTCACATAACTACACCCCTGAGAGTAAGGAAGGACTCAATGTACTTTCAAAAACAGTTGGCTCGGACTTGTGATAGGGTCATCACTGCCAAAACCCATGAATGTTCTCTAGTTCAAGATCTCAAGCAGCTTGTAGTATAGCCTGTCACATAAGAATTCCCAAGTGACATAAACACACACACACACACACACACACACACACACACACACACACACACACACACACAGGAACACTGAGCCACACACAAAAAGTCAATTAAGAATCCCACAGTTCCTTCATGGAATAGATCTCATTTGGCATCTTTTTTTTTCTGTCCAAGATTTGTAAAACAAAACAAAAGAAATCAAAACTGATGGGTGGGTTGAAAAAAAAAGCATCCAGACAAGAGAACTGCTCACTTTCCACTTTTATCTGCTAGCTTCAGGCTGTCCTGATAGAGCAGAAAGTATGCTGGAATGTCTATGGCTGTTGGCAACCATTGCTGCTTTTCTAATTTTACGATTCAATTGGTCTTTCTTATTAGGCAAAGGACAGCTTAATAAAATTGTTTCTTGATCGCTCTGGTAGCTTTTCTCTTTTCACTAGTTTCAGAACCAACATCAGGCTGAACTTTCAGGCTAGTTTTTTTTTCTTCTTTTTTTCTTCTTTTGCCCAGCATTTTTAACTTGTCATTTAGATAGGTAGATAGATAACACACATGGCTTGCTAACAATCTGCCATTTTTGTTTCTGCATCTGTGACAGTGCTAAGGTAAAATACAAGCTATATCAACTAACAAGTATTAATGTGCAAGGTGAGAGAAGATATAGAGTATCCTTACTGTCCCTGCCCAAAAATACAATTTTATGCTTCATGAATCTTTGAGTATTTCCTCTACCAATGCAGATCAGAAACCCTTCATACCTTAGTAGATATTCTTTGTCAATTGTTCTGTCCTGAAAAAATCTAGCATGATGGCTCTTCATCTGATGACAAGCCTCCATGAACTTATCTCATTCAGTTTTTGTATGCCAGGGAAGCTGTTTGTTGTAGTATTCATATGGGTCCTTCTGTGATTGGAAGGGGCATCAGGACTCTAATGCTTCTCAGAAAATAATTTAAAGTCCTAGTATTCTCAGTCTCAAACTACCTTGCAACTGACTACTTTGTATGTCAATGTATGCATTTATTCTCTTCATATTTATTCTGTATATACTTGGATATGTCTTTATCATCTCCATTAAGACAATCTTTAAACTTTGTGAGAATTGAGATTACTCCATTTATTTGTTCATCAACTTACCAGCACAGTGCCTGCCATATAGTAGGTATTTAAGAAATATTTCTTGATTTATGTATTGAAAATCACATCTACATCAAGATAAAGGATAAAATTAGGTATTATCAAGAGTGGGACCATGACCTGGGCAGAATATTAGTATTTGTTCTTCTCCTGAAGGGAAAAAGTTGCACTTCTATCTTAGAAGCACGGAATGAGCCAATGTTAATTCTAGCAATCTGTCCCATGTTCCATGCAAGCCTATGGGAGTAGGCCTTCAGTGGAGACAAATAACAACTAAAAAATAACAACTGATATTTATATGGCAATTCATTATTTACTAAATGCTTTACATGCACTACTTAAGTTAATCCTCACAATAACCTGAAATTTGTGGTAAAAGTATTATGAAGCAAAGACCCCCCCAAAACGAATGATTTGCCCAAGGGCAGAGAGCTAGTAAAGACCAAAAATAAGAATAAAACTCAGTCTCTTGTTTTTGCATCTGGTGTTTTCCTTACTAGTGTATAGATGATTCCAACAATCTAGCTCAAGGACAAGTGTCATCTAAATAGAAGGGTTAGTTTTTGAAAACTTCAAGGCAATGCACAATAGGTGTTCAAGGGATAAGTTCTACAAAGTTTGAGTTGAGGGAGAGATCATTTTAGGGTGGGGTGATTGGAAAGGCCATAAAGGAGAAGTAAGTTTTGATATTTGATTTTGAAGGATTTTTTGGAATCATGAGATAATATTAATTCACCTCTTCTCTACCTTCTCCCTACTCTCTTAGAATTAGTTGTATAGATAGATAACCCTAACCCTCATTCACTCACACTCAATCAGATGTGAAAAAAGAGGCTCTTTATTGTCTTCAGTAGTTTATCAAACATCTAACTCTACTAGTTTCATTGTTTGTTTGTTTTTAATTTTTGGACACAAACAACCTTATCACTTCATCACCTTTTTCAAGGTGACCTTGAAGATCTCTTTAAGAGAACTAAATGTAGCTGTCTTCATCACAACAATCTCTTCCTTATTCAACTTAAATGTTGTCATGCTGTCAAGATAAACCTCTGTCCCTATTTTACTTTTTCTCTTCCTTCTTATCTTCCTTCTGCTTCACCGTAATTATGACCATCGTCTGCCAATATACTCTCATTTTCTGGCACCTATTAAAATCAATAATCTTTCTATTTTAATTTTTTCTCATCTTCATTTTCAGCCATGAACTGGCTTTCTTGAAACATGTAAATATACTCAGACCTATTCAATATCTATTTCATAAAATGTATCTGGAAGTGAATTCAGAAATTATCTAGTTCAATCCATTTACAAATATCATAGCATTTTGTCCTCACAAGAAACCTGAGAGGTAGGAACTGTTATTATCCTTATTTTATAAATATGGAAACTGAGGCAGACAGAAGTTAAAGAAATTGCCTAGAGTCACATAGCAAGTAAGAATATGAGACTGGATTTTTTGAAAATCAAATTGGCAATAAGTAGCTAAGATGAAATTTAATGCCAGGTCCTCTACTACATAGCCTGTAAATAGTTAGCAAATAACATTGTTAAGGAGAATACAGGATAGGCTTTTTAGCCTTGCTAAACTTTGGTAACCTTAGCTTGGATTCTGGATTTGATCTCTCATATCTATAGGCTCAGAAACTTCAGTGATTGATTTATTCTTAGGTCATCAGGCTTTAGCAAAACTTTACTCACGGTTTCTCAAATTTATACAAAATTATTTTGTGCCAGAAATCCATTTTTGTACATAATGAGAGGGTAGGGTTATGCACTTGACAATCATCAAATAGCTCTGCTCTTATAAACTCTCTTTTCTCAATACAAAGGTACTTGTGAAACTCAATTAATAAGAAGGCTTCCTCGAGGTAAAATAAATTAATTGGTCTTTAAAGATTGCTTCATCTGAACCATGATAGACAGCAAAAAATTTTTGCTTCTCATTTCAGGAAATGTCCTTCTAATGATAACACAGGCCACCTATGTTACAAAAACAAAAACTTGTTTAGCTATATTCTATTCAAATATGTATAAGAGGTTTATAGGAATGCAAAGACCAAAAACCTCTTTAGTTGAGGGCTGCAGAAGCTTGTAAAATGTCAAACACTGTAACAAGACCTCTGATTATATGTTAATTCTGTATTCATTATAAATCAGGGGTAAGAAAGAGAAGTGCATAAAGTATTTAGGAGAGTGAATAGAAACTCCCCATGTTAGGGACTTACAGACCTCAGTAATCATAGACTAATTAGAAGGTGAGAGAGAAATGCTGCCTTGTGAACAGCCATGATTTTTCCTGGGATCTTTATGATTCAACCTAAGAAGAAATAGATAGCAGGGAGCTGCATAATTTGTAGGTATAATAATGAATGAAAACAAGGAAAGAGACAGCAAAATCTGCACTCTTTCTCTTTGTCTCTCTCTGTCTCTCCCTTATCCTTTCTCCCTCAAACTACTCTCTCTCTCTCTCTCTCTCTCTCTCTCTCTCTCTCTCTTCTCTCTCTCTCTCTCTCTCCCTCCCTCCCTCCCTCCCTCTCTCCCTCTCTCTTTCTGTCTCTCCTCCTCCCCTTTCTCTCAGAACAAGCTACTAGAGGAAAATATTTTCTTGATATCGTTAGTAGAAGGTGGGAGGAGAGATACCTCAATTCTAATGAGATAACAGTGACTTATAAGGTTATCCAAAATGACGCTATGACCTGGAGTTACTTCAAAATTCTTAAGTGGATGTCACTTAAATGAATGGTTATTAAGATTAGGCCTAAAGTATAGGAGATATACAGTGGCATAATGGAAAGAGAATCAGTACTGAAGTAATGGGCTCTCTGTTGAAATCTAGATTATTGTATAAACTTGGACAAATCACTTCATATTTTTGGGCCACTTTTTTTTAATGAAACCGTTGAAATTGCTACCTTCTAAAATTCCCCCCTCAAGCCCCGTATCCACTAGACTAAGTAATCAATGTAAAGTAACAGGTGGGGTAGTTGTCATTGAGTAGCCACTAATATAAGGAGTTCCTATTGATACATATATTATTACTTTTCTATATTTTTAAAGTGGTATTTTCTGTTTGCCTTGTTTGTGTAAGTATTATTGTTCTTCTTATTGATTCCTAATATTATCATCATCATGGTAACTCATAACAAAATTGCTAATGTGCTTTAAGGTTTACAAAGCACTTCCTTTATAACAAACCTGTAAGGTATATGTGGTGTCAAAATTAATATCCCCAGTATGAGGAAATTGAGGCTCAGAGAATTTAAGTATCTGGCTTAGAATTATACTTAATAAGTACTAGGGCCATGATTTAAAATCAAGTCTTCTGTGTCCAAGTATGGAGTTCTTTACTCTATATTTCCTTTCACCCAATAAACTACTTTTGAAAGAGTGAAAGTTAACCATTTCCTCCACAGCAGTGGTTGAACTCAACTTTTGTAAGTTTCCCTTTTAGTTACCACTTCAATTTATAAATTGATCTAGTTACTTGGATATAATGCCAATAGAAAAAGCTATTTCACCCTTTATACAATAGATATTTATCTATAAAACTGACTGCAAAGCAAATATCTTTTGATTTCTGTATTCCATTTTTCTTCCATTGTAGCATCAAAGATGGGCTCCATTGGGAAAAATGGCCATTCAAAAATGAAACCATAATTAGAAATACAATACTTCTTTAATAAAATATTTTAAAGAAAAAGTGACTTTCTAATAAAAATCTTAATAATAGCTGAAACCTTTAAAATGTGGTCTTATACTCATTTCACAAAGGAAGAGCTGCTTAAAATTAATGTAAAATGCTATACTCAAAATCATTCAATAGGCTTATTTGCTTCTCCCTGCTATATATATTGTTCTTACTTTCAGTTATAATTCCTTTAGAGATTTGTTTAAATTTTAAATGAACCTCAAATCATTTTTCCTTTTCCAATTTTACATGTAAAATGAGACATATTTGTTGACTATGTCTTGATCATTCAAGTTCATTGCCCTCTTTTTAAAACATTTTTGGCCTAAATACTTTTGTAGCTTGTTATACTGTCATCAAACGGCAAAAAAGGAACTGAAGAATTGTAGAATATGTCAAAGCTGAAAAATTAGAGGCATATAAAAGTGAAATGAGCTACCTTAGGTGGGTGTGAGCCCCCCTCATTAAAAATCTTCAAGCAAAAGCTGAATGATTTGTTATTGGGGATTGTGCATAAGAGGATTCTCTCTGAGTTATGAGTTGGATCTAATGGTCTCTGAGTTCTCTTTAACTTCAAGCATTCAATCTTTTTTTTTTTCTTAGACCAATGGATGCTCCTGTGTGTACTGGAATAGAAAATATTTTATAATCAAAGAATCCATAGATTTGATGTGTCATGAGTGTTCTTTTCTTGCTATGATGGTTTGTTATATACCTGGCAGGTGGTGTCCTCATTTGGGCCCATTAGCACATCGAAATGTTTGCTGGACACAGATTGCCATTGGGCAACAGCTATTTGCTAGGACTGAGCTATAATACCTATAACTAGCAGCAGTGACAAGCACAAGATGGCAGCAAAGGATCCCCAGATTAAATTGGACTATAATTTGAGCGCCCACCATTCTGAAAGCCTGGTGTTTACCTAGTCTCAGTAGTATATAGATAACTTTTTAAATTTCATAAAACTTAAAACCTATTCTGAAATTTTAGTCAGTAGGCATGACTAGCTAATTTGTAGATGTGTTCAATATCTCAATATCCATATATAATTTCTACTAGTGTCCTAGAATCATAGATCTAAAATAATAAGTGAATTCAGAGACCTTCTAGTCCAACCTCTTCATTTTATAGATGAAGATATTGGAGCCAACTACATGACTTAGCTGACATCATACAGTGGGTAAGCCTTAGAGTTATCATTTGAGCCTCTGTTCTCTGACTAAAACCAATACTTTCCATTCTACAGCTCTCAATTCTGTTGACCAGTACTCTTTCAATTCTACATCTCCCAGTTCTGTTTGACTTTGAGTTCTCAAATGGTAAGGATTGGGGTGGTCTCTTTAACTTAAGTTGTTCCAGTGTCATGCCAAATGGAACATGTGATATCTGCTCCAAGATGATTACCAGGACTATATTTCTTCAATTCTTTCATTAGGGAGAAATGGGTTCTCCCTTTTTGAAAATTTCCATTTTTTATTATGAATTTGGCAAGAGCATCAGCAAAGTACAGAAATGAAGACTGTACATCAAACTCTAAACTTATTATGATCACAGCTAGAAACACATTTAGAGTTAGAATTGGAGGCATTGAGGTAATGCATTTATGGTTAGTCAAAGGCCGTGCATTTTGGGTTAAGGTTAGAGTTGGAGGCAATGTACTATTTTTAAAGTGTATGTTAAATTCAATAGATTTAACAAAGTAGTAATAAAATTGCCCTGATTGTTTATTTCTTTCTGAATTTCATTCTTCCTTCTATGCATATTTAAATGTTGCATTGTCACACTTTTCTTGCTATTTCTTATTTTCTTATTATGTCACCATAACTTCTCACTCTCCCTTCCCTCTTACACAATGAGAGTTTCCTCCTGCTGTGTTCTTTTTTTCCTAGTGTTCTTTGTGTTTTGTAATGTGAAATGCATATATCCAAATTGCAAGACTTCAAGGTTGGATAAACTATTCAATTCTTTGCTTCTTGTCCTTGGAAGAGAATCTACCGTTTTCAGTAATAATAGTGTAAGAGAAAAATTCTTAACTTCATTTATATAGTTACAGCATTTTGAATGTAAGTGTACATTTCCTTAATTACAAAAAAATATGATTTTGAACACTGCTTCTGAGATAGACTGCAATCTTACTTCTTTGTGTTCTTTCTCTTCATCTCTTCTCTCTAAGAATGCTTAGGATATAGTGTCTCCTTTAAATTACCTCACATTTTTCGTAGCGTATTAGAAATGAGAACTGGACCCTTCTAGAATGGAATTTTTCTCCTGTACTTTTTAGCTCCTTCTTCCCTTTGTCATGTTTGATATTATACTGAAAAATAAGTGATTGCCTATAGAACGATCTTATGGAAGAGATAGATCATTGAATTATCCCTTCCTCCCTAAGAGGCATTCTGATGCAATACACAGTGTAAGTTAGCTCTATGACCATGGGCAAATTACAACCTCTCTTTACAGCCTCTCTTTCCACACCTCCTAAAAGGATGTAATTTTACTAGATCATCTCTGAGGTCCCTTCCAAGTTCCAATATATCAGCCTAAGAAATTATCCCCAAACTGATTCATCCTCTTGCTGATCAAGGTACTTTTTTTGTTTGTTTGTTTGTTTCTGTTGGTGATGATGATGATGATATGTATAGTTAACATTAGCTAATATCTAGACTACATGAGAAGTAATATAAAAGGTATTAAATGAATTATCAATTCCTTTCTAAATATACACTGGAAAGTAGTTTAAAAAATTGAAATAAAGTCAGTCAGTAAATGAGCACTTATTAATTGCCCACTATATGCCAGGCACAGTAATAATTACTGAGTATTATGCTAAGTAAATATTTGGTTTAACAATATCATCAAGTTTGGCAACAACAAAAATTTACCAAAATATGTTTAAATGGGGGAAATGAGCAGATGTCTTAAAATTCCACTTAGTTCTAGTCTTCTTTATTCATCATTCATTTTGTCTCTGTTTTGAATATTTGAGTCCAATGTCATTGACACCCTTTTTTCCTGATGTTCCTTCTAAGCCCCCACCCCCACCTTACTCCAACCATCCTGAGGAAACTCTTGATGAAACTATTTTTAGGTAGTATGGTGCCTCTGAGCAGCAAGGTAGTCTTACCACAAGTACTCAAGCTCTTGACACAACCTTGCATTTGCTTTTGGTTTTAACTTTGAGTTTTCCATTAAACTCTATATGTAATGTCCATCTCTCAGGTTTTCCCATTGCTTCCATTCTTGTGCCTTGTGTCTGCTGCTCTTCAGAAACTCTTTATAGGGGCAGCTAGGTGGCACAGTGGATAGAGCACCGGCCCTGATGTCAGGAGGACCTGAGTTCAAATTCGACCTCAGACCAAACACTTGATACTTACTAGCTGTGTGACCCTGGGCAAGTCACTTAACCCCAGTTGCCTGAAAAGCAAAAAAAAAAAGAAAGAAAGAAAGAAAGAAAGAAAGAAAGAAAGAAAGAAAGAAAGAAAGAAAGAAAGAAAGAAAGAAAGAAGAAAGAAAGAAGAAACTCTTTATATGTTGGATTGAGTTGACCATTGAAGGTAGAGGAAAAGAGCAACAAACAAAACAAAAACCAAGCAAAAATCATATGGGCTATTCTTTGTCCAGATGACATCACATCCATTTGCAGAAATCAAAGCTATGTTATCTATCTATCTATCTATCTATCTATCTATCTATCTATCTATCTATCTATCTATTATATGAATATTTTCTAATGAATATTATTTATAACAACCCAAATTAAAACAATATATATTACATATTATGTTACTGTATTTATATAACTTTTGTAATAAAATAAATATTATGTGATATGATTATATTATGTATAAATTATATTTATATATCACTCAAAGACCATCAAATCCCAATGAGTCTCTATAAACATGCTCAAGATGTGACATGTAGCATCTAGAACTTGCCACATCACCAGTAGCTATTCCATCTAATCAGTGTCGCAACTTGACTATGCTTGTAGCTGGAAGCTTTGGATAATGTAAAGTAAATTACTTTCCTATTTTGTAAGTGTTGTTATTTTAAACTTCCGGATACTGAGTTTATTTGAAGATCATTTCCTTGATAGAAAAGGGTATGCCTAAAGTAGGCTAGAAATAACATGATGTTAGGACCAGTATAAATGTCATGGTCTGGTGAGCATTTATATAGGAGAAATGATTCTCAGATTCTATACTCAAGGCAAAATATAAATAGAAGTGGGAAAACTCTTTTTTGGTCTGACTTCCTTAAGATTCTAGAGATTATGATCATTCTGGGTTTCTGCTCTAGATAACTATTTTTCTATTGATGGGCTGCTGTGCCTTTCCAATTGAATGAAGAGCTTCTGAAGTTTAAAAATAAAAAGCAAGGAGCTTTGAACAAGAACATTAGCTAAAAAATATATCAAAGAACAATAAATAAAAACAACAGGCCACAAAATTTAAGTGAAAAATATAGGATATAATAAGTCTTTTTTTCTTACTCATCATGAATCTTCTCATTTCTTTCATTATTTTTAATCTCCGTCTCTCCCTCATTTTATACTTTTTTTTTGCAAATATCTCTTTATGATTTTTTTGCCTTATTTTCCCCCTGAATTCTACTCTTGTCTTTGTATTTCCCTCTTCTTCCACTCTAGCTACAGATATTCCCCTTTTCTTCCTTTTCTTTCTTCCATGAAATTTCTGTAAAATGAAATAAACATAATTAAAATGTGTCATATGTTCATATTATAGTATACTTTAGTATATAGCCTTAATTTAAAAATCATATTATTTAAAAATTTCTACATGACTCACCTTTTAAGCATAATTCTAAATTAAAATATTTCTGTAAGGCATTGGCTGATTTTTTTAAGACCTCCATAGCAGAGAAATAAAAGGATCATTCACCCCTGATGTGAAGAATTTCTTTTGTTAACTAAATATATATCTACTTACAAGAATATGGTTATAGGTAAATATGTGCACATGCTTACCTACTAGATTCCTAGGTATGAATGATGGTTGTTGGGAGGTCTTGGGAACATAATCAGGACTACAACTTAGATCTTCTGACTTCAGCTCCAGTGGATGTTCATTCATTATCCCACAGAAAACAAATCTCTTATAAAAGTTGGATGATAATTTTTGAACATGTTCAAGAATGAATTATTATTTCATTTCAGATAGCAAGAGTATAATAGAATGTGGAAGAATGGACATACTAAAAGAGTAGTTATTAATGTTTCAATGTCAGCTTTGAAGGGTTTCTTAAATGGAATGCTCTGAGCATCTGTATTTCTCTGTATGCTGTTTGACATTTTAACAGTGACTTGGCTGAAGTCTTAGGTGACATATTTAACACATTTGTAAGTGATGCAAAATTAGAAGGAATAAGGGTCCCCAAAGGACTAGAAAGAATAGACTACTAGATCAAATATAAGATGAAATGTAATAGGGAATAATGCAAAGTTCTATGCTTAGTTTAAAAAAAATCAACCTCACAGATAAAAGATGTCTTGTTCAAAATTCATGTGAAAAAGATTTGTGTCTTTTAGTAGAATACAAGCTCGATATTTATCAACAGGTTTTTATGGCACACAAACAAAACAAATTAAAGGAAAACTTAATGCATTATTAGACCATCTTAAGAGAGGCATGATGTCCTGGTTTAGAAAAGTAATAGTAATGCTAAACTTTTGAGCATCCATTGAAGGGCACTTAGAGTAAAGGCCTTAGGATCATGCAGCATGAAGAATGTTTGAGTGGAGTAGACAGGAATGAAGAAGCAACTATTAAGTACTTACTGTGTTGCAAGCACTGTGCTAAGTATGAGAAATGCATACAGAAAAGTAAGATAGTTCCTCCTCTCAAGGAGCTTATATTCTGTTAGATTATACACTCCTTGTGATCTTGAATAATTTATTTTATTTTATTAGTATTGCTTGGCATAATGCATAATGTCTGGCACATAGCAGACTCCTAATAAATGTGCATTGATTGATTCTAGCTAGGTGAGATAAAATATATAGGAAAATACAAATTCAAAAGATAGAAAGGATTTGTGGTCCTTAGGGTATACTAGCAGGGGAAATGGTGAAATGAAAGAGTGGGTCTGGAGGGCATAGGGGAAGGGTAGATGATAAGCCCTAGTGGCTCTTTGTGCCCAATTTCAGGGATGATGGTAAAGTTGGGTGGTCCTACATTATAATGGAACCATTATAGTTCATGACTAAGAGGAGCCATGTCTCTCCTACAGTTAAGTTGAAATCCTGGTAGAATCTGGATGGGAAGGGGTCAGGCTGGGGCTGGCTTGAGGTCATTATAGGAAGGAGTCCCATAGCCTCCCCTCCATTATTTGTCAGCACAAGTAATGTGTACTGCCCTTGGAACTATTAGGTGCCGATTCTTTTGAAGTCTTCAAGCAAAGGCTGCATTGTGCATTTTTGGAGTGTGTTGTAGATGAGATTCTTGTCCATGTCTGGTGTGAACTGTATTGTCCCTGAAATCCTTTTCAATTTTAAAGTTCCTTGATTCTGTCTTTCTAATGGAGATCAATAAACAGCCATGGCCAAGCACAAAAGCAAACATTTTCTTTAGTTTGGATGCTTGTGTAGCACCACTGAAGGACTAGTTTAACTTTCTAGTCTTCTTATTTCATATCAAATTGCAAAATTCTATCACAGAACAGCATATGTCCAGAATTGGTTAATATGTATCCTCATCCTTCCTTGTTATTTAAGTGATTCAAATATTTCTGATAAAACTGTCAGATCTACTACTGTTGTATTTCTTGTATTAGGATAGGGATAGGGATTGGATCTGTTATTTCACTGTCAGGGAAATTCTGTGTAAAACACCTTCTGACAATGAAGGTTTGAAACTTCTCTGTAACTTACAGTTTTAGAGAGTTACCTAGAACTAGTTAGTTAGATAGATAGATAGATAGATAGATAGATAGATAGATAGATAGTTGCCATTTGAACTTAAAGAGGACCAAGATGACATCAAGATGTGGGAGGTCAAAGTACATGTGTCTGACTATGGCTGCTTAGATCAATACGATCTCAGAAGGCTCTACTACAAGTTGGGCACAAATAGTCTGTTTGCTAGAGCTATGTGATATTAAATTACTTTCTCAGGAACTCACAGCCAGTATATCAGAGGTGGGATTTAACCCAGGTTTTCCTGACTCCCAGGCCAACCCTATATCTACTATGGCGGTATAATTTGTATTTAAAATTAGAAGTTTCAAAAAAAATTTGTCAGCCAGCTAATTCATTTTAGAAAGCAGGTACTTATTAATGTGATGCTATAGGAACAGTCATTAGAAATCTTTCCTCTCCCCCTCCCCAAAATGTCTATAATAAACTTTCCCAAAAGGGCATAGGTAGTCCAAGGGATAACAAGGCCTACTGAACTATAGATAGCACATAGCACATGTGCCAATGGAATAATTCTCAACTGCTGGATACTAGAAATCATTTTCTCTAATTCCTAGAATGCCCATAAGTTCCTGTTCAACACAGTGAATCTGATTCTACCTGTTCTTGGCTTCTAATGCAGATACTACAGTCAGATTATCTGGAGATGTGGCTAGGATATTAATGGAAAGGAGATCCATCACCCTCTCTATCCTTCACTGTTTCCAAAGTCCTCCAGTCAAGTGTGGTATGGAACAGACCTGACCAGGTCAAACTCATACTTTTCCTTCCCTTCTCCCCTTTATCTATCCCACAGATTAATTCTCAAGGATCCTCTGAAAAGCCAGATTTGCTCCAATTTCTTGCATAATTCTCTTTTCAACTAGCTTAAAAATTTGTAGATAATGCCTATAGCATGTCACAAATTGATTTCTTTTTGGTACCAGAGAAATATTTCCAGCTTTCCCAGTAATATCAAGAGTAAAGCAAGGATGTCCATTTTATAAACTATTGTTTGATGCAATAAATCAACCAACTGCTCATTCAACAAGATTTATTGAGCACTTACTATAGAGGGCACATGATATATCAACATAGAATGCTAGAAATGTTAGCTTTGGGAAAAAAGAGAAAGAAAAAAATGAGACAAAAGGAATAGTAAAAGGGAAGGCAACATTACTTCCATTTGCAAATGATATGATGATATGCTTAGATTATTTGAGAGATTCTGGGAAAATAATTGAGATAATTAATAGCTCTAGTGAAGCAGCAGGGTATAAAATAAACACCCCTAAATCATCAACCTTTCTGTATATTACTATCAAAATTCAGCAGGAGGGAGAAAGAAATTATGTTACCAAAGTCAAATTACTGCAAACTGTATAAATAAATATCAGTTAAACCACCGAGACATACTAATGGCATACATAAATACAATATAAAACACTGTTTACAAAAATAAAGAAGGATTTAAGTGATTGTTGTTGTTGTTGTTGAACTATGGGCCACAACAATGTGACAAAAATGACTTAGTGTTATATCAGTCAAACTACCAAGAGATAATTTTTAGGATTAGAGGAAACAATGGTAAGAATTTATTTGAAAAAAAAAAAAAAGGGGGTTGGGACCTCAATGGAAATAATAAAAAAAAAAAGGTAGGAAGAAAAAGGAAATAGTATTATCAGATTTATGTGGTATTGCTTGAAAAATAGGAAAAAAATTAATGATTAAACTATATAAGTAACCTTAAGAAAAATTGGACATAGGTCAGTAATCCACATGCCAAACAACACAAACTACTCAGGGAAGGATGCCTCATTCAACAAGAATTACTGAGAAACTTGGAAAATAATTTAGCAGAAATGAAGTTTAAGCCAGCACTTTTCACCATATATCATCATAAGTTCCAGCTATATGTGACCTAAATATAAGGTCACATTACAAAAAATAAATACATACATATATGCCTCAGAAAGAACATATTTTTCATACCTACAGGTTTTTTTTGGGGGGGAAGTAACTCATAACCAAAGGAAACTAATGAAAAAATAGATAACTTTAATCATAGTATTTTTTTCAAGAGCAACATCATTGTAATAAGAAAAACTTGTTTGGGTAAAAAAAAATTAGGGTCAAATACCACTGTTTTAAGTTCTGGTATGCAAGATATATGGGAAATTGATACAAAGATGTAAGAGCAATGATGATTCTCCAATACATAGCCAAAGTTTTTGAAAAAAAGAAGGCTGCATTAAACAGAATTGGAATTATCAATAACTATATGAAAACATACTCCAATTTATCCCTAATAGAAGGCATGCAAATCAAAATCACTCTAAATTTTTTCTTCAGATCTAGATGATTTGAAAAAAATGATAAATGCTTGTAAACAGTCTGTGTTGGGGAAACGGTAGGAAGATGGGTATAATAATAAAGTATTGATGAAGCTATGAACTTGTCTAAGTATTCTGGAAAATAATTGGGGAATGTTCTAGGAAATTTAAAACTTGATTCAATGATGCCATTTTGGGGCATACATCTAAGGAGAAAAATAATAGAGGGAAATATTACATATATACCAAAATGTATGTAATAAAACTTTTGTAGAAATAAAGTGAGTGTCCCCAAGTTGGATAATGATTGAAAAAAATGTGGCAGATAAATGTTATAGTATTAATTCTCTGTCAAAAAAATTGTGAATGTAAGGAATTCAGAGAAACATGGGCTAACTTATTTGAACTGAAGTAAGAGCAAAATAAGCAGAATCAAGAGACTACCATGACAGTATAAAGAAAAACCCCTCAAAGGCATCATGACTGATGAAATGACTAATTTGATTTTTGTGGACTGATGATGAAACCTATCTCCCTTTTCTCAGTGTAGAGGTGGAAACTATATTGTCAGACAGTCTTAAGGTATAAGTTCCATTTGCTTAGTGGTCTTTTTCTTTATAAGGAAAGATTCTATAGGATCTAGGGGTTAGAGAAAGTTAGTGTGATATAATTGTTTTTGGTAAGTTTAAACAAATGTTCTTCATTTATTCATTCAAAACATTTTATTTTTGGTCACCTAATATGAATAGTGCTAGACATGATGTATACCAAAGATGGGTAGAATTTATGATGCTTACAATATAATGGAGGATAAAGCCATGCAAACTTTTTTTTCCTTTTTGCTCTAAACATAAATGATTATGTCAGTGTACAGAACTTCTGGTATGAAATCTCATTTAAGCAATGAATATTGGCAGCTTATTTGTGATTTTTATTCTTAGAAAATTACCTACGTCACGGAGAAGTCAATTGTCTGCTTTTGTAGTTAGTCAAAGGCATGACTTGAACCTAGATCTTCCTAAATGTGAAATAGTCCCTCTCTTCATTATGCTGTGTCACATTGACAAAAATTATAATAACAAAAATAGATCATATGAATAAAAGGCTCATGAAAAAGTATTTGGGGGATGTTTTTGGCAATAGGAAGTATGGTAAATGCATACTTAACTCATTTATAGAGGTAAACTATATTTTCTTAATGTGACTTTGGAAAGAGTACAGTACTTGGAGTCAGAATGACTTGAGTTTTAATCTTTCACTTAGACATTTACTAGCTGTGTGACCTCAGACAAGTCATTTAATCTCTCTCAGCTTAAATTTTCTTATTTGAAAGGGGGGATAATAGCATTGACTTTACAGGGCTTTTTGAGGATGAAATAAGTTCACAAGGTGATTTACAGATCTAAAAGTGCTGTATGCAAAGAATTCAAGTTGTTGTACCTTTTTTTTTTTTTTAGGTAATTGGGGTTAAGTGAATCACCCAGGGTCACATAGCTAATAAGTGTCAAATGTTTGGTCTGAGGCTGGATTTGAACTCGGGTCCTCCTGACTTCAGGACCAGTGCTCTATCCACTGTGCCACCTAGCTGCCCCTGTTATATCTTTATAAGACATACTCAGGAATATAATTTTTATGCCTTCATATCAACATCTAAAAGTAGCCAAACCATTGAAGAATATTATTACATAAAGTCATGATTTTGCTAACAGACATTTAAGAACTCTGTAACTAAATTCTAAGTCTAAGATTTTATTAACAACCATGCCCTAAAGCTCACAACCCTTAGGGTTCAGGAATTGTCTCTCTCTGCAGTACATGCTTGAAATTTGCTTTCCAAATTATATGTGCCTAATAGGAAAAGGCATTTTACTAATGTTCTCCTTTCCTCTCTTTTGATACTACTCATGAGACTATAAAATACTACCCATTTTCTGTTTTGTTTCAAATAACTTTTGGGACAGTCAGAAATATTTTTTAATGTCTAAGGGAGGACAACTAGGATAAAGAAAAACCTCCAAGCCATGCCTTATGTAGAATGCTATAAGGAATTAAATATTTTTAGCCTAAAGAACAAAAGATTTGAGAGGGAATATAATAACTATCTTCAAATATATGAAAGATTGTCATGGAGAAGGATTTAACTTGCTCTGTTTGACCCAAGAGGCAAAATTAGGGAGAAAGTGTGAAAATAGCAAAGAGATAAATTTAAGCTTTGTGTGAGTAAAAATTTCCGAACTAAAGATATCCAGATGGACAAGAAGCTGCCTCAGGAAGAAATGGTCTACACCTCAAAGAAGCAAGTCTGTAAGAACATTTCTCAGTGGAAGCTACAGAGGTGATTCCTTATTCTTGTTCAGGGTTGGGTTGGAATATCTGGCCACTGAGGTCCTTTTCAAGTTTGTGATTCTGAATATTAAAAACCTCAATGAAGTGCAGCTCAGAAAAAAAAAAGCAACTACTTAGATGAACATGATACGTATTTGGCAATTGGATGACTGGAGTAGAGATGCTGTTCTGTAACTTATCTAATCACCATTGATTTCCTATAACCTAATCATAAACATAAACTGCAATGCACATTTTAAATTGATAGATACAAAATTGTGGTGAGCTTTGCCACAGTGTGGTTTGGTTAACACAATGAATGAAAAGGGCCACCCATTAGTGAGATCTATTAATTCTTTCGATGCATTTTATTGGGCCTGAAATTTTAGTGTATAGTATGTGATCATATGGGCTTAAGGAACAAGCATTGGTGTCCCTATAGTGCCTTGGATATATGCTTTCATGCATCTTTCTCTCTATAATAGTGATGGATTTGCTATAATCTTATGTTTCTTCACCCCACTTACACAGCTGCCTGAGGTTAGCTGCAACTGGCCAATGGGCACATCAAAACCACAAGCCCAGTCATCTGAGAAAGATGATCACACCATTGAATTGTTGATAAGGGACCATTGATCATCTGATCCAATTAATATCTGTGCAGAAACCCCATCTACAATAGGTGGTCATCTTGTCTCTGCCTCCAGAGCTGTAGTGATGAGGAATTTATTTCCTTCCAAGTAAACCCATGAAACTTTTGGACAACTCTTTATTTTTAAAAAAAAGTTTGGTTTTTTGTTTTGTTTTGTTTTGTTGTTTTCCCTTAAGGACACCAAAAGTCTCCTCTCTTTGAAAGTTCCTGAGCTCTTTCAACAAATCTTTGTGCGCTGTGGTTTTATGTTTCCCCACTATTTTGACTATCCTTCTAATATCTTCAGCTAAATGTATCATTTTCAGCGTTAGTATGATCAGCAGAGAGTACTAACTTCCTTTGTTCGGCATATTTTGTTCTCATTTGTTGAAACTTAGCATGTATTTTTTTTTCTCTCAGGCACATGGTTGACATGCTGAAATTGCACTCCACTCCAAATCCCAGCTGTTATTTGCATCAGTTGTACATGTACAACTTTATAGATATATTCACCTTAAGAATTTATATTCATTATGTATTAAATGTCATTTTATTTGATTTGGCTCGTTCTCATCTGTCAAGATCTTTTTGGAGACTGACTCTGTCAGTCAATGTATTAGCTATCTGTCTCAGTGTTATGTCTCCACAAACTCAATAAGGTATCTATACTTTTATTTAAGTCATTGATAAAAATATTGAATAGAATAGCAGTGTAACCCATTATCTAGATATTCTTTCTCTATTGAGAACAATACATTAACCATCACTTTTTGACACATCATTCAATCTTTCCAAATTCCCCTACAAATGTAGTCATCCAGTCTGTATTTCTGTTTATTGTTCACATTGTTATTGCAACAGATTCTTTCTAATGCATTGCCAAAATTATGATATACTGTGTCAATGGTATTCCTGTCTAGTGATCCTGTAGTACTTATTTCACAGGGTGGTTGTATGACTTAAATGTGATGCTAGTATTGATAATGATGATGATAAGAACCAACATATCTCAATATGAAGTCTATATTAATATATATGTATAAAATATGTGAATATACATATTGTTCATATCATATATGTGTTACAGAGAGAGAGCATTTTAAGGTGTGCTAAGCACTAAGTACTTTACATATTGTGTCATTTAATCCTCACAACTTTGTGAAGTAGTTGTTATTAATATCTCCATTTTACAGACGAGGAGACTGAGACAGAGAGGTTAAATGACTTGCATAGGGTCACACAGCTGGTAAGTGTATTAGCCAGGATTTGAAATCAGATCTTCGTGACTCTAGGCCTAGGGCTAGAATACCCAGAATGGGTATTCCAAAAGTCTCAGTATAGTTTGAAGTTTCATAACATTAAGACTTATGGGACACAGCGAGCATATGTATTTATATATGCATATGTGTATGTGTGTGTGTGTGTGTGTGTATACACACACAAGTACATATGTATACATACATTTACATACATACCCATGTGTGTTTATGCATGTTTTAAGTATACTATCAGCACTTTTTCTGAAATTAGCCATGCCATTGTGTTTGTTTTTTCTTTTTTTAAAAATTGATTCTGATATGTTTTCACACAGCAAATATTAATGACACTAATCCTATGCAGATAGATCCACTCCAGAAAACCCAGGCTATGAATTTCTCTCAAAAACTTATTTAACGTATGGAGATTCTGCATACTTTGTTTTATTTCTTTTCCTGCCATCTGATGAACATGAGTAAATTAATCCCACACCCAGTTGAGAAAATGTAATCATCATTACCTAGTTACATTCACCACCTCCCTCCAACTCTTTAATTCCCAAAGAGCACAATTGTGTGACTTGAATTCTAAAATCCACAAGAAGAATGAAGTACACTTTTATTACTTCTGTTGATCTATTGCTCAGTTAATCATTATTAATTTACATGTAATTTTTGATGAGTTTTTTTTCAAAGGGATAAAATTAATGTTTTGTTTTGTTTAGTTTGGTTTGGTTACTCGTAGAAGTCTCAAAAGTACTATTCCAGCCTAAAAGAGATAATATTGTGAAAAATGTATAAAGTCCAACATGGTTTTAACCCTTTTTGTATATATGTGTGGCTAATGCAAAAAAAAATAAACTATTCGGGGAAAGAAACATGCCCATAGATTATTTCTGGGGCCTGTAGACAAATGGGGCCCAAATTTTTTTGGGGTGAGGAGCAAAAGTTATAGCTTGGGCCTGTACCCCATCAATACCAAATAAGTTTCATTAAAGGGTAAAAAAAGACTAGATTTAAATGTGTCATCTGATTTTGAATTGGCCCATTTGATATAGCAGAAAATAGCAACAAGGCTTTATGTTTCATTTATGTGCATGCTATTTGTCTGAGCCCAGATAGGTTGTACTTTCTCTTACCTGGTTATTTAAAAGTTAAATTTGCTTAATTGCTACCTTGAATATTTTAATTTCTTGATTGGTGTCTTGTTTTGTTTTGTTTTTTTTTATCCTTGTCTGCCTGTTCTCACTGACTCATTTTCCAGTGCCAAAACATAAAGGTTGGAGAGTTATATAGGATGAGAAGAGAAGTGCAGAATTATGAATGGAGATAAATAGAAGTCAACAAACTTTTGTTGAATCTTCCATTTGCCAAGCGCTGCTAAGTTTGGGAGATACAAAACAAAAGCGAAACTGCCTTACCCTCAAGAAGCCAGACAACAAGTATATATTACACTACATACAAAATAGATACAAAATAGTTTCAGGACAGAGATTACCAGAATATAGGGGGATTGGGAAAAGCTCATGCTGAAGGTGGTGCTTAAATTGAATCTTGAAAGCAATCTTACTATTCCATGTGAAAGGGAATGGGAGGCTGAACTGTGGGTGATGGTTCTGTGATAGGGAGAAGGGGACATATGAGAGAGATGTTGAAATTAGGAATGACAAGATTTGTCAATGGATTGTATATGTGGAGTTAGTATGAGTGAAGAATCCAGGATGATGCTGAGATTATGGGCCTAAGAGGAGGATGGTGCTCTGGATAGTAGTAGGGTAAATGGTTGAGCTAGTGGATTAATGTTAAAGAGCACTCAGTTGAAAGAGAGAATCCCCGAATCTTGTTTGTTTTCTCATAATATGCTGTGTGGTTTCAATTAAGCCACATTACCTCACAGGCTGTAGTTTTAAGGGGATTTTATGAAATGATTGCTAAGCTCCTTTCTATTATATAGAAACAAATTCTCTTCTATAAATCTTATTTGACATACATTTCTTTAGGGTCTGCTGTAGAAGTATATTATTATATGCAAATTTGATAGTTATAGACATTAAAGGTGTTCTCTGCTTGTATATTTATGGAATTAAATTAGTCACGAAGCATTTGTTAAACACTTACCATGTGCCAAAGTCTATATTTAATAAACTGTGATCTCTGTAAAATGCCTTAGATATTTAATTTTTTATTGACCAAGAAACATTTTGTATGCAATCTATGTCCCATTAACAGTTCAACAGAATAATATGCATTCTGATGGTGCTTCTGATGGTGCTGCATGAACAAATAAACTCAGTACAAAAGTATAGGATGTCTACTTTGCTTCAAATTCCTAAGCATCTATATTGTGGTCAGAATTTATTTGCTCAAGAGAGCATGAACTTAGTGGTAAGAAGCAGGACAGCCTTGCTGGCTCCAGATATTTTTAAATCCACCTCCAGAGTGTGGTTTATAATTAAAGCAATTGCATTCCTTGGTGTTTTTATCTTTCAGTATCATCTATCTGTATCTAACAGTAAGGTAATTTGTCTTTAATTGGAATGAAAAGCTGTGATTAATCCGTAATATGTGCTCTTGAGCATTATATACACCATTCCCAAGAAGGAAGAAAGTGCAGGAAATCAGAGCTAAATGGTTCTCACTTGGTCCTATTTGTAAGTTAGGCTACTATGAATTTTGTAATAATGAGGAGACTTTCATTGCCTCCAAATCATGGTAAATTCCTTTCCTCTTTTTAGACTAGACGCTGTGTTAAAAAAAAAAATCCAATTTCAGTTCCAGCTATTGGTTACTTTGTAAAGAATGTTCACTGTTAACCTATTAGCTAGTTACCCTGATAAGTCATTCAAAGGTTTACATAATAGCTGCCTGCCCCTGAAGACCTTGCTATATATTTTACTGAATACAGTGAGAGAAATCATATACCTCTTTGCTCTATTTCCTTATCAACACAGGCGTAGACAGATGTAAACAAAGAGGTATGCGCATTTCCAAATGAAACTTGCAATCTGATGGGGGAAATAGTTTATTATCCCAATAACTAATGCTAAATATATCCAGAGGGAGAAATCACTACTTGATTGGATTGGGGTTAGTGAGGAGAGAAATTAGAAAGGTTTGCTGGAAAAGGTAGCCTTTGAGCTGTGCATTGAATGATAGGAAGGCAAATGATTTTGTTGATTCTGAACTTTTCCTTCAGTATGGCCTTCTAAACTAACAGCTACAACTATGGCAACAGCAACAAACAACAATATGAATAGCCAACATTTATATAGCTCATTAAGGTTTGTAAAGTGCTTTCTCATTTGATCCTCACAATAACCCTGGGAGGTAGGCACTATTATTACCCCATTTCACAGTTGGAGAAACTGAGTCAGAGGTTAAGTTAATCACTCAGGGTCACACAAGTAATAAGTGTTTGAGGCCATATGTCTTCCTTCTTTTAGGTCCTGCACTATCTATTTGTACCACCTAGTTGTAGAGGAAATTTAAATTTATTATAATATTTTATTAAGTCAACCTAGTTCCAGTGAGAGCAGGGGCTCTTAATCTAAGGCTGAAGGATCCTTAGGGTGTTTATGAAATTCAGTGGGGAGAAATTATATCTTTATTTTTACTAACCTTTGGCTTCTTTTGTAATCCCTTCTTTTTTATTTTATGCATTTAAAAACATCCTGAGGCGGATGGGAAGAAATAAGCATTTATTAAGCATCCACTATGTGCCAGTCCCTCTCCCATTGATGCCATTAGACAACTCACCTCCTTAGAAGGAATAATAGAAATCAATCTATCATCGTGTTCCAGAACAGCATTCTAAGCCATAAGTCATTAAATATTCATCCATAACTGATGCCACCCAATTAACCAGGACCAACCTGAACATCCTTTATTAATATCCTAGGACTAATTCAGAATTTGCTTTCCCAGTATCCCTGTTTACAATCCCTAGAAAAAAGCTGTTCTTAAACTTTGTTTATGTGTGACAGACCCTTTTGGAAAACTAGTGAAACCTATGAGGTACCCACTTTAGAATAATGTTTTTAAATGCATAAAATAAAATACATAGATGTAGGGATGTGTTTGGTGCTATGTATGTTTTGTTTTATCCATGTCAGTTTTATGTGTCTGCACCAGTCTATCTATATGTGGCTTAGAGAGAATTAAGAATAGATATCTCCAGAGTTGTGCCCTCCCCCCCACTTCCTTCTTCATGGGAGCTAGATTACTGCCAGGAGGGAGAGCAGAAAGTTGGGACTAGAGTCTGGCCATTCTTCTCTCTTCAAAGTGAGCAGGTGCCTGACTAGAATTATATCAGTCTACTCCAAGTTGAGTTCCTGATTGCTCTCTTTAATGGGAAAAGAGTGCTTTCAAGCTACTTATTCAAGGCTTGATTCCCTCCCTATCAAATGCCAGTTCCACAATGAACACATTCAATGAATATAAAATAAACTCATTTATCCAAATTGATAGTAAAACAGAAATCAGGGCAAAAAATACATATGGGAATATGAATCTAAAAATACGCAGCATAAATGAACTCTACCATTGGGTGCAATAACCCAGCTCAACCAAGACAGAGGCTCAGTTTTCACCCAAGGAGGAAATCCCATGAAGTCTCTAGAATAGTAAATGGAGGATAAGGATATGGCAGGTACAGGATCTTCTGCATGTTGGCTTCTTCCCAGAGTCTTTCTCTCCATTTTCAAAATTGAAGAGAGTCTAGAACTATGTATCTTCTCTCTCACAGTACCAAAGCCAGAAGACCAGACTCTTTCTTCCTCCAAGCTCTTACAAATTCTACACCTCATTCAGGTGGGGAGCACTGAGTAAAAAGAGGAGAGTTCTATGCAAATGACCTTTGAGTCATTGGATAAGATAACAAAGCGGATGACACAGTTGTCCAAATATCTGTCCATAGATCTCAAGTTAAGAGCTCCTGCTTAATATGATGTTGGACTCCTCAAGTCCAGTTCCATAAGGATGTGTGTCTGTTGGTCAGTTCAAAGACGCTATTTTGTACAGGGAGAACATTATAAGGGAACCCAGGTTCAAACCTCTTTAAGAATCTTACTAGCTGGGTGACTTAGACTCTTAGAGGAGCATACAGTGTCCACATCTGCAAAATTAGGGTAGCATACTTGCAGTCTAGAATGGTTGCAAGAAAAGTGCTTTGTGCAGTTTAAGGTGTCTTAGAAATTCCAGCTGCTGCATGGACACCCACCATCAGGGTATCACACCTGCTGTAACAGTAACATTCAGCAACATGCACAGTATCCATTTTTTTAAGCGTAGGTACAATCCTAAAATATCTCTAACAATTGTGTCCCCTACCCAGACAGCCACTAATATTTATCTAGCAGGTAAAAGAAACTGTTCATAACACATAGGGCCCAGTTCTCACTATTATAACATTAGTCAATTTTATAAAATTGATCTTTATAGTAATTCAGCTTCCCAACCAGGATTTCTTAGTAATTCAAGTTTGGGAAAATGCAAGGAAATCTAAAATGATACGTTTCTTCCAGTAGTCTAATTTCTCATATAAATGTAATTGCGACCATATGGTCATATCAGGTACTACCCAAGGCATTTCATTTTTCCCTTGTAATTGTCTTCCACATCCCTAAATCACATACACATATGTATAAGTAATATGTAAATGCATATTCATATCTATATACATATATATGTACAAACATATACACATATTTATATTTTACATGTGTGTATATAAATCTACTTTTTCATTTTCTTATAATAAATTCATCTAAGCACTAGCAGAATTAAAATAATAGTGAGATGATAAATGAGGTTAGCTTGCTGATGCCAGATGGTTTCCAAATAAATCTAATCCTAGAATATGCAGTCCTATGATATGAGGGTAATGGGATGCATGTTTTCCTGGAGTGCCATGGCTCATTCACCTATAAAATAAAACAGATGTAATAGGATTTACTCACAATTAGATGGCCAGGTAGAGGTGATCCGTAGGCAATAACTATTGTTTGACCCCTTTCTTGAGATTGTGATTGGATTTAATTGCAGCAAATAGTTTAACAAAAGTTCATTCTAACAAAAGTTCATTTTGAATTCATAAACCTCAGGTTTAATCATTTTCATAACCATAAAGAGACTTTCCACCAAGATTGAGGAAAGGGGGTAATCCTTAGATCTTATAATTGTAATCCAATTGTCTTCATTAAAAGAACCAAGTTTGCCTTTGGTGAAACGGAAAAGGTAACCAGGGCTTGATGTTTGATAGAGCTCCAGACACCATGGCCTTGCTCTGTTTCTAGCTAGTCCAAGCTAGCTACTACATTCTTTGTCTTTTGAGACAAAATAAATGAAAAACTGATAAATTCTTGGTCAATTAAGCATAGCATGAAAAAAACTTTCATGTAGATCACAGCCTATAAAAGGCACACTCAACAGCTAATGTCTGTTAACTGGTTTTTATGGTTTCAATATTAGCATAAATGTCATTGGATCATAAGATCTTGGCTTTAGAACAGGAAGTGGTCTTGGAAGTTGAGCCCAACTCCTTCATTTTACAGACAGGTAACTGAGGACAAGAGAAGTGCAGCTAGCTACCATTTATTATGAATAATGAATCTCCTGAAGTGGTCATACGGATTCAATTCACATTATTTAAAATTATGCTGATATAAAAATGGTAATTGGTTCTAGCCCAGTGGAATCATTCAGTGTGAATTTGAATCCATGTAGCTATTTCATGGGATTCATTATTCACACTAAATTAAATCCAATTCATGCTCAAGTGAGAATTTCACCCTTATGTTGTCACTGGTTCTCTTCAAAAATGAAGGTTGAGCAACAAAAACCAATTCTAGATGTAGTGACTTGCCCATGGTCACATAGCTAGTAAGTAACTGAGGTGAGATTTGAGCTCAAGTTTTGCTGATTCCAAGTCTAATGCTTTATCCACTGCATTATCATGCATCTCAATGAAGGCCTCAATGATAGAGAATGGAAGTATGACTTAAAAGAGTTATGTAATTTGAAATCTGTGCTGGGTATTTTCATTACTTAGGAAGTGTGTGAATTCACAAACAGTATGTTGTAGTATAAATAAAATCAGATATGGAGATCTGGCTTCAAGACATAGGTCTCATAGCTGTTTAACATTGAATAAATTCAGTAAGACCTTGAGTTAGTCCCTTGAGATTCTTATTGGCTCTAAAATTTTATGATTCTAGCTAATAATAAGTAGAAATCCTCAAAGGCTTGAAAACTGAGACTTTGGGGTAAGGCTGCTAAGATAGGACTGAATTTGGTATGAGGGAATTAGGAGAAGCATGCTGTAAAGTATTCTAGCCAAGAGAATCTGCAGTTAATGATAGTTGTTAGTATGAGGAAATTATCTTTATGTTGACTAACAAAATCCATGCATTTCTATGCCTCTGTTTCTGGCTCTTCCCATAGTCATTTATTAAAATTAATTAAAAAAAAAACACAATCTCTTTCAAATGAGACTAAGAGGAAACCAGTCAGGGTATTTTTTTGGGGGGGAGGGATGGTATTGCAAAGAATCCCCAGTCCGGATTTAATGGTGACATTGGTAATGATTTGCCTCTAGACCTTAGTAAGAGCTGAGAAAGGTGGGGCTGACGGAGTGATGAAAACATAGGAGCATAAAAAGCAGAGTAAGTTATGATCCTTCAGTTCTAAGAAATTAATATTTATTTTGTATCTTCAATATGTGATTCATGGTCCCATGGACAGGTTAGAGGCATACATTGAATAAGTGTGGTCCTTGCTACCAAAGCCCAAAGTTTAGTAGGAGGGATAAATTACAAATACAGGTCACATAATATTACATGAAAGAGTGTGTTAGAGAGTTCCAAATCAACATGCTCTATGATGTTCTATGAAGTTATTACAAAAAAGGAAGATCAGAATAGGCTTCATGGAAGAGGAAGTATATGAGTTTGGTTTAAAGGATAAGGAAAGAACACTGCAAGCACAGGAAACAGCATCACTTTTCTTTCTTACTTCACACACATGGAATGCTTCTTCATAGTCCTCCGACTCATTTAAATATTAAATATAGGAATATGATATAAAGAATAAACAAAAACTTATAGTTTTTATAAAAACAGAGCAAATCTAGATTTGAGTTATTTTTTAAAAAGGTAATTAGAGTGGTATAGAGGAAAGAACATTAGAATATTAGGACAATCTGGATAAATAGAGTCTTAACAGGATTTATAGATGGGTGGGATCATTATGCTTAATGATCTAAATTTACAGCTAAGAAAACTCTTAGAGGTAAAACAACTTATCACAGGTCACATTTAAATGGTAGAAGCAGAAGTTGAAACCAAATTCTCTGATACCAAGGACAGTGAGCTTTAATTTTGGCTGTGATGTGTAAGAATTCTTACAGTGGTTGTTAAAATAAAATCTACATGGTATGAGACAGTGTTATCTGATTAAGTCAAGAAGAAAGATGTGTGGTCCCTAAGACTGTATCAATTTGGCCATGGCACTATGTAACACTTTTGTTATTGTCATTTCTGCCAAAGAATTCTTCGGTATAGAGGAGCTCAAAGGCCTATTTTAAAAAGCTAGTCTGATGCCATGATGTCATTAAGAAGAGAACTCATTTCATTTTGTTTTTGTTTTTGTGTCCTCAGTATGTAACACAGGGACTGGTGTATAGCAGGCAATTAATAAATGTTTAGTGATCCATTAAAAGTATTTTTTTTCCTTTTTGGTGAGGCAATCAAGGTTAAGTGACTTGCCCAGGGTCACACAGCTAGTGAGTATCAAGTGTCTGAGGCCAGATTTGAACTCAGGTCCTCCAGACTCCAAGGCTGGAGCTTTATCCACTGCACCATCTAACTGCCCCCATTAAAAGTATTTTTTAGTCTCCATCAAACAGTAGCCCAATTATATCTCATCTTCCACTGAGGATAAAAATGGGGGTTCTTGCTCCTGATGACTTCCATTTGTACAATACTTTATAACCACTCAAATTCTTTCATCTTCCATTAACAAGCATTTTTTTAGTTGTCTATGTGCCAGACCCTGTGCTCAGCTCAGAGGATATGTAGACCAAAGCGCTGAGTCAGCATTCAGGAAGACCTGAGTGAATATGTGGTCTCAGACACATTAGCTGTGCAGCCCTGGGCAAAAATTTAATTTATCTGCTTCAGTTTCCTCACCAGTAAAATGAAGATGATAATGATAGCACTTACTTCACAGAGTTATTGTGAATATCAAAAGAGACAATATTAATAAAGTACTTAGCAGAGTACCTGTGACATAGTAGGTGCTTAATAAATGCTTGTTTTCTTCCCTCCTTCTTCTAGGAGTTTATTTTAGTGGGCCCTGGATTAATGATATGGGTCTGATTCTTTTCTCAGAAAGTAATCTGTGAGAACTACTTCTTTCAGTAGTGAACTGGGAGTGGAGGAATCTCAAAATAGATTGTGACTTCTGTCAAATGTCATCCTTATGTCTATGAGAAAGGTTCAGTTATATGGTATGGGTGAAGAGAAAATGTGTTAAAATAAAAGGTTACATAAAACTTTTAAAGTTAGGTGAAACACCAAGATTGTCAGAATGGGGAAAAGAAAAAAAAGTAAATGTTAGAATTTGCAAACCTGGGATTTTTTAAAGGAATGTAAATCACCAATTTTGTTAAGCAATAGAGTGCCTCAAAGGAAGAAGTTAGCTGACATCCAGAAGTAGAATGGTTTTTGACCACCGAAGTAATGGCTACTTATATTTTGACAGCCTGATGTTCTCTCTCTGAAGAACTGAATGACATCTTAATTTTCAACTGCAGAGAAAGAAAAATCAGAAACCTGTGGCCATTCTTCCTAAGGGCTCAAAACCGCCAGAGCAGGCATGAATTAGAGCAGTGTCACTGTTCTACAGGTGACTAAGATTGTAGTAGAAACTCACAGAGTGTGATTGGTTGGTGGGATAGTCCTCTGCATTAGTAGTGTCTTACTGCTTATGTGTTAATAAGTGTAAAGTAAAAGGTACTTAGGAAAATTGCTGGGGGCTGGGAGTGAGGAGAAACAACCAAAACCTCTGGGTCTCTTCTCCAGTATTAATTAAACTGGTAGCAATGGAGTGGAGGGTAGAGGAATGAAGATTAAGTACATCTAATTTAATTTAAATCAAAGTAAATCTAATTTTACCCCAAGGCTTTATAAAGTGAATCTGAGTTTGGGGAGGGGCTGCAGAAAACTTCTCCTTAGGACCATGTATGTAATAGCTTAGAAAGATTATTATGGCAGTGAGAAATCAAGTACAATCATTCACTAAATTTTCCTGGGAAGGAATCAATGTAGCATATGGAAGACAAGTTGTAAACTAATGTCTTCCAATTTGGAAGATGCTGACTTTTTTTTTCCTTTTGTTCATGTTCTTTTTCTGGTTTGTTTAGAATTTGTCATTTGTTTTCAGTTTACTTGTATTTGAGTTGGAGTTTCCCAAAATGAATTTCAATAGAAAAGACAAGGTCATTGCAAATAGGCAATTTTAGGCTCATTATAAAATAAAGCAATCTGCTAATTTTCTTGAAATATCAATCAACAGGAACAGAAAGGTGGTGCATTGAATAGGGCACCATCTCTGGAGTCAAGAGGACCTGAATTCAGCTTCTGCCTCAGACACTTACTAGCTGTGTGACCCTGGGCAAGTCACTTAACCCTATTTGCCTCAATTTTCTCATCTGTAAAGTGAGCTAGAGAAGGAAATAGTAAACCACTTCAGTGGTTGATGACACAAAGGACTCTGGAATTTGAGGAGAATATGAACCCACAACACAATATTCCTGAGTGGTTCAAAAGAGAAATGAGAATTGTGAGAGCAGAATTTATGCCCTGCATGCACAGCAAAAATAATGAGCAGAATAGGTAAATTGCAGTCTGCAATGGCAAGTGTCACCAAAGAAATTTTAAAAGCATGATATTTATAATGCAAACATGCAGAAGTGAAGAATAATCCAGAAGAAGAAGAAGCAAAAGAACGATAACCTTAAAAGAAAATATGTTCACAATGCAAATAAAACATACTGATCTTGAAGATAGAATGTGTAGAGACAAACTAAGAATCATAGGTTTCTGAGTAGAACACAACAGAAAACAAAAACCAAAACCGTAATGCTCTAATGAAGGAAATAGAAGAGACATATTCAGAGCTCCTGAGTATAGAAAATGAAATATCAATTGAAAGCATTCACAGATTGCCTCCCCCCAAAAAACACAGTTTACTATATCCCCAGTGAGGTGGTCATTTTACCTTTACTTGCACATTTCTTCTAATTGTGAATTCATTATAGACTAAGGAAGCCTATTCCAATTTTAGACAGCTCTATTAGGAACTTTATCATGGCCTAGTGCAGTAGTGTCATACTTAAATAGAAATGGGGCCCAATAAGGATCCCTGAAAGTGTAAGTAGACTAAAAATAGCACATATCACCATTGTGTTTCTTTTATTGTATTTTATTAATTTTGTCAAATATTTCTGATTAAATTTTAACTTATTTTGGGTACTCTGGATTATTGTGGGCTACATATGGTGTGAGGCCATATGTATAACACTTCTGGCATAGTGGATGGGATACTGGACTTGCAACCAAGAAGATGTGTGTAAATCTCTCGTTGTGAATTTATGAGCTATATGATCCTGGGCAAGTCATGCAATCACTCTCTATCTCAATTTCTTCATCTGTAAAATAAAGGGGATGGAGTCGAGGTGTCAAAGCTTTTTTGCATCTCTAAAATCTATGATAAAATGATATATGATTTATTATTCTAATAATATATTATTATATGGGCAAGTCATACCTCTTCTCTGTACCTCCTTCTTTGACTGTAAAATTAGAAGTTGGACTAGATCTCTGCTATATCTAAAAGTCAAAGACTATTGTAACTACAGATGTTCCTGGGAAATGAAAGAGAGACCTAATAAGAAGTCTTTCTCAACTACCACAATTTAGAAAGTTGATGGAAATAGTTTAAATTTTTCTAAAATAATATTTTATTTTTCCTCTGAAAACATTCTAAAATAATTTTTAACATTTGCTTTTTTTTCCCTAAAGTTTTGAGTTCCAAATTCTGTTCCTCCCTCCCCATCCCAAGATAGTAAGTAATCTGATATAGGGTATACATCTACAATCATGTAAAACATTTCCATATTAATCACTGTGTACAAATTGACTTGAAGAAAAAGAAAGAAAGAAGTAAGGAAAGAAACAAATAAAAAGGACAAAAGAAACAGAAAGAAAGAAAGAAAAAGAAAGAAAGAAAGAGAAAGAGAAAGAAAGAAAGAAACAAAGAAAAAGTGAAAAATAGTATGCTTCAGTCTGTATTCAGACTATCTGGAGGCAGATAGTATGTGTTATCATGAGTCCTTTTGGGATTGTCTTGGATCATTTCATTCCTGAGAATAGCTAAGTCATTCACAATTCTTCATCATTACAGTATACAACATTTTCCTGGATATGCTTACTTCACTTTGCATCAGTTCATGTAAGTCTTTCCAGGTTTTTTTTGAAATCATACTGTTTGTCATTTCTTACAGCACGGTAGTATTCCAAGGTTGATGGGAATCTTAAGGGACAGTGTATAGCAGAAGGTCTAGATTTTAGGCTGTGCTGCAACATCACTGACTGCTATATCCTTAATCATACTTTATGGCCACTCTCTTCTTCTCTAGGGCCCACATATGCCAGAAATCCTAGATTCTGATGCCACAGCATGATGTTTTAATACCATATATGGATCTTTGATCTTATCAATGTGGGCATACCTTTAATGGTTCAGACAGCAACATATCCATACCCCTACATCCTTGGGTGATTCTTGTGCACAGATAAATCTTCAAAAGTACAAACACATAATTTACTAGAACTCTTTTTTTTTAATAACTGGAAAGTGTGTTGGCTATATAACAAAAGTTGGGGTTAATTGATGGATCCTTCATGTATTGTGCTGGTATCAATGTGATGTCAGTATAGGATAACCATTTATGTTTTTAATCTAAGTGCTAATGTTTAACTGCTTTAAAAAAATAAACCTAGAAAATGATAGTTTTGTTCATGCATTTGAAGGACCGTCCACAGGCTGAGGGATTAGATTTATTCTTCCTGACCATAGAGGACATTTTTTTTCAAGCAATCTGTGAAAAATTGAGGGAAAGTTTGGAAGGAGAGAGAGTATAAGCAGGAGAAAGAATAGGATGGAAGGAAATACAGAGTTAGTAATCATAACTGTGAATGTGAATGGGAAGAATTCTCCCATAAAAAGGAATTGGATAGCAGAGTGGATCAAAGACAAGAACCCTACAATATGTTGCTTACAAGAAACACACTTGAAGCAGAGACACACCCAGAGTAAAGATAAAGGGCTGGAGCTGAATCCACTATGCCTCAGCTGAAGTAGAAAACAAAAAAGCAGGGGCAGCAATCCTGATCTCAGACATAGTAAAAGCAAAAATAGAACTAATTAAAAGAGATAAAGAAGGAAACTACATCTTCCCAAAAGGTACCATAGACAATGAAGCAATATTGATATTAAACATACATGTACCACCTGGTATAGCATCCATATCTTTAAAGGAGAAGTTCATTGAGTGACAGGAGGAAATAGACACAAAAAGTATACTAGTGGGAGACCTCAACTGTCTCCTGTCAGAACTTGATAAATCCAGCCAAAAAATAAATGAGAAAGAAACTAAAGAGGTAAATAGAATATTAGAAAAATTAAATGTGACAGAAGTTTGAAGAAAGTTGAATGGAAACAGAAAGGAATATACCTTTTTCTCAGCAGCGCATGGCACCTACACAAAAATTGGCCAAACATTCCCCCTGGCCCCCCGCTTAAAAGTAAGCAAAAAAAAGGAGAAAAAATTAAATGTATTCTTTTTGGGTCATAATGCAATAAAAGTTGCATTCAGCAAAGGTCAATACAAATATAGATTAAAAATTAATTGGAAATTAGGTAATCTAATCCTAAAGAATAAATGGGTCAAATTAAAAATAATTTTAAAAACTCAATAATATCATTAAAGAGAATGACAACAATGAGACAAAATTTATGGGATGCACAGAAAACAGAACTTAGGGGAAAATTTCTTTCTCTAAATTATTATATCAACAAAATGGAAAAAAAGAGAACAGATCAATGAATTGGGCATGCAACTGAAGAAAAGCTAGGAAAAGAACAAATTAAAAATCCTCAATTAAGCACCGAATCAGAAATGCTGAAAATCAAAGGTGAGATTAATAAGATTGAAAGTAAAACAAAACAAAATAAACCATTGAGTTAATAAATAAATCCAGTAGCTGGTTTTATTTAAAAAAACAGAGAAACAATTGGTTAATTTAATTATAAAAAAGAGCAAAATCAAATATCCAGTATCAAAAATGAAAAGGGTGAAATCACCATTAATGAAGAAAAAAATTAGAGCAATCATTAGGAAATATTTTGCCCAATTACATGAAAATAAATCTGACAATCTGAGAGAAATCGATGAATATTTATGAAAATATAAATTATGTAGATTAACAGATCAGGAAATAGAATGCCTAAATAATCTCATCCTAGAAAAAGAAATTGAACAAGCTATTGATGAACTCCTTAGGAAAAAATCCCCAGGGCCAAATGGGTTCACAATTGAATTCTACCAAACATTTAAAGAATAATTAATTCCAATACTGTATAAACTATTTTAAAAAAGTAGGTGAAGAAGTCCTACCAAACTCCCTTTATGATACAAATATGGTGCTAATACCTAAATCAGGAATAGTGAAAACTGAGAAAGAAAATTATAGACCAATATCTCTAATGAATTTTGATGCAACAATTTTGAACAAAACACTTACAAGGTGATTATAGCAATATGTCACAAGGATTATATACTATGACTGGGTGGGATTTATACCAGGAATGCAAGGTTGGTGCAATATGAGGAAAACTATCCATATTTGATCATATCAATAACAAAACCAACAGAAATCATATGATTATCTAAATGGATGCTGAAAAAGTTTTTGACAAAATATGACACCCATTCCTATTAAAAACTAATGAGCATAGGAATAAAGGGAATGTTCTTTAAAATGATAAGAAATATCTATCTAAAATCTTCAGCAAGCATTATATTTAATGGGTATGAGCTAGAAGCCTTCCCAATAAGATCAGGGATATAGCAAGGATGCCCATTATCATTTCTATAATTTAATCTAGTACTAGAAATGTTACCTATAGCAATAAGAGGAGAAAAAGAAATTGAAGGAATTAGAATAAGCAGTGAGGAAACAAAACTATCACTCTTTGCTGGTGATATGATTTTATACTTAGAGAACCCTAGAACATCAACTAAAAAAATACTTAAAATAATTTACAATTTTAACGAAGTTGTAGGATCTAAGATAAATCCATATTAATCATCAACATTTCTCTATATGACCAATAAAGCCCAGCAGGAAGAGATAGAAAGATAAATTCCAATTAAAATAATTGTAAACAACATAAGATACTTAGGAGTCTACCTGCCAAATCAAACCCAGGAACTATATGAACACAATTACAAAACTGTTTTTGTACAAATAAAGTCAGATCTGAACAATTGGAAAAATTTTAATTGTTCATGGGTCCCAAGCCAATATGATAAATATGAGAATTCTCCTCAAACAAATTTACTTATTCAGTGCCATGCCAATCAAACTACCAAAAATTATTTTATAGAGCCAGAAAAAATTACAAACAAAATTCATCTGGAAGAACAAAAGGTCAAACAAATCAATGATAAAAAAATTCAAAGGAAAGTGGGTTAGCAATAGCAGATCTCAAACTATATTATAAAATGGTAATTATCAAAAAACTATCTGGTACTGGCTAAAAAATAGAGTGGTGGATCAATGGAATAAACTAGGTACAGAAGATGTAGTAGTCAATGACCATGGTAACTTACTGTTTGATAAATCAAGGAGCCCAGATTTTGGGAGAACTTACTATTTGACAAAAACTGTTTGAGAAACTGGAAAACAATAAGACACAAACTAGGTATAGACAAACATCTCACACCTTATACTAAGATAAGGTTAAAATGGGTCCATGATTTAGACATAAAGGGTAGCACCATAAGCAAATTAGAATAGCAAAGAATAGTCTACCTGTCAGATTTATGGGGAGGGGAAGACTTCATGACCACACAAGAGATACAGAGCACTACAAAATATAAAATAGATAGTTTTGATTACATTAAATTAAAAAAAAACTTTTGTACAAACAAAACCAATGCAACCAAGATTAGAAGGAAAGCAGAAAGCTGAGAAACAATCTTTTCAGCAAGTGCTTTGATAAAGGCTTCATTTCTCAAATGCTTTTAGAACTGAGTCAAATTTATAAGAATATAAGCTATTCACCAACTGATAAATGGTCAAAGGATATAAACAGGCAGTTTTCAAATGATTAAATAAAAGCTATAAATAGGAGTGTGAAGAAGTGGTCTAAATCACTTTTGGTTAGAGAAATGCAAATTAAAGCAACTCTGAGGTACCATCTCTTACCTATCAGATTGGCTAATATATCAAAAAAGAAAAATGATAAATATTAAAGAGAATATGGGAAAATTGGGACACTAATACACTGTTGGTGGAGTTGTGAACTGATACAACCATTCTGGAGAGCAATTTGCAACTATGCCCAAAGGGTGGCCAAACTTTGTGTGCCCTTTGGTCCAGCAATATCACTACTAGTTCTGTATCCCAAAGAAATCACAAAAAAGGGAAAAGAACCTACCTGCGCAAAAATACTTATAGCAGCCCTTTTTGTAGTGGCAAAATATTGGAAATTGAAGGGATATCCATCAATTGGGGAATGATTGAACAATTTGTGTCATATGAATGTAATGAAATACTATTTTGCCATAAGAAATGATGCAAAATGAAATGAACAGAACCAGGAAAACGTTGTACATAGTGTCAGCAACTCTGTGTCATGATCGACTATGAATAAGTCATCTCTTCTCAGCAACACAATGATCCAACAAAAGCACAAAGGAGCCATGAGAGAAAATGATATCCATATCACGATAAAGAATGGATGGACTCTGAATGCAGATCACAGCATATTTTTTTAGCTTACATTATTCTTTCTTGTGGTTTTGTTTTTTGCTTTTAATTTTTCTTCTTTCACAACTGTGAATAAATAAGGATTTTTTTTACATGACAGCACATGTTTAATCTATATATAAAACTGTCTACTATTTTCAGAAGGGGGCAGGGGAAGGAAGGAGGGAGAACAATCTGGAACTCAAAATCTTGCAAAAATGAATCTTAAAAAATTTTAACATGTAAGTGGGGAAAATAAAATACTATTAAACTTAAAAATAACCAAAGTGCACATATTGTATGCTTACTACGTACAAAGTATTGGAGACATACAAATGGAAAAGTAAGACAGTTGCTCCTTTTAATGAGCTCACATTCTAATGGGGGGGGGAACATATATAGGAGGATTCAATGGTGGGCAGATAGAAAACTCTGAATCTTAGGTCAGTGCCAAAGCGCAGGGTTATACGTCTTCTTTAATATAATTTATAATAATGAAATCATATCAGTTTCTGACATTAAACCTTTTGACAATGCCTTTTGATGGTGAGAACTCTGTTTTCTAAGTCTTCAGTAGCTGTGCTCCTCAGTAGGTATGGGCTATGCATTTGCAGAGATAGTTGCCAGGTCAAATCTTCACAATCGTTACTACTGTCAGTAATGATTGCAAGTGAAAGGATGGAAATAGATCAAATGGTATGTGGGTGCAGGGTAAACAGATATTGTTGTTCTATATTTTTGGATTTATATGCCCATCAGTGACAATTGGTCGTAAGTTGCTGTTGTTGGTGACAGAGATGGCCTGCCCCTTCTCCATAAGAATTATTTTCCTTAATGATGACAGCAAGGGCCAGTGATCTGGAAGCCACTGTCATTTCCGGGGATTGTGGGTACCAACTTTTAAGAGATTTTCCCCACTTGACACATGATACTTCTTGATTCTCTCTCTCTCTCTCTCTCTCTCTCTCTCTCTCTCTCTCGCTCTCTCATACCTTGCTATTTCAACTAAAGCTAGGTTTTTTGCCCTGCAAGTTGTACTTGGTCACAGTTGGTGTGTGAATTGGTGGGAATGGCTGATTAATTTCCACAAAGTTTACTCCCTTGTTCGGGAAAAAACAAAAAGAAAAACAAATAAAAAAAACCCCACAAGCACACCACACAAACAAAAACAGTATAAAAGGAACAAATCACTTACAAGGAAGCAAAGAAAAGATGGACTACCCTTAACATAACACATATTTATTATTTAGGCTTTCTTGAAATGCAAATTTATTGTTATTTACTTGGACTTCTCTCTTACATTCTGCTGTGCACATGACATGCGTTTTTCCTTTATTTTGTATTTGTCTTAACATTTATTGACAGTCTGTGTGTTTCTTTTTCTTTTTTCATTGTGTATTCAAGCCTATAATAAAAAAGAAAAAAAACCAAATATAACTAAGAATTAAAATGATCTAAAAATGGAATGGGCTCCTCATAAAGTTCCACCTCACTAAAGGTCTTCATTGGTATAGTATGTGATAATGAAGATACTTTTTCCAGGTATGTTTTGGATTTGGTTGTCACTGAAGTTTTTTCCAACTCTGAAATAATGTGATTCTGTGAAAGGCGCATTGAATTTTCTTACATCTATTGTTATTCCTATGGATACAGAGTTATCTATCTTCATCTGTGCCAGATTCAGATACTTTCCTCTCAGTACAAAGAAACCCTCTGGCTTCTTTGTGGAAATCTTGATAGTCTTGATAGTTCTGGTTAGAAGGTTTTTTTTTTTTTACTGAGATCATATGAAAACCATAAGTAAGAAATACCCAAGTGGGCAATTTTCCCATTTAAGAAAGCTCTGAATTCAACCAGTTTTAGAATGCAGAGAAATACAATACTCCAGGGTTCTGTTGCACTGCTGGAGGCCTATTTATCTTGCATTTTTCAGGGTTTACTGTGATTTCAAATTTGTGACTTTGTGTTCTTCATTTTTCATGGTGAGAATTTCAAAGGCTCCAATAAAGGTGGAGGCCAGAGGGAACAGAAGGCTTTTGAAAAGTGAGCAATTCAGTGCTCACCCCCATCCACGAATGAAATAAACAACTTTCAGTTCTCAATCTTATTGTCTGCCTAAAACAGTCTTAAACTTGCCTTAGTCCCCCCCAAGGGTTCTTACAGTTAAGAATAAGTTCATCAGACCTAGATCCTACATAGTACCCTGCTGAATTCCAGCAACTATGTCCTTGTAGCACACACTTCTCATTCCTAATTATTGAATATTTTACATTTTTGCTTAGACTCTAAAATTAAAACAAAAGTGTTTTTCTCTTTAACATCTAAAGACAAAAATTTCACACCATGAAGAAAGGGGACAATATTCTTGTATACATTGGTTTTCATAATTCAGTGCACTACTTTCTGCAATTATTAGGCTCATAATCTATTCAGAGCATTTTGCTAGCCACAGAACTAGTTAGGTACAGATATTCTTATTGCCTCTGAAATCATATATAACCTAATCTTGAACAAGAAGTCTCTCAATTTCTCTACTTCAGTTACATGATCATTAAAATACTGAAAATGATACTTTATCAAGTGTGTGATTTCTTGAGTACCCTTCCCCCTTTATGGTGAGAATGGCAATAAAAAAAATTGCATTCTCCATCCACCCTGCTCATTAATCTATTAATTTGTCTCTTTGCCTCTTACTTTTTTAGCACTCATAGGTTGCTTCAGGAGAGATTTTTTTTACTTATTACATATATTTTTATCATCTTACCTTCAGTGAAAAAGATTCTTTACAGGGTTTTAGAGCTTGAAGAAGACTTAGAAATTATTTATTCCATTTTAATAAAGAGGAAAGGGAGTCTTTGAAATATGGTCACTTGTCTAAGAATTGGTAATAAGCAACAGAGGAGGATTTAAATCCAGGTTTTTTGATCCTGAAGCCCATATATTTCTTATTATAACAAAGCTACCTTTGTAACCTATTTACCATAATTTTATGGTCTTGCAGGAGCCTGATACATAATAATTCCCCTCGTGTCATGTACTGATTCTGTAAATCCAAGCACTTGTAAAAGCATTGATGATACCTCTAAAAATGGATATATAATTTTCTATTTTTATCAAGTCATTTAGCCTCTCTAGACATTGGTGTCTTCACAGGTAAAATAAGTGGTTTGATTAGATGACTTCTGAAGTCTCTTAAAGCTTGAAATTGTGATTTTATGATCTTATGCTGTGGGAAAACAAAAAAAAAATTAAGTCATTACCAATTAAGCATCAGATAAACATTGAATCAAGATCATGTTTTGGCTTACCATCTATCTATCATTTTCATGTGTTGTAGGGTTCGGGGGGTGGGGTTGAAAGGGGGAGAGAGAGACAGAGAGAGACAGAGAGGCAGAGACAGAAAAAGAGACAACAGAGACAGAGAGAGACAGAGAGAGAGAGAGAGAGAGAGAGAGAGAGAGAGAGAGAGAGAGAGAGAGAGAGAGAGAAGGGAAGAGGTAGAGTAAGGGGAGGGAGGGAGAGAAAGGAGAGAGTAAAGATTAAAAGTATATACAGCCCAAGGTCAGAGATAGAGTAAAGCTAAGTGGTATATAGTGAGATAACTATGTTAACCTTCAAAACTACAAAACTGAAATAAAAGGATAGTTGGTCCAGGCACCAGCTCCAAGAAAATATAAAAAGCCATCTTTTAAGCCATCTTAGGACCTAGCTTTAGTATGAGGATTTTAGCTAAAGAGAAAGAAAACAAGAGAAATAAAATGAAAAATGTTCTCCTTTAATTAATGAAGGATGGTTATATCAGCTGGGAAAAAATGTTTCAGGGTTATTTTTGTTATTGTTGCTCTTACAGTACTCTTGCTTTACTCCTTGAAATATACGCTTAAAAACTAGAAAAAAAAACCATTTTTGTTCCCATTCCATTGTTACTGAAAAACATGGATTCTTCAGTCTGAATTTTGAATGGATCACAAATGTTTACAAGTCATTTTCTGATATTGACTTGGTCATGCTTCTATTTGTCTAAATTGAGAGGTTGTAAAACATATTTTGCTATTCTCTGGATAAGGAAACAAAAGGAGAAAAAGGAATATTAAACATTTTTAGTGCAAACTGTACAAACTAGCAGCCTTATTTTTCCCTTTTCCTTTGAAAAAATCTAACATCCAGGAAATTATATTTTCATTTACTTTTTCAGCAGAGATGTGATGGTTCACTCTTAAGAATAGATTTTAATTTTTTTTTCAATTAACAAGCATGTTTTCTCTTCCTCCCACCTACCTGTCATTGAAAAAGTAAAGAGACAAAATACTTGTAACAAACACACATCATCAAACAAAACAAATCCCTCATTGGCTATATTTGAAAATATATGCCTCATTCTACATCTTGAGTTCATAACCACTTTATCAGAAGATGTATCAGAAGATGAATTGCAACCTTCAACACTGGTCTACTGAGATAGGGATTGGTAATTGCATTGATTAGAATTCTTCAGTTTTTCAAAATTGTTTATTTTTACAAAGTTATTTTAGCATAAATGTTCTTCTGTCTCTGTTTACTTCATTCTGCATCAAATTAATGCCATTCTTACCAGTTTATTACGAAACTGGCCCTTTCATCATTAGTCACTGGAAATATTATTCCATTGCATTTATATATTAATTCTTTCCATAAATGGTGGATACCCTCCTTAATTTCTAGTTCCTTGCTCATTTAAAAATACCTGCTTCAAACATTTTTGCACATATGTGTCCTTTCTTCTTTCTTTGATCTCTTAGAGTGTGTGAGTATAGGCCTGGTAATGCTATCTCTAGGTCAAAGGGTAACCTTTGGAACATCATTTCAAATTACCTTCCAGAATGGCTGGACCCATTCAGATGAACTCAAACAAACCTACAGTTATTATTTTGGGAGATTCATAGAGCAAGAACATAAAATATCTATTTTTATAGAGGAAGAATTTAAAAAAAAACATGAGGTGTTTTGAGTGCCTCAAAGTTGTATGATATGTCAGTGTGAAAGTGTCTCATTTATAAAAAATGAACGAATTAGACGGAATATATTCTCTGGCTCCTTTATGCTCTACTCCTGTAATCTGAAGGCGTTGCAACTTTTTAGGCCTGGGGTTACTTGGCTATTATTGTTATTTTTTGGTCCTGTGATTTATCTTTTCATTGGTAGAGGAAACTTGATCAATACAGATTGGCAACCTCTGTAGCTTATAGTCTTAGAAAGCTGTCAGGGACACCGAGAGACTTATTGATTTTCCCAGAATCACAAAAACATCATGCAGGGGGCAAGACTTGAATCCAGGTATCCCTGATGTGGAAACTGATTTTTTATATGCTATCCCATGAATCTCTACACTTGTTTCATTAGGCCACTAAGTACCCTAAGTTTGATATGAAGAAATACAGAACTGGCAGAGTTAATCCAAACTGATGTGGATGCACAGGTTAATTTAAAACCCAGTCAAAGTATGTGATCAGGCATGCTGTCCCTTCTATTACCCCATCCTTTTTCTTTCCCTTTTCCCTTACAACTTTTTCCTTACCTTTTATCTACCCCCTCCTTTTTTTCTGTCCCCTTTCCCATCCTACTTCCTATAGGGTAAATTAGTTTTCTATACCTAACTGATTATGTTATTTCCTTTTTGAGCCAAATCCCATGACAGTAAGGTTCAAACAATACTCATCTTCCTCCCTTCTTTCCCTCTACTGTAACAGGTCTCTGTATCTCTTCATGTGATATAATTTACCCTTTTCTGCCTCATCCCTTCCTCTTCTCCCAGTACAATCCCTTTTTACCACTTAATTAGATTTTTTATCATCACATACAAGTCAAGTTATACCCATGCCTTCTGTCTACATATACCCCTTCTAAATGTTCTCAAGAGTTACAAGCATCATTTTTCCTTGTAGAGATGTAAACAGTTTGCCCTTATTGAATAACATGCTATTTTTTTCTTTTTACCTTTTTTATGCCTCTCGAGTTTTGTATTTGAAGATCAAATTTTCTGTTGAACTTTCTGTTTGAACTGTCTTTTCATCAGGAAGGTTTGGAAGTCTTCTATTTCATTGAATGCCCATCTCCTACCCTGAAAGATTATGCTCAGTTTCCCTGGATAGTTGATCCTGGGTTGTAATGCAAGCTCCTTTGCCTTACAGAATATCATATTCCAAGCCCTCTGATCTTTTAATGCAGAAGCTGCAAGGTCCTGTACAATCATGACTGTGGTTTCATGATATTTAAATTGTTTCTTTCTTGCAGTAATTTCTCTTTGACCTGGTAATTTTGGAATTTAACTACAGTATTTCTTGGTGTTTTAAATTTGAGATCTCTTTCAGGAGGTGATTGGTGGATTTTTTTTGATGACTATTTTAGTCTCTGGTTCTAGGACCCCAGGGCAGTTTTCCTTGATGATTTCTTTAAATATATTGCCCAGGTTCTTTTTTTGATCATATAGTTCAGGTAGACCAATAATTCTTAAATTATGTTTCCTGAATCTATATTTCCAGGTCAGTTGGTTTTCCAATAAGGTATTTTATAGTTTTTTCTACTTTTTTCATTCTTTTGATTTTGTTTGATTGATTCTTTATGTCTCATACAGTCATTAGCTTTCAATTGCCCAGTTCTAATTTTTAACAAATTGTTTTCTTCAATTAGCTTTTGTACCTCCTTTTCCACTTGGACTTTTTTACTTTTTAAGGAGTTCATCTCTTCAGTGAGTTTTTGTGCTTCCTTTTTCCATTTGGCCAATTCTACTTTTTAAGGAGTTGTTTTCTTCAATGTACTTTTTCCCATTTGGCCAATTATATTTTTTAAGGACTTGTTTTATACAATCAATTTTTGTACTTCCTTTTTCAAGGTATTGACTCTCTCTTCCATGCCTCTCATTTCTTTTCCCAATTTTTCTTCTATCTCTCTTGTTTGACTTTTGAAATCCTCTGTGAGCTCTTCCAAGAAGGCTTTTTTGCTTGAGGCCAGTTCATATTCCCCTTCGAGGTTTTGGATGTAGGTATATTCATAATGTTGTCCTGTTCTGAATTTATGTTTGGATCTTCCCAGTCCTCATAGTAAAAATCTATGGTCATTATCCATTTCTGTTTTTTTATTCATGATGTTTGCCTACTTTCTGGCTTTTAAAGTTCAGCTCTCTTGTTGGAACACAGTGGGTACTGACCCAAACTTCTTGTGCTGTAGGCCAGTGACCTGGTCACTGGCTTTGTGTGCCTTGGCCTCAGGTCCTGGCAGCTAGAGGCTGTAAGGGGCCTGGCAGCTTACCTGGTGCTGAGCTGGCACAAGCAACACTGAAGCTCTCAGGGTGAAGGGTGGTCTGGATCCAGAGGATGACTGCTGTGAAGCACCAGAAGGTTTGGCTGCTAGAAGATGCCTGCCCACCTGGAGCTGTGCTTCCTGGAGTTCTGCTGAAGCACAGGGTGGTGTGCCTGCCGGAGTCTACTGGTTCCCTTGCCTGTGCCAAGTCACTTGGGGGGGTCCTGGAGTTGGTGCTTGCCTGCTCCACTACTCTGGTGCTCAGGATCTCCTGCTGGTGGGGCTTGGCACTGGCTTACTGAGATGCCTCCTGTCCTATACTGCTCCTCTTCCACCAGAGAAAGAAAGACCTTTCCTGTTAATCCCCCAAGCTTTCTGGGTCAAAAGACTGCTGCACCTCATCTTTCTGCTAGCTCAGTTGTTCCAGGGTTTTTCCCAGGATGATATTTTCTGGGTTTTTAGAGGTCAACAAGGGATAGTGAGAATGACTCACTTCTTACTCCACCATTGTGGCTCTAGCAAGCAATTTTTTTGCTAAAGAGATCAAAGCTATATATAATCATATGAAAAAATTCTCTAAATCATTATTGATTAGAGAAATGCAAATTAAAACAACTTTGAGATATCATCTCACACCTGTCAGATTGGCTAAAATGATAGAAGGGGAAAATGACAAATGTTGGAGGAGATGTGGAAAAATTGAGACACTAATACCGTGTTGATGAAACTGTGAACTGATCAAACCATTGGAGAACAATCTGCAAATACATACACACACACACACGTGTGTGTGTGTGTGTGTGTGTGTGTGTGTGTGTGTGAGTATGTAAATATAGATAGAGAGATCCTTCTCTAGGGCTGGGGAGGGAGGGAGAGACACAGTTCAGAACTTTAAATGCGCCAAAAATAAATTTAATTTAATTTTAAAAAAAACCTAATCACTGTGCCTATTCAGAGAAGTTTTTTAAGCTTTTTCTCAATGTATGACCTGTGAATACTTCAACTGTTGAAATATGTAAGGGTTACCCGAATATTCCTTTTTCATTTCACTGAAGAAGAAATAGTTAGCCTATTGGTAAATCACCTTAAAACTATTCCAGTTATACATTGCAATTACAAAATCCTTAGCAAGAGATGGTAAAATGGGAGTGAATCTCGATAGGCAAGACTGCAGTGGTTAGAAAAAAAAAACCTGTCAACTCTGAAAACCAAATGACTGTTACAGGTAGTCTGAGCTTTTCACTATGATAATAAATGCCATTGTGGTCACCCATTTATGAATTACAAAGCACTTTCCTCACATTGACCTTTTGAGTTAGGTAGTGTAACTATGATAATCTTCATTTACTGATGAGGAAACTGTAATTCCTATATTTAGAGCTGGAAAGGACCTTGGAAATAACAATTGCAACAAAAAAGTAAATATTGCATAACTTTTTAAAGATGAAAAAAGTTTCATTTGAGCCTCAAAATAAGTATATAAGTTAGGTAATACAGTTACCATTATCTCCATTTCGTAGGTGGAAACATGGAAATGCACAGAGGCTTTAGTCACATACCATGTGAGGCATCTAGGTAGTACGGTGGAGAACAGTGTTGGAGGAGCTCAAGAAGACTAACGATCATATTCTGATTCACACCTTTATTAGCTATGTGACCCTGGGAAGGCGACTTAATCCATCTCAACTTCAATCTCCTGATCTGTAAAATGGGGATAATAATAGGATCTACCTCCCAGGTTTTTGTGAGATTCAAATGAGAGGACAATGCTTTATAAACCTTAAAGCATGCTGTAAATTTTACTATTGTTATTAAGTATCAGGGATAATACTTGCATCTATTTTTATTTTTTTTCTTGACTTCAAGACAAGAACCCTATCCAACATAGAACCTTGTCTCTGCCATCTAATTCACCTCCCACATTTTGCAGCTGAGACAACATGCAAATAATGATATATACACATATAGGTTAAATTGAAGCTAATCATACATAGATGGAAGATACTAGCATTAAGTTGGATTTGGAAAGCTGCTCACAGAGAGAGGGATTTTAAATGAAACGTTGAAGGAAGTCAGGGAAACCAAGGGACAGAGATGAGGAGGGAATGAATTCCAGGGATGGGGGTAAGAATGAAAAGTAGCATTCAATTTTAAGAGGGGTGTGTGTGTGTGTGTGTGTGTGTGTGTGTGTGTGTGTGTGTGTGTGTGAGACCTTATTTGTCTGGACTGCTTTTTCCTCCCAATGAACCCTTTTTCTTTGTCAAGTTGTGCAAATGAAAAGAAGTTGGAGTTCATCAGTCCAGGAATTTTTAAGAAGACTGTAAATAGCACTCACCTACGTTTCTAGTTTTATCTTCCTTATTATCTCAACATGGGCCAAAAGATCTAGACAATAAAGACTACTTGCTCTTCCTTTAATATTTCAAGATTAGTGATCATAATCCATGTTTACTTTCCATCTCTACCAATACAGAGATGAAGGACTTAATATGGAGAATTAGTTATGCTTATCTATACACATTTGTTACATGTTTTATAATTTCTTTTTCAGTTAAAGAGGGTGGGACAGGTAGGAGGGAGAGAAAAAAAATGTTTAATTAAAAAATTCAAAACTCAAAAAAACCCCCAACCAACCATGAAGTATATTACCTCCCTAGTCATCAGTCAATCCATCTACAAATCAGTTAAGGCTTGTTAAGCTCCTACAATGTTCTAGGAACATTGGGTTATCAGGATCCAAAAACAACCAAAAAATGAAAACAGTTTCTATTTTTGTGGAGTTTACATTGGGGAAGACATCATGCAATATTTAAGTAGTGTTCAGAAAATACTGACATATGACACCCGATCTAAAAGTGATTCCTTCTTCTCTACTTCTATAATGGTTACCACAACCATTGCAGCATAGCCCAAAGAAAATCCTGGATTTAGAGTTAGAAGATCTTCATTTGAGTTCATCTCTGCTACTTATTAGCTGTGTGACAATAGACAAGTAGGCGGGTCATCCAACTTCTCAAGACCTTAGTTGTCTTATGTGTAAAAAGAGAAGGTTGGAGGAGATGACCTCTAAGGTCCCTTCCATCTATGAATGTATTATCTTAAGTCACTAAACCTCTTTGAAATTTCAGTTGTGATGTACCATAGAAAGGGAACTGGCTCTGTTGTCAAAGTACCTGGGCCCACATCCCACCTCTGACACTGCCTATGTGACTTTGAATGAGACACTTAATCTTCCTAATCTCACTTTCCTTTTCTGTAAAATTGAGGAAATATTGGTCTAGATATAGCCTTTGGGGTCTCCTTCAACTCTAAACTCAAGATCCCATGATTTTAAAACTGAGATAACTATTCATGGATCATAAATGTTACCTATCTAAGCCTCACATGATAGCTGTCAGTCCTGAGGCTTGAACATCTAAAATCTGAAGAACAGAAAGACTTTCTTTGTAGTGTTGGACCAAACAAACTGGGAACATTATGGCAACAAGCAGTGAAAAGATTAAGAAGATAGAGAAATCATAGCATCAAAGGATGTAGAGCTGAAAGGAATTAGAGTAAAGTCAAGTTATTATACCAATTAGGAAACTTAATACTCCAGGGGCATGAGGATGATAATACAGGTACTAATAGGAGAGTCAGGACTTGAATCTCTTTTCATGTTAACCCATCAAGTGATATATTATTCAGTCACAGGAATCTTAGAATATTAGACTTCGAAAGAATGTTAAAGATCATCATCTATTCCCTTGAGCCATATATGAGAACTTCAAAGCCAGAGGACATGATGGCTAGCCTAAGGACATCTAGTAATTTGGAAAGATAACCTAAACTAGAATCCAATTCTTTCTACTCCCACCCAAATACTATTCTCATTATATTACACTCAGTCAGTTGGTTTTGGCTCATTTTAAATTTTGCATTATTTTATCTGAGAACTATATCGTATATAGTGAGGACTTAGAGTTAGTTAAAATTTTATGGGGCATTAATGAAGTTACCATTTTACAGGAGGAAAAAAGTATAATTGACAAGGTTTCCTATCTCCACCCTTTTCAATTATAGATGCTTTGAGAAAATCTAGCCACTTAGCTTTATGTGACACTCCAATGTTCCACAGTTCATGTGGTGTTAACTTCCACACTGATAATATTTTCAACCCTATGATTGAAGGAATACTGTAGAGAAGTCAAGCCAACAAGTATTTATCAGATTCCTATTATGTAACAGGCACTATTCTAAGGTAGGAGAATGAAAAGAAAGGAAAAAAAAGAAAAGTCACTGCTCCCAAGAAGCTCAGTCTAATGGGGGAAACAGCATGCAAATAATGCTGTATACTCAAGCCAGAAATAGCTTAAATTTGGAGATAATCTTAGATGGAAGGCACTAGCATTAGGAATGCTTCTTATAGAAGGGGAGATTTTAGTAGAGACCTGAAGGAAGCCAAGGAAGCCAGGTGATAGAGACAAGAGGGAAAGAATTCAAGGGTTGGGAGTTAGAATGGAAAATAACATTCAACATTTTTAAGGTGTACGTGTTTGTGTGTGTGTGTGTGTATTACTGACCTACTTTGCTCAGACTGTTTTTTTCCCTAATGATCCTTTTCTCTTTGTCAAGTTGTGCAAATGAAAAGAAGTTGGAGTTCATTTGAAAACAAGTTTTCAAGAAGACTGCAAATAGCACTCAACAGTAGCACAAGCCATTTCATTTCTTCTGGTTGTTTTTATTTTTTAACGAGTCGACTTTAAATTCTAAGAAATAAAAGGAGATGAGGAACAGTTTGTTCTGTTTGGGGAAATGGACTGCTCCCAAATGACAGCTGTCAATGAGCCAGTGCTAGGAAGTTCACACATAGGTAGGAGGGAGACATTGGAACACTTAAAAGTGAACAGTGCTTTCACAAAGGTCTCTCAAAAAGAAAGTGCATGCTATTTCCCTTCACTCTAAGTTGTTTGGAATGGAAAAGAATATCATGATCATCAACTGGATTTCAGCTTTGTATTCCAGGTTTAAAGTGACAGTCATTAAATGAGTTTGGTTGTTGAGGCGATGTACTTTATTATTTTAAACGGAATTGCCTCTCTACTTCAAGGAAACAGGCTTTTCTAAGACTAATCTCAATGCCAGGATTAATTTGATTGCCAGTCTAATTGTGCCTGTGAGGGAAGTATAATATATTACATTGCTGATTGTTATATTTGCAGCAAATGGATGATGTATCAGCTCTATAAACTTTTTTGTTGCAAGTGAGTTTTATTTTCCTAGTAAAATCCAAAGGGATGTTTTTCCCCCCATGTGATAGAAGGAGCAATACTTTTCAGTTATATCTCTGACAAGTTGAGAGGAAGGTAGTTGTTACTAATACATTTATGCAATAAAAATTACTGGGGGGTGTATTTCTAGGGATTTGTTTTGATAGCTTTTTTCTTGTGGCCCAAACACTAAATCTTTGTGGCCTTTGATATGTTCAGATTCAGCTTAGGTTTAAGTGGAAATAAAAAAAAAAGTTTCTATAACCAATCTAAATATGTGGTTTGTGTTTTAACAGATGAGACCAATTTCCAGGAGCTGTAGGAGCAAAGCTGTTTTAGGTTTTTTAAATGGTCATTTCATGGAGTTGACCAGTGGTACTTCACCATCTGTGATGTTGCTCAGTGGTTACCCAAACCATTTATTTTATTTTTCAACCAGACCTATGATTTCATTCCTATAGGGAATTCTGACAAGGGGGGCTGTGGGACAAGGTAATAAACATTTATATAGCATCTACTGTGTGCTAGGCACTGTGCTAAGCCGTTTACATGTATTATCACATTTGATCATCACAACAGCCCTGCAAGGTAGATGCTATTATTACTCTTATTTTACAGTTGAGGAAATTGAGGCAAACAGAGTTTCTATGACTTCCCCAGGGTCACTTAGCCAGTAAGTGTCTGAGACTGGCTTTGAACTCAGGTCTTCTTGACTCTAGACCTAACTCTCTATCTGCTTTGCCCCTATCAGTGGCAGTTTAGATCCTATTCTTCAATGTCTAGGGCAGCTTAATCCAAATATATCAGAGACAGTAGTTAAACCTGGATCTTTCTGACTCCAGGTTGATTCTCTATCCACTATGCCACCTTTGCCTCTTCCAAAGACATTGAAAAAAACCAGAATGGTCAATATTTTCACCTGAAGAAGGAAATTTTACTGGGCAAAAAGAGCAAGAGTCCTGGATATATTTAAGTAAGCTGTTCCTGACCTAGGGAAACTTGCTGTGAGATTTCTAAATATTCAAGAATGTTGTTTGCTTTCATAGTTGGCACTAATATAAGTAATGTGTATAAGGTCTTACATTTCCAGGCCTAAGCCAGAGGGCTATTTCAGTCCAGTTTCTCCAAGTACTGCTTACTTGTCTCTCTTTTTTGCTCCTTATGTTACATAAGTTTGTCCATGATACATCCATCCTTATGTACAAATGGTATTAATATTATCTATCTTATGAGACCTGTAAGAGAGAGAGAATGAATTAGGGAGAGAAAAATAGAAAAAAACAAATATCCCCCAAGATTGTAGACATATTTGCCTCGATGATGCCCAGCACTGAACTGTCCTCCCCTCTCATATTTGGCTTTCCAAATTTAATGGATTAAGGCATTCTATCCCCCACCAACGTCCCCACCAAAAAAAGAGATGATAAGAGAAAACTGCTGGCCTATGAGGCACAACACATTATCTGAATTCTCATAACTTGTCTAGTATGATTGATGCCACTTTTACATTTTCTTGATAAGGTAGAATTGTAATAAAAAGAGAAAATTACTTCTCTTTCCTTTTTGTTCTGGGAGAACAGATGCTGACAATATATCACTAGACTCATGGATATCATCTTGCACTAGTAGGATTCAGGTTGCACTTTAAAAGATCTGACATATGAGAAATTAAGTCCAGGAGAAGTGATGTGGCAGGAGGAGTGATGCTCTCATAGTCAGGAAAGAATGCTCTATTCAGGCAGCACACACATAGAGAGTGAAGAAGAAAACAAGAGGTATAAAAAGTAGAGATTTTTGGAATATGGTTTGATTTGGAGGGGCACCGAAAGTCCTACTTACTGCAAAATGTCTACCTACCTGACTGCCTGAGCAATGCCTACCTGAAATCCTTACCATCAGAATCAGTCCTTTTCATCGTTCCTGCATTGCATACATTTCAACTCCTTAATTTTATGACATTGTTGCTAGGAGCGGATTGGGGCAATGCAAAAAAGATGGACCATCACCAGAAGCATCACTTTCCAGTTCTGTTTGTTGAAAGGTCCAAAGGTGTAATGGAAAGAACACTGAAACTCTACTCATAAGACTCTAAGTCAAGAACTGGATCCATTTTTAGCCAGTTTTGAGGACTCTAATACTTCCATTGTCCTTATCACAGAGTTGTTGTGGATAAAGTGATTAATAAACTGAAAAGCATTATCTAAACGTTGTCTATTATTAATTTGGCCTGTGGTCAAAAAGGCAATGGAGGGAGGAATTGAGTAAGGGTGTGGGAAGGATGTAGACTGGGAAAGATGTACATGGGTGTACTAATTAATTGAGATAAAATGATTAAAGTTACTGAATTATCCTGTAAATCTTTCAACTTTTAAATTGTTAAGAAAACCTTTTTATCATGCAACAGGTTTTCATTTTGCTGTGATTGCCTTTTTTATACGGTTAGGCATCTCAAGATGTTAATCTACAGTCTTGAATTTTTCATCATGAAATCACATATCATGGTGTATATTAAACAGATATGATGAACAGTCAATTTTTCCAAATCTAATCTTGATTATAGCTCATAAATTTTGAATAGGGCTTATGTTAGTTGAATATCTAGGGAACTGAGCCATCTTTATCACTATCTCTTATCTGTACTTTAACCTTTAATAAAGTAAGGAATGTTACAAAGTCATGCTTCAATTTTGTTGTTCAGCTGTGTGTGATTCTTCATGACCCAATGAACCATATTATCCATGAGGTTCTCTTGGCAAAGATACTGGAGTGGTATACTATTTCCTTCTTCAATAGATTAGGGCAAATGAGGGTTAAGTAACCTTATCTAGGGTCACACAGCTAGTAAGTGTCTGAGGCTGGATTCGAAGTTAGGTCTTTCTGATTTCAGGCCTAACAGTGAGCCCTCTAGGTGTTCCCCATACTTTAGGACTCAATCTTCTTTAGGTGATTTCTGCTATGTAATTCTGGAACAACTATGCTTTTCAGTTTATTAACATCATTTCTTCAATGGACATAAGACTTGTACACACACTATACAAATATAAATATGCATATACCCATACTTACAAGTAAATATTTGCATGTATTTCATATATAATATATATTTCACATATAAAATATTTTATTTACATATGTATTATTTATAGGTATAGTTATAGCCCATATACTACATTATAAATTATATATGGTATAATTTATGTAAAATATATTTTATGATATATACTACAGATGTGTGTTTGTGTGTATTGGTATAGTCAGCTCATAAATCTAATCTTCATTGAAGAATTGACAAACTATGATAAACATATTGATGAACTGAAAATTATAATATATATATACATATATACATATGCATATATACATATACGTATATACATATATATGTGTGTATAAAATTAGCAAAATATTTTGAAGTATTTTTTTTAAAACAGGCTAATATATATATATTCCCAGATTTTTCAGGTTAATCTGGACTATTAACAACAATTTCAGCATAGCCATGAAAGAAAAAGTGACTTTCATCAGTGAAAATTACCTTTGGCCAATATTTAGTACTCCAGTCTTTATGATACCCTGTTCTCCTCCACCTCTCCCAATTTTCCCCTCATTCCTTCTCTTCCTCTTCTTGCCTTTCCTCCTCCTTTTGCCCCCCCCATCCTTCTGCTGCTTCTACTACTGATTCTTCTGCTTCTTTATCTTCTCACTGTAATTCCCTCTTGAAGAAGCCTAAGCTGTATTGTAGAGGAATAAATAACAATTCCATCTGCTGCCAGGTCCTTATGAATATCTTTGCCTATTTTTAGAATATTAATTAGTCTATTCTTCTATTATACACACATAGACACACACACATGCACACACACACACACACACACACACACACACATATATATATATGTATAAAATTCTTACTTTTTTTTTTTCATTTTCAACCACACTTCTCCTTTGTGTTTAGGTGCAGTTGATCTTGTCTCTTTTTTGCCTTGAATGTGATAGTGACTGAAATATTTGTAACAGTAGTTGAAGTGTGGTCTTCAAGGGCTACAACTTTTGCATGTTTCATTGGAAGTGTGTATATACATATACATATACAAACACACACATACATAGAAATATACATACACACATATATATACACATGTATATTCTTAATAATCACAGATTTACAGAACAAATATTCTTAATAATTATAGATTTAAAGAAAGAAAAGAACAATGAAATAGCTTGTGCATAGAATTTAATGAGTACTCGACTGACAGAGAAATAACTAAATATAGAGAAACTAGTTCATTCCAGTTTCATTTGGTCACGATCTGATGTTCTTAATCAGTCTAGTGTAAGTAGATGTTGTGATGTTTGCTTTCTCAGAATAAAATCATGTCAAAAATGTTGCTTTTTCCCAGTAATTCAATACAATCCCATCAACATGTCATGTGAAATATGTAAATCTACAGCACATATCAATAAAAATTAAGTATATAATAATTCAATGTACATCTGGTATATTCATTATGAATATTCCCTCCAATGGATGATAGTCCACCATATTTTTTGTGAATTTTTTTGTCCATGTTGACCAAGAATCCCCTCATAGTATTATTTAAAGATATTAGAGGCCTTCCTTGAGGTCTTTTTACTTTCTGTGAGTACCAGATCAACATTTGACCTCTTTATCTTTTTTTTCCCCCATACTCTAGCCACTTATTTTTAGAGACAGCTAGAGGTCACAAGGGATAGAGTATGGGATTTGGGGTCAGAATGACCTGGATTCAATCCTGCCATAGACACTTATTTGTGACCCTGAGCAAGTCACTCATCCTCTTTCTGACTCAATTTTCTCATTTGAAAATGGGAATAAGTAGCACCTACGTTAGAGAGTTTTTGTAAAGATCAAATGAGTTAATACATGTAAAGTACTTTAAAACCTTAAAGTGATATGTAAATACTAGCTAGCTGTTATTAGGCAGTTATGGGTCATGACAGATAAAATGATCAACCTGGAGTTAAGAAGACCTGTGTTTAAAGTTAGTCTCAGATACTTACTTGCTATGTGACCCTGGGCAAGTTAATTTACTTCAGTTTGCTCCAGTTCTCTCATCTACAAAATAGGGAGAATAATAGCACCTACCTCCCAAGTTTTTAAGGAGGATAAAAAGAGACATTTGTAAAGTACTTTGTGACCATAAAGTACTGCATAAATGGCATTATTATTTTAATTTTCTCACTTCCTTTTTCAGTCATGTATTTCCTGGATAAAATTTCATGTATCATACATAATGAGGTTATTGTTGGGGAATTTATGGAGCATACTTCTATCCACCATGCATATCTCAATTGTCTATCTTGCCCAAAGCTTTGATTCATCATAGATTCTGGACTGCAACATTGAAAACATATAGCATCACATGCAAAATATTTGTATTATTATTATTAATCAAAGAATAGCTTGGCACCATTTAAGGTCTTTTGATGTTTCCATAATAGTCTAGCCTGATCTCTTCATCCCATTTAATTCTGAACCTAACTGATGAACTCTTTGTAATGGATATGCTAATCATGTGTACTCTGATACCCTAATTCAATAGACCTGCAAAGGTATTTTCCACAATAGGGCATTTTCATCCATCTGTTTTTGTCTTAGCATTTATTGTTAGGGCAAATGCTCTTGAATAATCATGAATCAAATTGGAAGGTCTCCCTAATCTTTTACATTTCAATGTAATCAATACAATTTTATTGACAAATAAGGTGGATGTGGAGGACCTTGGTTATCATTTTCTATTTAGTCCTTGTCTGTTTACTCCTTGACTATAGTAAAACTTTTTGTGATCCTGTTTCTCCTTGCTTTGTACCTTCCTTGATATTAATAATCAGAGTTTTCTTCAACAGAGCTAGCTTTATGGTCACATTTATCAGGAAACGTTTTATGATATTAACAATGAAATGAAAGTTTCTCATAGGAGGAGAGCCCTTAATGTTATATTTTGTGCTGCATCGTCAAATGCCTTTTTTGTAACAATATACAACAAGAATCAGTTTGACTCTAAACACATAATTTACTTTGGAAAATTATTTATGAAATTATACCTGTTCACTATTTATATTTTCATCAAGGACTTTCTCTCTCTCTCTCTCTCTCTCTCTCTCTCTCTCTCTCTCTTTCACACACACACACACGCACACACACGCACACTCTCACAAACACACACACACAGATGTGAATTTGTATGTATGTATATAAATAGAGATATAGCAAGATGATTCTCATTCCCATAAAGATATTAAGAGATGAGAAAGTAAGCATATTTGTCAGTAGTTATTAACATTCTCTGCATTACTTTTGTGAAGACAGCAATACTATCAATGATTTTCCCCATTCTTTTGGACTCTTTGCTGAGATATCTTATAAAATAATTGCTTGATATTTTCAAGTTTGTATTGTCTCCAGCATAGAATTATTTGGCATGAACTTGATCTGGTCAAATTCTTGGTCGGGAACAACTTTTCCCAATTTCTTCTCTTTAGGTACCATTTCTAATTCCTTATATGTTATTTTGGGGACTGAAGTGTTGGAGCCTAAATATAGTGTTTCCAATTCCCAATGAAAGTGATTTAATGATTCAAAATGATTTAATTTTGAAAACTCTAACAAGTTAGTACCATTGTCCATTAATTTGTGGTCTTCCTGCCAGGTAGATCCAGGATTGCTCTTAGTATTATGAGGCATATGCGAGATAACCACTGAGTGGTAAATAATTTGATGACATAATCACCCCATTTACTGAGACTCAGAAAGTTTAAGTAACTAGTCTATCTATGGACCATGGGTAGTTAAGTATCCCTAGATGGGATTTGATCTGACACTCTCTAAGTCCAGAGCTAGTGATCTTTTGTGTCTTCTTAGTTTCTCATGCAGTGAAAAGATCCAGATGGTACAAGAGCATAACCCACTTCACTGTGGCCCTCAGTGAAACCTGAATCTTCATAGAATGAGGTATTCCATAAAATTGAATGTTTTTCTCTTTTTTTATTTTAGAAATTGAATTTGTCTTTCCCCCCTTAGTTCCTCATTTTTCTCAGCTGTCAGTAATGTTGCTAATGTGACTATTTCTCTCATCTTTGATAATTCTGATCTCTTATGGGTTTAGAGACCAAATGCCAACCTAAAATAAAGAAGACTATCAGTGTAGCAAAAACTAGGGTTTTTAATGGAGGCAAGGGAATTGCAATTCAGGGCCACCACACAGAGGGGGACAGGAGTCTCAAGGGGGGCTCAGCTTGGAAAAGCTGTTACATAAGATATTTTGCATAACAACTCAAAGTCCATAAAGAAATCTGGGGGAGACTGGTAGGGAGGGGTGGATGACATCTGGTCAGAACAGCAGGCTCAGCTCCAGGTGCAGCAACTGGGAAACCAGTTTGGACCTGTTCCAATGATAGAGTCAGTTGTAATCAAAATCAGGTAGCTCTTTCAGATGTCTGCATTACACATTCTTTCTTAAATGGTTTTGATTGCCTTCAGACAATTTGTAGCTCTAGGATCAGGCAAGGTCAGCAGCTGCATTCAACACAGATAATTAGAATTTTTACTAAAATAAAAGTAAATGAGTTTTTAGTGAAAAAATTAGGTAATGCAGTTGTCAGTATGAAACTTATAAAATAATATGTGTTCATTAACAAATAATATAGGAAGTGTATTTGTTATAGGTCTTTCTTCCTTTGAAAAATATCCAATTAAACATATAACTTAAGGGCAAATTAATGTGAATTTTCCTTATCCAGATCTCAGATTTATAAAATGGTCTTAGAATATAGTATGATAGTGATGGAAATCTGTATGCAAATTTTCAAAGATCTGAGTTGAACTCTGGATTCCACCATCTCTGTGGCCCTGGGAGAATCAGTTCATACCTCTAGGTCTTAGAATATTTATCTGTAACATGAGAGGGTTGGACTAGATGCCTTCTAACATATTTCACAGTCTAATTCTATGATGCTTTAATCCTGTGTTGAAGAATGTAAATTTTAACACGAAAAATAAAACATCTGAGAATTTGGCTCAAGGAAAAATTCTAATTTTCAGGCACCTGAATATTGGGTTAGAGGTTTCCTCTAATAATTTGTAATAAAATAAAAAGATGAGAGGGCAATCCAACTACACTTTATTTTTGTTCATTCATTCACCAAGCTCTTATACATGATTTCATATGAGAAATATGACTCATTAACCTACTTTTTCAGAAGTGACATGTGAAATTTGGAAATACAATAAAAAATAATCTTGGCTTTGATTAGAGAAGAAAAGCACACTTGGAGACTTATATGTATAGAGGGAAAGCCTTAGAGATACAAAGATATGGAAAATAAGACAATAAAAGTTTCCTGTCTAGAAGACTCCTGTGAGTTTGCCCTTCCTTCTGTTGTAGCTCTTGTTGAGAAGAATAGGTTTTACTCAAATACGGAAGCTTTGAGCATATTTCAAACTATGGACACCTTTGTTCTGAATCCACTTTAATTTCTGACAAATGCCATACACACAACACAAACACACCCACGTATACACATACACACATACATACAGCTGCTTATATATGTGTTTGCTTTGTTTCATGGTTGCAATATTAAATATAGAATTTGAAGCTCTTTGGCTGAGTGTGTAAAGCAGATGGCTGCCATGTGAGATATCTCTGTTGATTTAATCATAGACCATTGTGGCTCAATCACTGGACTTATATCATGCATTACCCAAAATGAAAAGCACTATAAAATATGGAAAAGAAATTACTTTCATAGAACTGAAAAAATGAGAATGAAAGTAGGATATTAGTTCACTGTTTTGAAACCTTGCTTGCTTAGCATCTCAGCAAGATTTGGGCTTTTAGGGTGTTTTAATGAGAACTCTGTCCTGTTGAGTTTAAGATAGCTAGGAGCCTTTTTTTTTCCAGTTAGGCCAAAAAGTAGTATTAAGAACTTCGATGGTAGTTACCAAATATGGAAATAAAATACTTCTCTCTGGTGATATCTGATATTCCTGTGTCAGAGCAGTACTGAAACAGCTAGGATAGAATTTCTTAAACTTTTTGTGTGTGTGTGTCATTAACCCCTTTGGAAATCTGGTGAAGACTATGGACTGCTTCTCAGAGCAGTGTTTTAAATGCATAAAATAAAATATATAAGATTATAAAGGAAATGGATTATGTTGAAATGCATTTAACAACTAAAAAAAATCATGCACCTTGGGTTGAAAACTCCTGGCTTGGTGTGTCATGAGTAAGAAAAGAATTTTTTTTTCACTCTGCGTTTGATGTTATTTAAAATAAAACTATATTTAAAATATATTTATGTATATGTAAATATATTTGGATATTCATTATATGTGTGTGTGTGTATATATATTTGTGTGTGTATGTGTGTGTGTGTGTGTGTGTGTGTGTATGTGTGTGTGTGTATGTATTCAATGATTAGTCAAATAGGTCTTAGGTCCATGATTTCTATCCTTGGCTTCTGATCCACATTCTATTCATATTTTCATTATTCTTTATATTAATCTTTCTCACAGTTAAAAGTTCCTCTGCTGTGGCCCAAATTAATATGGCAGAAAGCACCTTAAATGGTTTCTTATATTCTTAAGCAGAACTAGGACAAGGCATTTGTGAGCCCAAGGCAAAGACTGAAAATAGTGACATTCCTATCCCCATGCTAAGCATTTTGAAACTATACTCTGTAACCATAAACAAGATGTTTTCAATTATTAAATGTATGTGCAGCCATAAAAAGTTATATTATAAGTGTCCCTATTTCTGCCTCATCTACATTGTTATACCTAAAGCAGATGCTTGCCTGGCTTACTCTTAGTCTTAGCTCTGCCTATAACTACAAAATAACATGAGAATCTTGAAGGAAGAAGTCACCTAGAAAGGCTATAAGGGAGAAGAATGAACCCAACTTTCAAATTTGCAACCTCTATGAATCTGGTCTAATTACACCTAAGAATTTCACATATACAAAATTGATAGTCAGAGATTGTCTATATATCTTTATACAAACATACACATGCATACATACATATATATGTATGTGTGTGTATATATATATATATGTGTGTATATATATCTGTATGTATATAAACATACACATATCAACACATGATTCAATGTGGATTTAACTCTGATCTCTCTCATATATTGGCTTTGTAACATTAAGGAAGTTAATTCACTCTGTTCCTGTTTCTTCATCTCTAAAATGAATCTTGGGATCAAAGATTTCGAGCTGTGAGGGACTGTAAAGTCCATCTATTCTAACTCCTTTATTTTACAGATGAAGAAACTGAGGCCCAGGGATGTGGAGGACTTTTCTCAAGTTCACACAGGTAGTAAGTATCACAGGTGAAATTTGAACCTAGGCTCTGGATTCTCAAGAAGTCAGTGCTTGTTGTATTGTTATACCACACTGCTTCCCTTTTATGTATGAAGCTGAAACAAACTTTAGAGAACATCTGATTAAAGCATCTAAAAGCACATGATTTCAAGAGCTGAAGATATGGAAAAAGTGCACTCCAGGCATAAGGAGGAGCCTGAGAATGTATAGGGGGAACAAAGATAAGATCATGAAATATTTAGTAGTCTAGTTTGCTTAAAATGTAGCATGTTTGAAGAGGAATACAGGGACGTAAATCTTTTTTCTTTGTAATTTTTTTGTTTTAAACTTAAATACAAAATGAGAAAAGGAAAAAAAAACCACAATTGCCACATACACAAAAGACTATAGGAGAAGATTCAATATAAAACAATAAGTTTCTATTTCAAGAAAACCTGTATAATAAATATTATATATTATTTTCAAAGCGGCCCACTTTTTCTTTGCTTCCTTATTGGTTTTCTTTTGTTCTCTGCTGTGCACTTTTTACTTTATTTTTCTCCTCCCTACCCTTCCCCATAGAAGGCTACAATTATGGGAGAGAGAGAGAGAGAGAGAGAGAGAGAGAGAGAGAGAGAGAGAGAGAGAGAGAGATTATCTATCTTTATACAAACATACACACATAGATATCTATAAACATACATTTATCAACACATGTACACTCATACACATATATGAAAGACCGTACTATACTTATTTCCACTGTCTTGTGTTTCTGTGAAAGTGGATAGCATACGTCCAACTCTTTCCATGTTTTTTTTCTAAATCAACCAGCTAATCATTTCCTACACCACAGCAGTATTCCAACCCAACCACATCTTATCTGAGAGATTATCTGTGAAAGTTTTTCCCCAATTATTTGCATTCCTTCTAGTCTTGGCTGCACAGGTTTTATTTATGCAAGAAAATTTTAATTTAAAATAATTAAAATTTTCCATTTTACACTTCAACAATTCTCTCCCTTATAATATAGTTTAAAGTCTGATACTTCTGAATCTATTTTCTTTACATCTTTCTTCCTGTTTTCTTTGAAGTTCCTAACCTTTTGCTCTTTTAAATGAACTTTGTTACTATTTTGCTAATGCAGTAAACATTTTTTTAGTAATTTAATTAGGGTGACATTGAATGAATAGATTAATTAGGTAAAGTTGCCATTTTAAGAATTATATTGATTTTACCTACCCATGAAAAATAAATATTACTTCAATTACTTAGATGAGTTTATTTGTATAAAAAGTGTTTTATGTTTATGTTCATATAGCTCCTGTGTCTTTCTTGGCAGATACACACCCAGGTACTTTATACTGTCTAGGTATTTCAAATGGTCTAAAGCTATATTGAATAATATTGCCGACACATAGTGTAGTTTCTCTATTTTTCCACATTTGATTAAATCTATTTTAACTTTAACTTTGCCTGAGATCACAATTACTATGCCTGCCTTTTTATATAATAAATTATATTCCTGCTCTTTATTCTATCTCTCATTTTTATAATGTTTCCTGAAAGCAACATATTGTTAAATTCAAATTTTTAATCCACTATCCATTTCATTTTATGGGTAAATTCATCCCATTCATATTCAAAGTTAAATTTACTTGTTATACATTTTCCTCCATCCTATTTTTCCTCACTATCCTTCTCACCCTATTTACCTTAATCCCCCTCACTCCTCTGCTTCACTTATACCTGCTACTTTGCACTTCTATTCCTTAACCTACCCACCTCTCTAAAAATCCCTCTCTTATCCTAGCCTACCCACCCTATCCCCTTGCCCTCTTCTTTCTGAATTTAGAAATATATGTATGCACACACACACACACACACACACACACACACATATATATAATATGTATATATATATATATATATATATATATATATTTATGTATTTGTATATCATTTCTTTAACCCATTCCTGATGAGATTAAGGTTCCAGCACAACCTGCCCTCCCCGCTACTAGCTTCTTCTGTATTAGTTTTTCCTTTTATGCGTCACATTTTTGAGATAATTACTCTTCTTAGAACCACCCTATCACGTTCAGCTCAGCCCAAGCCTTTCTTTCTACCCAAATAATGATGACAATCATGAATACTACTAATATTTTCACATATAAGAAGCAAATGATTTGACCTTATTGAATCACTTATAATTGGTCTTTAATGTTTACTTTATATTTCTCCTGGATGTCGAATTTTCCCTTAAGTTCTGGAGTTTTTGTCACAAAAACTTGAAAGTCTTTCGTACTTTAAATATCCTTTTTTTTCATGCAAGACTCTATTTAACTTTGCAGGGTAAGTTACCCTTGATCATAACCCCAGCTCTTTTAGTTTTCAGAATATAGTATTCCAAGACCTAGGGTCCTTCAACATAGTAGCTGCTAGGTCTTATGTAATCCTTATTGTAGCTCCATGATATTTAAATTGATTTTTTATTGTTGCTTCCAACATTTTCTCCTTAACTTGGTAGCTTTGAAGCTTGGCTATGATATTCCTGTAATATTTCCTCCTGGGATCTCTTTCAGGTGGATTTATTTTTCTATCTATGATTTGCCTTCTTGTTTTAGAACTTCAGGACAATTTTCATTGATAATTTCTTGCAATACTGTATCAAGATTAATTTTAATCATATTTTTCAGGCAGTCCAATTATTCTTATATTATTTCTCCTTGATCTGTTCTCCAGATCATTTTTTTTTCTGATGAGATGTTTCACTTTCGATTCTATTTTTTCATTCTTTTACTTTGTTTTATGATTTCTTGGTTTCTTAGAATGTCGTTAGCTTCCCCCTGACAGATTCTAATTTGCAAGGAATTATTTTCTTCCTTAAGTTTTAGTTTCTTTCTTTCAAATTGGTTGACTTTCTTTTCGGAATTTTCTTGATTTTTTTGAATTGTTCTTTTTTTCCCCTAATTTTTCCTCAATCTCTCTTATTTGATTTTAATGTCCTTTTTGAATTCTTCTAATAATTCTTTTTTTGTTCCGGGGACCATTAGATGTTTCTGATTGAAAAGGGTTTTTTTAAAAGCTCTATTTTCTTCCTGTGAATATGAACCCATATCTTCTCTATCCCCATAATGACTATCTATGGTTGGGCTCTTTCTCCTTTGCTTACTCATTTTTATGCATTTATTTTTTGTTTTATTTTGTTTTTAGCAGCTATTAGTGTAATCAAGTTGCAGTCCTGAGGTATTGGAAGTGATGCCCCAAGTCTCAGACCCTTCTTACTGTTATTTTCTGAGGTCTGTCTTGGGCCCCAACCTTGGGCTTTCTTCTCTTCTCCTAAGCCATGGCTAGGACCCATGGCCATGCTGTCCCACAAATAATCTTGTTCCCTGTGGTCCTTCTAGTGGATGCGAACTACTGCTGTCCTTTCTGCCCTGGAACTGAAACCAGGGACTCTGTTCTTCTGTAAGTGCCCACAGCCAACAGGATCCCTACCCCTCACTGCTATACTCACCAGGTGTATGCTAGCTCCTTCTCTCTGTAGCCACACCCTGGGAGGCATCTGGTCAGCATAGCTGTGCTTGGCATCCTTCAGAAATGGAAGGTCTTTCAATCTTCTCCTACTCAGCCATCAGACCCCCACACTGTCCACAGACACTGTCCATGAAATAAAAGTTTTTAAGGCTGAGGCTGCCTCTCAACCCAGCTGCCCCCAGGGCTTCTTGTTTGTTCATTCTGCAGAGTTGGCCTAGAAGTGTTTGCACTTTACTCAGGCTGAATCTCTGACCCTGGAGGTTGAGTCTTTCATAGGGACTTCTCAAATTTTCTTAGGAGGAAAACTGCTTTAGCCCATGTTTATTTCTACTGTTATGAGAGGATATTGTGTCTTTTTTTTTTGTAGAGGAAGTTTGGAGAGCCAAAGATTTTCTAATCTACTGAACCATCTTCCAAGAATCCTCTCCAGAGAAATAAATCTGAAGAGTTGGTGAAATCTAGATTTTAGGAGGCCTTAAATAACAGGATAAGGACTGTATATTTTATGTGTTCTTTAGGCCTTGTGGAACTAATGGATTCTCTGGGCATGGCACTTACACATCTAAATCTATGCATTAAGTATATGTTTTAGAATCTTTCTGAAGGATGGATTATGAGAGGGAGAACAGATGCAAAAAGAATTATAGATTATTATAGTAGTCCAGGGGAAGAGTAACAGGATCTTGAAATATGATGGTAGCTGTGCAAACAAGGAGAAAGAAAAAACATGATTAACTACATAATGGTAGTTAAACTAATAGAGACTGAAACAGGCAAAAGTGAAAGATGAGAGAAGTCTTGAAACTGTACTTAAACAGAAATGAAAAGAGGGGAAAGCTTTAGATTGAAAAATGATGACTTCCACTTTGTACATACTGATTTTGTAATGCTGATGAGCTATCCAGACAGAGATGTCTATCAAGGTTTGTAAATCCTTCATAGCCTGGGCTCTTCTTAACTTTCCAGTCTTCTTACACTTCACTCTTCTCTACATACTTTATTATCCAATGACACTTGCCTCTTTGTTATTCCTCATAAAGCATCTTTCATCATAGAAAAATCTTTCATCAAATTTAGCCATATTGGCAATGTCTCCACAAACAGTAACATTTTTGTTGTTATTCCAGATTTTAAAATCATGAGGCAAATGTGCTAGGAAGGTTCCTGAGTTGCAAAATAAATTTTATCTTTTTTGAAAGTGACTTTGTGAAAAAATAGGAAACGTTTGTTTGAACGAAAAAATCATTGCACATAATTATTAAACTTAAGAAACTTTCCCACTCAAGACAGGTCTTGCCAAGATAATATCAAAATTCATATGGAAAAACCAAAGGTTAAGAATATCAAGGGAAATTAAGGGGGGGTGGGAGGGAGGTAGAGAGACTTACATTCCCAGATTTCAAATTATTGGTAATGCAGCAAATATGACAAATTTATGGTATTGGCTAATGAATTTAAAAAGTAGATCATTTGAATAAGTTGGACAATAACAAGCTTGTACTCTATGGAAGAACATTTAACATTAGTTAAAGTATTCATTATTCAGCTAAAATTGTAGGGAAAATTGGATAACAGTTTGGGGAGAAATGGGAACAGAACAATTCACACCGTATACCACAATAAAATCCAAAGTAAAAGGACTATTTAAAAGACATCTTTACATGCACTATAAAACAAGTTAGAGAACAAGTATAGGCAAATAATGTAGTAGGGTAGGCAGCTAGACTTACTGAATTCATCAATGTGGGGAGTTCTAGGAGGGGAAAATTATGTAGGTCAACAATTTGTCTATGATTTATAATTTTTAAAGGAGTTGCCTGGGGATATTGAGAGATTTAGTGATTTGGTCAGGGTCAGAGAGCCAGCATGTTTTAGAGTCAATACTTGAATCCAAGTCTTGTTGACTCTAACTTTGGCCTTCTACCTTCTGTGCTCTGTTGCCTCTCTTAGAGGAAATTTTAGGAGCTGACATAACTTAATCTGATGGCATTTTAAGAGAAAGCATATTTTATTTTTTGCAATAAACAGAAATGTGCCAAAAATAAAAAGGAAAGGCAGAAACTGGGGGTGGGTTTGGGGTAAGGGGAATTTCGTATCAAACACCTCTGATAAAAGTCTGATATATAAACTTTATAAGCAACTGACATAAATGTGTAATAACAAGGATCATTGTACAATACATGAGTGACCAAAGGAGAACAAAATGTTTCTCTAAAGTAGAAACACAAAATATCAATAATTTAATGCAGAATTTCAGTCTTAAAGAACATAGCAACATTTTAACAATTTAATAATCAGCAAATTAAAACAATTCTGAGTTTCCACATATCCATCATGTTGTCAAAAATAATTAAAGATAATATTTAATGCTATCCTAAAGTAAATTCTAGAAACTCCTTTTGTAATAACAAATAAATTAAAAATGAACTAAATGTATACTTATTCAAGACTTGCTAAAAATTATAAATGTAATAGAATATTTCCATGCCATAAAAAGTATACATGTGAAGAGTTTAAAGAACTGTAAGAAGACATGAAATGCTGCATAGTGGAGAAAGCAGAATTGTAAGAACAATATACATACTGACGGCAACTTTGTATTAAGGCCAATAGTAGTAACAAATTTTTGTTTTAGATACACTAGAGGAAATCAAAAGGAATTATAAAAAAACAAGGACAAGATGAGTGCTATTGTGTAAGAGTGAAAAAAATTATTTTAAACATCGAGATAATGAGTAAAAAGAAAAAAATGCATGTCCAAATATTTACAATTTTTTGAATTTCATTTTGAATTCTTGTTTTTTGTTATTTTTCTTTTCCTCTGCTTACATTTATATATCTGAGTACACATTTTTCAATTGAAATAAAAATAGAAGACATCAACACCAAAAATGAAATAAACAAAAATAATTTTAAAGAGAAAAAGAAATGAATTTGATTTTGAGATCTCAGGTAAAAAAAAAAGATTTTTACTCAGGTAAAAATCTCATACATGGTTTTCCATATTTACACAGCTTATAAAAGATTTTGTGCGGTCCAACATCAACCTTAGCTTTCAAGGCTTTGAGCCATAATTATTATGTGTGGTTATAGAATCAAAAGGCCCCTGCTGCTATGACATAAATAAAAGGTTATATATGCTTGGCTTTATGTTACCTGGACAAATGTTCAGTCATTTCAGTCTTGTCCAACTCTTTTAGACATTATTTGGGGTGTTCTTTGCAAAGATGATGGAGTGGTTTGTTGTTTCCTTATCCTGGTCATTTTACAGATAAGGAAACTGAGGCAAACAAGGTTAAGTGAGTTGCCCAGGGTCAACTAGAAATCTTAAGATGTAGGTGGTGATGAGGAAGTAGGTACATTTCAGGCATAGGTGCCAGTATTGTCCAAGGCAGGGAGATGGGAGCTAGAAAGTTGTCTGTGCTGAATAGAAGGCCATTTCTTGGTACAATATAGGGTGTCAAATTCAAAGAAGGAATTTCAAGGTGGGGGTGGAGTGGAGGGCAGATAATATATTCTCTTTTGTACATGTTTATTTTGAGACATCTATTGGGCATCCCATTGGAAATGACTAGTAGTCAGTCTGGTGGGTGGAACTGAAGCTCAGGAGACTGGACCTGGAAAATGAAATTTGAAAGTCATCTGTATCAGGACAATAATTAATGTCAAGGAAATTATGAGATTATTGAGAGTATATTAAGAGGAGATAAAAGGATACAGGGAGGAGTCTTGAGTTATGCCCACTGTTACAAGATGTAATATAAATCATGATCAGTCAAAGGAAGTGTAGGAGTGGTGGTGAGACAGGTAGAAGAAGAACCAAAAGATAATAGTGTCAGGAAACCTTAGAGAAGAGAAAGTCTACAGGAGAAAATGGTGGTTAGCAATGGCAAATTGGCAGATGCTGCACAGAGGTCTAGAGTGATCAGGGTTGATTACAGGCCATGAGATCTGACAAATAAAGATTTTTGATAACTTTGGTGAGAACACTGAGTTAAGTGATAAGGTCAGAAGTCATATTGGAAAGAGTTAGAAAGTAGGTAAGAAGAGAAAAAGTGCAGGCAATGGGAATACAGCACTTTTTTCCTGGGATTTTGTCTATGGAAGGGGAGACAGACACACAGAAAGAGAAACAGAGAGAGAGAGAGAGAGAGAGGAGAGAGAGAGAGAGAGAGAGAGAGAATAGGAGAATAGGATTTAAGATTGTGGGAGCAATATTCCAGAGAAAATGAGAGGGGCTGTGATTAAGGTTATATAGAAGGGATAGCCTGCATGAGAAGAGCCTCCTCTTCATCATAGACTAGAGGAGTATTGAGGATGATAGCATAGAATTTTAAGATGTAGTGAAGGAGTGAAAAAGGGAGCCCTCAGAAAACATCATAATTTTCTTAGTAAATTACTAGGTACAATCCTCAATTAAGTGGGGAGTGGAGTGAGTGATGTGAGAGGCTGGAAAAGAGGAGGTTTAGAACAATCAGTGACTATAATAAGGCTAAACCATATTTAATGAGTGGAGAAGGAAATGGCAAATCATTCCAGTATGTTTGCCAAAAACACACACAAAAAAACAAGAAAACCAGCTCCATGGACAGTATGGTCCATGGGGTCATGAAGAGTTGTTCATGATATGATCAAATGAACGATAATAAACATAGCGAATAAGGACAAGCACTATGGATTTTTCTGTTAGTAGTGATGCATTACTAGGCCACCATATTCCTTTGCCTGATTCCATTTTTGGCAGCACATCTTGAATTTGTAAGAAACCTGACTAGATTTATGAATATGACTTTAGAATTTGGGACAAATTTTTTTCCCTCAATAAAGCTTACTCCTTGTAAGAGGAACGAAATGCTGGTATTATTTGTCCTTTGTATTCTGTAATGAACTAAGCTAATTGACCCAAATATTTTACACAACTGTACCATGTAAAGAAGATTATTCAGAGTTATGCATTATTAATTTTGTTTGTTTGATTGGAGGCATATTTCAAATAAAACTAATAAAGATAACAGGAATTGAAAATACTGGGTGTTGCTGAATTGGGGTTATTAAATGCTGTTTTTTCTGGGAAAAGCAAAGCAATTATGTGGACATTCTAGAGTCTATCCACATTTTATTCAAAATGAAACTGCAAAAAAAAGCTGGAGAGGTCAATTACAAACTGATGAGCAAAAATGAAAAAAATGTAGATTTGAAAATAGAATCTAGAAGTTTGAAAACAGAAAGAAAAAATGTAACATTTAGTTGGAGACTTGAAGTTTGCAAAAACTTAGAACAGGGACATGATAATATGTTAGCCTTTGCTGCTGAGGTATCTAATGCCACTATAGACCATAATATCAACCTCTCACCATAGGATGGGGGGAAGAAGTACAAATAAACAAATAAACAGATTAAAAATGAATGAATAAATGACAAAAAACAAACACAACAACAGCAGTTGGGCATAATATCAAAAGCTAAAGGCAATTTAGTATCTATGATCAATGGTACTTGCTTCTTGTTCCTTAAGTAGAAATTATACATATAGGCAGTTATAGGAGCTATCATTTTCCTTGTACTGTGAACTCTCAGCTGAAGAAACTCTAGTATAAATAGGTCAAAGACTACTTTGAAAGTTTTGGTCCTGGACAGTTAGAATGATGAGTGGTTAAATAAGTTGCTCAGTATTCCAGAGCCAAGATGGGTTAGAGGCTGGACTTGAATGAAATTAAGTCTTTATGGCTATGAATCTATGCCACTATTTCTTCATGTTGCAGCTAGCAAAGCCACACAAACTTCTATTCAAGTCCAGTTTTGGACCCATTTGGATTCACAACAAAAGGAAAATTATTTGAGCTCTCAGTGCTCTAGGTCAGTAGAGTCAAACTGAAATAGAAATGGGGGCCATTAACCCTAATTCCTCTGGGCTGCATATTGACTTAAAAAAAATAAAACACAAATTAGCATTGTCTAGGCTTTGTTGTATTTTTTATTTATTTTGTTAAACATTTCCAAGTTGTATTTTAAAATATTTGTTATTTATTTATTTTAACATTCTTTTCTTTTTAAATTTTGAGTTCCAAATTCTCTCCCTCTTAACCCTCTCCTGCCCACTGAGAAGGCAAATATTATGTCAATTATACATATGAAATCTTACAAAGCATATTTCCATATTAGCCATATCATAAAAAACAGGAAAAATTATACTTCAATTTGCACTCAGAGTTCATCAGTTCTGTCTGTGGAAGAGGATAGCTTTTTTTTTTTTTCATCATGAGCCCTTTGGGATTGTCTTGGACCACTGTATTGATCAGAGTAGCCAAGTCTTTCATGGTTCATCATCATTATGACATCGTTGTTACTGTGCACAATGATTTCCTGGTTATTTTCATTTCCCTTTGCACAAGTTCATAGAGGTCTTGCTATGTTTTTTTTTAATTCTTTCCTAAAACCACCCTCTTGATCATTTCTTATAGTACCATACTACTCAGTCACAATCATATGCCACAACTCATTGAGCCATTCCTCAATTAATGGGCATTCCCTAGGTTTCCAATTCTTTGCTACCACAAAAAGAGCTGCTATAAATATTTTTGTACATATAGGTCCTTTTCCTTTAAAAAAAAATATCTCTTTGGGGTATAGACCTAGCAGTGGTATTTCTGGATCAATGGGTATGTACAGTTTTATAGCATCTTGGGCATAGTTCCAGACTGTTCTCCAGAATGTTTGGACTATTCGCTACTCCACTAAACATTTATTAATGTACCTATTTTTCCCTCATTCCCTCCAGCATTTGTCCTGATTGGTGTGAGGTGGTACTTCAAACATTTTTATATTTTGTCTTTCTCTACTCAATGGTTATTTAGAGCATTTTTTCATGTATATAGAAGGCTTTTGTATGTTCTGAAAATTACCTGTTCATATCCTTTGACCACTTATCAATTGGTGAATGGCTCTTGTTTTTACAAATTTGACTTAGTTCCCTGTATATTTGAAAAATGAAGCCTTTATCAGAGAAACTTGCTATAAAACTTTCTGATATTATTTCATTGTATATGGTGCCTCTTAGTGAAATGTAGTTTTCCTGATTACCTCCTTCAGTTAGATCTATTTTTGCTTTGTCCAAGATCATGATTATCACCTTTGACCTCTTCACTTCAGCTGAAGTATAATAGACTCTGCTCCTTCAAGTGCTTTGTTTCCATTCTTTGTATGTGTCTTTCTGTCCCAAGTGTGTCTCTTGTACACAACAAAAATTTTGCATTCAGATTTCCCATTCATTCTGCTATCCTCTTCTGTTCCATGGATTAGCTCATCTCACTCACAATCACAATTATAATAACTAACTGCATTTCCCTCCGTCTCATTTTCCTCTGTTTGTTTCTCTCTACCTCTTTTTATCCTAACCTGCTTCAAAAGTCTATCTTACTTCTGATGACTGCCTTCCCTAATCCACCTTTTCTTTTATAAACTCCCCGGCATATCTCTTATTCCCTCCCCCTCCTGTTGAGTAAGTTAGATTTCTATACTCAGCTGAGTGACTCTGTGTGTGTGTGTGTGTGTGTGTGTGTGTGTGTGTGTGTGAGTGGATATGTATCCTTCTCTCTTTGAACCAATTCTGAGAGTGAAGTTTAAGAATTATCTTCTCCCTCACATTTCCCCATTCACTATAAAAGCTCTGTCTTGTAAACCAACTTAATGTAAGAAAAATTTCCCCAATCTACATCTCCTTTCCCCTTTTCCCAGTGCATCACTTTTTATCACTCTTACATTCTTTTTTTTGGAGATCATTCCACATAATCAGCTCATATCCATGCTCTCTGTCTAGGCAGACTCCTAACTGCCCCAATAATCATAAAGTTCTTGGAAGTTACATGTATCATCTTTCCATAGAGAAGGCCTGCAAAACATATGCCCTGTGGGCCATTTGCAGCCCACCAAAGGATTTCTGGTGGCCTGTGAAAAATGTAGAGATTGTTTGTGGTTTTGTTTGCTTTTAGGCAATTGGGGTTAAGTGACTTGCCCAGGGTCACATAGCTTGTAAGTGTCAAATATTTGGTCTGAGGCCGCATTTGAACTCAGGTCTTCTTGACTTCAGGGCTGGTGCTTTATCTACCACACCACCTAGCTGCCCTAAAAATGTAGAGGATGTTAAAGAAAGTAAAGGTATAATGAGTGCTTTGTTCACACCCCGCATAACCCCCCTTCCGCCAGTCACTTTTGTGCCTGTCATGTAACTTGGTGGGTGGGTTGCCACTGTGCATTCTATCATGTTTGTCACATGACCCATGGCAACCAACCATTTAGTCTCTAGTCTGAGAGGAATGAGAGTCATCTTTTCATTGTGTTTTCAGTTGTTACTGGTGTTGAACAGGGATAAAGCAAGTGTAGCCACATACCAACGCAGCTGATGCCTGCTCTGTGATGAGTGGGAACAACATGAGGACGTCTTCCCCTCACACACTACGTGACTGCCCTCCAAGTTATAGGAGTGCCTGGCACTCTTACCTAGGTCAGACAATCAGTTCAGTATTTCTTTGTATCTGAGAGGTGCTGAAGAGATTTTTTGGTTCTCATGTTAGAGTTTTGGGGTGGCTTTGTAAAATGGGTAATAAAAAGAAATGGAAGATTGAATCAGAACATAGAGTGTTTAATCCAGATAGGACAAATAGATATTTGTCCTTAATAAGAGACAAAATGTTGTGCTTTGTTTGCTGAGAAATAATAGTGGTTACAAAGGAATACAATCTTCATCACTATTTCAAATAAAAACATCCTGACTTAAGCAAATTGTATGCCATTGCAAAACAAATTAAAGCACCTAAATTGTTTTTAAAAAATCTCAGTGGGGAACAATGGTTTCTCAAGAAAGTAAACTCAGATACCACCTTGGAAGAACTGAAACCTTAAAGGTCTCTATAAGTTTCTCTGTAAACAGCTGCACAAAACCCCTAAAGCTTGGGACAGTACATTCTCCACACTGGAAGCAGACCTCTACCTTAACAAACTTAAACCTCAAGTAATTGGCTGCGGTCATGAGCAAATTGCACAAAAAGAAACAAGCAAACTACAACAACAACAACAAAACCAGACCATAGAATCTTTCTTTGGTGACAAAGATCAAAACATATAACCAGAAGAAGACAACAAAGTCAAAGGTCCTACATCCAAAGCCTCCAAGAAAAATATGAATCAGTCCCAGGCCATGGAAGAGCTCAAAAAGGATGTTGAGAAGCAAGTAAGAGAAGTAGATGAAAAACTGGGAAGAGAAATGAGAGTGATGAAAGAAAATCGAGAAAAACTTGTCAACAGCTTGCTAAAGGAGACCCAAAAAGTACTGAAGAAAAATAACACTTCAAAAATAGCCTAACATAAATGGCAAAAGAAATCCAAAAAACCAATGAGAAGAATGCCTTCAAAAGCAGAATTGTCCAAATAGAAAAGGAAGTCCAAAAGCTCACTGAAGAAAATAGTTCCTTAAAAATTAGAATGGGGCATTAGGAAGCTAGTGACTTAATGAGAAATGAAGACGTAAAACAAAACCAAAAGAATGAAAAAATAGAAGACAATGTGAATATCTCATTGGAAAAGCAACTTACCTGGAAAATAGATCCAGGAGAGATCATTTAAAAGTTATTGGACTATCTGAAAGCCATGATGAAAAAGAGCCTAGACATTATCTTTCAAGACATTATCAAGGAAAATTTCCCTATGTTCTAGAACCAGAAGGTAAAATAGAAATCGAAAGAATCCACAGGTCACCTCCTGAAAGAGATCCCCAAAGGAAAACTCTTAGGAATATTGTAGTCAAACTGCAGAGTTTCTAGGTCAAGGAGAAAATATTGCAAGTAGCTGGAAAGAAACAATTCAAGTATTGTGGAAACACAATCAGGATAACACAAGAGTTAGCAGCTTCCACATTAAAGGATCTGAGGGCTTGGAATATGATATTTCGAAGGGCAAAGGAGATAGGATTACAGCCAAGAATCACCTACTCAGCAAAACTGAGTATAATCTTTCAGGGTAAAAAATAGGTATTCAGTGAAATAGAGGACTTTCAAGCATTCTTGATGAAAAGACCAGAGCTGAATAGAAAAATTGACTTTCAAATACAAGACTCAAGAGAAGCATGAAGAGGTAATCAGGAAAGAGAAATCATAAGGGACTTATGAAAGTCGAACTGTTTACATTCTTATATTGAAGGATGATATTTGTTACTCATGAGACTTTTGTTAGTATTAGGGTGGTTGGAGGGAAAAATATATATGTACAGATAGATTGATAGGTAGAGGGCACAGGGTGAGTTGAAGATGAATGAGTGATATCTGGTGAATAAAATTAAGGGGTGAGACAGGATTATACCGGGAGGAGAAAGGGAGAGGTAGAATGGAGTAAATTATCTCACATAAAACAGGCAAGAAAAGGCTTTTACAGTGGAGGGGAAATGGGGGAAGGTGAGAGGGAGTGAGTGAATCTTATTCTCATTGGATTTCCCTCATTGGAGGGAAAACATATATACTCAAATAGTTATGGAAATCTATCTTACCCTATAGGAAAATAAGGGGGAAGTGGTAAGAGAGAGGAGTGATAATAGAGGGGAAGGCAGATTGGGGGAGGGAGTAACCAGAAGCAAACATTTCTGAGGAGGGACAAGGTCAAAAGAGAGAATAGAATAAATGGGGGGTGGGATAGGATAAAGAGAAATATAGTTAGTTTTCCACAGCATGACTACTATGAAAGTATTTTGCATGACTACACAAGTATGACTTGTATTGAATTGCTTGCCTTCTCAATGAGGGTGGTTGGGGAGGGAGAAAGGGAGAAAATTTGGAACGCAAAATTTTAAAAAACAAATGTCAAAAAATTGTTTTCACATGCAACTGGGGAATAAGATATACAGGCACTCAGGTATAGAAATCTATCCTGGCCTACAGAAAAATAGAAGAGGAAGAGGATAAGAGAATTGTGGGGGGATAGAAGGGAGGGCAGATTAGAGGAAAGGGTATTCAGAATGTATGATGTCTTGTGTTTGGGGGAGGGACGAGATGGGGAGAAAATTTGGAACTCAAACTCTTGTGGAAGTGAATGTTGAAAACCAAAAATAAATTAATGAATCTAAAAAAAAGAAGAAAATAAATTCAGAAAATGAGGCGACTACTAAGGTTAGTTTTCAGATTTCTAAAGAAATCAATTTCAAGCATGATTCCATAGTACAATAAACTGATTGCTGACATGAAGTATAATATGTCCCATTAAGTAAATGTAAACAGTAAGGAAACCTGAAAAATATATTAAACCTTGTACCACCTAGCAAAATATTTTTTTCAATATTAGTGTGATCTCATGACAAAAATCTTAAGTGTAATTAGTTGATTTTAAGTGAAATTTCCCTTTTTAATATGGTTTATTTGCAAAATAGTTTAATAACTAATTATATCTTTACTTGGAAAGTGAGCCACTAAAAACCTATCTGTGGCCTGAAGAAGTTTAGCCTATTTTAATTTTGGTCTCTACCTACTGCCAAGTTGTACAGGTCTGCCATATAGGAATGTAAACAGTTTAACTCTATTTTGTACCTTATGATTACTCTTTCATGTTTACCTTTTTGTTTCTCTTCAGTTTTTTGTCTGAATGCCCATTCATTTTTTATTCAGCTTGGTCTTCCAGGAATGCTTGGACATTCTCTACTTCATGAAATATTAATTTTTTTTTCCTGAAGGATTATACTGTTTTTCTGGGTAGGCTATTCTTGATTGTAATTCTAGCCCTTTTGCATTCTAAAATGTCATATTCCACACCTTCACCTTTAATGTGGTAGCTGTTAAATCTTGTGTGACCCCAACTGTGATTCATGGCATTTGAATTGTTTTTTTCTGACTGTTTACAATATGTTTTTTTCCTTGACTTATGAACTCTGAAATTTGGCTATAATATTCCTGGGAGTTTTCATTTCATTGGGCTCTCTTTCAGGAAGGATTGGTGGATTCTTTCAATTTCTATTTTACCTCCGGTTCTGAGATATTAGGACTGTTTTTTTTTTTCATAATTTCTCGAAGTATTATGTCTAGGGTTTTTTTTTTTGATCATGGCTTTCAGATAGTTCAATAATTCTTAAATCATCTCTCTTTGATCTATTTTCCCGGTCAGTTGTTATTCCAATGAGATATTTCACATTTTCTTCTATTTTTTCCAATTTTTTGACTTTGTTTTATTTTTTCTTGATGTTTCCTGGAGTCATTAGAGCTTACTGGCCCAATTCTAATTTTTAAGGAAATATGTTCCTCAGTTTTTTTATACCTCTTTTTCCATTTGACCAAATCTGCTTTTTAAGGAGTTCTTTTCTTCAGTGAATTTTTGTACTTCCTTTTCCATTTGGCCTATTTTGTTTTTATTTATTTTTTTTTCTTTTTGGTGAGGTAACCAGGATTAAGTAACTTGCCCAGGGTCACACAGCTAGCAAGTGTCAAGCATCTGAGACTGGATTTGAACTCAGGTTTTCCTGACTACAAGGCTGGAGCCCTATCCACTGTGCCACCTAGCTGTCCCTCCTATTCTGCTTTTAAAGAAGTGCTTTTCTTCAGTGAATTTTTGTACCTCTTTTACCATTTGGCCAATTTTGTTTTTTAAGTTGTTATTTTCTTCAGTATTTTTTGTGTCTCTTTTCCCAAACCATTAATTCTCTTTTCATAATTTTCTTGAATCACTCTCATTTCTTTTCCCAATTTTTCCTCTCATCTCTTTCTTCAACTCTTCCAGGAATTCTTTTTTGCCTTGGTTTCCCTTAGTGTATTTCTTTGAGGATTTTTGGTAGCTATTTTCACATTGTTGTCTTATTCTGAGTTTATGTCTTGGTGTTCCCTGCTACCATAGTAGCTTTTTATTGTCAAGTTCTTTTTTTTCTTGTTTGCTCATTTTCCAGACTATTATTTACTTTGAACTTAATGTTAAAGGTGAGCTGTGCTCATCTGGTGGTAGGGAGGCACTTGCCAACCTTCAGGCTTTTTCATGATGCTGTTTTCAGAGCTAGTTCTAGGGATCTACAAGTTTTTAGTGCTTGAAAGGTGGTTTGATCCTGGGAAAGGGTTGTGGCCACTCCTCTCCTGGTCTGTACTGTAGTCTTTATTCAGGAAGGGCTTCTGCTGCCCAGCAGCTGCAAGTATTTACACCTGAAATTGTGAATGGGATCCTGCTACCTTATAATGAATCACAAGTGCTCCTATTCATCCTGGAACAGTGACTCAAAACTACTTATGGGTAATGGAGTTGCCAATCAATACCACCTACACCCTGTGCCAGTAAAGGGTCCTCTGTAATTTCTTTTTGATGAATTGCTTGACCTCCTTACTGTCTCTTGGCTGAGAGCTCCCAAAGCTGCTTCTACTTCTGGTGTTGCTGTCCCAAAGTCCTCCAAGGTCCACCACTAGTGCTCCTGCTGTGCTGTGGGTCTATGTCCACCCCAGTGTTAAAGACCTCTTCTGTGGCTCTCCTAAACTATCTTAGGCTGAGAAATGTCTCCCGCTGACATATTTTTGGCTCTCTTACTCCAAAATTTGATTTGATGTGTTGTTTTAAAGTTGTTTGGAGGGGAATGTTTGAGAGGGTTCAGCTGCATCCTTACCTGTACTCTGTCATCTTGGCTCTGTCTCCCTCCCAAAATTACATTTTAATCTGGTTTGAGAATGTTGATCCAGCAAAGTTTGACACCTCTGCTCTAGGTAACTGAGAGGTATCAAAGATTTCAGGGCATTTAGGAACTTTAATGGGGTAAAAATGTACAACTTTATTTTAGTATAATTGGTTTCCTTTGTAATCCTATAGATTTGTATGATATTATGAGAAGTGATCCATAGATTTCACTAGATTGCTAAAGGGGACACAAAGATATTTAGAACCTTTGCCTTATTATATATATGAACTGTGGAGAACATACTAGAGAGAATTGCTCTCTTGTGCAGTTTATCTATCTCTGTTCCTCTGTTTCTGTCTTTCCTTCTCTCTTTCTCTCTCTGTCTCTCTCTCCATACATATATATATATATATATATATATATATATATATGTATATATATACACACACACACACACACACACATATATATACATATATATATACATACACATACATGCACACACACATATACATAAATACATATGTGTGTGTGTATGAGCAAGTCTTTTAAAATGTTTTTGATGCCTCTTGTATAGTCATTTACCAGCTCTACCCAGATTGAACCATACCTTGTTAGCTTGTAATTTTGCATGAAAGCTACAGATTCACAAGTTGCTAAATGCTCTAAAAGTTCAATTGTATGTTTTAATTTGTTATTAAGATATAGAGATGTATTTTTATAATATGAACTAGTGATGTTTCAGTATTACTAAAATAAAATAATTCTTTGAACACTCAAAATAAGCATGGGAAAAGCAAACAAAAATTTCTAAAGATAGTGAAAGCAAATAGTGTAGATAATATGTTATTGAAAGCAAAAAAGGCTTTATAATGTCATCTTTACCTTAAGAAATCACAATCTTGCCTCTATCCTGCTACCCCCTTGACCAACCACCCCACTTCTTTCCTTTTTCTTTTCTTACCAAGCTTCCTGAAAGAGTAGCCTTCTCTTGCTTCTGCAGTTTCCTTACCACCTAATCAGTCCTTAATTCCTTGTCATTTGGCTTCTGTCCTCATCAGTCTCTTATTTCAGAGCTTAAGATCACTGAGGCAGGCACATTTTCAGGTGTGCAGTAGATAACTAAGTCTACAAACATTCAGCTCACCCTTGACCAGTTAATTCTCTGATTTCTCTTTACTTCAATCTTTTGTTAATGGCCTCTGTGGACATAAACCAATAAGACAGCAAGCTTTTGCAATTGTTTGCTGTGAAAGTACACAAACAATACAATTTCCTGAAAATCTTCTGTAGCTGAGTTAATGCATTGAGGTTCAAAGTTTACACAGCAAAGGAACCAATGAACCTAAAGACTATTGTTACTTCACAGCTTTCCTTCATGAGAGAACATATCCATCTCTTACAATAGCATGAAAATTCACAGAGATAGAGTAATATTGACTAGTTTAGCTAATAGCAGCAGATTAGCATTCCCCTTAAGCCCTTCTTTTAATAGCGCTATTCAATTATTTCCCCTTCAGGTCAGGCATTATCATGTGACACTTCCTAGGGGACTCCTTATTCCCCTGCCTTTGTGATGTCAGGTCTCTTACTTCTTTCTGTTGCTGATATGTTGAAACAGGTTCACCAAAGACCTCTTTGCCACCAAGTCCAATGCTCTTTTCTCGGTCATATTCTCACTGATGTCACTGTGTCATCCTCTATTCCTTGAAACTCTTTCTTCTTTTGTTTTTATGGAACTATACTACCCTGGCTACCTTTCTTCTTTCATGGTTAATAATTCTCAAATTTAGTTTCTGCTTGTATTTTATATCATGAAATGACTGTGGATTCAATAGTAGCGGGAACTGAGATATAATCTAGGCTAACTCCTGTTTTAATAGGTAAGGAAACTAAGGCCTACAGATGTGAAATGATCTGGGTAAGGTCGTTGCAGAAACAGAATTTGATCCCAAATCACTCTTTCTCTTTATCATGCAGAAAAGTGAACATCTGGCTTTTATTGTAGTGCATCTTGTACATTTTATTGTGATGCATCTTGATGGCCCAGGAGATAGGGTGTTGGATCTGAAGCTAAGAATATCTGAGTTCAAATCCAACCTTAGATACTTACTAGTCACCTTGGCATAATCCTTGGAAAGTTAAAAACTTCTGACTGCTTCATTTTCCTTAACTGTAATATGGGGATGATAACAGTGCTTACACCCTAAAGTTGTTGAAGAGAACAAATGAAATGATATTTTAAAGTGTTTTACAAACATTAAGATGCTATGTAAATGCTAGCTATAATATTAAAGTAAACACGATTCAGTATACTATACTGAGACAATATACAACTTACTCTGGCTTAAGAAACCCATTCATGCTTATAGCTACAGCTGTTACATATGTGTGGATGACTGTTAAAGCCTATCTCCAACTCTGATCTCTTTCCTGACTTTCTATTACTAGCTGTCTTTCATCTCCTATTGGCTATCGGATATTTTCATCTGGATGCCCTCCCTTCACACTTCTAGGTTTAATACATCTAAAATTATTACAATCACCTTTCCTCTAAAACTAGCTCCTCTGATAGATTTTTCTGTGATAATTCTTACTATTATTCTCCATTCACCCCACATTGACACCTTAGCATTATCCTTAACTTTTTCTCTTTGTATTCACTTAGACTCAGGAATCAAGTCCTATTAATCATTAATTCATAATACACTTCAAATCTAACCTTTTTCTTTCTTACAAGGCCTCATATCATCCCTGGACTATTGTAATAATCTAAATATTCTTCTTTTTCCATTATTCTATTCTCTACTTCTTTTTGCAAATGACCTTTTTAGCAATCTTTTGGAAAAACTACTTTTTTTGTCATTATTCAGTTTAAAAAAATCATTGTAGTTCTACTTGCCCTAGAGAATAAAATCCAAGATTCTTAGACTTCAAAGTTCTCTACAATTTGTTACCTACTAATGCTTTCACCCTTCTGCTCAACTTGGATACCATTACATGACTATAATGAAAATTTTTTTTCTAGCCATTATTTCATGAATATATAATATTCTTCCCCCACTAATCTGTTTCCCCTACTAAGAATAACTCCCCCCATTCTCTCTGTTCATCCAACTCTAGCTATTTCTTCAAAAATTAGCTGAAGCTCTACCTCTATGAAACCTTCATTACATCAACCATTAAGCACAATTCTTTATGGTCATCAATTGTCTATAGTTTTGTGACGCTTTTTGTCCCAACCAATGCAATCTCCTTGAGAGAAAGGACCATAGAGTTTTTGCATTTATCTTTTTGTATGTCTAATTCCTAGCAGAGTGCTTCTCTTATAATTATTATTCAATAAATATTTGTTTCCAAAGATGATGCTTTCAGTAACTTTTTAATGTATAAAAGGTATCTAATATAATAATAATAATAAGAAAAAGTAGCATGATATTCATATATTTGATGGACCAAAATTATTTAATATCCACATGAAATATTGCTCTCTATTTGAAACAGAGGGCCAAAGTAATAAAGCCAAGAACAATGATATAAAATGTGATATTGTTTTCAGGGAGATAGTTTAAATCCATTATGATTCTACCTAGTCTTATATTCATGATCATCTTTTCTTAATAGAACTAAGTTCTCCTTCCAAATTAAAGGACTTGAAACAAAGAATCATAATATCAAAACTTGGTTGACTACAAGCTATACGATTTCACTGAAAAATATATTTCACAATTGCTGCATGTCATGGAATCTTTCTCCAGTGATATTAAAAATTTATTTGGACATGATAAGTGTATAATTCCTTACATATGCTAAAGTAAGATAGAGAATGAAGGCTTCAAGTTTGAATCCAGAGGTCAAATTGAATGAAAGAATGAAGGCAATACTTACAAATATTTTGTTTTCCTCCAGGCAAGACACAGCATAAATCTAGCAAGTAAAAAAATCGTGACTTAATATTTTGAGAAACTTAGTGGCATCCTGAAATCAAAGCTCAATAGGGAGAATACGTTTAGAATAAATAATATATATGTCACTCACTTGTTACTATGTACTTTCTTAATTGTAAAATGGATCATAACATATTTGAAAAGTATTCTAATAAAAATCCTATAATATTAACATAATAATAGGGCTCATCATCCTAAAGCAACTATACAAAGATTTACATATGCTTACCAAAAAGGAAGAGGAGAACTGATTGATGTTTTCATAGCACATGATAAACAAGTGAAAAAGATGGTGCATTATGCAGGACTTCTTAAATTGTAGGTTGTGACCAGTGCTTAAGGGGTCATGTGTGGAAGAAGCTTAAGAAGCCCTGCATGACTAGAGATTTAGAATCAGGAAGAATTGTATTCAAATCTTGCCTCAAATAATTTCTAGTTGTGTGATTCTGGGAAAGTCACTTAATCTCATTCAATCTTAATTTCTTCACCTATAAAATGAAAGTATTAATAATATCTATTACACAGGGTTATTTTGAGGATCAAAAGAAATAATATATGTAAAGCACTTTACAAACCTTTCAGTATTATTGTGTATGTACATACACAATATATATACATATATGTACACTATATATATATATATATATGTATACATATATAAATGCACATGAAAATACATATATATGCAACTACTATTGTAACAGTACAAACTTACAGAAATATTTTTGAACAAGTATCTCAATGACCAATATTAAAGGCTGATAATAAGTATTCAATATTGTATTTGTTGAATGTACCTGAAAGTTGACCTCCAAATGGCTTAGATTCAAGGGTGAAGTAAAAATATCAACATCCATATACATTTTGCCAATAATTTGTTGACAAAGAAGATTGAAATACATTATTGAATTATGTTCATTTGCTAATGGAAGTGGGTTCATGTTGCAAATTCAGGATTAAGTCATGATCACAAGAAATTATATAAAGATTATTCTTAAGGAACCTAGATTTAGCAGTCTATGTAGGTTATGAAAGGAAATTGTAGAAACTGTGTAATACAGAACAAAAAGATGCAAAAGTTTAGCACAAAATATTTAGCAAAACATGACCTGGTTGCTACTATTATACATCACAAGGCCTTTGCTTTTGGTATGTGAAAGGCAGAAGATTCCCATATTACAAGTAGAATCCTCAAAATGCCTGGGCAAATGGCTATGGTCTATCTATCCTCCCAATGTCATCCATTCCTTGTTTGAATATGTACAAAATGTTTGCCTTATGAAAACTATGTATTCTTTCCCATCTCCCCCAGCCCGAAACTATTAGCTGATCCTTAGAGTTCAAATATTTTTTTCTGATATCTGTCTAGATGATGTACTATTTTTTCTAACATCCTAAAGTTTTCTTCCCCAGTGTTTCCCAAATACACAAAAACCAGTTTCATCAAATTGAATACTTTTCTTTCCCCGGGAGGCTTTCCTTTGCCAGAAGATAAATTATAACTGGTGATGATTATCATGGTAGTTTTGGATTTTATTTTGTGGTTTTTTTTTCAATAGAGCAATGTCTGAGGCATTGTGTGTAGTGATTTCTACACATTAGTCATAGGAATGAAACTACCTTTTTTTAAGATTGTCAAAGAAAATTGCTTTAATGGTTGGGGATTTCTTTTCTCTTCTTGAAGTTAATATACATAATTTTAATAGAATCAGTTTAATAGAATCCACTTAGTTAAGTGGAAGGAAATAATATTATGTACATAGATATTAAATTTGCTGTTAGTGTATGAGAAATATTCATAGAAATTAAGTACACCTCATAAATATGACCTAGAAAAGTACTCTTGAAGGTGTAAAAATGTCAGTATGGATCCAATGCTAAAGATATTCTGTTGTAATGTACTGTTACACTTTAAGGATTAATAGCACATTAGAAATAGCAAAATGATGCAATGATAACTAACTTTAAGAGAAATAAATGTTTCATTTTTCCTATTAAATGAACAACATTTAGATGTGGACATATTCTCATTTAACTAAAGTTCAAATTCTAATATTAGAAAAGATAAATATCTCGTAGTTGTAAGTTGATATATTTAATCCATAATAAGTCGCAGTCAGATTGATTAAATTATCATCCTTCACACACACTTCACTCATTGCCTTTGTTCCTGCTATTGACCTCCTCTTAGGATGTTCTCTGAAATCAAAATTCTATACTTTAATAATACTAAAGTTAACATGATATATCAATTATATATATATGTATGTATATATATATATGTATGTATATATATATAATTGATATATATACTACTTTACATATATGACTTATTTGATACAACAACCTTGAGATATAGGAAGTACAAGCACCACCATCATTTTATAGATGTGGAAACTGAGGCACAGACAGGTGAATTGACTCATTCCAGATCCCAGTTATGTGATAATGTCAGGACACAAAGCCTCTTTTCTGGGTCCTAATTTTCAGACTCCCAGGTTGTTGCTTTCTCTACTGTTGTACCTTAGTTCAACTTATAGGTCAAGACTCTTTACCACTATGACATTTACTAGCATAACCTCAGCCTTCCATGATCTATTACTCTGACTTTACTGTAACATTTTTTGAGAGAATGGGGTGGGGATGGGTGAGGTAGGCAATCTATTTTTAAAAAATGTATCTATGTAGATCATTCCCAGTGTGGAAACAGAGACTCTCCTTTCTCCCATACCAACCAAAGGCTCTATAATTTAAAGTCTTAGAGTGTCCTGGAATACTGAGAAGTTAAGTGAATTGACCAAGTCACACTTGGTATATTTCAGTGGAAGGTCTTAACCATTGCCCTTTTTGATGCCATATTTTAACTCTCTAGTTGTATTATGTGCACACCCACACTTAAACTCACACATGTATCCACATATACATACATCCTGACTTCCCACTATATTTTAATCTTTTTTTTTAAGTTAAAGGATATGCTTACTGTGAATGTTTATGTGCATGTGTGTGTTTATTTGTGATATTCCTTTCAATGTCATAATGCTAGGTAAATAGCTAATACCATATAAATATTGAATGAATGAAGCTAATGTCTTCAGAGCTATAATTAACTCGTTGGTTATTAGTACAAAATAAGATCATGGTTTTTTATGCAAGAAATTTTTGTCCAAGTATTATGCATTTGCTAAAACAGCTCACATGAATACATTTCATAGTTCTCTGTATGTGTTTGCATAAGGACACCACTCACATAGATAGGCTTAATGATTGCTGCTTATGGAAAGGAAAAGTAGTTCTGTAAAATAAGTTCCATTTTGATAGGTACTTTTCAAAGACAGGCTCAAAAATCAGTTCCTAAGGGTGTCTTGGTCTAGCTAGGCCCAGTGGAGGTCCCATAAGAACAATAACACTAAATAATATGTATATAGCATTTTAAGGTTTGCAATTAATTTTCCACACAACAGCCCTAAGAGTCATGTGCTATTATTATCCTCATTTTACACATGAGAAAACAAGAGACTCAAAATGAAGTGACTTGCCTAAGGTCACATAGCTGATGAATGATTGGAACATAATCTTCTTTATTCCAAGTCCAGCTTCCTATCTGCCACAATCAATCAATAAAAACCCAAGAAGTTTTCTAGCTTTGACTCATAATTCACCAATTATATTTCATCCATAAGAAAAACATGCCAAGTAGGTTCTTCAATATAAAAAACTTAATAATTTAATAAAGGAAAATTTCTATATTCTATCTCCTGAGACATTATCTTCCCACTACACTTTCCTGCCTCCTTAGTTTTCTCCTTCATTCTAAACGCCACCACTTCATTTAGTGATTGTGCTTGCCATCCTTTTCAAGATGTGTTTTGAAATAGAAGACCTAGGCTTAAATCCTAGTTCTGCTACTCATTATCTATGTGACCTCAGGTAAGTCACTGACCTTCTCTAGGTATTAGTTACCCATAAAATGTTGCATTTGATTAAATGATCCCCCAAAACTCTTCTAGCTCTATGATTTATGATCATATGATTGTTGTCTTGAAATATTTAAAAGATTGTTATGTGGAAGGAGGATATTTATTCTTGTATTCTTCAGAAGCTAGAACAAGGACCATGAGCAGAGGAAAACAAACTAGCAAATACACTGGTTTCCAATTCTAACTTGATATTTACAAGCTATGTGACTTTTGTAATGTGGAAAGAGGATATTGACAAGTGTCATTTGATGGTTCAGCATAGATGAGTCCCAGTATGGATTTTTAAAATAAATTTTGTAGTATTAAAGTGACTTTGAATAGATCAATTAATTTCTTTGGCCTTAGTTTCCTGATATATAAAACAAGGGAGATGGGAAAACATTTAGGTAGATGCTGTCTGAATCCCCCTATGATTCAAAACATATTGTTCTTTGAGATGTAGGTTAAGATACAATGAAGCTGATTTTATTCCATCAAGATTTTTATCAACCAGCATTTATTTATCACTTACTATGTTCCATGCAGGAACACGTGATATGATATGCAGTATGGCATGGTAGATAGAAAGCTGTCCTTAGAGCCATGAAGCCTTGAGTTCAACTGCTAGCTGTAATATATACTGGCTATGCAATCCTGGGCACATCAATAACTTCTCAGTGCTCTAGACCAGTGCTTCTCAAACTGTGGGTTGTAACCCTGTACAGGGTCACAAAAAATTTGGCAACAGTAAAAGGTTTCTGAACACACAATGACCAAAAATTAATTAAAAATCAAACATGATGAATCTGAGGTGTTTCTGGCAGAGCTTGTCCATGTTATATTGACACTGCACAACTTCACTGCAGCCTTGGTTATGAACACAAAGCACTCACACTTTGCCTGTGCATGCCCTCAGGCCATGCAATGCCAAGGAACACTGTGAAAAGGGTCTGAGTGGAAAAAACATTTAAGAAACCCTGCTCTAGACCAATATCTAAGATACTAAACTGCAGAGAAGGTATCAACTTCTTTTGTTGGTTAGAATGAGTCCCTCCTCTGAGAATTATTTATGGGAGCAATAAAATCAAAAGTTTCAATCCTTGTCCCCAACCCTTGATATATGGCATGGACAAAAGCAAAACAATTCCTGCCTTCAAGAAGCTTACATTATAGTATGGAAGAAAATGTGTGTATGTGTGTGTGTTTGTGTAGATATTGACAAGATAGATAGAAAGTAACCTGAGGGGTGTTACTAAAATCTGTGGGTTACAGATAAGGCCTCCTCCTGAAGAACAAGATATCTGAGTTGATTCTTAAGAAAATCAGGTTTTTAAAGAGGAATAGGTATGAAAGGGATGCATTTTAGTTAGTGCAAAAGCATGATGAAGAGAGATGAAAAATGTGTGAGGTAGAGCAAATAAAACAGTATGGCTGTAAAGTGGGTAGAGGGGAGTAATAAGAAATCTGGAAAGGTTGGAAGAGGCCAGATTGTGAATATTTTGAAATGGCACGTGGGAGTTTATTTTTAATCTTAAAAATAGTAGGAAACCATTTTAATTTATTGAATAGGGAGCTGACATGATCATATATAAACACTACAGCATAGGAGAAAACTAATGATTGAAACTGCTTGAAACCAAAAGGTCCCCCTTGAAACCCTGAGTTCTTTGTCACCAGAATTTCTCCAGCAGACATTAGCTCCCTTACCAGGGACAGGGTAGAAGTTTGCCAATATTTGTGTAAAGTTAGATTAGTTGAATTATCCAGCTCAAAGATTCTATTATTCTGCACTTGGGAGGCCAGCAGAACTCTGTGATAGTTGTATTATTTAATTGCTGTGAGATCAGGCTTTGCTCTAGAACCTCACCATTAGTGAGCCACTTTTGCTGTCTAATCTCACAGCCTCATTGACTGTTGAGCACTGCATTACACTAATACAGATATAAACCCACTTCAGAATTATAATAGCACATGGAAGCCAATACATAAGGGAATTCAGAAAAATTTTCTCTCACTCCTGAGAGACTTTCTCATTTTCCTTCATTAGGTTAGCAACTTTTTGTTGATTTTTATTTACTTTGATTTGAGGGAAGATTCTGAGTAATCAAAATTCATGATTCATCCTTATTAAAAGCATAAAACTAGGGCTTTGAATAATTTATTTAAAGATGTAACATCCATTGTATATCTCGTAGTGTTCCTATTTTGATGTCTCATCAATCAGGGGAGAGTAGTGATGATGAAATCCTTTTTAAGAAAATGAAAAAAAATGCTCTTATTCTTGTAAGCAAAAGAGGTCTTATAAACTTCAATTTTTTTGACCTTACCAAAGTTTAAAATTTTATTTGGATAGTATTTGTGAAATTGACTTTAATAAGTACTTTAATAAATGAAATATCATACCAAGAGGCAATATAGCCTACTGGGTAGAGATCCTACCTTGGAGTTAGGAGGACTTGGGCTCAAAGCCTGTCTCAGACACATGTGTGATACTGAGCAAGTCATATGAGAGGTACTGGACAAGCACCTCTCAGTACCTACTAACAATTAACTCCTTAAAACAACAAATGAAAGAACAGTTGCTAAACTGTATAGGTAGAGAAGGCATCTTTCCTTGGGATTCTCTAAGCTGGTATAATTACAGATTTAAACAAAAAATAAAAGGAAAGAAAGAATGAGGAAAGAAGAGAAAAATAGTTCATAATTTTAATGTTTATCTAAGACTATATATTAAATAATTTAAAAATGATCATACATGTTGTGGCTAGAGGTTATTTAGGGAAGGTTGGGGTGACCAGTTATAAGATAAAAATAAATTAGAAAATTGTCGATTCAGATATAATGGAAGTCTGGAATATGTATGCATCCCATCAACTTGCTAATATGTTTCCACACAGAAGATGCTAGAACAAAATGCTTATGGGAAAATTATGATAAAGCATGAGGGAACTGCATGAGTAGACATTTTAAGATTTGGAATAGTTGTGTTTTTTCCCCCATTGGTTTGTAACAGCAAAAAAAAAAAATGGAAACAACATAGATACCCACTGAATACAGAACGGCTTAATAAATAGTGGTCCTATGGAATAATATTGGGCTGCAAGAAATGATGCATGTGATGAATACAGAGAAGCATGGAAAGATCTACATGAATTGATATAGAGTGAAGTAAGCAGAGTCAAGAAAATATATACAAGAACTACAACAAGGTAAATGGAAAGAACAACTATACGTCAGGTGATATGAGAAAGAGAAGACAAACTAAAAAAAAAAACCAAACACTATTTTAAAAGGAAAAAATGGGGTTTTCTTGGCCTTTAGTTCATTCTTTTCTATTTTAGATTCAAGCAATGGAGTCTCTGACCTTGAGAAGTTCAAAGACTGTGAATGTTGTTATGAGCCAAACAAATCCTCCAGTCTGGGAATCTAAGCCAGGTATTGCAACCCAACCAGCCTCCAGTGATCATCTATCTGGAGTGGCCTTTGAGACTCCACCCCAGCAGAAGCTGGCAGTGTGGCTACTTTTGGATGTGAACCCAGTGGAACCAATGCTATGTAGGGACTGAGCTACATTGTCAGCCCAATTTTCTTCCCGCATTCCTACCCCAGACTAAAATGATAGTTATGTAGGAGGGATTAGGTCCCTAAGATTTGGAAAGAAATATTTATACATTTGTTCTCGCTTTATCTGTGAAATGAATATCTCTTTGAGAAGCTACTTGGTGTTAAGCGGTTAATGAAACTAGAGTTCTAGCCCCCTCAATGGTGGGTCAAAATGGAATGACTGTGGCTGGTGGAGGCTAGAGCTTACAGGGAGAAAAAGAGAACCCCAAATCCCCCGCAGGATTAGTGAGAACCTTACAGCAGAGATGTAATAGGCTTGGCCCTGAGAGAGTGAGGCACTGTTAAATAGATGACTTCTATTTATCTGATATACTTTCTGAGTCTTCCCTATTCAGTCAAATATCAATGGATAAGTATTCGTTGACTTTCATGATTTGGAGAGGCACTATAACATAGGGGATAGAAAGCAGTCTCAAAGACAGGAAATTTGGTTCAAGCCTGGCACTCTGATATATATTGGCTCTATGAAACCAGGTAAGTCACTTAATATCTCCACACTCTAAGCAATTATCTAAGACTACAAGTCATATAAAATGTGCTGATCTATACTGGAAGGGGGAGATTCCTTATCTAAGAGTTCGCTATACCAATGAGATCATAAGTCTGGTCCCTATACCCATTCTACTGTATTATTTGCTAAGCCATACCTTAGGCATGGAGCAACATTAGCACCTCAGTTTCATGAAGAGGGAAGAAAAGAAAACCTTAAATTTATCTGGATCTAAGGTTCTTGAATTTAATAGAGCTTACTTAGATTCTCCTTGGCTTCCTCCCTGGTCACATTTATATCTCATTATTGCCATAATGACTATTTGTCGGTGTTGCTGAGATAGAGTAAGTATAAGTAAAATATCAGACAAATATAAAGCATGAGACATTGTTCATTTCCAGTCTGCTTTGCTGGATCTTTTTTTTATGTCTTACCATTTGTTCCTGGGTGTATCCCAGGGCTTTATCCTGGGCCCTTTTATTTTCTCTCAGGGACCTCATCAACTTCCATGGGTTCAAATATCTCTATGCAAATGACTTCACATCTCTACATCTCATCCTAGTCTTCCTCCTGTATTCCATCCATACCTGCATCATAAACTGATTATTGGATATCTTTAATTGAATATCCCAGTGTTAAGTTCAGCACATCCAAAACAAAGGTCACTATCTTTTTTTAACCCAAACCTTCCTATATTCCTAACTTCCATATTTATGTTTAGCAAATGCATCCATCTACTCTCCTATTTTCAGCACCTCAGTGTTGGCTTCAAATCATCACTCTCCCTTTCCCTTTATAACCAGTTAGTTGTCAAGTCATGTTAATTTTACCTCCACAACTTCATCATTTTCCTGCCTTTCCTCACTCCAATGGCCAATGTTCTCATTTGGACTTTTGTCATTTATTTCCTAGATTTTCCCAATAGAGTCCTGATTGGTCTTGCTGCAGACAATTTCCTCCCCTTGCCCATCTGTCTTTTACAAAACTATTAAATGAAATTCTTAAAGCTCAGGTCTGACCATGCTATAATCCTACACCTTCTTCTTGGTTTTTTTTTTTTGGTTAGGCAATAGGGTTAAATGACTCGCCTAGAGTCACACAGCTAGTGAGTGTTATGTGTCTAAATCCGTATTTGAACTCAAGTCCCCCTGACTTCAGGGCCAGTGCTCTATCCACTGCACCACCTAGCTGCCCCATACCTTCTTGTTTTAAATAGATTAAAATGCCTCTTTTTTTTTTGAACAATCTGGTTTCAAAATACCTTATTGAAAATTATTCCTGTAGATGCACTCTGTGGTACAGCCAGCCTGGCCTGTGTGTTGTATCTCATGTATGACATTCTATCTCTGACCTCCACAGTTGTTAACCCTTTGTCTGAGATGGACTCTCTTCTTATTTATACCTTATATAAACCCTTCTAAGTTGGTACCTACTATAGAAGACCTGTCCTGAAACCCCCTAGTTGCTAGTGCTCTTCTCTACTAAAATGACTTTGTATTTACCTTTTATTCATTTTGAATTTTATTTTCTGGGTACATATTACCTCCCCCTGCCAATGGAGTATAAATTCCTTGAAGTCAGGGGATGTTTAATTATAATATGTTGTGTTTATGATAGTGCCTGGTACATTGTAGTTACGTAGTAAACGTTTTCTGGATGAAGAAATGAATGATATGTCAAAGGAACATTTATTTATTTTTAAAATTCAGTTCAACTCAATAAGCATTTATTAAGTCAATTATTGTGCTAGGCACTAGTGATAAAAAGATAGAAATGATAATAGCCCTGCACACAAATAGCTTATATTATATGGGAGATGAGAAGATTATATACAAAAGAAAAAGAGATAATTTCAAGCTGGAATATTAACAACCAAAAGGATCAGGAGAAGCTTCATTGTAGGAGGTATCACTTGAATAATCTTGAAGGAACTTAGGTGTAAGGGAGGAAGTTTCCCTCTGTACTTCACTTACTGTAATCACCAAAAGCGAAGATCATAATAACAAAAAATCAAGGAGATGTTAAAAATTGTCCTATACCTCAAAAAAAGTTTATTAACACATCATGAGATTTTAATGGGTAAATAAGTGATATCTCTACTCTGGTCCCTATATGAGGTTCAAAACTCTTTGATTAAATGCAGAATAGAATACCATGATTTGTTGGACCAAGAAACTTACTATGTCTCTGGGGAAATTTATACTCTACCTACATATATACATACATATATATATATATATATACATATATATATGTATATATATACGCATATATATGTATGTATGTATATATGTATATATGTATATACACACACATATATATGTATATACATACACACACATATATATGTATATACACACACACACACATATACACACATATATATGTGTATACACACACACATATATATGTATATACACACACATATATATACACACATATATATGTGTATACACACACACATATATATGTATACACACACACACACACACACACACACACACACACACACACACACACATATATATATATATATATGTATACCCTACCTACTTAGATAAATGACTCAATTTGATTTCTTTTAGGAGGACCTGACCTAAAAGTCTCCTTTCTTACTCTAGTCAGCAAGAAGCTAAGGTAAACAAAGATAAACATGTGCTCTGATGGTTTCATGGTTTTATATCAATTCTTCTTACTTCATGGTCTCCAAAAGGAAGCCTAGGAGTTGGTGACAGAAGTACTCTGAATCTCATAAGGAAAAAAATAACTTTTCTTATTTATTTGAAAAAGAACTTTTTAAAACAAAAAAAAATCAAGTTTTACATGATTCTACAGACTGAAAAAAATATCTTATAACTATGTGGCTGGAGGAGGCTTCTTAAAAGTTACTGGTACCTTTTCAAACTGTTAGAGATTTAGATCTGAAAGAGAACTGAAAGGGCATTTAGTCCATGTCACTCATTTTGAAGATAAGTAAACTGAGGCTCAGAGAAGTTAAAAGATTTGTACGTATTCCCAAAGCTAGTGAATTTCAGAGGCATATTTTGAACACATGCCTTCCTGATACCAAGTCCAGCACTTACAGTACTTGCCATTACTTGCCATGTTAACCTTCTCTGTCTTTAGCTAAATAATTCTGCAAAATCTATTTTTTAAAACTATAGTATTTTAGTATAACACTTTGTAAAATCCCTTTGTAAAATTCATCATCTTATGTGATCTTCACAATAAACTTGGAACATACTCATGCTCTTATTATTCCTATTATACAGGAAAGAAAACAGAGGCTTGAAAAGATGAAATTATTTGTCCAAGGTACCACATAATATCATTGGGAAACCTGGAAATAATATGCAGGGACTCTGATTTTTAGTCTAGCGCTTCAATGTAGAGAGAAGATTACTCAGTTTATTTTGGCAACACATTTTGGTAGTTAGAGACAACATGATTCTTTGCCCAAATATCAACATCTAAAATATCCAGAGAGAGGGAGCAAAATTTCGTTTCTTTTCTTTTTTTAGTTTTTTTTTGGTTAATGTATGATTGCTTATTGAGTATGGATTTGGAATGATAGGAAGGGAGGAAGGGTGCCTCTAATTATTGTGAGTTTTTGTGAGTGTAGAGGCAATATTCTTCTGTGACATAAAAGCTCAAGGTAATCACTGTTCAAGCATAATATAGCCAAATAGATGCTAATATTGTACTAGATAAGGTAACAAAGATAAACCAGGAAAAATGAGTTCTTAAAAATTGTTCTATTTGAAAGATTCTGGCATTTATGTCATCATTGAAGTTTATTTAAATTAATTAAAATATTAAGTTTATACTATGCACAATACAAAATATTGTCAGTAATATAAAAATGGTAGACTGCCCAGGTGATTTATAGACTTGTAAACTCCAAGGAATATGCCAGCTATTATGGTGGTAGTGGGTGGGAGGCCAGGAGAAGTATAAGTTGCACAAATAACTGTAATCCAGAAGTGAATTACAATAGAGGTACAAACAAATTACTTGGAGCAGTTAAAAGAAATGAGGTATCATTTTAAGTAGAGAAGGAGAGGACTTCCAGGAGAGGAGCCAAGATGGCAGAGTAGAGAAAGCACTCAGCTGAGCTCTCCCAAGATTCTCCTCAAAAAACAATTAAAAGAATATGTCAAATTGAATTCTGGAGTGACAGAACCAAAAAAAGGGCCAGATTCAGACACTCTTCCAACCCAAGGAAGGTTAAGAGATTGGAGAGATGTGTCATGCAGGTAGAGGCTGACTGAAAGCCCATGTGGATTAAATACCAATGGTAGAAATAAGTTATGGTGACAGAAGCATCAGCAGCTTTGGAAGTTCTCAAGCCAGAGATAGTAAGGTGATCTGGTAATGGGTTAGAGGGAGATTATAGGGGATCCCTGTCTTAGCATGGAATACAAAACCAGATGCTGGCAACTCCATTGCCTATACTGACTTCTGGGTCATAGTTCAAAGGCAGAGAGAAACACTTTCAATCAAAAGGGAATAGAAGCCTTCATGGGCAGTATTGCTTTACATCAAAAGGATCAGGGACCCTGAGAAACAGTATAACTTTTCTTCCCAAGAGAATAGGGGCCCTGAAGAGTAATATGAATTACTAACCCAAGGGATCAGGTGCCCTTCTTGGTGATGGACCAGAGCTTAGACCAGGAGAGAAGGGACCACATCTTTCCACAGATCACACCTCCTTGAAGCACCAAAAAATTAAAACCCCCCAGAACTAGCTCTGAAAATAGCTGTGCAAAAAAAGCCGAACCTTAAAACAGTGCCACTCCTCCCTCATGCTAGTAACAGAGGCCAACATCAACATGAAGTTGAAAATCAAGAAATAGGGCAGAAAAATGTGAGCAAATTGCAAAAACAAAGGAACCTGATCATAAAAAACTACTATAGTGAGAGGGAAGATCAAGATACAAACTGAGAAGAAAATGAAGTCAAAATAACAGTAAAGCCTCAAAGGAAAATGTGAATTGGACACAAACCCAATAAGAATGCCTGGAAGAGCTAAAATATAGTTTTCAAAATTAAATAAAAGTGATAAAGGAAAAATAAATAAATAAGTGAAAACAATGGAATAAAATTGTGGCAAAGCAATTAGTAGTTTGCTTTTCAAAAAAAAAAGGCACAAAAGTATTGAAGAAAATAATACCTTAACAAACAGAATTGGCCAATTGGAAAAAAAGAGCTAACAAAATTCACTGATGAAAATAATGTTTTAAAAAGCAAAACTGACCCAATGAAATAAAAAGGTACAAAAGCCCACTGAAGAAAATAAGTCCTTAAAAATTAAAATTGGGCAAGTGGAAGCTAATGACTGCATTAAACATCAAGAAACAAAAACAAAGTCAAAAGACTGAAAAAAATAGAAGAAAATGTGAAATATTTTTTAGGAAAAATAAATGACCTGGAAAATAAATTGAGGAGAGATAATTTAAGAGTTGTTAGACTACTTGAAAGTCATGATTAAAGAGCCTAGACATTATATTTCAAAAATTATCAGGAAAACTATCCCAATATCCTAGAGCACTAGGATAAAATAGAAATTAAAAGAATCTACCAATTACCACCTGAAAAGGTTCCCCAGATGAAAACTCTTAGGAATATTATAGACAAATCCCAGAGCTTCCAAGTGAAAAAAAAATGTTTCAAGTGTCCAGAAAGAAACTATTCAAATACCATAGAGCCATAGTTAGGATCACACCTGATTTAGCAGCTATCACATTAAAAGAATGGAGGGTTTGAAATAGGATATTCTGGAAAGCAAAGCATCTGGGATTACAACCAAGAAAAACCTACCCAGCAAAACTGAGTAGAATCCTTGGGTGGCTAATTAAAGAATTACGGGACTTTTATGCATTCTTGATGAAAAGACCAAAGCTGAATAGAAAATTTGACACTCAAACAGAAAACTAAAGGGAAGCATAAAAAGGCAAACATGAAAAAGAAATCATAAGGGACTCAATAAGGTTAAGCTCTTAACCTTTCTTTATCGGAAAATGATACATGTAACTTCTGAGAACTTAAGCATTATTAGGACAGTTAGAAGAATTCTACACAGAAAGAGAGCACAGGAGTGAGTTGATTATGCTGATATGATATAAAAAAAATAGATAGTTGATGAAAAGAGATACAAATGGAGAAGAGAGAAGGGAAAGGAGGAATGGGGAAAATTATCTCACCTAAAATAGTTGAGCAAGGAAGAGTTTTACAATGGAAGGGGAAAAGGGAGCAAGGAAAGCTTGAATCTCACATATCTAAATTGGTTCAAAGAGGGTATATATATATACACATATATACACACACACATATATGTAGACAAATATATGTGTGTGTATATATATATATATATGTATGTATGTGTATATGTACATATTAAATTGATAATAGAAATCAAAGGAGAAGATAGAAGGGGAAGGGTGATAAAACAGAGGCCAGATAAAAGAAGTCAGTGGTCAGGAGTGAAACAAAATTTAGAGGAAGGACAGGATAGAAGGAGAGAGAGGGAAGGATAAATATAAGAAAATAGGAAGGAAGGAAATACACAGTAATCATAACTGTGAATATTAATGGAATCAACTCACCCATAAAATTTAAGTGGATAGCAGAATGGATTAGAAACCAAAATCCAGCATGTTGTTTTCAAGAAACACACTTGAAACAGACACACACAAAGAGTTAAAATCAAGGACTGGAGCAGAATCTATTATGCTTCAGCTGAAGTTCAAAAGACCGGGGGGTAGCAGTCATGATCCCAGACAAAGCAAAGGCAAAAATAGACCTAATTAAAAGGTATAAATAGGGAAGCTACATCTTGCTAAAAGAAATCATAGACAATGAAGTAATATCAGTAGTAATATATATGAATATATATGTATGTATGTATGTATGAATGTATCAAATGGCATAATATTCAAAAGCTTAAAGGAAAAGTTAAGTAAAGAAGGTAATAGACATTATGGTGGGGGGGGGGCTCAACTTTTTCCTCTCACAGCTAGATATTTTTAACCATAACATAAATAAGAAAGAAGACAAGGGGATGAATAGAATCTTAGAAAAGTTAGATATAATGGACCACTGAAAAAAACTGAATGGAAATAGAAACAACTATACCTTTTTTTTAGCTGAACATGGAACCTTCACACATAAATACTGACAATATATTAAACATAAAAGACTCACAACGAAATCAGAAAAGCCAAAATATAAAATGTACCCTCTTCAGAACATAATACAATAAAATTACATTTAATAAAGGTCTGTAGATGCATAGATTAAAAGACAATTGGAAATTAAGTAATCTAATCCTAAAGAATGAGTGGTCCCAAGGGGAAAAAAAACAAAGAAACTATCAGTAATTTTATTTAAAAGAATGGCAATGATGAGAAGACTTTCAAAAATTAGTGAGATGCAGCCAAAGCACTAGTTAGAGAAAATTTTATATCTCTAAATGCATACATCAATAACAGAGAGAAATAACAAATCAATGAATTGGGCATGCAAATTAAAAAAAAAAACAGGAAAAGGACAAATTAAAAACCCAAAATTAAATACCAAAATGGGCAATAAGATCACAAAAATATCACTCTTTGCATAGGGTATGATACTTAAGAACCCTAGCAAATTAACTAAAAACTAGTTGAGTTTCAGAATATAAAATAAACCCACAGAAATCATAAGCATTTCTATATACTCCCAACAAAACCTAGCAGCAAGAGATAGAAAAATCCCATTTAAAATAACTGCTGAGTATATAAAATAATTGGGAGTCTACCTGCCAAGACAAAATCAGAGATTATATGAACACAGTTAGAAAATACTTTTCACAGAAGTGAAAATATATCTAATTGGAGAAATCTTAGCTGCTCATTTGTAGGCCAAGCAAATATAATAAAAAATGAAAATTCTATTTAATTTATTATTTAGTGCCATAAAAATCAAGCTATCAAGAATTATTTTAATAATTTAATAAAATTCAACTGGATGAACAAAATGTTGCAAATGTATAGGGAATCAAAGAAGGAAGGTCTCCTAGCAGTTCTAAATTTCAAAGCATATTACAAAGTAGTCATCATCAAAATAATTTGGAACTAACTAAGAAATACATTTGTAGATCAGTGGAATAGACTAGGTACATAATACATAGCAGCAAATGATCTTAGATAAAGCCCAAAATTGAAGCTTTGGGGGTAAGAACTTAATATTTGACAAAAATTGCTAGGAAAACTGGAAACAATTTGACTGACAGTAGGCATAAACAAACATCTCTTGCCTTCTGCCAAGATAAGGTCAAAATGGATAAGTGATTTAGACAGAAAGGGTGATATCTACTGTAAACTAGGGGAGCATGGAAAAAGGTACCTATCAGGTCTCTGGATAGGCAAAGAGTTTATGATCAAATAAGAGATATAGAACATTATAAGAGGTAAAATAGATAATTTTGCTTAGGTGAAATTGTTTCAATTTCTATTTTGCCCTCTGGTTCTAGAATATCAAGGCAGTTTTCCTTGATAATTTCTTAAAAGATGATATATAGACTCTTTTGTTGATCATGGCTTTGATAGCCCAATAATTTTTAAATTATCTCTCCTGGGTCTATTTTCCAGGTCAGTTGTTTTTCCAATGGGATGATTCACATTGTTTTTTGTGTTTTCATTTTTTTGTTTTGTTTTATTGTTTCTTGAGTTCTTATAAAATCATTAGTTTCCATTTGCTCAATTCTAATTTTTAAGGAATTATTTTCTTCAGTGAGCTTTTGTATCTTCTTTTCCTTTGGGCCAATTCTGCTTTCTTCTTCTCCTTGACTTTTTGTACCTCTTTTACCACTTGGCCTATTCTGTTTTTTAAGGTATTATTTACTTCAGTATTTTTTTATCTCCTTTCCCAATTTATTGACTAGTTTTTCATGTTTTTTTTGCATCATTCTCATTTCTCTTCGCAATTTTTCCTCTACTTCCTTCAATTGATTTTCAAAATCCTTTTTTTAGCTCTTCCATGGCCTTAGAACAATTCATATATTTCTTGGAGACTTTGGATGTAGGAGCTTTGACTTTTTTATCCTCTTCTGAGTGTGTGTTTTGATCTTTTTTGTCACCACAGTGACTTGCTATGATCAGAATATTTTTTTTCCCATTGCTCGTTCATTTTGCCAGAGTATTTCTTGATTTTTAACTCTTTGTCAAAATAGAGTTCTCTTTCCAGGGTGAAGGGCACACTTTCCCAAGGGTGAGGGGTTTTGTGCAGCTGTTTTCAGAGATACTTCTAGGGACCTGTAAGTTTTTGGTTCTTCCAAGGTGGTATGATCTAAGGAGGGGTGTGTTTACTACTCTCCTGGCCTGTGCTCTGGTCTGTAAGTGACTACAAGAACTTTTTCCTTTCCTAGAACTTTGACAAAGATCCCTACTCCATTGTGGCCACAAGCTCTGGCATATTACTGTTTCTCCTTTCCCTAGGACTGCCACCCAGTATGGTGAACTGGATCTGAGTATAGGCAAAGCAACAGAGTCTTGCCTCAGTGCTGGCAAATAGACCCTTGTCATCTTCTGACCAGTTGTTAAATCCCCTTACCATCTGTGGGTTGAGAGCTCTTGAAGCAGCAGCAGTAGTTGCTGATTCAGTGGTTCCCAAGACCTGTTCTTGGTTTGCTGGTGCTGGGACTGTGCTGGCACAGCCTGAATTGGTCTGTGTTCCACTCTCACCCTGGTGTTACGTCCATTCCTACTGACCTTTGGCTAAAAATTATTTTAGCCCACCTTTTTTGTGGGTTCTGCTGCTTCAGGAAGTGTTTTATGACACTATTTAAAGATATTTGGAGGGATTTGGGGGAAAGCTCAGGCAAGTCATTGCCTTTCTTCCACCATCTTGGCTATGTCCCCTCAGATGAAATTAAAAACCTTTTGCACAAACAAAACTAATGCAGCCAAAATCAGAGATAAAACAGGAAATGGGGATGGAGTAATTACACAGCACATTCCTCTGATAAAGGCCAGATTTCTCAAATAGATAGGGAAGTGAGTCAAAATTAGAAAAAAAATATGAGCCATTGCCTAATTGATAAATGGTTAAAGAATATAAACAGGTACTTTTCAGAAGAAGACATCAAAGTTATTAATAGTCACATAAAAATGTTCTAAATCACTACTGTTTAGAGGAATGCAAATTAAAATAACTCTGAAATAACAACTCATACCTATTAGATTGACTAGCATGAGAGAAAGGAAAAATGACAAAAGGTGTAAGGGATGTGAGAAAATTGCAATCATAATGTACTCTCTGGTGGTAGAATTGTGAACTAGTCCTGGAAAACAATTTGGAATTCTGCTGAAAGAATTATAAAACTATGCTGAAAGAATTATAAAACTATGCATACTCTTTAATACAGTAATACCACTACTAGGTCTATATCCCAAAGAGAAAAGGGAAAAGGGCTTATTTGTACAAAAGTATTTATAGTAGCTTTTTTTTTGGTGTGTTGGCAAAGAATTGGAAAGTGAGGGGATGCCTATCAATTGGGAAATGGCTGAACAATTTGTGGTATGTGATTGTGATGGGCTAATATTGTGCTATAAGAAATGATAAGCAGGATAATTCCAGGAAAATAAAACAACCTAAGAAGTGACACAAAGTGAAATGAGCAGAATCAGGAGAACATTGTATGCAGTAACAGCAATACTGTAAGGATGATCAACTGTGAAACTTAACTACTCTGATCAAGACAATGATCCAAGACCATCTAAAAGGACCCATGATGAAAAACTCTGGAGAGAGAACTGATGAACTCTGCATGCATATTGAAGTGTACTTTATTTTTTACTTCATAAATTTTTCTTGTTTTATTTTTTGTCTGTGTTTTCTTTTGCAATATTGGTGATATGATAACATGTATTGCATGAATTCACATGTATAATTGATATCAAATTGCGTGCCTCCTCAAGGAGGAAGAAAAAGCTTGAGGGAGGGTGAGAATCCGGAACTTGAAATTTTAAGAAATGATGGTTAAAAATACTTACATGTAATTGGGAAGTATTTAATGAAATGAAAAACTATTTTTTATTAAACATATTTTCATTAGTCATATTGTAAAGAGGAATTAGAATGAATGGAAGGAACCATGAAAAAGAAGAAAGAAAACAAAACAACAAAAGAAAAGGAGAAGAAACAGTGTTCTTCCATCTGCATTCAGACTCCATAGTTCTTTCTCTGGATGTGGATAGCATTTTCCATCATGAGTCTTTTGGAGTTGTCTTATGTCATCATATTGCTGAGAAGACCCAAGTCTATCAAAGTCTGTCATCACACAATGTGGCTGTTATTGTATACAATGTTCTTCTGGTTCTGCTCACTTCACTTAGCATCAATTCATGTAAGTCCTTCTAGGTTTTCTCTGAAGTCTGCCTGTTTATCATTTCTTATAGCACAATAGTATTCCATTACACTCAGACACCACAATTTGTTCAGCCATTCTCTAATTGATGGGAATCCTCTCAATTTTCAATTCTTGGCCACCAGAAAAAGAGCTGCTATGTATATTTTTGTACATGTGGGTCCTTTTCCCATTGTTGTGATCTCTTTGGGATACAGCCCTAGAAATAAAACCGTATATACATATACATATATGTATATATATATATATATATATATACATATATATATATATATGTATATATATATGTATGTATGTGTGTATATATATGTATGTATATTATATATATATATATATATATATATATATATATATATATATATATATATATATATATATATATATATATTGAGTGCAACTTGATTTGCCTCAAAAAGAACCCATTAAAGGTAGTGAGTCTGTGACTAGAGAAGGTGGTTCCAAACACAATATAAAGAAGCTTGAATAAGAAGCTAAATAGTTTGGATTTTATTCAGCAGACTATGTGGAAATTGTAGAATCATGAAGAAATAATTTTAAATACTGAGTCAATCCTAAAATTATAAATGACAAAAAAGAAAAGAAAATGATAGCACAATTATCACTTTTGAAAGAAACAAGGTAAGTACTTTTGATAAGCATTGACAAATGATTCCAAGTTATTCAAAATGATGGTAGTAGTTTTCATAATGATTGTAAGCATTATCTTGATGTAGGAATAATCTCCATGTGCATAACAAAATGGAAAATTGTAACAATTATTTGGATACTTGAAGTCTAACAATCACAGTTTATGCATCTGGATCTTTCATGTGGAAGATTTTGTTTGTTATTAATTTTGGGAGGAAAAGAAGGATTGCATTTCCTCAATATCACTAAACAAACATTTATTCATCATATTATCTATATGCAGACAAGTACTAACTAGAAATTTTCTAACTGAGACAAAGAGGAAGAGTAGCTGGGGAGAGATGATAGACCAACTGAGGGCAGGGTCACATTAGGGAGAAAGTGACCCAGGGTTCAGGAAAACCGTAGCAATCCATCTCTGGGAGACTACTGCTATCCTTTCATTATTCCACTGGTTAATTTTGCTGCTAGCTGGACATAGTCACTCACAAAGGAAAAAAATAAAAAAGCAAGCCCTTCTTCCAGATCATTACCTCTGCTGTACAACCAATGACCTTCAAACCCTTAATCCCAGCAAGGATTGATGGTGACAGAAGAGACCAATGGCCACAGGAATGTATTCAATTTTGAGTAGCATGTTGGCCAGGGAGAAAGAGCGAGGGCTGTAGCTACCGATACAGGACCAAAGGACCAGAGATATTGTAGGGCATATGGCAGCTAAAATGGTTGGTCCCATCATTTGTGCTCAATGTCATCAGGCTTTTAATTTATCATCCTTGTATTTTGGACTTTGACTTCTTTCCCTGTGGCCATGGTAACCCCCTCTTGCTGAAGTATCTGGGGGCATATAGCTGATATTATAGTTATCAAAGCTTTTCTAGAAATCATCTATATTGATTTGGATACTGGGATTGTATGACTGTTAGGACTGGTATTTTTGGCAATATAAACCTATAGCTCGCCAAGGGTTTTCCAAGAGATAAAGCAAAAAAAGCATTTTACTGTTATTAAGTTTTTCACACCTAAATTTTTTCCCATACATTGATCATTTTTAAAGGCCTAGCTAAGAAGTTGAATGCAACTATAAAGTTTGGAGTAGACTTTTTGGAATAGAATAGTTCAGGCAATTTTCAGAAACATTGAAGTGAATGGCCATTGTGACTTAAGAAGGTGAAGCTTTATGTTCTAAAATGTTTTCTGGACATTTATAAGGTTTTTTTTTTTAATGCTACATCAACAACAACAACAAAACAGAAGAAATATTCTTAATGATATTCAGAGTAAAAGTTAAGGCCAAATAACAGGAATTTCCTGTAACATAGTTACTTCAGGAATCAAAGCAATTCTCCTTGGTGGTCTGGCTCCTTTTTTCATCTGATGTTAATGGCTCAACAGTTTTGTAGCCACTATATGGGTGAGGAGGCTTCCTCTAAATTTGAACAACTAAAGGGAAAGCCCTCTCTTCCTTGCTCTTTTCTAGATCTAGAGATTATAGCTCTCATTCCTCCCTTTTTACTCATTGCTCCTTCAATCAATATGTGCAGTGACTGTTTAATGCTCTATTCTGCTGAGGACCCAGTAATTCATACTACTCTATTTTGATGTCTGGGTTTAAAAAAAAAAGAAGAGAGATTAGAATAAGATAGGTAGTACAATAGATAGAGCATGAGATATGAGGTCAGGAATATCTGAGTTTGAATCTTGCCTCACTCCTTAGTTATGTGACTCTGGGCAAGTCACTTAATCACTATCTACCTCAGTTTCCTTACATGTTAAATGAGGATGGTATGAATACCTATGTTCCAGGGATGCTGTGTTGATAATGAGATATTTGTAAGTCACTTTGCAAAACTCAGCACATTATATAAATGCTAGTTATTATTTAAAAAATACATTTACACAGAAAATAGCATATTAATGCTAAATAAAAATACATCTTCCAGGACTATGTTCTGTTAATAATAATCTACTTCTGAAGTAAATATCCCTTTTGAATAATGTTTTCTAGTCATTCTTTTTGCTCAGTGTGAGGATCCATGAGCAAGTTAGCCCAGGCTCATTTCACATTCTTTTCTTAAAACCTATTGTTCTGATTATTTTCTCATGAGTTGCTGAACATAATTAATATCATTCTGCCTTTTACTAGTTGAGCCTTTTGTGGACATAAAATTATTTTTACACTTTGTGTGTTCTGCATAAAATGTGTTCAGAAATTTTTGCTTGCGTGCCTCAATTGAATAGGCTTAGCCTACTTCTTTTACTCTACAGAAGTGGAGAAAAAAAAAAATGTATCAAATTTTCCTTGGGAACTATGCCTTTCTGAAAATATGGACTTTTTTTGTTACTCTTTTTAAAAACCTCTTTGCTTTCAGTTTTCAACCATCAGATGCCTCAGCTCCAAAAAATAAAATGAAAAAAGGAGGCTGGGAAGTCCTAAAAATAAATTTCACAAATTATAGGCCTGGATTTACCATAATGTTGCAATGTGTCATTAACAATGAGCTACCAAAGCAATCTCACTAGGAGCTCCAGAAAAGCCAAAATGTGTGAGCTTGCGTTGTTAGGGGGAGGGGAAAGAAAGAGGGACATTTGTATTGATAGGAGATTTACATTTTATTTTGAATGAGCTGAAAAATAAAAGGGAACAAAAAAGGTGACTCAAAAGCCCCACTTATTTCTGGTATATCTGAAAATAATGAAAGTCATGTAGTGGATTGTGTATGTATGCCAAAGTGTGTTAGGTTGAACCTGTAATATAGTTTATAAGCGATTTCTTAGTATTATTTATGCAAAGATAGTGAACATGAAAACATTCTCTGAAACAAGAAGAAAACATTTCAAAAGGTACATGCATAATCTAACTCAGAAAAAAGCTAGTAATTTACTAGATTAAATTATGACAAAAATAATTAAGCAAAATAGCCAAGGGCTAGAATTTCACACATATCTGACTATTGGACCCATAAGCCATGGTTGGAATATCTCTACCATATTCAAGCCCTAAATTACCTCATCATACATTATGTGTAACCTTTCTTGAATTTTCAAGCCCTACAGCTTCCTCCTTGACTCCTCTCTCGTATTCATTCTACATATGTAATCTTTTGACAAGTCTTGTTTGTTTCTACCTTTATACCATTTCTCCAGTACGTTTCATTCTTTATATTCACACAAGTACCATTTTTGCTCCAGCTAAACATCATCCAGTGCCTGGATTACTGCCATAGCTTTTTAATTGGACTTCCTATCAAAAATCTATTTTCTACTCCAGCTCATCTTCTACTTAGCTGCCAAAGTGATTTTTTTCCTCAAGCATAGATCCAACATATTTTAAAGAAATAAAGATAGGGGCAGCTAGGTGGCAGTGGATAGAGCACCTGCCCTGAAGTCAGGAGGACCTGAGTTCAAATCCAGCCTCAGACCAAACACTTAACACTTACCAGCTGTGTGACCCTGGGCAAATCACTTAACCCCAATTGCCTAAAAAAACAAAAAGAAAGAAAAAAAAGATAAATTTAATAATCATAGAAAAGAAGGGGTGGAGCTTCACAAGGTAGTGATTCAGGCTATTGATTCACCAATTACAATTAGGAGAGAGTGGGTACAGATTTCAAGCTGTAGGCACAGCAGGGGTAGAAGGCCTGTTAAATGATTTTTAAAAAGCTACGTTTCACATAGGGAATTCAGAAAAAGATGGCAAGATGTCTTTGAAGTAATACAGAACAAAAAAAAAGACAAAAGAGAAAAACAATAATAGACAACCACAATAAATTGAGATAAAGATACCACTAAAAGACATCGGAATTCAGAAAAAGTGTAATGACTAATGTTTATCAGATTTTAGTGATTACAGAACATAACATTCTTCCTCTGAGTATAACTTTTTTGTTTCTTTTTCTATTCTTAATGGAATTTGTAGTTTTGGGTGATTATTGAGATAAAGTGTGGTGTGAAAAATAAAAATACATCAATAAAACTTTTTAATGAACATAAATAAATCCTCTTAAAATATTTTTAGTGTGAAAATTTAACCTGCTAAGCTTTAACTATAGCTACTTTGAATTCTTCAGAAAAGAACATGAGTAAAACATACATGGCAAGGTAAACTAGGGCATTCAAAAAAATAGCCGACCTACATATACTTCTTCTTTAAATGAGGACATTCATCTGGAATGTTTGGTGAACCAGATTCAAACAAACAATAATAGAAACTATTTAAGTAGTCATTTTAATATATTCCTTTTTAAATCATGTGCTCAGTGGCTAGATTTTTGTCTTTGTGGAAATTTATACTTGAATGCCATCAATAATTAAGTTTTAATATTCTTAATATTAATATCTAATACTTTAGATATGAATCTAGATATTTTACATTTGAAAGATACATAGTACTTGACCTTGAGTAGAATATTTATTTTTTTTCTGGGCTTGGAAAATATCTAAAATGTACTTAGGCATTTCTATATCACTTTGAAATTAATTCACACTTAGAGCCATGTCAATTGATGGATTTACATATTCCAACCCAATTCAATACGCCTTTTCTAAAATATAACATGCAAGGCACTGTTCTAGAATAGCATACAAAGACAAAAGGAAAGCTGGTTCCTTGTCTTCAGTCAATTGATTAATCAGATATAAATATTTCTTAAACACTTATAGGGTGCAAATCACATTGCTCGGCACTGAGGACACAAATACAAAAATAAAACAGTCCTTTAAGGGTGTTATCCATGGTGGGCCAAAAATCTTATTGCATTTTAAGCTGTTAAAGCTTAAAACCACACTAAGGTTTTTGGGTCACATAGAATTCTATTAGAATAATTATACCTTGGCTTTGTTGCCCAGAGTGAAATAGATAATTTGGGAATTGTCTTGTTGATATGAAGAACACAGATCTCCAAAGCGGATGAGCCATGCCTTATGCTTCTCGTCTCTGTATTTCTGGTTAATGATATTAAGTGCATGGTGTGTGTGTGTGTGTGTGTGTGTGTGTGTGTGTGTGTGTGTTTTGGGGAAATGGTGTCAATCAATGCTAAATTCTGGTAAAAGTCCTCTATACAGGCACTGTACTTTCTTATCTCCTTCCAATCTCTACTCGTTTCTTAACTCATGAATGCCTTTTACTCTCCATCCATCTCTTCCTGTGGAATTCCCACACTTCCTTTAAAGTCCATTTCAAAGACCACTTCTTTCAGGAAATCTTCCTGATATCCAGTTCTCATTTGGAAATTGCTTTTCTCTTATTGACTCTCACACAGAACTTGGTTTATATCGTATTATGCAATTCTCATGTATTGTTTTGTATTAGAGTAATTTGCTTATGTGTTATATACTCCTAATAGAGAGTTTCATGAGGACAGGGACCAAATCTCATCAAAGCCTTCTTGCCAATCCCCTAGAACACAGATCCTCTCTATGTTCTGCACAGAATAGACACATCATAAATATGTTATGGGTTGTAATGACAACTTCCCAAATATTTTCACATTTTTGCTCTTCTTTATTTTGTTTAATTTAGCATTTTCATTGAAGAACATACTATGTAATCATGAAACTTAATGGAACTCCAGGATCATCTTGTTTTGTGGGTTTATTTTATAGCCTGCAACTTTGCTAAAGTTGTTTATTATTTCAAGTAGTTTTTTACTAGGTTCTCTAGGATTCTGTAAGTATATCATCATGTCATCTGCAAAGAGTGATAGCTTTGTTTCTTCTTTGCCTATTCTAATGCCTTCAATTTCTTTTTCTTCTCTTATTGCTAAAGCAAAGGTTTCCAGTACAATATTGAATAACAGTGGTAATAATGAACATCCTTGTTTCACCCCCGATCTTATTGGAAATGCTTCTAGCCTGTCCCCATTACATATAATGCTTGCTGAAGGTTTTAGATAAATGCTATTTATTATTTTAAGGAAGACTCCATTTATACCTATGTTTTCTAGTGTTTTTAATAGGAATGGGTGTTGTATTTTATCAAAAGCTTTTTCTGCATCTATTGAGATGATCATGTGGTTTCTGTTGGTTTTGTTGTTGATATGCTCAATGATGCTGATAGTTTTCCTAATATTGAACCAACCCTGCATTCCTGGTATAAATCCTACCGGGTCATAGTGTATTATTCTTGTGATAAGTTGCTGCAATCCACTTGCTAGTATTTTGTTTAAAATTTTTGCATCTATATTCATTAGAGAAATTGGTCTATGATTTTCTTTCTCTATTTTGACTCTTCCCGCTTTAGGTATCAACACCATATTTGTATCATAAAAAGAATTTGGTAAGACTCCTTCTTCACCTATTTTTCCAAATAGTCTATATAGTATTGGAATTAATTGTTCTTTAAATGTTTGATAGAATTCAAATGTAAATCCATCTGGCCCTGGAGATTTTTTCCTAGGGAGTTCATCAATGGCTTGCTCAATTTCTTTTTCTGAGATGGGGTTATTTAAGTATTTTACTTCCTCTTCAGTTAATCTGGGCAATTTATATTTTTGTAAATATGTATCCATTTCACTAAGATTGTGAAATTTGCTGTCATTTAGTTGGGCAAAATAATTCCTAATTATCCCCCCATAGTGTTGTCTGCCTTGTTTTTGCTAATGCACTGGGACATTCCTTTGTGGTAAAGTGCAGAGGCACCTGGCAGTTTTCTGAGCTGGTTTCTACCAGTGCCCCGCCGCCCTCCCCCCCCAATGTCTCTGAGGCACTCGGAGGTCCAGGTGTTGGTGTTTTCCTGCTCTACCACCTGGGCTTCAGGATTTCTTCACAATTGGAGGCTGTAGGGCTCCAACAGCTCGCCTGGTGTTGGGTGGGAATCAGCAAGGCCAGGGCTTTAGGAAGCCTTTAGCTTGTTTTCTTCACCTCCTTTCAGATGAATGCCGCAGGGTACTTATCCGCCTGAGGCCCCTTGTAGTTCTGCCTCTCTTATTTTTGCTGAGGTACTGGGAGACCCCTTTGCTGGGCTGCTGCACTGCTGCTCGCCGTGTTTCTTCTAGTTCAGGTGTTCCAGGGTTTTTATTCCTGGGGTGATATTTTCTGGGTTTTCAGAGGTTGATAGGGGAGGGTGAGAGCAACTACCTTTTCACTCCACCATCTTGGCTCCCAGAAGCAGAAGTCTAGCTATACATTCTCAAAGACAGGGCCTCAAGGGATAGCAATTATAATATCATCTTTCTGTAGATCCTTGTTCTTTTATTCCATCATGTCACATAGATCATAGCACTTATAAATTTGTCATTCATATCTAAAATTCCAAAATTTTTAACATAGGTCTCAGTACTGGCAAAGGAAGAGGAGACTGCTTTTCAGATATATGTTGAACTACACAGTCTTAGAAGTCCCATCTAGTTTGGAGAGTACACCATTTTACAAAAAGAAAATATTTTAAAGTATTTACCCAGTTTATTCTGGCTTATTCTTTTTGAATTTGTTTTTTATTGCCCCACCCCATACCACAATAATGGCAGGATAGGGTTGGTGGTGGTAGGGAAAGGAGAAAGGCACATTTTGTTGTGTACTTGGAAAATATATATCATAGACAGAGTGATTTGAGTGATTTGATGTGGATTTTCTTCTCACAGTTTTAAAAATAAGTTTTTATTGATGCTTTTTATTTTTCTATTAGTGGGATCTCTTCATTTGCTGTCTCTACCCTCAAACTGTACTGAATCATTTTCACTGTAGCACAGACTCTGAGCTCATTCTCCCAATTCCTACTTGTATTCATCATCCAGAGTCACATTACTTTCTCACTTAGGTTCTAGGTTGTTGGTGAAATGAAGGCCTAGGCAGTAGCTTCTTAAGACTATATTAAACAAGTCTCATGGTCAGCTTCCTCCAACTACATTTCATTTATTTTTTGGACTAGAATTGTGATTCTATTGATATAGTTAATTACCATAAGGAAACTGCCATTACCAGTGCAAATCAGAAACTATTCTGTACATTATAGTCTTAAAGTGGGGCTAGCTGTGTTAAAAAGTTAAAAGCCTGGCTTAGGAGTACTTAAAATAACTTTTCTCCCCTCCAAACATAGCTGTCTAATACACTATCCCACACTGCTACCATATTATTTATTACTTCACATTCATATTATGTTGCATTCATAGACTGCAGTTTGTTCAACAAATTTCCATCATCTCTCCTTTTCAAAAACCAATAAGATAAAAAACACAAGGTTAATGATTTCAATGACATTTAACTATAAAGAAAACAACAAAACAATACTAACTCTGCACATTTTGATAACGAAAGGAATATTGAATTAATTATATGGATGGTAATGTAAAGTACATTCTTTCTGGTGTCATTTTCTTAAAAAAATGTGTGTACATGTATATGGATGTTGAGATCTATAAATTTCTATAGTTATATCTAACTTTATAGATCTTTTTTGATATATAGATAAATATATGTCTACATATCTATCTGTCTATCTATAATATTATCTATATCTGTATATGACAACAGGAATAGAGATATATAGTAGGATTGCAGCTATATATTGAGTTACATTTTAGGTAAGTAGAAATTATCCAGCTTACTTGTAGTTTTATTAAATGTGCTAATGAATAAGACCTAATTTTTATCCAGCTAGCCAATAACCCTGAATGCACAATAAAGTATTCGACATCTTCCAAACAAAAAAGGTTTTCGATATTTGGTTCATCCATATGAAATGAATAAATTTCAGACTAATTTTCCCATGCAAATGGACGTTAAAGGCTTTATTTTAATAATCAAAGGTATTATCTTCAAAGGCACTTAAATCTAATTCTATTGTATAAAACAAATGCTGCATTCCTTAACTCTATCCATGTTAGTATAACTTTGCATTTGAATAATGATGGCAAATTGTATATAAAAGGACAAATTATAATAGTTTAATGCACATTTTTTCCCATAGAGTTTAGAATTAACCTGAGCCGTTATTCACTTCACAAAATGGGATTCTGTGGGCAACACTGAAGATTATAGAAAAGATGGGCAGACTGATCTAGTGTTTGGCTATGACAGTTCTTAGTTTAATTTTTTCATTTTAAAATGAGGACATAGCTTTCTAAGGTTCCTCCCAGTTTTAGATCTATTATCCATAGCAAAGCTCTGTGACAATCTATAATTTTCTAGAAGTTTCTCAAAATCTACACACAATATGAGACACAATTATCCCCCCCCCACCAATTCCCACATGGGCCATCAGGAATTGTTATATGATAGCTCACATTTATATGCTTTTTATGGTTAACAAAACATTTTCCTTACAATAGCTCTGGGAAGTAGAGCAGGCAATGATTTTCATCTCTTTTTTTCTGGATGAGGAAGATGAGGTTCAGATTGCATATTTCTCCCTTTTGCTCTCTAGCCAAACTGTCCTGTCTGCTCCCTAAAGGTAGTATTTCATCCAACCTCTTGCTTTGGTGTCTTCGCACAGCCTTTCCCCCTTGTGTGGAATCCTCTTCCTTTTTTATTTCTTTCTACATCTTAGGATCCCAAGCTTCCTTTAAATCAGCACATATGCCCTTTCCTATATGGAAAGCCATTTGTGATCTTCCTAGACATCTTGTCCATCAGCTTATGAAATTAAAGTTTAGCTCAAAAGTCTTAGTAAATTTTTAATTTGCACTGAGACTCTTCACATGCTGATCTTCTGTCATGTGTTGAATTCTCTAGTAATCTCCCAGACAAAATATACTACCATTAACCCCAATGCCAGATGTCTACCTCTTCCAAAAGAAGCATTTAGTGTATTTGCTCCTTTATTGGAAATTGTTTGAGAATGGAACTATTAACTTGACCAGATTATTGAAAAGTAGGTGGCAAGGGTAGCAGTGGTGTTGGAATCTAGGTAGCAACAGAGGAAACAGTGGGGATAAATTGTAATAGTGCCCTACTTAAGAAAAATGCTACTCAGATTCCAAAGCCCTGTCTTAGCTCTGACACAACATTTTATTATGTGATTCAATAAAGAATGTTGAAATAAGGGCAGAAATTGGAAAGATGAAGTACAGGAAGTGTATGTTATTTCTCTTATGCATTCTAAAAGTATAAGGTAAATTATTAAATTATATACAATTTAAAATGTCTGTGTTATTGTCTTGAATAATTGGCTTTTACATCTGGGAAAAGTGGATGAAGGTGTCTTTTCTCTTCTTTTCTTTTCTTTGTCAGACTTTATGTTAAATATACACTATTTAAGCTGACAGAAGAAAACAAACATAATTATGTGATTTTAGAATAGGAATTCTAAATTAGAGAGGAGCTTATCTGACTCCCTCATTTTACAGCTGGGAAAAATGGGGCCACAGTAGAAAGGAAGTTATGTAAGGCACCATGGGACAGTGGAAAGGTAGCCAAATGCATTTCCTTCTTGGAGTAATATTAACTCAAAAAGCTAAGAATCATAGTAACAAAAAGCTAAAAGTCATATTAACTTACAAAAAGCTAAGAAAATATGTCATGTGTATGGAATACAAGTCTCTAAAGATTTTAAAATGAGCATCCTATAGAAAGAAATAGAGTAATAGTGAGCAAGGCAGAGGGTATAACCAGTGAAACAGGACATGACTTTGCCTCTACCATTTATTCCACGTCTGTGGGTAAGTTATCTTTTCAAATCCTCAGCTTCTTCTTGTGTTAAAACAGAGGGTTGACCTAAATGATCTCCAAGATTTTTGGTGCAGTTCTAGATTTATGATCCCTTAAGAGCAAAAGGCAAAGAAGTAGCAAAAGGAGGACTAGAATCCAGGCCTTTATATTTCTTTGTCTAGGGCTCTTGTCACTACAGCATGGACTACATGGAGGTGAGCTGGGAACCAGACCTCTTCTATGTCTACATGACTTTTGGAAGCTTTTATTGTCATTGTTTATTGTATGTTTATCTGCTTTGGGAAGAGCAAAAATATTTCATAATTATCTTGTGTTACGCTCAGATGGCATAAGAATATTATTTTAGATCTGTTATGATCTAGTCTGATTCTACAATAGTGTTTAGTATGGTATACTGAGTAATTAAGGTAATTGAGAAAACATGCCTTCCTATGAAATACTAGTCCCCACTGGTTACTCAGGGGGCTGCTGTGTAGTCTAAAGGCACCAAGGAACTCTGTATCAGACTTTAGATTTTTGCTGGGGAATAAGGGCTGATGGTCTCTGAGACACCAGATCATGGGGTCTGTGTAAAAGTGAAAACCCTGGGTCAAGAAAGATCATCAATGAGCTAGTATTCATTTATAGATCAATTTATTTTATCGTTCCTAAAATTTCTATATGGTACATGATGTCTTATTTTATCATCATCTTTTTTATTGATAATCACAGTTGATCCCTAAAAATAGGGCTCTTACTCTTGAATGATAAAATAATTTAAAATCATGGTGATCCCTTCAAGAAAATGATTGCATTATTAATGGATATATCCTAGACCTGGGGGAGGTTAATTGGACTCTACCCACTGAAATTTTCAAGTGTTATTCAAGAAAAACTTCAAGGGTAACTCATGACAGTAATGCAATCAAGAATTTATGAAGAGTTATAGTAATATAACTGTAATCAGAAAGAAAAGGTGATGATCTTAGGTTCATGGGGTGATGGTTATATTTTACTAGCCATCATCAAGAATACCTGTGATTCAGGCATGTCTCAAGAGAAGAACAGGCCAGCAGAACTAAAATTATTGTTAAAGAATTGGCCTACCTTTCCCTACATTTCACATCCTCCAAAGTACTGAGTTTGAAAGACAATAGGATACATTTTCTCCTTTATGTCTCACCTGTTAAGGCTTGAATATCTTAAGAATGAAATAATGAATAGACATTTCTTAATTATTATCTGGTCGCACATCACTGAAATGAGCATTTCCTTGGAGTCATATTAATACACAAAAAGCTAAGAAAATATGTTATATATGCATGGAATACAAGTTTCTAAAGATTTTAAAATGAATATCCTATAGAAGGAAATAGAGAGGGTCATAGTGGGTGTGGGCAAGGCACAGAATATAACCAGTGAAAAATGTCATAGAATAAGAAGTAAAGATATCAATGAATTTCATGATAGGAAAATATGTTAAGCTGATCCTGTGTTGAGGATGTGATGAATGGACTGTCAGTGTTCCTTTGGTTTCCTTGTGTTGTCAAGAGGAAGTGAGAAAGGCACCCAATATGTTACAGGGGGTGGAGCCCATGTGGAAAACTTTGGGGAGGCCATTGAAAAGAGTTGCACAAAATGGAAGGCTTGCATGAGTCTCTCACATCAGAAGCCAGATATTATTTCTTTTACCTCTGTGTGTGTGTGTGTGTATGTATGTATGTGTGTGTGTGTGTATGTGTATGTCTCTGTGTGTTTATGTTTGTGTAGTGGGACATACATATGTCTGGTTAGTGGGAGGCAGGTCTTCCTGGAACTAAATTCAGAGGGGAAACAGCTTAATATTACCCTTCACAGATGAGTGAGTAAATCATTTAAAAATTTTGGCTGGAGACTATAATCAGCTGTGGACTCATTCAAACCATATGACTTCCATCTCTGAAAAATAAGAATTCTCATTCACATAGGGCTTTCTTGTGTGGAAAGGGCTTCATCATAATAACTGAGAGGATAGTGTAAGTAATAATATCTCCACTTTATAGAAAGATAAACTGAAGATTTGAGAGGTTTAAAACCATTTGCAGTTATCTCAAGGTTCAGGTCTCCTGTATTCAAATTCTGGGCTCTTTCCTCTATACAAAAACTGCCTTGCCTAGTAAAAGTACCTAGTATATACAATCATACCTAATATATATAATATTAGATATAAGTATACATAATAGTATAAGTACTAGAAGGTATGTTCCAATATATACAGAAAGTCTTACATCCTTAGAAATATAGATATTTCTTAAAATGTAGGCTGTAGTCTTCTGAAAAAAAGTTCTTAAAGATTATTTAATTCTAATCTGACATATCAAATCTAAAATCATTGATACACTTCCCTATGAGGGTTTCTGGGATAGGGAGTACGGCTTTTCTTCTGTACTTCATTGCAGATTTTTGTTGAGAAAGCAATTAAGATAGCACCTAGCTTTGCAGTTTTTGAGTTTGTGTGGCAGGCCTTTAGTATCATAGTTACTGAGATTTCTCATCTCTGCCTAGTATTGCTTCATTCTTGGATGGAATAATTAATATGTTTTTTTTTCCATTCCAGGTCATTTGAATCCTTACTTGTCTATTTGCTATCTGAGTGACTTTGGACAAGTCACTTTATCTCATCCAAAATTTCCATATTCATAAAATGCGGGAGTTAGGCTAAAGCCCCTTCCAGTTCTAAATATGATCATGATCTCTCTATTTTTACTCCTTACTCCTGCTTTTCCAGGGCTATGGAGATTTCTTCTATAACTGGAAATCTCTTTACCTTTCACTGATTTTAATACTTTTATTTTCTCCTTCTCCCTACTGTAATCCATAGACCCAATGTACAATGTATAAAGAGAATTGTCATCAGTGTCAAGGTAAACAATACATGATATTGTCTAGCACATTTTTAGCTTTATAATTCTATAACTACAAGTCTTTCACGAATGTATATTTTTCATTATTTTATCAATTCAGGGAGTTTTTGATTTTAAGATTTCCTTGAAATACCTTCATTTTTAATACCCATTTTCAGGTTTAGTTCAGTGCCTTGTATATAATAGACACCTTACACACACACACACACACACACACACACACACATTTCCATTGTATTGCATTAAAATGAATTGAAAGGAAAGAGCACTGGCTCTGTCCTTAAGAGAGCCAGGGTTCAAATCTTCCCTTTGAAGCCTACTGGTAAGACTTTGGGCAAGTTACTTAACTTTAACTGGGCCTTGGTCTTCCCAACTGTAAATAAGGGGGTTGGACTATATGTCCTCTGAGGTTCCTTTCATCTTTAATTCTATGAGCCTATGAATTTTGGTGATAATCTCTGATGGAAAAAGTAAGATCCACTTAGTCACACTGAGTGGTTTGTATCTACTGAAAGAATATAAATACTCTCACTTGTATATGGCATATTTAATGTGCCAGTTAATAATTAAAATGGCAATATTAATCTTGTTACTGAAGGTTGAACATTTTTACATAAGTTGTTGATTACCCTAATGAATAGCAATGTTAATTATACACCTGTGCAATAAACCAGGAAATAAATGTTTATACTGGAAATTTTGTAACGTAGTGCTTCATTTTTTTAAAACAATCATTGCAAAAAAAATAGAGGTACAGAATGTCTTTGCATCTACAATATAACTTGTGTTCCATTTCCATGTAATAGGATATTAAAATCTTTGGAAAAATAAGCAATATGTAGATTAATATAGTGACATGGTATCCAGTTCCATCATGAAAAGAATTTCCTTAAAAGTGATATTTGAAAATCTTTTTTTTTGCCATGTTGAGGTGACTTTTTTTTATACCAAATAAACATTTTAATAGGATGCTGATAGCCAAGACACTCCGTTTCCTCATACCTGATGTGTCCTACATAAATTAGGACAACAAAATAGTGAGAAAAAAGTAATTTGGGAATGAAACTGCACAGAACCTTTATGAAAATGGAGATATGTTCCATTTTTGTGGTCAAAAGTATTATCACACAAAAGAAGTGATTACAGAATCAGAGAATTTGAGAGTTAAGAGAGATATCATAGGCCAATGAGTTCAAGTCATATACAAAGGAAATTGCCATTATTGCATACCTGACAAAGTGGTCTTCCATTTTCCTTAAAGACTTCTGAAGAGAGTGAAACTACCACCTCTTAAGGGAGCCTATTCTACTTTTGGACAGCTCTAATTGTAGCTCCTAGAACTGAGCACAATAGTCCAGATGAAGTCTGGCAGTTTAATAGGATTATAGAGTAGATGTGATTTCTGAAAAGTTCTTCTGGTGTTTTAAAATCATTTTGTGATCTTTTGAAACCATTATAAGTTAAATAAGTATAAAAGTAACATTTATGAAATATGAACATTGTGATTTTTTTATCACATACTATAGTTTGATGTCAGGAATACATACAGAATGCAGGATGATTGCCTCATTCCAGTGGCATTGTATAGTACTAACTAATAATAATAATAATAGAAATAGTAATCATAATTGCTAGTAGTGGAAAGAGTGTTAAACAAACACAGGAAGACTGACATCAAATCTTACCTTGACCTTTTAAGATGTGGGTTTTCCTTCTTTAAAATCAACTGTATTTATCTCACAGTATTGCTATAGGTATCAGCTGAGAAAATGTACATAAAACCTTTGGCAGACCTTAAAGGTCTAAGTCAATTGTCCTTCACCTCCATCCATTCAATTTTTTTGATGTTTTGATTATTATCTTAATATGATTAATTTCATTTTATAATCCTATATATTTTCATTTGTACCTTTAAAAAACATTAGGAGAGGGGCAGAGCAAAGATGGTGGAGTAAAAGTAGTGACTTGCTTGAGCTCTCCCCCAAAACCCTCCAAATACTTATAAAAATGGCTCTAAACAAATTCTAGAGCAGCAGAACCCACAAAAAGGCACAGTGAAACAAATTTCTAGCCCAAGAAAACCTGAATGGTTGATTGTAAAGGTCTATCATACAGGGCTAGGAGAGGAGTGTGAGTCATGCAGGCAAAGACAGTAATCCTGGAGCAGTCCTTAGGAGATTGAACCAAGAGGAACTGTGGTGGTTTCCAGACTTCTCAACCCACAAACACCAAAGACAATTTAGAAGGTCAGTAGGAAAGGTCTAACTGTGGTGAGAGAGGAGTTCAATCTGGCCCCAGTCCAGGTGCAGCTTCACGGTGGTGGCTATTTCTGGAGCTCTTGGCCCACAGATGAAGGGGGAATTGAGTGGCTGATCAGAGGGGGGATTGCAGGGATCTCTTTGCTGGTGCTGAGGCAGGATTCTCTTGCTTTGCCTGTGCTTGCATCTGGGTCATAGTTCTGGGTGGTGTCCCTGGGGCAAGGAGGAGCATTGGTGTGGTGCAGCTTGATGTGGCAGTGTATAAGGAATCCTTCTCACAGTTCCAAGGCAGAAAAGAGTGCTTGTGGTCACTCATAGATCAGAGCCCAGGCCAGAAAAGGAGTAAACACCTTGCCCTTGATCATTCCACCCTGGAAGAACTGAAAATTTACAGGTCCGTAGAAGTATCTCTGAAAACAGCTGCACAAAACCGCCAAAGCTTGGGACGGTATGTTCTTCACACTGGAAGCAGTCTCCTACCTTAACAAAGAGTTTAAAACTCAAGTAACTGGCTGGGATCATGAACAAAATATACAACCAGAAGAAGACAACAAAGTCAGACTCCTACATCCAAAGCCTCCAAGAAAATGAATTGTTCCCAGGCCATGGAAGAGCTCAAAAAGGGTTTTGAGAAGCAGGTAAGAGAAGTAGAGGAAAAACTGGGAAGAGAAATGAGAGTAAAAAACTAGTCAACAGCTTGCTAAAGGAGACTTAAAAAATACTGAAGAAAATAACACCTTAAAAAATAGCCTAACCAAATGGTAAAAGAGGTCCAAAAAGCCAATGAGGAGAAGAATGCCTTCAAAAGCAGAATTGACTAAATAGAAAAGGAAGTCCAAAAACTCCCTGAAGAAAATCCTTCCTTAAAATTTAGAATGGGGCAAATGGAAGCTAATAACTTCATGAGAAATCAAGACATTGTAAAACAAAATCAAAAGAATGAAAAAATAGAAGACAATGTGAAATATCTCATTGGAAAAGCAACTGACCTGGAAAATAAATCCAGGAAAGATAATTTAAAACTTATTGGATTATCTGAAAGGCACAATCAAAAAAAGAGCCTAGACATCATCTTTCAAGAAATTATCAAGGGAAAACTGCCCTGATATTCTAGAACCAGAGGGTAAAATAGAAATTGAAAGAATCCACCAATCACCTCCTGAAAGAGATCCCCGAAAGAAAACTCCTAGAAATATTGTAGCCAAGTTTCAGAGTTCCCAGGTCAAGGAGAAAATATTGCAAGTAGCCAGAAAGAAACAGTTCAAGTATTGTGGAAATACAATCAGGATAACACAAGATTTAGCAGCTTCTACATTAAGGGACCAAAGGGCTTGAAATATAATATTCCAGAAGTCAAAGGAGATAGGATTACAAACAAGAATTACCTACCCAGCAATACTGAGTATAATCCTTCAGGATGAAAAAAAGACATTCAGTGAAATAGAGGACTTTCAAGAATTCTCAATGAAAAGACCAGTGCTAAATAGAAAATTAGATAGATAGATAGATAGATAGATAGATAGATAGATAGATAGATAGATAGCACAGGGTAAGTTGAGGATGAAGGGGTGATATCTGAAAAATAAAATTGAAGGGTGGAAAAGGATTATACTGGGAGAGGGAGAGAGTGAGCGGTGGAGTGGGGTAAATTACCTCACATAAAACAGACAAGAAAAGGCTTTTTTCAGTGGAGGGAAAGTGGAGGAAGGTGAGAGGCAATGAATGAGTATTATTCTCATTGGATTTGACTTAAGGAGGGAATAACATACACACTCAATTGGATATGGAAATCTGTCTTGCCATGCAGGAAAATGGGAGGAGGGATAAGAGAGGAGGGGGATGACAGAAGGGAGGGCAGACTGTGAGAGGGAGTAATCAGAGGCAAGCCTTTCTGAGGAGGGACAGGGTAAAAAGAGAGAATAGAATGGGGGGGCAGGATAGGATGAAGGAAAATGTTGTTAGTTTTCCACAACAAGTGTTTTACATGAGTACACATTTATAATCTAAATCATGTTGCTTGCCTTCTCAGTGAGGGTGGGTGGGGAGGGAGGAAGGGAGAGAATTTGGAACTTAAAGTTTTAAAAACAAATGTTAAAAATTATTTTTACATGCAGCTAGGAAATATACAGGCAATGGAGTATAGAAATCTATCCTGCCCTACAGGAAAATGGAGGGGGAAGAGGATGGGGGGGGTGATAGAAGGAAGGGTAGATTGGGGGAAGGGCTATTCAGAATGCAGGCTGTCTTGGGGTGGGGGCAGGGATGAGATGGGGGGAGGATTTGGAACTCAGCTCTTGTAGAAGTGAATGTTGAAAACTAAAAATAAATTAATTAACAAATAAAAATAAATTAGAAGTAAAATCAAAAACAAAATTAGGAGAAAAGTTTCATTGGTTTCACCAGACTGCCAAAGAGGTCCATGATAAAAAGTAAAGAAATAAAATTAAGAAATATTGACCTACATCAATGTAGGTGTTTCACAATACTAGGTAGTTACAGAATATTTATGAATTAAATTAAATGGAATGCCCCTTACCTCCTATTGGTAGTACTCCATATAATTGAAACATGACCCAAGTAAGAGAATATTCTCCATCCTTTAATACAGTGACACAATAGTTGTACTGATTCCCCAATTAGAGTTACCTTGTTCTTTGTACCCCATTTCCCTTCACCCTTATCCTATCCTAACATACAGATTCACATGCACAAACACAAAATTCACATTCTCAATCTTGGGAAGGAGTATGATTAGAAAAAACACAAGAGGGAGAGTGACGATCATCATAGTTGCTGAGACGTTTATGCCCTCATTAGGTTGACCTGCTATTACACAGATCTAACCTCTCATATAGAGCACTTTAGTCTTTCAGATTTCCCCCTGTTTGGTATTATCTTGTAGTGAGCCCTATTTACCCTTAGAAATTTATGGTTTTAAAAATGCCCTCCCTGACTAATATTCTATCTCATCTAATTCTCTAATTGATTTTTGTATATATCTCTGCTCATTTTTTAATAACCAGATGAGAAATCTGGTACATGTCAGAGACTGCCTAAATAAATTTTGGCCCAGGCATATAATAAGATATTATTTCATTATGAGAAATGAATATAAAACTTTCAGAAAAGCTTTGGAAGATACATGAATTCAGGATATTGAATAACCAGGAAAATGTACTCACAATGCATACAACAATCTAAATGGAAAGAACTAAAAAAATAAAAAAATAAAAAAGGTACCTGAATACTGTACAATTATAATAAATATCTTGCTCTGGTAAAAGAGATGTGAAAATGGACCTTACTTCTTTCAGGGGTAGAGGGCTAGTGATGTGGGTCATTACATATATTATAAAATCTAGTACATTTTTTGGTTAATTTTGCTAGAATACTTTTTTTTCTTCCCCCCCTGCATTTCTCTGTCTTTGTCTCTTTCTCCCACTGTTACAAAGGATGACTTGCTAGATAGGAAGAGAAAAGGGATATATTTCAAAATTAAAATGCTATAAAGCAAAATATAACAATACAAATTAAATAAATATTATTCCCAGATATAAGAAGTAGTGGGGATGAGTAGGAGAGTACACAATTGTGTTCTACTTATGTAATTTTGAGAATTAGCCCCCTGTCATGAAATACAATTAGAATTGAAACTAATGGTTACATTGCTCCGATCTCCAGGAAATCATTTCACCTACCAGAAGAGAAGGGACCAGTGGGTTTCAGGGGAAGGGCATAGTCAAGAGTATTCAAAATTGGGGCTTTGCAAAATACACCCCAGCATGTCAAGATTAGGTGTGTTAGTGTCTTCAACAAAATTTTCGATCAATACATAAGCAGGCTTTTGAGAAAAAAGAATAACCATTGTCTCAGACACTCTTCCTCTTCCCCTCTCCAGCCCTTATCCACTTTTCACCCATGACATTTCTCTTCATGCACATCCCTTCCAAGGTGAACAGTTTTTGCAATGCGACCTCATTGGGTACGCATTTCGCTATACTTGCTTAGAAGTGGGTATTATTGGAATAGAACATTGGTAGGATTAACATGTTATTTTAAATAGATGCTTCTAGATATCATTACTAATAGCCTTGTGCTGATACCTTCAGTCATCCACTATTTCTCTCCCATTGAGAAGATAAACAGAACTGTAGAAAACCATTAATGAAGATTAATTTTTTCCACTTCAAGTTCTTCCATCATGCCTTGGAGCTGACATTTCTTTTTCTTTCTGTTCTCTTCTTTTTTTTTTTCTTCTTAAGCAAAGGTCAGGAGTTGGGGATATATCTTTTTGTAAATGAGTTCAAATTGTAGGTAAAAGATTGAGAATGGGAATGGTATGTAAAAGGCTATTATGAGTCCTGAGTATTTTGAGAAATCGAATACCTGAGAGGAGATTTGTGCAACTAAGCTGGGCAAAGATCAGTCAGTTATCTTAGAGGGTCAGTGACTGATACTTTTGAATTTAAAAAGATAGAAAATACGTTCATGTACCTTTCCCCCCCTTTTGGAAGATGGTATCTACTCCGAATCTTACCAATGTTTCATTGCTGTAATTCAAACTTATTGTGTATAATGAAGTTTGTGGCTTTTTAAATGGCTCACTAACTAAAGAAAACTTTCTTGATTAACTGATAGCTAATTATGACTCCATGTATTTCCCATGTATCTCTCCTTGTTGATGAGTCATCTCTGACTCTTTGTGACCCCATTTGGAGTTTTCTTGGCAAAGATACTGGAGTGGTTTTCCATTTCTTTCTCCAGTTCATTTTACAGATGACAAAATGAAGGCAAAAAGGGTGATATGACTTGCCCAGGGACACATAGCTAGTAGGAGTCTGAGGACAGATTTGAACTCAGAAAGAAGAGTCTTCCTGACTCCAGGCCCTGCCCTCTTTCCACTGTGCCACCTAGCTGCCCTCTCATTGCCCTTTACTGTATCTCTCATTATTACCCTATATTTATTTTGATATTTCTTGTATATATTGTATACAGCATGTGGTAGCTATTAGAGTTGAAACCTTGGAATCAGGAAGACCTGGGTTCTAATACTTTCTTTGACACTAACCATGGGACCTTGGGCAAGTCACTTAACTCTGTGCCCTCCAAGGACCTCTTTACAATTTACCTACTAAGTTATGCACAGGTATCTATAATGATGATGATGATGATGATGATGATGATGATGATAGCATTTATATAGTCCTTCAAGGTTTGAAAAGCTTCAAATGGTATCTCATTTGATTCTCACAACAAGCCTAGGAGCTAGTGATTATTATTGTCCTCATTTTCTAGATGGGGAAATAGAGTCTGAGAGATGTTAGGTAAAATGGCCAGAGTCACAGCTGAAACAGGATTTAAATTCAAATCTTCCTGACTTCAAGTCTAGTACTCTATCCACAATGGCACCTATTTGAATGGTTTATAATCAGTTTGGTTTAGGAACTTCCAGTTGATAAAATTGTATATCCTTCACAAATTCACTGTATGTAAAAGCTGGCAATGAGTGAATAGATCTGCATCAAAGGCATGCTGGTTTTCCTTCTTTCTTTCTTGTCTGAGAATTCCAGAAGGGCTAATGATTTCAAAAGGAAATTAAAATAATCTCTATGAAAATAATATAGTGCTGAGTGCCCTGGAGACATTAAATATTTTGAAATGGTAATTTATCAAAGGAAATACCCTTTTATTTATTTATTTGGTTTTTTTTTTTACAAATACCAGTTTTACAAAATGACAAATGATATTTTAGTTGGTGGATGTCATCTCGTGACATTAAATTTCTTTAAGGTCGTGCATAATTTTACGTCATCGTAATAGGAGCAAAGCTATAGTTTTTTATACTTTTCCACAGTGGCCTCAGAATTGAATATAAAATTAAAACATGTGAGAAGGAAAATCCTTGATGATGCTGTGGATACAGAGCAGGGCCTGGAGTCAGGAACACCTGACTTCAAATTTGACCTCAGACACTTACTTGAAGTGTGATTCTTGGGATATCACTTAAATCTTCTCTGCCTCAGTTTACTCAACTATAAAATGGGCATAATAAGAGCACCTATCTCCCACAGTTATTGTAAGGATCAAATGAGATAATATTTGTAAATTATCTCATTATAGTACCTGGCACAAAATGGGTGCTAATAAATGCTTTGTTTCTTCTGCTTTTCTTCATGCAAAAATAGCCATTTAAAAAACGTTTTCCTTTCTAAACTTGGCCATAAATACCTTCATCTCAAGGCCTACACCTTCCATGAAGACAAAACTATATTCACTTGATGCTGGCTCCTATGGATATCCCAGAGTACTTATGGCTTGCCGCAAGTACTTAATTCTATTCTTTCTCTGATTTAAGAATCCAAAACCATTAGCTTAGGCACTTTTAATAGATATCTCAGCTTCTTATTGCTTCCTCATTGCTCTCTCTAACATGTTTCCTTCCTTGTAGTCTGCAAGGATTCATTCCTAGCAGGGAGGAGAATGTAGTCAGCATTGAGCCTCGAGCCATGCCTCCCTCCCTGACTCTAGAAACTTCTGATAAGTGCAATCTTCCCACAAATGTCATCTCAAGTTTGGGGAAAGGAAAAGAAACAACTCTCTAGGGGGAAAAAAACATTGTGGGCTTCTGCTTATTGCACTAACTGCTTAACAAGGTTAAGATTGTAATTTCCCTGAGTATATGTGCCATGTCATGTCCTTGTTCTGTGCTCTCCAATGTACTCAGCACACTCTGGGAGTCTATAACTGCTCAGGGAGTAATTTATAAATCATTAAGTTGTACTTAATTGTTCTCAACCACATTACTACAAATGATAGCTAATTTATTTTAATTTACTGTCCCCTATGCTTGGAATGTCCTCCTTCCTTTACCTCCAACTGTGGGAACTTCAAGGTTCAGATCAAGTGCCACCTTCCGTAACAGGATTTGAAGACATTTATGATTCCCCAAATTATTTTTTATTTTTTCTTTGCTTAATAATCTATGTATATACCCCCCCCCATAGATTGTAAACATCCTGAGGGCACAGACTGCCTTTTTTGATGTTTGTTTTTTGCATTTGTAACAATTATATAATGAATAGTATGTAATGCATTTTAATTGAATTTTGTTGTTAGGTTATTGTTTTATTTTAAAGAAACCATTTCACAAAGATCTGACTAGAATTAAACAGTCTGCAGACTTTAGTATTGAGAAAATTGAGATAGAGTGGCTATTAAAGGTAAATGAAGTTAGTAGAGACATTTAAAATGGTGCCTTTCTGTAAGAACAAAAACACATCTTGTAAAATTTCAAGAGTTTCTTACTAATTTTTTTTCCCTCAGAAGCACAGTTTGAAAATATATCAATTATTTTTTCATTACCTTCATTTTCCAATCTATGCTTCTGCAAAAGCCTTCCCTTATAACAAAAAAGGAAAAAAAGAGAAAAAAAGAAGGAAGGAAGGAGAAAGAAACAAAAAAAGAAAGAGAAAAAAATTTAAAAACCCAACATATCAATTCAACAACATATCCCGGATTCTACTTCCATATGTTGACCTTCTACAAAAAAGGGAAGAAGATAGGCTTTCACATCTCTTTCTAGTGCCAGTCTTGGTCATTTTAATCAGACAGCTTTCGATCACTATTTTTGTTCATGTTCTTTCTATTTATATTGTTGTAATCATATATGGTTTTCCTGATTCTATTTTACTTCCCATTAGTTCATGTCTTCTTGTGCATCTCTGATCTCTTCCTATTCACTGTTTCTTATAGTGCTGTAATATCCCATTACATTTCAAGCATTATAGTTTGTTTAGACATGTGTCAATTAATAAATACCTACATGCTTAACTCAGAGATATTGTAGGTTTGGTTCCAGACCACTACAATAAAGTGAACATCACAATAAAGCAAGTCATGTGAATTTTTTGCTTTTCTACTGCATATAAAAGTTATGTTTGCAGTATACTGTACTCTGCTAAATATGCAATAGTATTATGTCTAAAAAAGATTGTATATATCTTAATTAAAAATATTTTATTGCTAAAATAATTGATAACCATCATCTGAGCCTTTAGAAAGTCATTATCTTTTTGCTGGTGGAGGGTCTTGCCTCAATGTTGATGGCTGCTGACTGATTAGGGGGTTGTTGCTGAAGGTTGGGATGGCTATGGCAATTTCTTAAAATAAAATAATGAAGTTTGCTCCATTGATTGGCTCTTCTTTTTTACTTGAACACTTAGAGGCCATTGTAGAGTTATTAATTGATCTAATTACAATATTGTTGTGTCTCAGGGAATAGGGGAGAGAGAGAGAGAGAGAGAGAGAGAGAGAGAAGAGAGAAGAGAGAAGAGAGGAGAGGGAGAGGGAGAGGAGAGGGAGAGAGAGAGAGGAGAGGGAGAGGAGAGGGAGAGGGAGAGGGAGGGAGAGGGAGAGGGAGAGGGAGAGGGAGAGGGAGAGGGAGGGAGAGGGAGGGAGAGGGAGGGGAGGGGGAGGGAGGGAGGGGAGGGGGAGAGGAGAGAGAGAGAGAGAGAGGAGGAGAGAGGGAGAGGAGGGAGAGAGAGAGAGAGAAGAGAGAGAGAGAGAGAGAGAGAGACAGAGAGAGAGAGATTGGGAACAGCTGGTTGGTGGAACAATCAGAACACATACAACATTTATTGATTAAGTTTGCTGTTTTATATGGGTGTGGTTCATGATGCCCCCAAACAATTACAATAATAACCTCAAAGATCTCTGATCACAAATCACCATAACAGATATAATAATAATGAAAAGTTTTGAAATATTGTGAGAATTAGCAAAATATGACACAAAGACTCTATATGAACATATGCCATTGGAAAAATTGTGCTGATAGATTTGCTTTATACAGTGTTACCACAAACTTTTGATTTGTAAAAAATTCAATATTAGCTAAATACAATAAAATGATATATGATTGTACTTTGTTCCCACTTCTTTGCTACTCCAACAGATGCTATATAAATATTTTAGTGTACAGTTAGACATTTCTTTTTTTTTTAACCTAACTGGTTTATATGCCTAATGACCATTTTGCTGCATGTAATTTTTTACATTTTAAATCTTATTGATTACACATGCAGGTACACGCATGTGTGCACGCATGCACACACACACACACAGAATTCCTATGGCAAGGATTAAGAAGCCCATACTATAAAGAAGTATATGCGGTATATGCAGATAATCATTAGCAATGTTATTATTAATTAGCAAAGGTGAGAGAGCTGGGGGGACAGACCTGAACTCCATGGTGAAATTGACTATAGGTACAGAAGTTGCCCCCAATTGTCTGTAGTTTTACTTCTCCTACCACTCAGGTGATGGAAATCACTCTAGAGCAATCAGTGGTTGTACTGAGAATAAAATTTGTGCCCTTTGATTTCTACTTTCAGATTTTCTAAATCACTCTTCCATTTTCAGTTTAATTCTAGAAACTATATGCATCTGTGGAAAATGCAAGGGTCATAGAAGTTTATGAAAGGCTCGATTTCAATATCTTTATTACTTATCTGGAAGCAGGGATAAAGTGTGTTAATCAAATTCAGCAATGACAATAACCAGGAAGTGTGTTGAATATACGTATAATAATAAGGATGTAATATAAAGGGATTAAAAGAATTCAAGAATAAAAAGCATGAAATTATCACATATTAAAAAGATGACTGAACCTGATAAAAATGCAACCTGGAACATCTGGGAAATTATCTTCTCTGCCACTTACTACTTGTATCATTTGGGACAAATTGCTTAATTTCTTTGAACCTCAGTTTCCTCATCTATAACCTGAGTGGGATGTATTGGATCACTTGTGAGTTCCCACCTAGGTATAGAACTATGTTCTTAATGATGTAGCAGATACCATCTTATGGAATCCAAAGGATATTACATACCATATCTTATTTGTTCTTTGCAAATGTTCCACACTATGAGTAATACAAATATTTTATTTTATTTAGACTTATTAAAGTTCATACATTCCATACCTATGACCCCCCCCTCCACTCATTAAACATTTATTAATTACCTAATATATACATGATACTGTGCTAAGCACTGGGGATACAAAGATGTTCTCAGCTCTTAAGGAGCTCACTGTCTAATGGGGAAGATAGTATGGAAACAATTATTTACAAACAAGATAGATACAGAGTAAATTGGAGATAATCAACAGAGGTAAGGCATTCAGATTAAGGGAGGGGAGGTCAAAAAGGCTTCCTATAGAAGATTGTGTTTTACTTGAAATTTAAAGGAAGCCAGGGGGCAAAGATGAGGAAGGAGAATGTTCCAGGCATCAGGAAAGCCAGAGAAAATGTCCAGAACTGAGACATGGAGAGTATTATTAAAGGAACAACAAGGAAGCCAGCGTTACCAGATGAAAGAGTATATGGTAGGGGGAGAAGTGCAGGGATTTCGAGAGCGACTAGAGAATTTGTATTTGGTTCTAGTGCTGATAAGGAGTGATTGGGGTTTACTGAGTAGTTCTTCAAAAACAATAGTAAGTGAAACAACGCTATGGGGATACAGTTAGTGCTTTTAAAAAATTATACAAAATCATAGCTCAGTGATCAACCAGAAAGGTTTTGCATCTGTAACATTGGCTAATATTTTTATGTAATATATAAAACATAGCATGTCCTAGAAGTCTTACTTAGTACAGCATTCATCTTTAATACTTTAACATTATTAAGATTTAATAGCTTAATAGTGATTTAATAGTATTATAATAATAATATAATATTTTGATAATGTTAACACTATATGCAGACTATTTCTATGCTTGCTAGTGTCTTTTCTTTAAGACTAGAAGTGGGGCAGTTAGTGTGGTACAACAGATAGTGCACTGGCCCTGGAGTCAGGAGGACCAGAGTTCAAATCTAGCCTCAGACACTTACTAGTTGGGTGACCCTGAACAAGTTGCTCAACTTTGTTGTCCCCCAAAATAATGTGAAAAAACAGACTAGAAGAAGTAGTGTGCTTTAGATTTTGCAACTCAAAAAGCAGCGAAATTGACACATAAGACATCGGAATGTATGCTATCTTATTAACATCAATGCTTGAAAGATCCATAGCTTTGTTAACATGCACATTCCCTCAGCAAGCATGAATTGCCAATGCTTCCAGGATTTCTAGACAATCTAAGTATCATAGCCTCAAGATGTGTCACCTTTCAATCAATCTGGTGATGAGCCACCTTGAATATAACTATGTTGGTCGACAGAGGACAGGTGTATATTGGGTTCATTCTTAGACATCATTCTTTCCCAGGAGGATCTGTTAAAGCTAACATTTCCCCAGCATTAACCTTGTAATACCAATATTCTCTCTATACCATGATGAGGAATCCGAGTGGTATTTCAGTAGAGGATATGATTTTAAAGATAAGGCATGATAACATACCAATCAAGGATCACTTCTGGCAGACAGTAGAGAAAGAGAGCTAGCAAATTAATTGGTGAAGCTATCTGGATACAATATGAATATAGTATAATCAGGCCATTTGCAATCTTTTAGTGTTATAGAAATACTATTTTCTCCTAAGCTTAGAGATATCATAAGGGTTAATAGTACACTGTTCTCAGGGCTGATGGACAAGAAAGCCAGAAGTAATGATGTGGATAAAATCATAGATAGTATGCTTAACTGTCATTAGGGGCATCCTGAGATAGTATGTCTATTTTAAATTCTAGGGAGGAGAATGCTAAAATTGAACTGATAACTAATTAATATAATGGTTCAGTAGTGCTCTATTGTCTATGTAAGTGGATCTGCCTGTGCAATGTACCCTTATAGCTTGGGACTTGCATATTTAAATCAGGCTGTTGCACCTGTGGCTATCTGATTAGCAGATGTAAATTTCTCCAGTATGTCCTCATTTGATTAGGTTAAAAAAAGTCAGGCTTTTGTTAAGACCACTCATTCCTTTACTTACAAATTTGTTTTACTGAATTAGCAAAGAAAGGAAAAGACTTCAGCTAATTGCCATAGTGACATAAGAAGCCTAATGTAAGTCAGTCTTTATCATATTGTAAAATATAATTTCATTAGCTACATGTCTAAAGGATAAACGTTATATATATTTTAATTGATGTTCTGCCTTGTGTTGTGGCACCTGAGCCTTCTAATCATTTGGATTATTCACATGGATAGGAGAACAATTAAAGCCTAATTAGTGAAATTGGGCTATGGTAAGAGGAAAAAAAATTGGCTTCATTGTAATCATATAGGCTTCAATTCATTGCAATCAATACACTTACTTGATAAATACTATGACAATATGCTTTTGTGGAGTGTGCCAATTAACCAGGCCTCAATGAAATGAGAGATGAGCAAGGAGCCTTGTTAAAATAGAGTGTAGCAGCTGAGGACATCTACCACAAGAGAAAGTAAAATATATTCCAGTTACCTGCAATAGATAACTAGTACTTCAGGAAGAACTGGTGGATTTGGAATAAGAAGGCCCCATTATCTGAGACGACTTGAGCTTCAGCAAATTACTTCACATTGCTGGCTTCTATTTACTCATCTGTTAAATGAGTTAAACCTGATAAGGTCTCTGACCTCTTTAGTTTCAAGGTATGTATGACCCTTCTTTTGTACTCACTCAGTATCCACAGCTGCATGTGATCTTCACTTAAAAATGTCCTTTATTAAAGTATTGACCCAAACCAGGAAGTTTTATGGTAAAATGGATCCCAATGATTGGTCAGAATAACCTCCCTGATTATAAAGTGATGAGATTGTTCATTTGAAATAAAACTTAGGGAAATTCATCTTATTATTTTATCATCACTCTTTTCCATTCATTGCACAAATATGTATATATAAATGCCTGTTATGTGAGGAGTAAGAAGGAAGGGGTATAAGGTATAAGAAGACTAGAAAGGTTGGGGACTGGGGGTGGGAGGGGGAAAGGGCTTTGAACATGAAATGAGGTTTTTATATTTGATCCTGGAGGTGATAAAGAGCTACCGCTGTTTACTGAGTAGAGGGGTGACATGGTCAGATCTGGGTTTTAAGAAGATCACTTTTACAACTAAGTGGAGAGTGCCAGGCAGGTTAACCAACAGACTCTTGCAATAGTCCAGGCATGAGGAGATGAGGGCGTGCCCTAAACTGGTGGCATTGTCAAAGGAGAGAAAGAGATATATTGGAGGGATGTCATGAAGGTAAAATTGATAGGCCTTAGCAAGAGATAGGATATGGAGGAGGTGAAGTGGTGAGAGATAGAAGAATGACCTTGGTTTTAAGTCTGAGTGATTGGGAGCTGACAGTTACAACAGCAAATAAAACTGAGACCTAGAGAGAAGAAATGGCTCAACTAGGGCCACACAGCTCATTAATGGCATTAACCAGGACTAAAGTATGCAGATTCATTGTCAGTATAGTGTTCTTCATTACTATACTGTCTCCTGTTTCATTGTTAAGGGCTTTAAAAGGTATTTGGGGAATTAACTTGTCTTATGATTGAGTATTTAAATTTGTATTAGTACTTTACTTATTGTCAGTTTTATTTCATATTGTGCTATGGGCCTGAATGTTAAAATTCCATTTTAAGAGGATAGAGTGTGGCACTATAAGGGGACACAGTGATAAATAATTTCTTTTCTATCTCTCCTAGTATAATCTATTGTTAGACTATACTATTGTTAGAATAGACTAACTATTGTTAGAATATACACACTTTTAGGTAAAAAAAATCAATTATCTAAAATTTAATTCCAGATCATTTAAAAACTCTAGTATTTGATTCTTGTAAAATTTTATTTAGGGGCAGCTAAGTGGTGCAGTAGATAGAGTACCAGCCCTGAAGTCAGGAGTACCTGAGTTCAAATCCTGTCTCAGACCAAACACTTGATACCTACTAGCAATGTGACCCTGGGCAAATCACTTGACCCCAGTTGCCTTATTTTTTTTTACTTAAAGGAAGAGAATTGTAAATGAATGCATCTTTGTGTTAATTTCCTACTAAGAGACAGGTGCTGTCAGTCATGTTCATACCTTATTGTTGTTGTTTGTCCTTTGTTCTCAAAGAGGACCATAGCATCAGGAAGGTGATGCAGTTACTTGCAAGTGAATTGGATTTAAGGGAGTGAGGACTGTGCAAAGTCACCAGCCTCCCTTTCTCCTCTGGAGCCATCTGGGTCCAGTGGCAAAATATGAATCAGGATGATTGGAAATGGTCCTAGATGCAGTAGGAGACACTGACCTTTTTAAACTAAGTTCTTTCCCAGGTCTCAGTTTGACTGCATCAGTGTTTAGTGATTAAAGCTAGGTAAGAAAGGAGACAAAGAATGGCCTCTTTTACCTAGTCAAAAAACAAAATCAGTAAATAAGTCTGGGAAGGGCAGGATCTCAGGGTGTCTGGCCAAAACAGAAAAAAAAAATTGCTATTTATGTTTACCTTGAGCCAATCAGGGCCCGAACAATTGACCATTAAATAGGGCTTGGGCTGGAACCTATTGTTGGCCAATCAATGAGAGCCAGAGTGAATTGGGTTTAAGGCATGGTCCTTAAGAAAGAAATATAGCTCATAAGCCCCAAGATATTTTGAGAGGTTTCAGCAATCAACATTTACATTCCTTTTAGCAGAGCACCGCCCCCCAGGTCCTATGTGGACAGAAGGAAAGGAAGAAGGGAGAGGAGGCAGGAAAGGAAAGAGGGAAGGGGCAAGGGAAAGAGTGAAGGAGGGAGAGATGTGTGCCATAGTCAGTTACTATCCATTTTTCTTAGTATGGTCATATAATAAAGGTGTGTTATAGGGGTTTCCAATTAATATTAATAATTAAATAAGAAGGAATATTTTTAAGCACCCATATGTGATTTATTAGGAAACTTTTGTCTTTATGTGTGGGAGATCCTAATTATTCCATAAAAATTTATTCCCTGAAAGAAAAAAAAATAAACAATCAGAACATCTGAATATGCACCCTAAAATGATCCTCATTAGCAGTGATATTAGTGAAGAGAATTCAGAGGCAGAATAGAGGGGAACTAGCATAAAGCAAAGCTGTTAAAGTATTCAGTATGTAGTCACCAGTTAACTGGTTTTCTAATTTTTGTCCCTAAGCTCCTTCAGTGGAGGTAGCTAATTTTGGCATGGCAACTCAGTGGTTTTGTGACAGGGAGGGAGGGAGAGGGAGAGAAAGGGGGGGGGAAGAGATAGACACACACACAGATATATCACTTCTTAAAAAGACTTGTTTAGTATTTTATTTCCCCCAATTACATGGAAAAACCATTTTAACATTTGTTTTAAGACATTGAGTTCTAAATTCTCTCACTTCCTCCATCACCACCACCCCCTTCTTGAGAAGGCAAATAATTTGATATGTTATACATGTGTAGTCATGCAAAATATATTTCCATATTAGTAATGTTGTGAAAGAAAACATAAACAAAAAAAGCCCTCAAGAAAAATAAAGTTTAAAAAGTATGCTTCAATCTGTATTCAGACACCATTAGTTCTTTCTCTGGGGATGGAGTCATAAGTCCTTCAGAGTTGTCTTGGATCATTGTATTGCTGACAATAGCTAAGTCATTCACAGTTGATCATCTTACAATATTGCTGTTACTTTGTACACAGTACATTTCATTTGCATCAGCTCATGTAAATCTTTCCAGGTTTTTGAGAGCATCCTGCTCATCATTTCTTATAGCAAAATAGAATTCCATCACAATCACATATCACAATTTGTTTAGCTACTCCCCAACTAATGGGCATCCTTCCCAATTTCCAACTCCCTGCCACCAGAAAAGAAGTGCTAGAAATATATTTGTACATATAGGTCCTCTCCACCCTCCCCTTTTTTAAAATCTCTTTTTGGTAACCTAGAAGTGGCACTGCAAAGGTTTTTCATGGTTTTGTGAATCACTTCACAATTCCACCAAAACTGTATTAATGTCTCGTTTCTCCCACATTTTCTCCAACATTTATCATTCTCCTTTTCTATCCTATTAGCCAATCTAATAGGTATGAGGTAGTATCTCAGAATTGTTTCAATTTGCATTGCTCCAATCAATAGCAATTTAGAGCACCTTTTCATATGGCTGTAGATAGCTTTGATTACTTCATCTAAAAATTATTCATATCTCTTGATCATTTATCAATTGGGGAATGGCTCTTGCTTTTATAAATTAGACTCAGTTCTCTATATATTTGAGAAATGAGGTTTTTAATCACAGAAACTTGCTTTAAAATTTTTTCACAGTTATGATTGCTAAATGTATTTCCCTCCATCCTATTTCCCTACACCCCATTTATTCTATCCTCTCTCCTTTTACCCTGTCCTTCCTCAAAACTGTTTGGCTTCTGACTACCGCCAATCTGCCCCCCCTTCTATCACCCCTCCTTCCCTTATCTCCTTCCCCTCCTATTTTGCTATAGGGTAAGATAGATTTCTATATTTAATTGAGTGTGTATGCTATTCCCTCTTTGAGCCAATTCTGGTGAGAGCAAAGTTCATTCACTTCATCCCACCCCAGATCTCCATCCTCCCTTCACTGTACAAGTTTTTTTGGCCTTTTTTATGCGAGATAATTTATCCCATTCTACTCCCTCTCTTTTCCTTTGTCCCAGTGCATTCCCTTTTTCAACCCTTAATTTTGTTTTTTAGATATCCCTTCATATTCAACTCATGCTTGTGCCCTTTGTGTGTGCACACACACATACACATATGTATATGTATATTACGAGCATCATCTTCCCATGTAGGAATGTAAATGGTTTAACCTTATTAAGTCTTTTATGATTTCCCTTTCCTGTTTACCTTTTTATGCTTCTCTTGAGTATATATTTGAAAGACAAATTTTCTATTCACCTCTGGTGTTTTCATCAAGAATGCTTGAAAATCCTCTGTTTCATTGAATGTCCATTCAATGTCCTCTGAAGGATTATACTCAGTTTTGCTGGGTTTTAATCCTAGCTCTTTTGCCCTCCAGAATGTCATATTCTAAGCCCTCTGATCCTTCAATGTAGTAGCTGCTAAATTTTGTCCTATCCTGATTTGACTCCACACTACTTAAATTGTTTCTTTATAGCTGCTTGCAATATTCTCTTCTTGACCTGGCAGCTCTGGAATTTGGCTATAATATTCCTAGGGTTTTCATTTTGGGATCTGTTTTAGGAGGTGTTCAGTAGATTCTTTCAATTTCTATTTTACCCTCTGGTTCTAGAATACCAGTGCCGTTTTCCGTGGTGATTTCTTGAAAGATGATGTCCGGGTTATTTTTTTGATCATGACCTTCAGGAAGTCCCATAATTTTAAAATTATCTCTTCTGGATCTATTTTCCAGGTCAGTTGTTTTTCCAATTAGATATTTTACATTGTCTCCTATTTCTTTATTCTTTTTTTTTTATTGTTTCTTGGTTTCTCTTAAAGTCATTAGCTTCAAGTTGCTCAATTCTATTTTTTTAAGAAATTATTTCCTTCTTTCCCTAAGGAATTATTCTTTTCAGTATTTTGTACCTCCTTCTCCATTTGGTCAATTCTAGTTTTTGAGGAGTTTTTTTTTTCCTTTAGTGAATTTTTGTACTTCTTTTTCCATTTGGCCAATCCTACTTTCCAAGATATTCTCTTCATTGGCTTTTTGTACCTCTTTTACTATTTGACCTATTCTGTTTTTAAAGGTGTTATTTTCTTCAGTATTTTTTTGTCTCTCCTTTACCATGCTATTGACTTGTTTTTCATGATTTTATTGCATCACTTTCATTTCCCTTCTCAATTTTTCTTCTACCCCTCTAACTTGATTTTCAAAACCTTTTTTGTGTTCCTTGGCCTGAAACCAATTCATATTTTTCTTGGATGCTTTGGATTTTGGAGCTTTGACTTTATTACATTATTCTGAGTGTGTGTTTTGATCTTCCTCATCACCACAGTAATTTTCTATGGCCTGATAGCTTTCTGTTTGCTCATTTTTTTCAGCCTATTTCTTGTCTTTTAACTCTTTGCTAAAGTGGACCTCTGTTTCCAGGGTGGAGGGAGCACTGTCCCAAGCTCCAGGGATTTTGTGCAGCTGTTTTCAGAGATACTTCTAGGGACCTGTAAGTTTTCAGTTCTTCCAAAGTGGGACGATCTAAGGAGAGGTGTTTACTATTCTCCTGGCCTATGCTCTGGTCTGTGAGTAACCACAAATATTCTTTCCTCTCCTGGAACTGTGACACACCTCACCCCCCTGCACTGCAGCTACAAGCTCTGGTGTGGTGGTTCTCCTCCTCACCCTGGAACTGCCACCCAGATCTAGGTATGGATGAAACAACAGAATCCTACCCCCAGTGTCAGCAAGGAGACCTCTGTAATTCCCTTCTGGTCAGTTGTTTAACCCCCTTACCATCTGTGGGCTGAGAGTTCCAGAAGCAGCCATTGCTGCAGAGGTTCCCAAGACCTATTCCTGGTTTGCTGGGGCCAAGGCTATGTTGGCACAGCCTGAGCTGGACTGTGCTCCACTGTCATCCAGGGGTGGCAGACCTTTCCTGCCAAACTTTTAAGTTGTCTTTGGCTGGAAAAATTTTTCACACCATCGTTTTGTGGGTTCTACCACTTTAGGAATTGTTTTATGGCATTATTTAAAGGTGTTCAGACAGGTTTTGGGGAGATCTCAAGTGAGTTGCTGCCTTTTCTGTGCTACTCCCAAGAGTTTTCAGTTTGTGTAGAGTTTGCCTCCATGTGAAAAGAAGATAGAATGATTCCTAGGAAAAGTATAATTTTTCTTTCCACATCAGTCCCCAAACAAACTCCAACAGGGTAAAGGAGTTGGTGTATTTTTAGGTAGGAGTAAGGATTAAAACAACATCACATTGGGCTACAATTAGTTCTCCTAGCTAATTAACATGGTCATTAATCAAAGTCACTGAGTTCTCCACCAGACTTTATAGAAAACAACAATGATGAAGTGGGGATTGGTTGGGATGAGAAGGGTTGACCCATTTGTACTTTATTCTTTCTTGAATCTTTACTAGTTCTGGGTATAAATGACACTCCTCAGGCTTACGTATGTTATTTCTCAAATTGGTACTGATTTCAGGTAAATATATTTGATATTTTAAATATCTTTTTATTTCCATTATCACATTTGTTATCCATTATTTTCTTTCTCCTATAAAAATTAAATGGGGTAGAAAGATAGAAGTAGCAGGTCTTCAAATAGTGCATCATTTTGGAAGACAAATTGAGGACAGGACACAAAAAGGAATGAAGAATGTGAGAGTCTTAATCTGAGCCAAGATTGGTAAAATCATATTTTCATTCTGGGTCAGGAATTCCTAAGCATGATAATTTTGCAAAGCCACATTAAGGATTAGCCCATTTCATGATCACACTTAACTTTTATATCTTGGCCATTTTTTTTATATTTCTAGTACGTGGAACAACTTACTAATAATCCTAGAGTTATTGCTCCCATTTGGTTCAACAAGATTCACTTAGAATAGCTATCAACACTCATGTAGTATACTGACCAATGTTTCATCAGGATCACTTTAAGAGTTATTTTTCCTAAATATTTCATGAAATGTTCTTTTAAAAAAAATCTAAATGACCTAAGAAATATTTGAACTTAGATAATAAGAGAGAATTACCAAATCACTACTAGAAACAAAGGGTCATAGATTTTAATATAAAATAGGACATTTAGTCTAACCATTCCATTTTAGTCATGATGAAATTAAAGTCCAGGAAAGTTTTGCCTAAGATCTCAAAAGTAATACATACATGGCTGAGGCAAGATTTTAACCAAAGACTTCCACCTCTGAATCTGCTGCTCTTTTCACTGTATGATGATGCTTCCAGTGCAGTAGAAATATTGTTTTTTAAATTCTTATAATAGTTGACAATTTAAAAATTCTTGCCCCAACCTTCTCTATCCTTCTGAACTTGGAAATTCAAAATTTTTTTAAAATTTATTTTGACTTATCAACAATCACTTCCATAAGCTTTTGAGTTTTAAATTTTTCTCCCTCTTCCTTCCCGCCTCCCTCTCCAAGACAGCTCGCAATTTGATATAGGCTATACATACACATTCCCATTAAACATATTTTCACATTAGTGTTGTTGTAAGTAAGAATTAGAACCAATAGGAGGAACCACCAGAAAGAGGAAACAAAACAAGAAAAAATAGCAAATAGTATGCTTCCATCTGCATGCAAGCTCCATAGTTCTTTCTCTGGATGTGAATAGCATTTTCCATCATAAGACTTTTGGAGATGTCTTAGATCCTTGCATTGCTGAGAAAAGCTAAGTCTATCAATGTTAGTCACCACACAACATAGCTGTTATTGTGTACAACGTTCTCCTGGTTCTGTTCACTTCACTCAGCATTGGTCCATATAAGTCTTTCCAGGTTATTCTGAAGTCTGCTTGTTCATAATTTGTTATACCACAACAGTATTCCATTACATTCACATGCCACAACTTGCTCAGCCATCCCCCAATTGATGGGCATCCCCTCAATTTCCAATTCTTTACCACTGGAGAAAGAGCTGCTATAAATATTGTTGTACATGTGGGTCCTTTTCCCATTTTTATGATCTCTTTGGGATACAGCCTTAGAAGTGCTATTGCTGGATCAAAGGGTATGCAAAGTTTTATAGCCCATTGGGCATGGAGCCAAATAGCTCTCCAAAATGGTTGGATAAGTTCACAACTCCACCAACAATGCATTAATGTTCCAATTTTCCCACATCTTCTCCAATATTCATCATTTTCCTGTTTTGTCATGTTGGCCATTCTGATAGGTGTGATGTGGTACCTCAGAGCTGTTTTGATTTGCATTTCTCTGATCAGTAGTGATTTAGAGTATTTTTTCATATGACTACAGATGGCTTTAATTTCTTCATCTGAAAACTGCCTACTCATATCCTTTGACTATTTATTAATTGGGGAGGAAATTTAAACTTTTAAAATAAAATCAGTATTTGAAGTTCTGGATAAACCCCCATACCATCTGTGAGCTTAGAGCTCCAGAAGCAGCCACTACTGCTGTTGATTCAGTGGCTCCCAAGGCCTGCTCCTAGTTTGCTGGGGTCAAAGCTATGCTGGCACAGTCTGTGCTGGACTGTACTCCACCTTTACCCACATATGGCAGACCGTTTCTGCCACAGAAGTTGTGTTATTATATTCAATACTTCTATTTTGGTGATAAATCTTTTAAATATTTAAAAAATGGAAGGAGGTTGGACATGGTGAAGATTTATGGTTTCACACATTCCTTTTCTATACTGTGTGTGTGTATATTTGTGTATTCTCAATTTTTTTTATTGAATTGAGGATGATATTTTTCAAATCTCTATTTATAATGTTATAATGGGAAGATCACATAGGAAAACTTGATTTCTCCTAAGTAATAAGTATTAATGATTTAGGACTAGGTTATTAAGAAATAAACATAAAAATCATTAAAATAATAGGTTACATGGGTTTCAGATTAGGATTTCTATTGTCTCAATTATCTTCAGAGATAAATATTTGCTATTTAGGAGTAATTACATGTGACTTTTTCTTGAAAAAGAGTTTTCATAGTTGAAAAAACTTAAATACATATACATACATAGGTGTTATTATACATTCATACACGTATGCATATGTGTACACATGCATGTATGTATATACATTATTTCTATGAATGCTTTTGAAAAATTATTTAAATTATAAATATTATTTTATAAATAAAATATATATTGTACACCCAGGAATGAGCATACACACACACACACACACACACACACACACACACACATGCACACACCACCCAGCAGGAATCTAGGATCTTTTAAAACCAGGCTAATTTATATGCATGATTTTCCAGCTAATTGTGTTTTGATAAATTACCACATCCTTAATGTAATAATAGTCATTTGGTTGTACAGTGAATGTGAAATGCAAATCACTTAGTGCTAATGTTTTGAAACTCTTTTATAGAAAGTTTTAATGAATTAGAGTTATCAACTATTTCAGAGTTATATTAGAAGTTTAAATTGTTGGTTGAGAATCCATTGTAACTAGTTTGAACCATGACTCTCTTTTTTTCCCACTCTTCTTCCTACCAAAACTTTCCTCTTCTATTTCTATTTTCCAAATTCATCTCTGAAGCTGGGTTCATAGAACATGACCATTTGGAAGATCCTATATACAAAAATGTTTCTATGGAATACTTTTTAAAAACAAACTAGAGAGAGGGAACAAAATTACTCTAATAGCCCATTCATTACTGTAGTTAAATGAATATTACTTATTATGGGATAGAAAGAAGTCAGAAACTCAGTACTTCCCATTATATGCATTCAGTAAATACTTACTAAATGAATTATTGATTGTGCAATAGCAGAAGTAGTATGGAAATTGTGTTTACTGAAGAGATAGGAAGTTAGTCATTTAAGTTAATTATTTCTCCCATTGACTAATGGTATAATCTTGGGAAAATAGTTTCAATACTTAATTTTGCTTAGAAAAAAAAATCAATTTTTTTTTTTACAAATGATTGTAATCTTAAAAATTAAACAAGTACCAAGAGTAGAATAATTATTTTTGATATCCCTGTACAAATCTCAGAATTTTAGAACTGCAAGAGACTTCAGTTGCCATCTTATTCAAACACATGTTCAAAAAATTCTTTAAATTATATCTACAAACCTGGAGCACTGGCCAATAGGAGCCCAGTTCCTAGTATATGTGCAATTTTCTCTGCTTCTTTCCATCCCATATGGAGTTGACTGGGGATCCTGCTTGAGGAATGATGTGATGATAGATAATAGAAGGATCCTACACTCTAATTCAAAGCATGAAGAGGTTTTCTTTTTTGTGAGCTGCTTACATCATGGTGAAGATGGGCAGACAAAAGAATCCCATAGGGCAACTGTCTGTCTGTCTGTCTGTCTCTCTCTCTCTCTCTCTCTCAGGACATAGGTGAATTGAGTGAAGAAGACATACAGCCATCCCAAAATGTTCCTCTTTACCATGAAATAAACAAATTGGAAAGATAATAACCGTGCATCCTTTGAATGGGAAATTAATGCCTTTGCATTACATAACATCATTCCTATGACCAGTCTCTTCCATACGGGCTAGCTACATGTGCTCTTGCACACATGGCCAATCTCCCTGTTATATCTGCAATTAGCCTTTGTCCATTACCATGACAGGATTATAGAATAGAGGAAGATGAGAAAGCAGCATGGTTTAGTAAATGGAGATCTTCAGGAAGACTTGTGTTCAAATCCTGACACTTAGTAGATATATAACCATGGACTAGTCATTAATTTCTTGGACATTCAGTTTTTAAATCTTTAAAAATTAGAGAAGTGTACCAGATGATCTCTTGGGTTTCTTTCAGCTCTAAATGTATAATTCTATGATCATCTTGGCAGCTGAGTGGAGCAGTGGATAGAGCTTGGCAGGGCCTGGAAACAGAAAGACCTGAGTTCAAATCTGGCTTCACACACTTACTAGCTGGAAAATTCACCTAAGCAAGTGACCCTGGGAAAATCACCTAAAGCTGTTTTGCCTTGCTTTCCTCATCTGTAAAATGAGCTAGAGAAGGAAGTGGTAAACCACTCCAGTATCTTTGCCAAGAAAACCCTAAATGGGGTCAGGAAGGGTAAGATGTGACTAAAATTACTGAACAACAAAAACAACATTATCTACTGGATGAGTAATCTTGTCCAGATTCTCCCAAGCTCAGTGGCCTTGAACTTTACCTGCATAGAGTATCTTAGACTTGTATCTTACAGGGGCTTGTAGCAAGAAGAATTTCAGCACGGAGAGAATTTATCTTGTTCATTTACTTGAAGAGATGGGGGAAAGGGAGATTGAATTTTATCTTTTTGGGGGAGTTCACATATGCTTTCTCCTTTGTCTTCTGTAGCTCTAGGAGTTAGATGGTAGATCATTATTAACAGGTAGCATTAAAAATGTGTTTTAAGGTTATTTATAATAACCTTGTGAGAGTTAAAAGAGTTATTAACACAATTATACAATGGAAGAAACTAAGGCAGATAGAGATTAAATGACTTGCCCACGGTAACATAGCTAGGAAGTGTTAGAGACCGTATTTGAACTTCATTCTTCCAAATCCAGTACTCTATTCAATACACTATTTAATACACTCTATTTAATGCACTACTAACTATCTCTCCAATATCATAGATATTGAGGAGCAGAAGATGGTGGTGGTAAGTGCTGGAGGTGGTAGCAGTGGGGGCTGGGGGTGGGGGTGGCCTAAGGACTACCAGAAACTGACAGGCATGTTGGTGAGATTAAACAGAGGTAGAAGAGGGAATTACCTGGCTATATTGTTGGTGGTGGTGGTGTTTTTCCACTACATGTTAAAGGAATTTATGTAAAATCCTTGAATCCTCAAATGAACTGTGGAATGATCACTTCCTTTTTGATTTTGGTCCAGTGAAAAGAAGTGAGAGAGATGAAGGGAATTTAATCTATTCTTCTTGGGCTGCTGGCTAAAGGATGCCAGTGTTTACTTTTCCTAGCTTGTTTTTTTTTAATTCATTTTCTTTTTTTAATTACTTATTTTTTAATTTTCAACCTTCACTTCAATAAGCTTTTGATTTTTAAATTGTCTCCCCCTACCTTTCTCCCCAAGATGGCATGCAATTTGACATAGACTCTACATATGCATTCCTATTAAATATATTTTCACATTAGTCATGTTGTAAAGAAGAATTAGAACCAATAGGAAGAACCACAAGAAAGAAGAAACAAAACAAAATAGAAGAAAAAAAAAGATGAAAGAACAAATAGTATGCTTCTATCTGCATTCAAGCTCCATAGTTCTTTCTCTGGGTGTGAATAGCATTTACCATCATGAGACTTTTGGAGATGTCTTAGATCCTTGAATTACTGAGAAGAGCTAAGTCTATCAAAGTTAGTCACCACATAACATGGCTGTTACAGCACACGACCATTCTCCTGGTTCTGCTTACTTCACTCAGCATCAGTCTGTAGAAGTCTTCCCAGGTTTTTCTGAAGTCCACTTGCTCATCATTTCTTATAGCACAATAGTATTCCATTACATTCATATGTCACAACTTGTTCAGCCATTCCCCAATTGATGGGCATCCCTTCAATTTCCAATTCTTTGCCACAACAGAAAGAGCTGCTATAAATATTTTTATACATGTGGGTCCTTTTCCCCATTTTTATGATCTCTTTGGGATACAGCCTGAGAAGTGCTATTGCTAGGTCAAAGGGTATGCACGGTTTTATGGCCCATTGGGCATAGTTCCAATTGCTCTCCAAAATGGTTAGATCAGTTCACAACTCTACTAACAATGCATTAGTGGTCCGATTTTCCCACATCTTCTCCAACATTTATCATTTTCCTGTTTTGCCATGTTAGCCAATGTGATAAGGGTGATGTGGTACCTCAGAGTTGTTTTGATTTACATTTCTCTAATCAATAGTGATGTAGAACATTTTTTCATATGACTATAGATAGCTTTAATTTCTTCTTCTGAAAACTGCTTGTTAATATTCTTTGACCATTTATCAATTAGGGATCTAGCTTGTTTTTTAACCCTTTCAATCCAGATGCTTTTTAAAGTTCAGTATGAAAAATTAAAAAGAAAAAAAAAAGCTGGTGACCTACAAAATCCTGCCTGGCATAGTTTAATGATGGTGGTGAAGTTTTAAAGAAACACAAATTTTTTACTCTACAGCAAAAGCTGAAGTAAAGGGGGGGGGAAGAGAATGTATATAAACTGAAATTGTTTTCCTAGAATAATAAGAGAAACTATTGAGTATGTAGTTTTATCACACCTAGGATCACATGAGTAGCCTTTTTACCTAGAGACAATTAGGTGATACATTACATAGAACAGTGGACCAGGAATCAGGAAGACCTGAAGTCAACTTTAGCCTCAGACATTTATTAAATCTTTGACTTTAACAAGTCATTCAACCTCTGCCTGCCTCAGTTTCCTCATAAAATGGGGTGTACTGTGAGCATCTACTAGATATTTGTAAAGCACTTTGCAAACCTTAAAATGATATTTAAATGCTACTTATTATTATCATTACCACCAGGACCACCATCATCATCACTATTATTATTATTATTATTATTATCATTATTATTGCTATTATTAGTATTGGTAGTAGTAGTAGTTTTAGTACTACTACTAGTAGTAGTAAACATATTACAATAAGACATAGTCTAAGCATACAGGTGTGATCCCACTTCCTCAGGTATATAGCGTAGCCCAATGTAACAATACTACTGATCCAACACGAGATGATTCACATGACTTTATTTTTTAATTCAATATATTTTACTTTTCTCAAATTATATGTTAAAACAATTTTTTAACATTTTTTTAAAGTTCTGAATTCATAATTCTATCCTTCCCTCCCTCCTTTCCTACCCTCCTCCCTGAGATGGTAAGCAATCATGTGCAATTATGTAAAACATTTCTAATTAGTCATTTTGTATAAGAAGACTTGAATAAAAGAAAAAAGTGAAAGAAAGCAAAAAAAAATAGCATGCTTCAGTCTGTATTCAATCAATATCAGCTCTTTCCCTGGAGGCAGATGGTATGCTTCATCATTAGTCCTTTGGCACTGTCTTAGTTCCTTGTATTGCTGAAATGACTAAGTCATTCATAATACTTGATCATACAATATTGCTGATACTGTATACAATCTTTTCCTGGTTCACTTTACTTTGCATCAGTTCATGCAGGTCTTTCCAAATTTTTCTGAAATCATCCTACTTGTCCTTTCTTATAGCACAATAATATTCCATCACAATCATATACCACAGCATGTTTAGTCATTTCCCAACTGATGGGCATTCCTTACATTTCCAATTCTTAGCCACCACAAAAAGATCAGCCTGACCTTAAAAACCTCAAATTAAGGGGAGTCAAGGGTGTGCTGGCAAATGTTTAGGGAAGCAATAATTTAGGGTGTGTGCTTTCTCTTTCTCTTTTTCTCAATGTATGCTGGAATAGCTTTTGTTCAGTTGTTAGAAAACAACTGAATAACACAGATGCATCTGTGTTTAAAAAAATACTATAGAAGAAATACTAACGTATAAATTCTAGTTAACATTTCCCAATAGAGAAGCCAATTTTTTTTTTTTTTTGGTGAGGCAATGGGGTTAAGTGACTTGCCCAGAGTCACATAGCTAGTAAGTGTCAAGTGTTTGAGGTTGGATTTGAACTCAGATCTTACTGACTTCAAGACCAGAGCTCCATCCAAAGACAATTTTTGACATTAATTAATTATAGTGGTATACTTGTGTGGACCACAAGGAAAGTGTCCATTTTCCCCCTATCAGACAAGTTACCAAAATAATGTATTTTCTGCTTGATTGTTTCTACAGGGACATTGCACAAGTTCTTAGAAGGGCATTTGGTCACTTTATACTAATTCTTTCAAAAAACTTTATGAGCAGCCCATTACTATGACAAATAATTTATTTAGAAGTTTACTAGAGAAATGCTACAAAATCCTGACTTTATTTGTTTTACCATCTCTGTAAGTTAAAAGTTTTGGTTTTTGGTAACATTTTTTTCCTCTTTGAGCACATTAAAATTCTAATGGATTTTTCCCTCTAGTTTTTCTATGAATAGAAAACTAATTGCATTAAGGAGTGGCAGCACAATGCCTGCTTTACATTCAGAGGAGCTGGCTTGTTTCCATTTTGGGATACTAAAATTTCAGATCTAATTATGTTCATTGGTTTTATGTTTGGCAATTATTTTTTATATCTTAAAATAATCTTATTTAATATTTTTTTCATTTTTAATTATGTGTAAATGTATGATATTGAAAGCGTAGGTTTGGAAATTACACTGAGCACAGTTTCATAAATTTTTAAACTTTTTTCAATTATTTTTTCAATGAACAAGAATCTTTTTTTTCTCCCTCATGCCTCCTCTGATTCAGATTTAGAACTATAAGGGATTTCAAGGGCTTATTAAACATCCAAAAACTCCAAGGCCACTCATAATCTGGCCTTCATCTTGTATCTCTGACTATGGTTTTGCCTTCCCTTTTGCTGTCCCATTCTTCCCTGACCCTTTACTTTCACTCGTGCTGTTCTTTCTTCCTGAATTGCCTTGCTCCCCATTTTCATTTGCTTAAATCCTTCATCATTCAAGGACCAGATCAAATAGTACTTTGTGCATAAAACCTTCCCTGACACCCCCCAGATAGAAGTGATTTCTCCTAATTCTAGAATTTCATATCGATAGTGACTCACCTAATTCCCTACTATTAAATTCTTCTCATTTATTCACCTACATGACCTAACATCCACCTGAAAACTTAGGTCTTCAGGATTCTGGGACCAAGTTAACTCCTCAGTAGGAGAAATATAAGGTTCTGTGGGTCCATGGCTCTAGCAGATGGTCATTAGGTCAATGATTCTTCTTGCTTGTCCTGAGCTGGTACACTGACTTACAGTGTAGTCTCTGTTAACAAGCCTATCCCACTTCTAGACAGCTATAATTATTAGGAAGTTTCTTGTGCTGGGGTGAAATTTGCCTTTCTGTAACTTCAACACCTTGTTCTTACTTGTAATTTTCAGGAACAAGGAGAACAAATCTAATCCCTCATCCATATGATAGTCCTTCAAATATTTGGAGACAGATATTACTTCACTATTTCCCTTTCCCTCACAGTACTCCCTCCTGTCCCCAGAACTTTTCTAAGTGAAACATACTGTTTCTTCAGTAAGTTTTATGTGAAATAATTTCCTTTTTTTTTTTTTAACATCCTTGTTGTCCTTCCCTGGATATGGCCCAGTTTGCTAACGTCCTTCATAAAATGTGTTATTTATGGACTGAAATTCTCCTTAATTTCCACTTCCCTCTTCTTTGTTTCCACACTGCCCATATGGTCCTATTTGTTTTCCTTGCACATTCAGGATAGTCTTTGGTTGCCCAAATCAGACTCCCTTGATGCTGAATGCTTGGACTATCTTATTTTGCCTCTTTGCTGAGTCTTGCTCTGCCTACCCCACAAGCAGATCTGTTTAGTCCCAGATCCCAGACATCTCTAATATGGCCCTTTTCTCTCACAGAACCATCTCTGGTTCTAACAATCCATCTCTTATGATGTTCATCACATTCTAACTTTCTATTTGCATTGTTAATTATTTAATTTTTCATTTCTAATAAGTATTTAATTATTAATTAATTATTAACAATTAATGAATTAATAATCTGTTTGCATATATAAGTTGTCAGTTATCTCCCTTCCTAGAGTGTAAGCTTCCTTAATGTAAGACTATTTCTAATGTAGTAGAGTATCCCCATATCCCCTAACTTTTGTCCACTACTGCCTCTGCAATTAGTAGAATTACAGACCTGGAAGGGGTATTAGAAATCAACTACTTCAGATTTTTCACTTTATAGATAAGGAAAACAAAAGCAGGCACATTCGTGCAATGACTGTGCAGTGCACAAAGCAAACAACACATTCCTATTACTAAGGAAGTAAGCTGTCATACATTTACTGGAACACTAAAGTAGAGAAAAATGCCTAGAGTTTTACAGTAATCATTGTGGGTTTTGTTGGAGAAAAAGTCATCTGATCTTCTGCTTAATTTACATTCCAGAGAAGAGAAGAAAGTATGCAGGGATATTGTCTGCTATTTACATAATTCTTTTTTTTTTATTACAGAATGTAATGCCAAACAGATAATGACTGAATCCCTTTCCAGACTCAATGGGTGACGTCTCAGGATTATATGCATGAGCCATGCTTCTACATTTCACCATTTCATAAATCCATCAATACATCAACCATCTGTGATTTTGTCGATGTTGTTACTACCTCTACTCACCCAAATTATGACTCAATGGTACTTGGTAAATGTTAGCAATCTTAAATTATGAAAGAAGTGTCTAGCATTTCTCATTCAAAACCAGTTATTTAAATCCTGTAATTGAAAGCACTGCTTCAGATGCTATCAGGAATGGAAAGATAAATAAGATTGAATGCCTTTCCTTAAGAAGCAATCTACTAGTGAAGCAGGAAATGAACAAGAATGTAGTTCAACAAACCTTTTGAAGTGTAGGTAAGGCATTAGATTTGGAATCAAGAAGATCTCTAGGATTCAAATTCTGCCTCATTTACTAACTATATAACCCAATTATTAAACATTAAAGAGGACCATTTTCCTTACAAGTAAAATGAAAGAGTTGGATTTCATCTCCAAGGACATTGCCATCTCTAAATCTATGATTCTATGAAACAACCACGACAAAAAATGGTGATGATTTGTTGACCAGACACATAAGTTGTTCAACATAAAAAGCTCTCAGTGAAGAACTTCCTAGACCAATGTAGATGGGTACCAGCTCTACAATTATAGTTCCAGAGTATTGCCTGTTGTCCAGTTGGTTTAGCGCCTTGCCCAGCATCACATAACTATTAAGAGTCAAAACCAGAATTGGAATCCGAGGTCTTCTAGGCTGAAAGCCAAGTTTCCAACCATTTCACTATACTGTTTCTCACATAAATGATTCAGCTAGGGACTTGTGATTTCATTGGTGTCCTGAACTGCCAGATGAAGAAACTATCTACCAATACAGGTTGCTACCTTTCTTATAACTTAATTTATTAAAGAGTTGCTTGGTGTACTTAGTGGTTAAGTGAGTTGCCCACATAGCCAGTACATATCAGAAGGAGGAGTAAAACCCTTGATATTCCTGGGAATTCTAAAGCTAGCTTCCTGGCCTGCTTTCTATCTCTTTCACTCCACTTTCTCTTATATACATACATGATAAGTACAATAAAAATATACCAATGCAGCAACAAAAGCGTTCCGAGGAGGAAGGGACAGTTTCTGTCTTTGAGGATTCTGCAAGTCTTCATGGAAAAGGTAGAATTGAAGTTATGTCTTAAAGGAGTTATCAAATTGATTTCACAGGCAGATATTGCTTGGGAAGAAAATTTGAAGAATCTTGAAGAGCGGCAAAAAAAGACAGCAGCAAGAAAGAGCAAAATATGTTCTTGGAATGTTAAGGGATCTAGCTTCTCTGGCATATAGGTTATTGTAAGTTAAGTCTGCAGAGGCAATTGGTGTTAGACTGGGTTGTTGTTCTTTAGTCTTCGTTTAGTTGTATCTAACTCTTTGTAACCCCATTTGGGGTTTTCTTGACAAAGGTATTGGAGTGGTTTGTAGTTTCCTTCTCTAGCTCATTTTACAGGTGAGGAAACTGAGTCAAACAAGGTTAAGTGACTTATCTAGGGTCACACAGCTATAAAGTGTTCGAGGCCAGATTTAAACTCAGAAAGATGAGTCTTCCTGACTCCAGGCCCAGTGCTCTATCCACTGCATAACTTAGCTGCCCCTCACAGGCTGCACAGTTGTTTATTTCACTGGAATAATGGTGAATGCAGATAAGGCCCTTGAGTTTCATAATCAGAAGCACTGCTGCTCCAGAATCTCTGAATATGTTGTGGTTGTGCTTTTTCCTGTATTCGCAAAGAGGACCATGACATCAAGGAGACGATGACATGAGTTGCAATGGACTGATTTGAGTGAGGGAGGGCTGTACAAAGTCACCAGTCTCACTTGCTCCTCCAGAGCTAGCTGGATCCAGGCCAGAAATCAATCAGGATGACTGAAGATGGCCCAGGATGCAGTGGGAGACCTTGTGCCTTTTAAGCTAAGGTATTTTCAGGTTCTCATTTGGAGTGAGGCAATGCCCATTCAGTGAATAGTCTTCTTTAAGAAGTGAGTCAAGGGATGGCCCCTTTAATTAAAAAAAATCAAACTGGGAGGAGAAGACTCTCAGGATTGCTGGCCAAAAGAGAAACAGTTATCACAAGGTCCCTTAAAAGAGGGGAATGCCAGGAGGTTACTTCTAGTTCAGTGACTTTATACTATAAAGAATTCTACGTGAGGTAGGCCACCTACATTTGTGCCCTTTAGCCAGTGTATCCAGCATGCGTGAGGATTCCTCATTCAGATCTAGTGAGTGGGGGTTGGGGGTAGAGGAACAGTTGGAGACCCCATCAAGTGGTCAAAAACCCATTTATCTCTCCATAGGCCCTTAGCTATTTTAATTTATCAGCCCTAGACACTTGGGCACAATTTCCAGGAATGTTATAGAAAATGGCAAATGATTAATGGCAACCCAGGTTATATTTATCTGCACTGTTATTTTGTGTGAAAGACTTGAAATAGTGGATGCTTTACATGAAATATTGTCATCAAAAGGTTTTTTTTTCTGTCAAGAGCTGAACCCACTATTTCATATTGTAGGAAATTGGGCTTTGGTGAATTCAGCTATAGCCCCTACACTGCTGTCATTGAACATAATTACCTCTCAGCTGAAGTCTTTGGAAATTTGAATTACCACTTTTTACATTTTTCCTTTCCCCACAATTTCTCCTCTCAGAAAAATCTGACTAGACTTTCTTCCATGAGGTTATCATCTTTCCTAGGTGAATGGAGCAGAAGGTTTATTAATCTATTCACATATCACCTCTTAGTACACTTCTTTCCCTAAGGTGAAAGGTCTAATAACTTTTTAATTATTTTTTATGTAGCAATATGTTATCAGAAATGTCTACTTCATAAAGAATCCTAGCCTGGAAAAATTTCCCCCTGTATTTGACATTATATTATAAATCAAAATCAGTTGAAAATTATCCTATTTAATCAAAGCTTATATCAGGCCAGAAAATTATTCTCACTAACACATTACAATAACAATTTCGTTTCAACCACAGTGCAAAAACTCACTTTCTTTTCATAGTTTTACATGAATGTTAGTATATTTGCTGATCCCCTTATGCTTCTGAGTCAAATAATAATTTCTGTACCTTCACGGATTGTTCAATCAGATTTAATACTTTGTGGGTTGGCCAACCAAGGCATTTTAATTGTCTTTTTTAATTATGGAAAGCAAGAAGTTTATAGTTAGAATGGAAAGGATATAGGCTGGAATTTTTAAAAAGTCAAGTTACTTTGGTAAACCAGGTTAGAAATCCAACTTTCTCTGGCTTATTTTGTTGTTAATGGTTTCCCTCAAAGATGCTTCATGTATATGTCTGCCTTCTTGCACACCCCAAATTTTATACTATATTAAAAAAGCCTACTTCAATCTCAATTGGAAAAGAAAGATTTAGTAATAAATGTAGTCTGGAGTTTTCTGCTAGCATTTTTGTTTTGTTTTCCTGCAAGGGCTACACATGTAAGGGTATAAAACAGGTGGGGCCATGAATACATTTATGGATGCACGTTTTTTTTTCTGACGTGATTAAATTATGGTATAGGGAAGCACTAATGAGAAAATGTCATCTATCAATTCAGGTCAGCAATTCTCACGAAATTTACATCTTAGAAGAGCTACATAAGAGCACTAAGAGATTAAATGATTTGCCCAGGATCACACAGCTAGTATTTGTCAGAAGCAAGACTTGAACCCAGGTCTTCCTGACTCTGAAGGCAATCCTCAATCCACTACTCCATACTACCTCAATTAAGAGTGGTAAACATAGAGTTTAAGGACTTGAGAATGCCTCCTGTCTCTGTCTCTAACTATTGGACTTTGGATAGGTCATCTGGCTTCATTTTCTACTTTTTCAAAATGAGAGATGGGCAACCCTGAATAGCTTCTGAGGTCCCTTCTGGTTTCAGATCTTTGATTTCTGACTTGAAAATGCCAGCATAGATTGTGTGGATTTTCTCAGGACATTTTAAAATGAAAATCTTACTATTGTTCCCCTTAAGGGATAGCCTTTTAATTTATACATTTTTCTTTTTCTTAATGTGTGAATCCTTTATTTTTTGTCCCAGATTCCCTATTTTTTAAGTGAAGTCACAGAAACACAAGAAAGAAGAAAAATGGTGACAGGCATCAGAAATTTTGATTGAACTGTAGTTTGGAAAATATTGTATTCTGTGACATTATCACATGCCAATACAACTCTATACTTTAATATCTATGACATATGTTTAGGTACAAAACAATAATTCTTCTAGCTGAGAAAATAGAGCTGCTGTGGAAAAGGAAAAGCCTTTCTCTTAATGAATAGACAAAAGAATAATAAGCTCTTGATGCCAAGTGGGGGTCTTACCTTCAATTTAAACGCACTAAAGAAACCAAAAATAGGTAATTCTGCAGTCTACTCCTTTGGAGAAATCTCTTCTATTGTTAGTATTATTAACATTTACTCAAAACAAAATAAAAAAAAAAGATCACCTTCCTAAAATGTTAAATCACCAAAATTTATTTTTGATAGATGAGTGGTGAAATCATTAGTCCAGTTTTTTCTACACTAGGGGGAGGATAAAAAGAGAAGCAAATAAAAATTAGATTATCCTATTGAGTTGACAGCTATTCAACCCAATACTTCTGCAGGTACTCTGAAAACATTCAGATTCATTAGATATATAGATACTGTGCGGTACCAGTAATTTTTCAATCACGTGTGAATCTTTGTGACACATTTGGAGTTTTCTTGCTAAAGACACTGGAATGGTTTGCCATTTCCTCCTCCAGCTCAGAATTAAATGACTTGCACAGGGTCACACAGTTAGTAAATATCTAAAACCAGATTTGAACTTAGGAAAAAGAGTCTTCCTGACTCCAGAACCAACACTTTATCCTCTGTGCCACCTAGCAGTAAACAAAAATTAGATTATAATTCCCCAATTGATAAATGGTCAAAGGATATGAGTAGACAGTTTTCAGAAGAAGAAATTAAAGCCACCTGTGGTCATATGAAAAAATGCTTTACATCACTATTGATTAGAGAAATACAAATCAAAACAACTCTGAGGTACCACATCATACCTATCAGATTGGCCAACATGACAAAACAGGAAAATGATAAATGTTGGAGAAGATGTGGGGAAATTGGAACACTAATACATTGTTGGTGGAGTTGGGAAATGATCCAACCATTTTGGAGAGCAAGTTGGAACTATACCCAAAGGGCTATAAAAATGTGTATAGCCTTTGACCCAGCAATAACACTTCTAGGGCTATATCCCAGAGAGATCACACAAATGGGAAAAGGACCCATACGTACAAATATATTTATAGCAGCTCTTTTTGTGGTGGCAAAGATTTGGAAATTGAGGGGATGCCCATCAATTGGGGAATGGCTGAACAAGTTGTGGAATACAAATGTAATGGAATGCTATTGTGCTACAAGAAATGATGAGCAGGCAGAATTAAAAAAAAAAACTTGGAAAGATTTACATGAACTGATGCAGAGTGAAATGAGCAGAACCAGGAAAACATTGTACACAGTGACAGCCACATTATAGGATGATTGACTTTGATAGACGTGGCTCTTCACAGCAACACAAGAATCTAAGACAACTACAAAAGATGCATGATGGAAATTGCTATTCACACCCAAAAAAAAGAAAATAGAGTCTATTTGTTCTCCTTTTCCTTTGTTGTTTTGTTTTATTGCTTCATTCTTGTGGTTCCTCCCATTAGTTCTAATTGTTCTTTACATCATGACTAATGGGAAAATATGCTTAACATGAATGTATATGTAGAGCCTATATCAGATTGTAGGCCATCTCGGGGTGGGGGGAGAAATGAAAGGGGGAGAAAATTTTAAATTCAAATTTTATGGAAGTGAATGTTTAAAGCTAAAAATAAATTTTTTTAAAAAAATAGATTATACCATCAAGTAAGTAGCTATTTAACCCTTGCAGGCTCTCTGATAACATTAAGATTTGTTAGATGTATAGATACTGTGCTTTAATTATAGGAACATAGTAGCTCTTATTACCATTGGACTTCAGTCAGGTCAAGAAAATACCTCTGAGACCAAAGTGTCTAATGCCTTCATTTTACGTCTGAGGAAACTGAATCCCAGAGAAGTTAAATGTCTTACTCAATGTCATGTGGAATGCTTTGAACTAAGATTCTCTGTTTTCTGAGCCACTATGCTCTTTACTGTACCATGCTGCCTCCTTTTAGGTGGGTCTAGAAAATGGCCACTATAGGGTACCCCACACAGATCTAATCTTGATTGAGATAGAGACCTTATGAAAATGGAAAGTCAAATAATAGGAATTTGTTGAGCAGCTACTGTGTGCAGAATAGTCTGTGAAGAAGTGCAAACAAATGAATTTCTTGACTTTGGAGGCCTGTATGATCTTGGACAATTCACTTAATTTCCTCTTTTCTCATCTATGGAAATGTAGGGTTGAATGATATAAATGTGGAGATCTCTTCCAGCTCCAGCTCTCCAACAGTATGACATCATAACAAATACATAGAGATGACCCCTACCTTTTTAAGTAACTCACATGATTGTTGGAGAGGAAAAAAGTATACATCATGCCAACTAGTGAAAGTATGCATAATTCTGCAGCTATAGAATAATAACATAGAAATTAAGTAAACAAATGCATAAGGGACAAAGTTAAAGGGTTGGTGAGAATGAGATGACATGTTTTTATGTTATCAGTAATCACAAAAAGGAAAAAAGACACAAAAAGAGAGAGGCAGCATGCCATTGTAGAAATAATGTAGGAGTTGGATTGAATCATTGAAATTCCATCTCAGAATCAGTGTTTTCTTTCTGGAGGATCTTAAGCAAGTCTCTTAATTGCATAGAAGCTCAATTTACTCATCTGGAGAAGGGGTGATAATATTTGCTTCATATATCTCATGGAATTGTTATCCATCATGCAAATCTGAGTTTGTAATTACTTCAAAGTGAAGACAGTAACCATTCAGAGATTAACCTAACAATCAATACATGCACTGTATGAAAACCCACTATACAAATGAAAAAAAAAGTGTACATTATTAGAAAGAAAAAATATCCCTATAGTAAAGGCAGTGACAAACTTAAGGGAAAAGAAAAAAAAAAGATGTTACGAGACACTATTCAGAGTAAGCTATGCTATGAATGATTATGGAGCTGCTCTGTATAAATCCTATTTCTAGAGAGGCAGTGAAACAAGGCAGCTCACCAAATACACAAGTTAGTGAATTTATAGAAACCACAGTTAGCTATCTCCAATTACTTTTTAGTTAATATCAGAAGGCAAAAATCAGACATACTTCTGAACTTCAGGGAACTTATTCAATTGAACCACCAGAGAGTTTCCTCTCATAATGCTTCAAAGCCAGATTAATTTGTCATTTTAATTTCATTTGAAACTCATTTCACTAGAATCACATATGTAATAGCTACACATTTTGGAATTTGAGATTCCATCTGAATAGTAATCCTCCTGTCAACATTCCTGAAATATGTGAGGCAAATATATATATTAGATTTGCTTTCAAATTAAAATTCTTCATACTAGCCTAGGAGAAGGAAATGGCAAACCACTCCAGTATCTTTGGTAAGAAAACCCCCAATAGGTCCACAAAGAGTTAGACCTTACTAAAACGATGGAACAACAACAGCAACATACTTATAGTTTTTTTTAATCCTCAATTGAACAATATTTTCCAGGCAAGATAATTACTTAAACAGTATAGGATTATATAAAGGCAGTTAGGTGGCTTCAGTGGATAGAGTACTGGGCCTGAAGTCAGGAAGACTTGAGTTCAAATGTGGTCTCAGACACATACTAGCTGCATGACCCTGGGGAAGTCACTTAACCTCTGTTTTCCTCAACCTACAGGAGAAAGAAATGGCAAATCACTCCAGTATCTTTGCCAAGAAAACTCCATGGACAATATTGATGTGCTATAGTCCATGAAGTCATGAAGAGTTGGACATAACCCAACAACAAGGGTTACATAAAATCACACTTACTTTAATCCCCTTTCTTAACTTAACCAATCAAGTAACAGAATGATTTCATCCTGGGTCTAGTATTGTGCTAGGTATTACAGTGATTTTTTTTTAATAAAGTTGGATAAGATATAGTCTCTGCCCTCAAAAAGCATAGAATCTTGCTGATGAATCAGGATTTACATCCACTGAATAATTGGAAAACAATTAAATGTTAATTTGTGTGGTGGTGACTTCCAGCTCATAGTAATAAAGCCATAACACCTGGATTTAAGTTCCTCATCCGCTCTTTATTCTGTGTGATGTTGGGGAAGTCATTTCATCTCTAGCTTAATCATTGGTTCCCTGTTAAATCAGGATATAGTAAATCTTCCTCTATTCAACATCTAAATCCTTTCGAAACTTGGCCCCTTCAAAGTCTTCTTATACTTATGTCTCCTCTGCACACTCTACTATCAAATTACACTAGTCAATTTGCTGACCTTAGCACATGATACTCTATAACAAGACTTCCATCTTTTGTACTGGCTGTCTGTCTCCCAAACCTGTAATGAAAGGGTTCTGTCATCTTTCAGTACTGCCCTGTGCCTAAAGTGGGAAATTAATATTAAAATTTTTCTTTGATTTCTCAATATTCCTATTTTTTTCCTTTATATTTTAGAGGAAAATTCTTTCCAGTTCCAAATATAATTTCATGGGACATTTGATTGATCATCTAAACATTCTATGTTCATGATGAACATAATCAAAAACAATATCATGAAGATAATTAAAATTCATATATCAAAATCTGTTGCAAACTGTCAAGTATGAGAGAAAACTTGCAAACTACTTGACAGAACTCATGAGACCAAGTTAACATGTTCTCTCATACCCACTGACCATGTTTTAGAGAAATTTAATCTATAATTTGATTGAACAAGGGTGGGGGGGGCAACTGAGACCAGAAATCATAGTAGTCAGTGATCATTTCATACCACTGCTGGTTGGAGAGTCATGGCAGCTAAGGTAAACATCAATTTACATTAAAGGTCACTTGTAAAACATTAGTAGGAAAATAATAGAAGATTATTAAAAGTGTTACCTTAATAAAATGGTAAAAAGCAGTTGAGGGGGAAATGAGCCTGCAAAAAGCCTGGCATGAGATCGGACTGAGGAATTTCATGCCAAAAGCATTTATAGATGGAACTAAAAGAGAACATCCCCCTAAAATATAAAGGAAAAAATAGGAATATTGAGAAATCAAGGAAAATTTAAATATTAATTTCCCACTTTGTGCACAGGGCAGTACGGTAAGATGATTGAACCCTCCAACAGCATAACATGTCAATGAACTAATTGCAGCATTTCTGAACACAAATGCATATAAGTTTAAGCCCTCTTGAGCTTTATTACCAATAAGTGAACATTTTCATAGGAAAAGATGATTAGTTTTCTTTCCTTCTTTTTTAGAGATGTCTTTGATTCTTTTCCCGAAGATGGTTACAAGTCACCCTTATATTGTATGTTTGGAATAGTAAATCCTCCTAGTACTGGATTCATTAAACATTCCTTGGTTTATACAACCAAGCCACCCATACCACAACATCACTATTTAAAAGTATTTAATGGAAATAAATTGTGTTGGCTACAAATTCAATTTTCTCTTCTTATTCTATCATAGCTTATGTCTCAAAATTGCTCACTGCAAGAATTTTTTTTTACTATTCCTGACATGATGCTCTACAGGATATGTATAAAAAGTTTTGTTGTGTTTTGCCCATGAAGGACATATGTATTGACATGTGTCTGTCTGGATGTGCCTCTCAGGGAGGCAAGAATCAATATTTCTAGAGTTTACCCACCCCAACATTCTCTAAGGGAGACTTTGATTCTTGCCAGGAAGGAAAGCAAGAGGTTGGGGCCAGAGGATGGCCATTCTTCTCTAATCAAAGAAAGGGAGTACTGGACCAGCATTATGTCTATCTACTCCCATAAATACTGTTGTTCTAGGGTATTTAGGTTCAAGCTGTGCTTCTTATTGTTATCCCTTAATGAGGATGGAGTACCCTGAGCTATATATCCTATATCTATATCTATATCTATATCTATATCTATATCTATATCTATATCTATATCTATATCTATATCTATATCTATATCTATATCTATATCTATATCTATATCTATATCCATATCCATATCCATATCTATATCTATATCCATATCCATATCCATATCCATATCTATCTATATCTATATCTACATCTATATCTATATATATCTATATATCTACATATCTATATCTCTCTATATATCTATATATCTCTATATATCTATATATCTATATATAGAACTCTCTCTATATCTATATATAGATATATAGAGAGATTTATCTATCTATCTATCTATATATGTGTGTGTGTATATATATATATATATCTTGACTCCTTTTTCATTACAGGAAAGTTCTATAATGGCGACATATAGCAAATAAGAAATAAATCATTTATCAATGTAGATAGCAAACAGAAATTATATAAAGTATACACAGATGAATATTCATTAAACAATACACAGAGAAGAATAACTTGATCATTGGGAACAAAACGATTCAGCTCAACCAAGAAAGAGAGTTTGAGATTTCGTCCAAAGGGAAGTTCTCTGAAGTCCTTAGTGCAGTAGACTGGGAATAGGGATATAAGTGATATTCCTAGCTCTTCTACATGTTGGCTTCTTCCCAGAATCTTTCTCTCCTTTCAGGGCCTTAAGAATCTGGAAATGCTTATCATCTCTCTTGAAGTTGGGAGCCAAAATACCAGGATCTCTCTTTTCTCTAGCTCTCAATAATTCTGAACACTCTGTCCCTCACCATCACCTCCACCCCCCCCCCAATTCCATGCAGGCATAGAACATTAAATAACCAATCTCTACCATCAAGGAAAGGTTCTGCAAATGACCATGTTTTATATGAGTTTTAGTCATACTATCCTGAAATTTAATGAGTTTTAAAATGTTGGACATATTATTCTAATCACTTGCTGTGAACTAAGCAGTTTAAACCTTTTGTTTCAATTTGTTTTGCTTTGTTTTAATGACCCTACAATTTCATTGGCGTAGAGATCTTCTGATCTAAAACTTCTTTGACCTAGGAAATTGGTACCTTCTCTATAGGAGAAGAGAGAGCAAAATGACTGGATAGGGTCACACATCTACCACTGTACACAACTAATACTAGCAAATCTAATTCTTATTATTAGTTGTCTTTAGTTGAAATACTAGATTAAGTCAAGATTAAGTCAATAGATATCTTGTTGATATCAGAACTTGAAACAGATATTCCTCTGATTGCAAGCATTTATGTGTCAGATTGGTGAAGGTCTGATGCAGACAATATACCATTCTTCTAATATAGAGGCATAGGAATTGAAAATGTATCCTATGTTTTACTTGAAATAAACCTAACCCATGTAAATATGGTTAGATGACAAGAACTAAAGTATAATTCAAATATGCCCTTTTATTACTAATTATTTGAAGAAAATGTGTTTGAATCCATGAAAGAATGAAGCTTGACTATCTTAGTCTCATATGAAATGTTTAGTTTTGTATTGATTCAATTAAGAAATGTAAATAGGGTTGCATAGATATTGAGCTACAGGTAAAATTGAATAAATATTACTCTCCAAAGTTCAGGACTTTGTTAATGGAAACACTATAAGAATTACTTAATACAAAAACCAAATTTTTCTCTGTTAATCAAACAAATGTTCTGGGTAAGAAAAAATGGTATGGGCTTTCTAGACCTTAAAAAAATAACATTGGATTTTATTAAAATTAACTTTTGGAGATTTTCTAATTAAGTCATTATACTGGCTCCCAAACACTGAATAACCCAATATATTATCATCAGTGATCATTAGCTAAAATATCTGTCAAGATTAAGTAGATAACATATCTTGATTACCACTGTCTGATCATTGAAAGTAAAACTCAAAGACTTACCTTCAAAGAGAACCATTTCTGAGCTTTAGAAATGTTGAAAAGCTAGACAGAAAATAAGCTTTGTAGTTTAGAGGAAGAATGGACTACTGTAAAAAAGGTCATGGTCAGGGACTCTTTCAAGAGGCAGAATTTCAGTTCAACTTTGAGAAATGAATAGGGTTAAGATTGATAGACTAAAGGGAGAGGCCACAGCAGGTGAGCAGAATGACAGGCAGCAAAGGCAAAAAAGGTGGTAGAGTATTCATGTTTCGGGGACAGAGTACACCAAACTGATGGAAATTGAAGATTTATATAAGGGAATGATTTGAGATAAGTTTGGAAAGTCATTTAACTAGCAGTTATTAAGCAGCTTTTGTGTTCCAGACACTGTGCTAAGTGATAGAAAAGGTAGGTTAAGATAAAATTATGGAGCTCCAGTTAGGATCTCAGTAATGTATTAACTTGTTACTTCAAAAGAGCAATAGGCCACATACCCTGGCCCAGCCATGGTTTAGAATAGCAGTCATTGTTGCCAACTACAATAGGAAGATTATAAAAGCTTTTTGTGTGAGTATAGCAAGACTGCATATTAAGTTTTCCTTGTCTTTGACAAGTGTTTTTTTTTTTAATTTTGCTCTCATGGAAGCTTTTGATTCTATGATTTTATGTACTGTCATCCTTCTTGTCACTCAGGGTTGCAATCTCCTTTTTTTCCCTTATTTTTTTTTTGTTTGGCTCCCCACTCTTCCTTTTTGACTACCAATCCCCTATATAGTTATCCTTTCCACGTTACAGGGGTTAGGGTATGGCGTGATCTGGAAAATCTGCATAAAATTTTGGGTTGATAACATACAATAGTATCCATATATCTTATGCATTTCTGAGTTTCTAAATTTTTTTATGTGTTGTCTGCTGGCCTTCATGTGTCATCAGCAGCTTCTGTAAAACTCCCACAATATTCCCATTCAATTTCTTATGCTGACTTGTGGTATATCAACACCGCAATGGGGAAAGTTGTGATGTGAAAGGGGTAACTGTATTTGTCATCTTCCCCAATTGGATGTAAGACTCTTGAGGAAAGGAACTGACTTGCATTTTGTATTGGTAAGCCCAGTGTTTAGCACAGCTCCTGACACAGAGTAAAAGCAGTATTTAATAAAATACTTATTCATTTATTCATCCATCCATCCATTCCTCACTCCATATTTAATGAGTTGCCAAATCTTGTCATTTTTACATCAATACCATTTCTTGTATTTATCTTCTCGCTACTCACATAATTACTGCCCTAATTAGGCTTACATCAACTTTTATTGGACTATTGCAATATTCTCCTAATTGGTCTCCCTCTCCACCTTTTGCCATCCATCCTCCACACAATTGGTCATGTAACTTTCCTGAAGTTCAGTTCTGATCTGGTTGCTCTCCAGTTTCATGAACTAAAGTGGTTCCCTATTGTAGCTAAGTTTAAGTAGTCATTTCTTCACAATTTGGTCCAAATTACCTTTGCAACTTTGTCATGCGCTACTCATTCCTTATATTTTGTAGTTCAGTCAAACTATCTTCATTTCTATTCTTTACACACAGCATTCATTCTCTGTCCTCTATGTCTTTGCACTAGCTGGTGCTCATGATCACAGTGTATTCCTACCACACATTAACATATTAGAATCCTCATTTTTCTTCAAAATTCTGTTCAAACATATTTTGTATTTAAGCTTTTCTTGATGGCTCCTTCCAGCTTGCTAGTGCCTCCCTACCAAAAAAATGTTATTTTCATTTATATACCTATTTATTTATATGTTGTCTCCCATAATAGTATGGAAGGTCATTGAGAGTAGAGATTATTTGTTTTTGTGTTCCCAGCCCCTCACACAGTGCCTGGATTATAATAAGCACTTTAAAGTAGTTTTCTGATTAATCAGTAGTCACTCAATAAAACTTTATTTTAAGCATCTACAATATGGCTGGCACAAACAAAAGCAAAAGACAGTCTCATAATTTTAAGGAACTCATGGCCCAGTGGGTTAATTGATTGGCTGATTGGGGAGATCTGAAAAGGAAGGCCTTTTGGAAAAGGTGGTACCTAAATAGGGTATTGAAGAGATGGATTAACAGATTCCAGGAAGGGGAAATGGATGAAGAATCACAAGTTCGAGAAGACTGGACAGGTATTGTAACTGCCAGATAATACAATTTTCCTGGAATGTTTAGAGTAGTTTTGTGATCCTCTTCCTTAACTCCAGTGTTTTTTAAATTAGTCAACCAAAGATAATAAAAATGGTAATAATATCTAATATTTATATAGTGCTTTATTTCTACTGTCTACTATCAATTTTAGTAGCTAAGCTGTGCTTTGAAGATCCTCTTACCAGCAAAGTTTTCAAAGGAGGCAGATGAGCCCTCGGAAAACTTGTTATTCTAAATTGAAAGTAAAGTATCACTAAAGCATCTGGCAGGATTTTTCTCAGAAGCTGCTGAGTGAGTCTTAATACCTGACTTGTTGCAGATAACAGTTGCCTGACGAAAAGCTGCTCACATGGGCAAAGATTTGATTGATTTATTTGAACCTGAACAAAACCCATTTGTTCTTGTCATGTCATTTTAAACCACACCGTCAGAGGAAAATGCAATGAGATTTTCTTGAGGGCCATTGAATCCTTTTAATTAGTCCATTAGACAGTCATACTTTGATTGCTCAATCCTTGATGAACACTCAGATATATCAAGGAATCATAGAATACAATTTTAGGTTTTCATTAGAGCACAATAGTCTACGAAAGTTGCCAACTGCTTCATATTAGTGACATCTGTTCTGTAGGGACCTTGACAGGCAGAGAAGAAAAAACTAGATGTTGACACACCTGTGCTATGTCCTCTGGCTCTTTTAAAGCTTATAGGTGGAAACAATAGGGCAACATGTTGTAGAAATCCTAGGATTTAGGTGTCCACTTTGAAAAATAGCCATTCCACTCTAGTTCTTTATTTTGATGCTATTTTTCATGGAATTAACGATCTACTTGCTACTCTTAAGTCCTCTTGCACTTAGTACTTGTGTGATTTTTAACCTCTCTGGATATTAATTCCTATTTAGAATGAGGAAGTTGAGCTTGACTTCTAAGATCCTTTCTGGGTCTAAGTCAAAATATATGATCAGTATTCAATTTTGTGTTGGCAGTATACCTAGAGGAAATTCAAGAATTTATTTTAGTTGATAATCTAATTAATTAAGGTATGTATACATGCAGGATTTTACCACCCCACTCTCCTCCATACTCCAAAACTTCAGGGTGGTTTTTTTTTTTTGTCTACTGGGAAGAAAAAAGAAGATCTGAGTTTAGGACATCCTCTATTTGGTTTCTCACTATCCTCTTCTCATCTTTGAAGCTATATCACTTTCTCCACCTTCACTCCTCTCACCAATTTTTCTGTCTCTTTACCTCCCCTACCTTTGCCTGAAGGAGAATTATACAGGCCATTCCCTTCTCCTTTCCCCTGATTCCTAGATAAAAGTACCTCTGGATTTCCTTCTTCTATGCATTTTTTACTTGTTTGCTTATTCAAGTATTCTTTATGGCATTTACTTTTTATGATAGTAACTGTGCTAATTGCTGCTCTATCCATTAAACTCTCCCTTTTAACCAAGAAAAAACAGTTAAGCAAAACAAACCAACAAGTGACCCATCTGATAGTATAGACAACATTTCACAGCTGGAATGGTCCATCTGTTTAGCTGGATAAGGAACCTGTGTTTCATTATCTTTTCTCCCTAACCAAAACTGGTCATTGCTATATGTTGTCTTTTAAGGCTGTTTTCATTTACATTATTGTCATTTTGTACAGTTTTCTGATTTTGATTTCTTTGCTCTGTGGCTTCTCCTGTTTCTCTGCCTCTAAGTACTTTATTTGGTTTATTGCTTTCTTTCAGTTCTCCTCCAACCTGTTAAATTCCTTCCTTCTTTCCTTCCTTCCTTCCTTCCTTCTTTCCTTCTTTCCAATTGAAATTACATATATGTCCAAGTAACTCCCTCCTTAGAACTATAGAAGTATAGAAAGAAGACTTTGGGATAGGTGGGATGGTAGATAGGCACAAAACCGCCTTAGCATATAGGTAAACAAAATTAAAGCAATGATTCCTGACAGATCAGAATAGGCTAATGATACCCCCACTTTTCAGTACCTATTAATATAATAACAGCTATATACACATATCATTTGACTTTTTGATGTTGTTGCCCTTTCTTTATAGAATTAATTGGTTGCTTGACTAATTTTTAATTTACTGGTCCTTTTGGAACTATGTAGACAGATGCTTTTCTTAGTTAGCTGGGATAATTAGCAAGGTTTCAGAGTATAGGAAAGGAAACAATTTAAGTCACATGTTTCTGAAGGAAGTTTTGTCCCCTTGGGTAATAATAATAATGATAACTATTATAAATGTATACTTCTGGTCTTGGAAACTTTGCAGCCTCAAGGCAACATGTGGCCCTCTAGGTCCTCAAATATGGCCCTTTGACTGAATCTAAACTTCACAGAACAAATCTTCTTAGCAAAAGGGTTTGTTTGGTAAAACTTGGACTCAGTCAGAAGGCCACATCCAAGGACCAAGAAGCTCTCATGTGGCCTTGAGGCCACAGGTTCCCCACTCCTGGTCTAGAATGTTGTTTTGAATTCTAGATGCCACTTGCTAAAAGAGACAAATATAGAGCAGTTGGTTCTCAAGATTTTTTGGTCTCAAGACCACATTACATTCTTTACAATTATTAAGGACTCCCCCCAAAGAGCTTCTGTTTATATATTTTATATCTATTAATATTTACAGAATTAGACATTTAAACATCTTGATATTATCACAAAAATTATTATGACCTTGCACAACACCCTAAAAATGTCTTGGGGATTGCCAGACCACAATTTCTGAGCTACTAATGGAAAAGAAAATGAGCATTATAGTGAGAATTCAGTCACACTCTTATTTTTTTTTCATTATTCATTATTTCAGTTCAATTATTCAGTCACAATATTTATTACGTGCCTAATATGTGCCAGGCATTCAAGATCTTTCTAATATAAGACTTGGGCGAAAGTGCTAGGGATGCTTACCACAGAGAAAACAAACTTTTAGGGGTTGTGTTTGCTATCCTTAAATAACTGAAGGGTTATCATAGGGGTCTTACTTTTCTTAATCCTGGAAAACAAAAACTAGGATAAATGAGTGGAAATTATGTTGAACCATATTTATTTCAATTCAACATCAGGAAAATCTACCTAAGAGTTGAAACTATTCAAAACTGTCATGAGCTGAAGCACGAATGGTGAGATCTTTATGATTTCGGTTCCTTGAGTAGAGGCTAGATGATTGATCACCTGTTGGGAATATTTTCAAAAAGATATATGCTTTGGTCAATTAAAAGTTAGGACAGATAATCTCTGAGATTCCTTACAATTCTACAATTCTTTGATTCCAACATCTTTTACTTGAGGCATAAATGAAGTTCCACAGATTTTTAGTTTAGAAATATTTATCATTGTGGCAACAATTTAAAAACTTTCATGTTTTTAACAAAATAGAAAACATATGTTTGTATATGGAGGGAATATTTTTTCCTAATGCAAGTGGGCAGTAGATATTTGACTAATACCTTTATATACCTTCTGTCTCCACTGATTATGAGTCAATTTAAATTTCTTCAAGATTTTGAAACCTTTGGGGACATAAGAGTTAAGACATGTCATAGAAGTTGGTGTATATGTCTATTTCTCTCTGTTTTTAATCCTTTGACATTCTTGTGCTTCAGGTACCATACTCTTCTTTGTTTTTCAAATGAACTGATCCTATCATCATTGTTTTGGAAGACCCTAATTGAGAAAAGCAGAGAAGGCCAGATCTGTCCTAAGCAATATCATAAGATGGGTGAATTTTACCTTGTGAGCTTGCTCTTTCAAAGCTCTTTACCTTCCCCATCTTCTTATCAAATCTACTTTCAGGAAGTCCAATTTTAGCCACTTACAACTCAGTGTGAATTGTAAGCAGTTACCTGTCTCTGTGTATTTTCACTCAGTCATCTCTAAATTATAAAATGAAAGGTTTCATTCCCTTTTAAATTCAGGGATGAATAAAATAATAAAATATTGGTGGGGATGGGGTAAGGGCATTCACTTTTACCAAATAATTATCTACCCACTCTACGTTTGCAGAACACTGACCTTTACAATTTTCATGGATTGGCATAGTGATGATTAACTTGAATCCAATACTAATAGTGTTTGAAAAGGTATTTGAATAAGAAATACAGGTTAAAGCTCTGAAAAACCCCAAATGACCTCAAATGTTGGTTTTGTTTTTTTCTTCATTTTATGAAATTTATTTAACTTTCACATGTTACAGAACAGTAGATATAAGGGCCTAACTATTTAACTGCCCAAAATATTTTGTAAGACAAGAATATGAACAGAATCTATAAGCTATTTTCATGTAAATTAAATAAGCTTCTGAATGAAACATTAAAAGAGGTGATTATTTCCTTTCTAAGTAAGAAAGGATGAAGATGTGTATCATAACCAATATTTCTGAGAAAAGTCAGGAAAATGATAATCTGTAGTTAATTCCATTTAATCCACTTCTCTGTTTTGTTCCCCAATCCCTTTTCCCGTGTAATGTCTTCTTTCTTCTCCCATTAGATTCTTCTCGAGTCATAGAGTTTCAGAGTTAAGAAAATTTAAAAAATACAACATTTTCAAATCATTATTTAGTGGGGTTGATTGTAATGCCCCACTGCTGGATTTTCTGAAATATTAAATTTGAAATAGACCCTTATTATACAGATAAGGAAAGGCTAACTCAAATGAAATAATTACCCAAAGTTATACTGCTGGCTAACGATGGAACAGGATTTGAATTCAAGGATTCTAACTTCCATTCTAATCTTCTTTCTACTCCAATGTTTTGTATCTCTCCTCCCCCTTCATTCTTCTCCCCTCTCTTTCCTCCCTCTCCCTTCCCATCCCCTACCTTTGACTATCCCTATCTCATCCAGGCTGGAAGTGCAGCAGTCATTCACAGGCCCAATACCACTGCTGATTAGCATGGGAACTTGGGCCTTCTCATCTTCCTACTGAATTCAATTTGCCCCTGCATAGGCAATTTGGGGCACTAATCCCATTCTGGGTGCTCATTGTGTTGATGGTTGACTTAGTGTGGACACCTAGTCAGCTTAGATTACTGCTGCTTAGAAGTACATTGATCCATCAGACTCAAGCTTCCTGGTAGCAGAGATTACAGTCATATAGCACCATGTGTTGGACTGTTATACATTTCAAAAGTTAAACTGGGGGCAGCTGGGTGGTGCAGTGGATAGCGCACTGACCCTGGAGTCAGGAAGACCTGAGTTCAAATCCAGCCTCAGACATTTAGTAGCTTTGTGACCTTGTGCAAATCACTTAGCCCTGACCGCCTCAAAAAAAAAACCCAATAGTTAAAATGACTTTTGCCATGTTTAAGCCAATAAACTGCATCCAAAATTATAAAAATGTGAAATAAGAAAAAAAGGCAAATTATAAGAAATATAGAACCCACTAGGAACAGACTTTTTTTAACAAATGGAGGAATATCATTGTAAATATTCAGAATAGGTTTTTTTTTATAATTTAGAAGAATTGGCATTTATATATAACAAATGGCAAATGAAAGAAAATGTGTATGAGGACAATTATGAATTAGCAGCAGCCAACAGATTGCTAGTTGTAAACTATCACTGAGAATAATTGAGTGCTCTTTTCCTGGGACTGACAAGGTAGACTTTCCCTGAATCCATACTTCCCTGGAGCCTATTCACTCTGGGCTTAATCTGACAGATACAATTATACTGTTTTCAGAGATTTCTCATAGCCCTCTGTTCTAACCATAATTCCTAATGGATTTTGTCAGATTTAGTCTCCCCCTCCCCACACACAGCTTCTAAGGAGTAGTCTTTAGGAAGACAGGAAGGTCAGGGAAAGATTAAGAAAATTTTGGAAACAGTGTTAGAGCTCCTTGTCTTTCTTCCTCTTCATTGCCTTCTGTCAATTAAGTTAAGAAGTTAAGTAAGGACATATACTATAGACCATGAGACAATGTCAACTCATCCCATCTAGGCATTGTTGCTAGACAAAATAATTCAAGGATTTAATAATCTAGGGACAAGAGTAATTGAATGTGGCAAATGGATACATGAAATGAGGAGGTCATAATCATCACAACAATGATCTGATACTAACAATTTGCCTGTGATCTTTGATGAAAAGTTATAGCATTTTGAGATGAAAGACTGCTGAATTATAGGTTGATGTACTCTATTGAAATGATTGATTATATCCTGCTGTTCAAATATAATTGCAAAAGTTAACTGAGATGTTGATGTTGAATATGCAGGCACGTGACAAAAATAAACACACACATAATGCACATATGGATGTGTAAATTTACATATATGTATATATTTGTGTGTGCGTACATACATACATACATACATACATACATACATACATGAAAGAGAGAGAGAGATGCAGAGAGATGCACATATGTAACAAGAAGCCAGAGGCCATAGCAGATGGGATGAGAAGGCAAGGGAGTTGGTGCAGATACACCTTTTCCTTATCACTTGAGCACCATGGTAATTTGTGACAAGTGGCCTCAGTGAGATGGTCTGAAGTGAGAGCGTAAAGCTCAGCTGGTGGCAGGAGTAACTCTGATGAAAAGGAAAGCTAGATTTAGCCAAGAATCATTTTTTCAAGGCAACAGAAACAGGTCTGGCTTGTCATTTATCATCATTCAAAGAAGGCAAAGACTTCAGAAAAGTTCTGGCTGTGGGTATTGTAGGAACATATGTGCTTAAGCCAACAGAACTTTAGGCAGCCTTTAAAATTGTTTCTGTAAACTCAGTAGATTCAGAATGAAAAGTAAGGAAATGGAAGAGAGCTGGATACCTCTTCCTTCTACTACAAGAATATTTTAGTGAGGTAAATATACTATTACAAAAACAGGTTATAGAAGCAGACTTCACAGTTCTTATCCAAATAGAAAAATAGTTATTATTCATAAATCTGGAGTTGAAAAGGACCTCGGAGACCATCTAGTCCAAACCTCTTAATTTACAGATGAAAAAACTGAGGCCCAGACAGATCATGACTTTCCCAAATTAGCAAATACAATAAGCCTCTGAGGGATTTTTTGCATCTAAGCTTTCCTATTCAAGAACCACTGTTCTTTCCTTTGCACCATAGTTCTTTAGTTATGAGAATGAATCGAGAAAGGCTATTATCATAAGAATGAAATAAATAAGCAAAAAAACAGAATAAAGAAATTGACTGATTCAGGCAAAAGCATCAGTACATTGGCTATGTAACCATAAGGAGAATAGAAACTGCCTGTTGATCACTATTGTGACCCTGCAGGGCAGTCGAAAAGTGAATTAGCTAATTTCTCTCTGATTAGAAGGCCAAATGGTAGGAGGTACAGTGTTTTCATCTGAGAAGGAAATTAATTAAAGGAAAATTCAGCAAACAACAATTCATTTCAGCAAACTGACTAAACTATGTGCAAGCTAACCATACAAGGTGCTAGGCATACAAATATGAAAAAAGTGGACTCCACTTTCAGGCAACTTATATTGTTTTTTGGAGGGGGGAGAAGAGAAGACTAATCACAACAAAAATAATATGGTAAATGTAAAGGAAAAGCCTAACTAAAGTACTAGGAGAAATCTGAGGAGAGTTGGAGAATTCTTTCAGTTGGAGGCATCAGAAAAGGTTTCATGAAGGAAATGGCACCTGAATTGGGTTTTTGAAAAAGAGAAATATGAGGGTAAGGGTGAGAAATAGCTATAACCAGAGGGAAAACAAAGACATAGTGATGGATGAAAAATGGGAAGTGTCAAATAGTCCAATCTGAACTTAAGTAAGCAGAAAAGAGTAGTATGAAATAAAGCTGGAAAATTTTATTGTTTCTATATTGTAGAAAGCCTTGGATGCTAGCATAAGAAGTTTATACCTCATTAAGCAGGTAATAGGAACCACTGAAAATATTTGAATAGAAGAGTACAATAATCTAACAATGATTTAGAATAATTATTCAGGCAGTAGTATGAAAGAATGGATTAGAGAAGAGAAAGATTAATGCATCACAATTAACCAGGATAGTAATAAATGGTCAGAGCCTTAACAAGGAATACAAATTTTACCTGCAGTAAAATAGTTGAGTAGAAGATTGATTTACCCAAGGTAACAGACCTTGAATTTGAACTCAGCTTCTTTAATTCCAAATCCAGTAGGGTTTCATTAGCATTTCACCTGACATCCAGGTGATATATAGTAGACAGAGAATTGAACTTAAAATCAGGAAGATGTATGTTCAAAGTCTGCTTCAGACATTAACTGTGTGACCATGTCACTTAATCTCTCTTAGTCTCAGTTTCCTCCTCTATAAAATGGGACTAACAATAGCACATATTTCGTGTGATTATTGTAAGGATCAAGTGAGATCACATGTAAAAATCTTAGAGTTGTATGAAATGCTAGCTATTGTTATCTTAAAAGTTGCTTATTATAACATATGGCTACATATATATATATATATATACATATATATATATATATTTATATGTGTGTGTGTGTGTGTGTGTGTGTGTGTGTATGTATGTATATTTAATGAGCCTTGGAGAAGTGATTATCTGACTTGAGTTACAGTTACCCAATAATAGAGCTGGGATGATAACTGTCTACAAGAACTTAAGCATGGAGAAGTGGAGTATGGGTACCATGAAAGTAGTTCTGACCCAACTTTGACCATATGGGGAATAAAGTAATAATACAAATAGTTAACAATAGCAGAAGACAGAACCAAGAGCAATCAGAAGAAGTGATAAAGAGAACAATTTCAGTTCAGGGTCAGGAAAAACTTCTTCACAATTAGAGCTGTCCAAAAGTGAATTGATTGCCTCAGGAGGTAGGTGGTTTTTCGTCTGTTTGTTTTCTCCTATGGTCTTCAATCAAAGAATAGGTGATTGGTTATCACATATATTATGGTGGAGGTTCCTTTCAGTGGAGATTGGCCTAGATGGCTGATGAAGTCTCTTCCAGTTCTTAAATCCTGTGTGATTTTGCCTGAGTCTGTTTGTGGCAGTGCCTTCAAACACCTAGGTTTTGGATCTGGTGGTAGTGACAGCCTTTGTGCTGCTGAGAATCATCTCAGTAGCCCTCTGGCTTTCTAAAGTAATCTCCCCATGCCTACAATATCGTAATCCATGGAGCGGTGTAGCTCCTGAATTAAAACATCATTGATATAATACGAAGTACATGACCATGCATCATTATTATTTGAAATCAAGGAATGAGAGGTGTCCAGTTATTCTAATATTCCTACCCATCTTCTGAATCTATCATTAATCAGTTTTCCTCATTGTCTTTTAATTATTTTTATATGTAAATCTCAAATAAGAGGCAGTATGATGTAGTGGATAGAAAGCCAGTTTTGGAATGAGGTTTCTAGTCCTACCTTGGATAAATACTGCTTGTGTGACCCTGAGCAAGAGTCAACTTCTCAGTGCCCAGAGCAAGTCTCTAAGAATTCTCTACTTCCCTGAGCCGAGGGAATAAGAAATTTCCAGTACACTTGTTCTCTCTGACACTTTTGCCTAACTCCAAGAATCATTTCCTAGCCTGAAACTCCAAAGTTTCTTGATGGGATTGTCCAGTTATTATTTTCCAAGATCTGTCTGGCTGTCCTCTAGTGCACTAGTCATGTCAAACATTTATCCACAAGCATGAGACAGTTCCTGTATTTTTTTTTTTTTAGTGAGGCAATTGGGGTTAAGTGAGTTGCCCGGAGTCACACAGCTAGGAAGTATTATGTGTCTGAGGCCAGATTTGAACTCAGGTCCTCCTAACTCCGTGGCCATTGCTCTATTCACTGTGCCACCTAGCTGCCCTGCAGTTCCTGCATTTTAAAGAAGTACCTAGGATAGGTATTTCTTTCCTCCCCAGGCTTTACTTCTGATTGATGATTTGGCCTTTCTCAATCATGAAACAGTAATCTTCTCACCTTGGAAGTTCATTCTCCCTCTTCTACGTCCTATTATGTGTTGCCTTCCCCCATTAGAATGTAAGATCCTGGAGGGTAGAGATTTTGTTTTTGGTTGTATTTCTTATCCCAGTACTTAGCACAGTGCCTGATACAAAGTAAGTGCTTAATAAATGTTTTTGACTAATGTAATGACTAAGACTCTAAATATAGAACAGGTGCCCGCTTGCATTGATAGAAGGTGTTTCCTCACCAAGAATTCCTAACACTAATAAAATCAGACTTCTCTTTTTGTTGTTTGTTTGTTTATTTGTTTTAATGAGAAGGATGAGTCTGCCAAAATGAGCTAGAAAGATCAAGAGTCCTAGGTTGTTTATTCAGTTCTGTTCGTGACACACTGTGTGATCCAAGACAAATAGTTTGCCTTATGGATGTGTCATTTTCTTTATCTATTAAATAGACCTTATGGAATTTTTCTAGAATGGTGTTTGTAAACTCTTAGAAATAGCTCAAAGGAAAAAAAATGAAATGTCATTCTCAGCTTTGTTGCTAACAAGTTATTCAAACATGAGCACATCACATCAGTTCTGTGCATGTTAAATTTCCTCATGCATAAAAGGAAGGGTTTGAACTAAATCACAGAATATTAGATTTTTATATTTACTCTTTAGTCATGTAGCTCAAACTCTCACCCAAGCAGAAGTCCAGTTGAAACCATGTCTGATAGGGTCTAAAGTAATTTTCATTCATTTAACATTCATTAAGTATTCAAAAAATTATGAAGTGCTTACTGTGTCCTGAACACAGTAGACTCAAGGAATAAGATATAGGCTATGCTTTCCACAAATTAGTAGAAGTAAGAAATTTTCACAAATAGCCATAAAACAAAACATTATTCAATAAATACACTCTTGAGGAAAGTTAGCCAAAATACTTGAAATAACTCAAAGTACAAATCCATGTATAGTTTCTATTGGAAAAAGTGGTTTTGCTCACATATGTCCAAGTATCTTCAGCAGCTACATCAACTAATGGGAAAAGGCCATTATCCTCAATGCAATTTTTCTAAACTTACTCTTCAGTTACTAAACGGATCTGTTTTCATTGTTTTGGGTGTTCCTTAAACAAGTGTCTCATCTAATCTCTATACTTGCACCAGACCCATTTCTACCCATTATGTGCCACTCTCGTCCCTGTCTTCCCTTAAAATAGCCACAGAAGGCAACTCAGTGCTCTGGTATCTTTGACTTTTTTACTGATATTTCAAGGATATCAGGAGAGTATTCAAGCTGTCATCCTTTTATCCCTCATTCTTGCCACATGACCAGCCCATTTTCTTTTTTGATCAATAAATCAAGAAGAATTTATTAAATGCTCACTCTATGTTATGCATTATGTTAGGCAGTGGTCTTTCAAAGACAGAAATAAACCAGTCCTCCTCAGGGAGAATACTTTGATTGTGGGGAGACTACTTTCTTTCTCTACTTCTTCAAAACTTTTTTGTACATGTTGTTGTATATTTGAATCAACCACATCACCTTCTGTTGTGATGTGTGATACCTTTCTGTAATATTCATTTTTAATTAGTTACTAACCATTTGATTTTTCATAGCCATTAACAATACAAATATAATATTGGTGTTAAAAAAAAAGGTTTGCCCTTATTTCAGGGAGAAGTTTGGAGTAATTAAAATAATTTTTCTATTTCTTGAAGATAATCAAACCCATCATTCTCTTATTTATTTCTTAGACATCATATTAGTTCTTTCAACCATCTGTCCCAGAATTATATTATGGTGTATAAGCTCCATAAGTTTTCCATCTAACTGCATCATCATCATCAATCAATCAATAAATCAACAAGCATACTAGGAATTTACTGTGTATCAAACAAGATGCTAAGTGCTGAGGATGTAAAAAAAGCCTACCCTAATAAATCATATCTTATCCTCAAGGAATTTACAAGCTGATGTCTGGACAACAGGTACTTTTTTAAATTTAATATTTTTTTATTTTTAATTTATGGAATAAAACAAGAATTTCCATAACATAGTACAATAAAATGATTACTATACACATAACTGTAATTCTGCTATGTACAACTTGCTATTCCCTTCAAATACACAACAAAATTATCATGTAAATTTCTTTTTTCTCCCAACCCTACCCTCAATATGGCCACCATTAGACACAAATAGGTGTATGTATGTATGTATATTATATATGTACACACATATACACATATACATATGTATGCACACACACACACACATATATACATAGACATAATTATTCTATACATCTATTTATCAGTTCTTTCTCTGGATGCAGATACCATCTTTCTTCATATGTCCTTTCTAGCCAATGGGGGTATTTATAATAGTCAAAGTGACTTATTCACTCAAAATCATTCTTAAAACAATATTACTGTTACTATATATTATATTCTCTTGGTTCTGGTCATTTTGCTCTTCATTATTTCATGCAAGTCTTTCCATGTTTTTCTAAGATCATTGAGCTCATCATTTCTTTTTTTAAATTTTTTAATTTTTTTAAATATTTTAAAAAATTTTTTTTTCCATATGCTTTTGAGTTGAAAATTTTTTCTCCGTTTTTCTCCCCCCCCCCCAAGACGGCGCACAATCTGACATAGGCTTTACATTTACATACCCATTAAACATATTTTCACATTAGTGAAGTTATAAGTAAAAATTAAAACCAATAGGAGGAACCATCAGAAAGATGAAACAAAACTCAACAGAAGGTAAAAATAAGTGATAGCGATTCGACTTCCATAGTTCTTTCTTTGGATGTAGACAGCATTTTCCATCCCGAGGCCTCTAGTGATGTCTTAGATCCTTGTAATGCTGAGAAGGGTTCAGTTTAACATTCTTAGTCATTGAATAACATGGCTGCTATTGTGTACAAAGTCCTCTTGGTTCTGCTCACTTCACTCGAGCTCATCATTTCTTATAGTACATTAGTATTACATCACAATCTTATGCCACAACTTGTGCAGACATTCCCCAATTAATGGGCATCCCTGCAATTTCCAGTTCTTTGCCAGCTCAAAAGGAGCTGCTATAAACATTTTAAAATATAGATTCTTTTCCTTTTTTTCTCTAATCATCTTTGGAAATAAACCTAGCAGTGGTATTGCTGGGTCAAAGAGTATAAGTAGTTTAATAACTCTTTGAATATAATTCCAGATTGCTCTCCAAAATAGATCATTTTACAATTCCACCAACAACGAATTAGTGTCACAATTTTTCCACACTCTCTTCAACCTTTGTCACTTTCCCTTTCTATCATTTTAGCCAATCCAGTACACGTAAAATGATATGTCAAGGTTGCTTTAATGTGCATTTCTCTAATCAATAATGATTTGGAGCGCTTTATATGACTATAAATTGTTTTGATTTCTTCATTTGAAAACTGCCTATTCATATTCTTTGACTATTTATCAATTGGGGAATGACTTATATTCTTATAAATTTTATAAAGTTCTTTATATATTTTACATATGAGACCTTCATTTGATACACTCTCTATAAAAATTGTTTTCCCCAACTTTCTGCTTTCCTTCTAATCTTGGCTACGTTGTTTTATTTGTACAAACCCTGTTTAATTTAATGTAATCAAAATCTGATTTTGCTCTCTATCTCTTGTTTATTCACAAATTGCTCACCTATCCATAGGTTTGATAAGTAACTTGCTCTGTGTTCTTTTAATTTTCTTATAAGGTCTCTCTTTATATCTAGGTCATGTGTCCATTTTGACCTTGTTTGTTGTTGCTGTTGTTGTTTTTCCCCTGTGGACTATTAGGTAATACTCATTTAAGTGATTTTGAATCTCATTTAGGAGGGTCTTCCGTATTCTGTTGCTGGATAAAACCAATCAATGTCAAATCAATCAAGTAGCATCAACAAACATTTATTAAATGCCTACTGTGTGTCAGATGTTGCAATAAGCACTGGGGTACAAAGGCAAAAACAATCCCTCCCCTTAAGTAACTGATAATCTAATGAAGACAACACGCAAAGGAGTATTTTTTTTCAAACAGGATATTAGATATTGGCTCAGATGGAAGGCATTAACATTAAAAGAAATTAGAAAGACGTCTTGCTTAAGGTGGGATTTAAGCTGAGGTTTGAAGGAAATCAGAGAAGCTGGGTGACAAAGGTAAGGAAGAAAAAGTGTTTCAGTTATGGCAGCTAACAAGTGAAAATTTCTAGAATAAGAAGATGGAGTATCTTTTGTGAGCAACTGCAAGGAGACCAGTGTCATTGGATTGTTGAGCACCTGGAGGAACTAAGATCAAAAAAAGACTAGAAAGATAGAAGGGGGCAAGTAATAGAAGACTTTACAAGCCAAACAGTAATTTACATTTGATTCCAGAGGCACTGGCTACTTGAGTTTATTAAATAAGGGAATGACATGGAAAGATCTGCACTTTAGAAAGATGATCTTTATATTTGAATGGAAAACGGAATGGCATTGGGGAGAGGTCTGAGGCGTGGATGCCCAACTACAAGCCTATTCCAAGTATGAATTGATGAGGTCCTGAACTAAGATTGTGGCAATGGTAGAAAAGAGGAAGGGACATATCTGAAAAATATTATGAAGGTAGAGTTCACAGGATTTCACAGCATTTGGATTTGGAAGAAGGTAGATGAGAGTGAAGAGTCAAGAATGCCATTAAGATTGTGAGTCCTGGTCACTTGGAAGATGTTAGAGCACTCAGCAGTAATAGGGAAGTTCTGAAGAGGAGAGGATTGTAGAAGGAGAGAGGGATACTTGATGGCCAAGATGGCGGAGTGAAAGCAGCAACTTGCTTGAGCTGTCCCCCAAACCCCTCAAAATACCTATAAAAATGGCTCAAAACAATTTCTAAGGCAGCAGAACCCACAAAAAGACAGTGTGAAACAAATTTTCAGCCAAGAAAACCTGGATGATTGATCAGAAACGTATATCGCACTGGGCTGGGAGCTGAGTGCAGGGTGGTGTGGGTGCGCAGGCTGCAGCAAACCTGGAGCAGGCCTCAGAGGACTGAAGTGTGGGTAGCTGTGGTAGATTCCAGACTCCTCAATTCATGAATGCCAAAAACAACTTAGAAGGTCAGTGGGAAAAGTCTGTTTCTGCAGTGCTGAGAGAGTAAGGCGGGGTCTCAGCTTCAGTTCCCCCAAAACAAGGCCCTGGGGTAGGCAGCTGCTTCCCAAGCTTCCAGCCCACAGAATGAGGGGGAATTGAGTGGCTGATCAAAGGGGGATTGCAGGGATCTTTCTGCTGGTGCTGAGGCAGGAATCTCTTGCTTTGCCCATGCTTGGATCTAGGTCACAGTTCTGGACGGGGTTCCTGGGGTGAGAAGGAGTGCTGGCACAGTGGAGCTTGTAGTGGCCAGGACAGGAAAGGAAAGGAAACCTTCCTCACAGTTCCAGGACAGAAAGGAGTGCTTGTGGTCACTAATAGACCACAGCACAGGCAAAGAAAGGAATAAACACCTCGCCCCTTATCATACCACCTTGAAAGAACTGAAAATTTACGGGTCACTACAAGTATCTCTGAAAACAGCTATATAAACCCCCAAAGCTTGGAACAGTACATTCTCCACATTGGAAGCAGACTCTTATCTTAACAAAGACTTTAAAATTCAAGTAATTGGCCGGGATCACGAGCAAGCAGCGCAAAAAAGAGTCAGACTATATTATCTTACTTTGGTGACAAAGAAGATCAAAATATACAACCAGAAGAAGACAACAAAGTCAAAGCTCCTACATCCAAAGCCTCCAAGAAAAATATGAATCAGTCCCAGGCCTTGGAAGAGCTCAAAAGGGATTTTGAGAAGCAAGTAAGAGAAGTAGAGGAAAAACTGGGAAGAGAAATGAGAGTGATGCAAGAAAATCATGAAAAACAAGTCAACAGCTTGCTAAAGAAGACCCCAAAAAATACTGAAGAAAATAACACCTTAAAAAATAGCCTAACCCAAATGGCAAAAGAGGTCCAAAAAGCCAGTGAGGAGAAGAATGCTGTAAAAAGAAAAATTGGCCAAATGGAAAAGGAAGTCCAAAAGATTACTGAAGAAAATACTTCCTTAAAAATTAGAATAGAGCAATTGGAGGCTACTAACTTTATGAGAAATCAAGACACTGTAAAACAAATACAAAAGAATGAAAATATAGAAGACAATGTGAAATATCTCATTGGAAAAACAACTGACCTGGAAAATAGATCCAGGAGAGAGAATTTAAAAATTATTGGACTATCTGAAAGCCATGATCCAAAAAAGAGCCTAGACATCATTTTTCGATAAATTATCAAGGAAAACTGCCCTGATATAGTAGAACCACAGGGCAAAATAGAAATTGAAAGAATCCACAGATCTCCTCCTGAAAGAGATCCCCAAAGGAAAACTCCTAGGAATATTGTAGCCAAATTCCAGAGTTCCCAGGTCAAGGAGAAAATATTGCAAGCTGCCAGAAAGAAACAATTCAAGTGCTGTGAAAACACAGTCAGGATAACACAAGATTTAGCAGTTTCTACATGAAAGGACCACAGGGCATGGAACATAATATGCCAGAGGGCAAAGGAGATAGGATTACAAGCAAGAATCACCTACCCAGCAAAACTGAGTATAATCCTTCAGGGGAAAAAATGGTAATTCATTGAAATAGAGGACTTTCAAGCATTCTTGATGAAAAGACCAGAGCTGAATAGAAAATTTGACTTTCAAATACAAGACTCAAGTGGAACATGAAGAGGAAACAGGATAGAAGGCACAGAGTGAGTTGAAGATTAAGGGGTCATATCTGGAGAATAAAATTAAGAGATGAGAGAGGATTATATTTGGAAAAGAAGAAAGGGAGAGGTAGAATGGAGTAAAGTATCTCACAAAAAAAAAACAGAAAAGAAAATGCTCTTACAGTGGAGTGGAAATGCGAGAAGGTGAGAGGAAATGAGTGAATCTTATTCTCATAGGATTTGGCTTAAGGAGGGAATACAATCACATTCAATTGGGTATGGAAATCTGTCTTACCCTACAGGAAAATAGGAGCAGAAAGGGACAAGAGATCAGGGGGATGACAGAGAGGAGGGCAAATTGGGAAAGGGGGCAATCAGAAGCAAATACTTCTGAGGAGGGACAGGATCAAAAGAAAGAATAGAATAAATGGGAGAGCAGGATAGAATTAAGAGCCAATAGAGTTAGTTTTTCACAACATGTCTACTACAGAAGTGTTTTGCATAACTGCACACGTATAACCTATATTGAGCTGCTTGCCTTTTCAGTGAAGGTGGGTGGGGAGGAAGGAAGAAAGAAAATTTGAAACCTAAAGTTTTAAAAACATATGTTTAAAAAAATGTTTTCACATGCTACTGGGAAATAAGAAATATAGGAAATGGGGTACAGAAGTCTGTCCTGCCCTGCCGGAAAATAGAAGGGGAAGGGGATAAGAGAAGGAGGGAAGAGATAGAAGAGAGGGCAGACTAGGGGAAGGGATATTCAGAATGCATGCCATCTTGGGGTGGGGGAGGGGTGAGATGGGATGAAAATTTGGACCTCAAAATCTTGTGGAAGTAAATATTGAAAACTGAAAATAAATAAATTTACATAAAAAAAATAAATACTTGATGGCCGCTATCTTAAAAAAAAAAGGGAGGAAGGGAGGATTACAAATCGATGAGACTTCCAGTTTGAGATGTTAGATGGGTAGTTGAAAATGTGATATTGGAGGTTAGGAAAGAAGTTCAGACAAGCAGGAGCATGTGGAGGGTCTTATCATATAGAATCAATGTTTAGTTCGGATTCTGGGCTAGATCTCTGATATTACTGTGAAAAAAAAAAACTTTGGGAATCCTGTCTCCCTTTTTATACTTACTTCTTAGTCATGGTCAGGTTTATCATACAAGTTTATTTCTATTATAAAAACCTATGAGGGTTATCAAATATTTTTGAGTATGAAAAGAAGACAATTTTTTTTTGGAAGAGAACCTTTAAAATAACATTTCTCTCTATCCAGTCAAATTATTTTTAAAAATCAACATGCAACATGCACAATGGGATTTTGTATTCTCTATATCTTTCAGTCAATTATGTGATGTTAAAAATATAACTTATTATGGAATATTCTGTGAAAGCCTATTCATTACCTACTAATATCTTCATCAAACTTGCCTTTTTTGTGTGTACTTGATTCTCATGAAAATTTTATGTAGATGGAAGAGAAGCCACATAGATCAGTAGGTGATGTTTTCTCAGTCACTTTTTATATTAATAGTCCAAGATTCCCCCACATCTTTGATATTTTCTCCTCCTTAGTTTCTTTTTTGTATTGCTATCTCAACATCATCAAAAATGTGTCATCTCCAAAATGGATCTCCTCTATATGAATTTACAGATAATACAGATGCTTTCCCCATCTTTATTCTTGTTATTGACATTTCTCTCTTGTATAAGCACAACATACTATTAGAATTCAATTGTGATGGTTCTATTGTTCTTAAGGAACCCTTTACCCCAAAAAGTTTTTGTAAATTAATAATAATAAAAAAAAAAACCTCTCTAGATTTGGTTCTTTCTTTTCCAGGTGTTTGTGTTGGGGGGGGGGGGTTCTTTTTTTTTTTAAACACATAAATGACCTTGGGATAAATTTGCTCAGTTAGGTCTCTTCTACTCAAATATCTTAAGGGGAAAAAAAAGAATAAATTGTTCAAGGAAATAGAATAATTGACAGCTGTTTGGGCAAAGAATGTGTGAAGTTGCTAGGTAAAAAGCAAGCTCCCTGAGGACACTGGCATTTGTTTTAAACTACGAACAACACTTTAAACCAAGTAGGTGTTAAAAGTGCTTTTCTCCATGAAGAATCTATTACTCATCATATCTCAAATCTTCTGCTGTCAGGATCAGGACTAAATTTTACAGTAGCCCAAATGATTTTTTGAAAGGGAGAGAAGTAGAGGAGGTAAAAAGAAAAGGAGGGAGAAGAGAAGAAGAGAGAAGAGAATGAAGAAGGAGAAAGACAGAAGCAGCATATACTAGCAGGTCTTGACCTGAGGACTATGAGCTTTTTTATGTGTTTTGTTTGGTTACTTGTTACTTGTTGTTTCTATTTCATTATAATTGGTTTTCTTTGCAATCTTATTTTACGAATTTAAAACATTACTCTGAAAAGGATCCATGGCCTTCATCAGAGGCTAAAGGCTTCAAAAACACTTGAATGCAAACACACACGAGGTTAAGAACCCTAACACCTAGAAGGAAACTTCAGAAATATTTGTAGAAATATTGGTTATATTCTTCAGCAAACATTTATTAGTCTGTCAGTAAGTTATTAAGCAACTGCTATGCATAAGGTACCATGCTTAACACTGGGGATGCAAAGAAAGGCAAAATGTAAACCTTATTCTTAAGAAGCCCACTGTCTAATGGGGGAGATAGCAAGCATTTACATATTATGTATTACAAGATTATATATGTATATGTGTACATATATGTATATATATGTGCATATAATATATTATATGTTAGTATATAATAAAACAAATTTTATATATATATACACACATATATAATAAAATGGAGATAATCAACAGAATGACAGAATGATGGCATTAGTGTTAAGGGGGATGGGAAAAGTCTCTTATAAAATGTGAGATTTTAGCTGAGACTTGAAAGAAGTGGCAACGGTAAGAAGCAGAGATGAGGAAAATTCTAGTCATGAGGAACAGGAGGTGAAAATTATTGGAGTCTGTTGATGAACTATCTTGTTCAAGGAATAGCAAGGAGATGCAGTATCACTGCATCATGTAGTATATGGGAGTAAGTGAGGTGAAGAAAGGCTGGAAAGGTAGGAGGAAGTAAGTTTATGAAGGTGTTGGAATGTCAAATAGAGGTTATAGCACCTACCACCCTCCAGGAACTGTGCTAAATGCTGGAAATATTAAACCAAAAATGAAACAGTCTCTGTACTCAATGAGTTCACCTTATTTTGGGAGGAGAGGGTAGTAGAGAATCACATGTTTTTCACATTAACTATAATGGATTTAAAATGCCATGTTATTCCTTATCTGCATAAATAAAGATAGCCCAAAGTTGAATATTCATTCTACACTTCCTATGGTAGATTATTAGAATCAGACAGCTATGTACTAGGATTAAAGAGACATTAAGAATCTATTTCAAAGTTTCTGGCCTTTAAAAGCCAGTAGATGGTTTGTTAGATGAGTTATTGTTATTGTTTATTTGTCCTTCATTCTTGAAGAGGACCATGACATCAGACTTGCAAGTGAATTGGATTTAAATGAGAGAGGGCTCTGTAAAGCCACCAGCCTCACTTTCTCCTCCAGAGTCATCTAGGTCCGTTATAAGATATAGATCAGAACAGCTAGAAATGGCCCAGCTGGATACATTACAACAGAGAACAAGATTATATTTCAGCATTCACTGAAAATAAAAGAAATACTTGTGCTGAACACACATTACAGAACAGTCAACTTGGTTCTAAGCAAAATTGAAAAGAAAAAGGCTCTTCTTATGTTATGCTTTCTCACTCTGTGCTTTCCAGCACCCTCTCCTTTACCTAGGTGCATCATAACTTGAAGTTTTCCTTGTTTGTCAATGGACTCTCACAGCACATCTTCCTTAGAAACATCTTTTCTGACCTTTCTCAAATTTCATTGAATTCATATCCTATGGACTATTACCCCAGGGGCTTACTTTCGTGTTAGGTAATAAACATTAAAATGACCAAATAATCCATGTACTGAATTGATACAGAGAGAGGGTACTCACAAATACAGACCATACTCCTAAAAGGAAATATCTCTAAAAGAAAACACACACACACACACACTCACATACATAATTGTAGAGTTAAAAGTAATGTCTATTATAGACTGCATACAAGTTTTTAGTAATGTATTTTATAATCATCCCGAAAAGTTTATTTTATTTCTTTTCCTAGGTATTTGCATTTTAACATGGATTATCTAGATACAGTATCTTAATCCAGTGGTGTAAATTGGTTGGAAGAAATTTCAGGTCACATTTTTGGTCCAAAAGAGAAAGATGATTTGTTTGTTTATTGCTTGATATATTTGTTGGTTTTGATTATTTTGGGAGGGGGCAGGAGTATTTGGTAGGATGTGGGCAACTAATTGCTGTGTCGATGTGTAGGACATCTCCAACTACTTTGAAATGAACCTTTAGTATTGTGTAGAAATGCTAACAGCAATTGCTGCTAATTGAGTCTTTGATAAATACAGGAACACTAGGATGCATCTCCATAAAATACTGGGAAGGTTAGGATATTGGAGACAATTCCTATTGGAATTGAAGTCCTAAGATATGACTTCAAATCCTGGCACATCTATAACCTCCATGTTAGAGTTGCTTCTCTTGGGCTTCAGCGTTTTCATGGGCAAAATGAGGTGGTTAAATTTAGTGAACTTCAAATATCTTTTCTCTCTTAATTTTGAACATGGAAAAAAAAACCCCAACAACTTTGTCATCAATTTTCTATCCTGTTCAAAATGATGATTTGGTAATTAAATTGTCTCAATTCTCTTTGTGTATATAGCTATAGCATTACTTAGTCACCATTTTATTGTTATATGTTCTTAAAAATTTTTGAAGACAGTATTTATTATATATTTATAATATGTTTTTTCTGCAAAAAAATCAGACAGATAATTTCAAACTTCCCTGTAAACTTGTTCTCTTGCTGACAAGGAAGCAATGTCATACATAGAGGCCATATCACAACCAACATGGTATCATTAGCAAACTAACTTTGTAATTCTGAGGCATCACTTGTTAAAGGAGTGTATCTAAAGGCATTTGAACAAATACAGGAAGTGAGGCAGCTTCCAGAGGTTTTATTTAAAAAACACCTACAATAAAGGATTAATATTATCCTTTAGAGGATTGGTATCAAGCTCAAATGGAAGTGGGACCAATAAACTATACCTAAGGAGCCTTCCAGATTGTATATTGACTTAGAAAACTACATACTAACATTATCTATTATCTCTATATCCATTATTATCACTTAAGTTTTTAGTTTGAATGTTCAAGATCATTGCTGGGAGGAAAAACACATAGGAAAGTGTCTTAGTTCCCCTAAACAGTTTCTTTTTTTCCATTATCAATGAAGCAATCATTAGTGTTTATTTGTCAATATTCTGTTAAATAAATTTGGGTAAATAATAAAATCAATTTTGGGGAAAATCAACTTGATAAACTTGTGTTGCAATTATAAATATTGACCTATTACAGTCTATTTTAATTTTGTAATATTTTTACATGTCAGTACCTCAGAATATTAAAATGTTAGTTTTTTTAAATGAATTTTTATTTATTTTGTTAAATATTTCCTGATTACTTTTAATCTGATCCTGACTGCACTCAGGAATGTTGTGGGTAACTGGTGTTTGATATCTCTGCTTGAGAGGATGATGAGGTTTTGACAGTTGTGCGGACAATTTATTTTTATTGAGGCTAACCCAGAATATCTATATCCAGTGTGCTGGGAGGGACACAGGGGAAAAAAAAATCACCTCTGCAGGTCATACTTTGCTTCCAATTTTTCCCTCTATCTAGCCTTACATTCTCTTCTCTCTCTGGAATGTATAGCATCATGCTTTCTTTTCCTTTTAAGAGTAATGCTCTTCGAGAAGTACCAGGGATGTAAATTTTCCTGTTATTCTGGTCTGGACTTTAAAATCTAACCTTGGGAGGAATCTGAATAGAATGAGATTTGTCAGTAGGTGTTCTTGACAATGTGTTTATTGCTTCCTTCTGCGGTTCAGTTACAAAACACTTTATGCTTTAAGTGATAAACTTCCTATAGCATCATGATACCTCCAGGTCAATGTTTTAAGGAAATGAGTATTCCATCATGTGGCTATTGCTTACTAGAGCTGAGGGAGTGATGTACACAGAAGTGGAATATGTATTAAAGCCCCATTATGTGCAGTCTCTAGCTGTTCATTTTAAAGCATTGACAACTCATCTCCAGGGAAGCACGAATAGCATCATTTTCGGATCTAGTTGACAAGCTTTGGGCATTCAGTGTAATCAGTCATATATTCTATTCATTTGTCCTTTGTCAGCTAATGAAACATTAGGGTTTCATTCCTGGGTGCTGTACCCTTCCCCTTTCTGGGGTGAACACACTTCCATCTAGCCCTTTGCATTTTATACTTCACACCATAGATTCTCAGTCTAGAAAAAAGAAATATCACCTGATTTTCGACATTTGAAATTCATGGTTTAGGTATTTTAGACATTTGGAATCTTGGTGTGGAGAAGTGCTTATAGGAAGTCCTAGGGACTTTTTCACTCTTTCATTTCTTTCTGAGGAAGGGATGAGTTAAGGGTAGTAAAATTGATTCTTCATTCCTTTGTTTTAATTTAATCTACAAATTACTGATTTGTGGAACATAGTTTGGATTTGGGCCATTAGAGTGTTCCTTTGGAAGATACCTTGAGGTTTGTGTAGAGACTTTATTTCATCACACAGATGACTTGGGAAATCTCAGAGGCCACATCCACGATATTCAAACTTGCTGGTGCTTCTAAGTTAGAGCAGCTTACATTTATACAGGGTATCCAAAACTCTGAATAGCTTAAAAACACACCAAGACTTTGGATTACCCTGTATAAAGTTTTAAGAACACAAACTAATTTCTCCAATCATCTTGTCCATTTGGTCATGTCTGAATGCACTTCCTTCTCACCTACCTTAGCCTCATAGAATCCACAGCTTCCTTCAAAGATCGGCTTAAGTGCCACCATCTACAGGAAGCCTTTCTTGATCATTCCAGATGTTAGTGTCCTCTTCCTGGAAATTACTCTCTATATAGTTCATTTAATTTTCTATGCCTGTGTTTTAACCCTAGAGAAAGCAAGCTTCTTGAGGGCAGGGTCCATTTCACTTTGTCATCTCTCATGTAGCACAGTGCTTGGAACATGCTTGAATTAAATTAAAATGAAATAAATGTAATTGAATTGAATCTTATGAGTGTTCTCTGTGTATTATTATGTCCATTTTTATAAATAAAGAAATGAAGACTCACAGAGTTGAGGTAACTTAATCAGGGTCATACAAAATGGATATATTAGAGTTGAGATAAAATCCTTTAAATTCCCATGACTCTGCTTCTTACTCTTTGTTCTGCTTTGTTTTTAAAGTTTTTATTGTTTCATGAGTTAATTCAGACAAGCTTCTTATAGGATATGGACGAGTGTGTTGCAGGATAGGCAGGCATACATGGGTTGCAGTTTTAATTGTTAGAGAGAACTTCTAATATAAGATCAGAGATAAATTTGAGTATTTGAGTAATTTTGCTGATATTCTTTGGTTTTTTTTTCAAAAATATTCATTTTTGAATATATTCTTCCATCCCCATCCCAACAAGTCATCGTTTATAAGGAACAAGATTGTTTTCCCCTTTTTTAAAAAGATATTTATTTATTTTAGTTTTCAACATTCACTTCCATAAGCTTTTGAATTTTAAATTTTCTCTCCCTCCCTCTTTCCACTCCCTCCTCCCCAAGATGGTGTACAATCTGATATAGGCTCTACATATACATTCATATTATACGTATTTTCAAATTAGTCATGTTGTAAAGAAATATTAGAATCGATGCGGGAACCACAAGAAAGAAGAAACAAAACACCAACAACAACAACAAAAAGAGAGCAAATAATTCTTCCTCGGGATGTTGATAGCATTTTCCATTGTGAGTCTTTTGGAGCTGTCTTAGATCCTTGCATTGCTGAGAAGAGCTAAGTCTATCGAAGTCACTCATCGCACAATGTGGCTGTTACCGTATATAATGTTCTCCTGCTTCTACTCACTTCACTCAGCATCAGTTCATATAAATCTTTTCAGGTTTTTCTGAAGTCTGCCTGTTTATCATTTCTTATGGCACAATAGTATTCCATTGAATTCTTATACCACAACTCGTTCAGCCATTCCCCAATTGGGAATCCTCTCAATTTCCTATTCTTGGCCACCACAGAAAGAGTTACTATAAATATTTTTGTGCATGTGGGTCCTGTTCCCACTTCTATGATCTCTTTGTGATATATCCCTAGAAGTGGTATTGCTGGGTCAAAGGATCTGCACATTTTTATAGCCCTTTGGGCATAGTTCTTAATTGCTCTCCAGAATGATTGGATCAGTTTACAACTCCACCAACAATGCATTAGTGTTCCAATTTTCCCATATCTTCTCCAACATTTATAATTTTCCTGTTTTTGTCATATTAACCAATCTGATGGGTGTGCGGTGCTACCTCAGAGTTGTTTTGATTTGCATTTCTCTAACCAATGTGATTTAGAGCCTTTTTCATATAACTATAAATAGCTTCAATTTCTTCATCCAAAAACTGACTGCTCGTATCCTTTGACCACTTACCAATTGGGGAATGACTTGTACTCTTATAAACTTGACTTCTCTATTTATTTTAGAAATGAGAACCTTATCAGAGACACTAGTTGTAAAAATTATTTCCCAGCTTTCTAATTTCCTTCTAATCTTTGTTGCATTGGTTTTGTGCAAAAACTTTTCAATTTAATGTAATCAAAATTATACATTTTGCATTTCATAATGTTCTCTATTTCTTGTTTGGTCATAAATTCTTCCATTCTCCATAAATCTGACAGGCAAACTATTCTTTGCTCTCCTAATTTGCTTGTGATATCACCCTTTATGTCTAAACCATGTATCCATTTTGATCTTATCTTGGTATATGATGTAAAATGTTGGTCTATGCCTAGTTTCGGCCATACTGTTTTCCAGTATTCCCAGCAGTTTTTGTCAAATAGTGAGTTCTTATCCCAGAAGCTGGAGTCTTTGGGTTTAACTAACAGTAGGTTACTCTAGTCATAGAATACTGTTTCTTGTGTACCTAACATATTCCTCTTATCCACCACTCTATTTTTTAGTCAGTGTCAGTTTTGATGATTGCTACTTTATAATACAGTTTTAGATCTGGTAGGGCTAGGCCACCTTCCCCAGCATTTCTTTTCCTTAATTTCCTTGATATTCTTGACCTTTTGTTCTCCAGATGAAAGCAAAAGTTTAAAGTAGATAATCCATGAAGTTTCATTTAGCTATAGGTCTATGATCTCATGAAGCTAGGAGTGGTGAGAATGATATAGATGTGAAGGATGTTTAGTAAGTAGAATTTGTAAGAATTGGCAAGTACTTGGATATGTTGGATTAGGGATAATGAAAAATTGTGAATGACTCTAAGGCATTAGGTAGCTAGAAGGATGATCTGCACTTGGCAGAAATTGGGAATTTCAAGTGACTTCAGGTTAGTCTGGCAAAAGGCTTGTTGATTGAAGTGTGAGGTTTTGTTTTGACATCTTGAGTTTGAAATGCTTATGTCAATCCAGTTTAAAATATCTAATAAGCATTTGGTGATACAGAACTGGAGTTCAGAAGAGAATCTCAGGCTGGAGCCCTAGATGTGGAAGTCATCTTTGTTGAAATTATAACTGAATCCCTGGAAGCTGAAGGCTTATGAGTTTACTAAGAGATTGGAGAGAGACAAGAAAGAAAGGGAAAGGATAATACTTGGGGTAGAACCACAGTTAGAGGAAATGCTATAGATGACAATTCCTATGAAACCACTGTGGTTAGGGATAGGTAGGTAGGAAGATTAAAAAGATAGTAGTGTAATGAAAACAAAGATACAAGAGTATCTAGGAAAGAGGATGGTCAACACTGTCAAATGCTATATAGAAGTCAAGAAGGATGGGGATAAAAACAAATGTATTAGATTTGTCAATTAAATGGTCATTGATAACTTCATAGAGAATAATTTCAGTTGAGTGAATTTTCCAGATTGCAAAGGATTGAGTAGTTAGTGGACAGGATTGGAGGCTATGAAAGAGAGAAGAGATGTAAGATGATAACTTGAAGAGATAGTAGGTTCAAGTGAAGGATGTGGGGGGGGCATGTTAGAGCTTTACTTGTTTGGTTTCCTATTCACCATATTCACTGTGGATACTTTTCTTGAGTAGGCTTAGCACACTGTGTACAGTGGCTGCTGTATCTTCCATGGGTTGCTTCATCTATTAGCAGATATGAGTAAGCCTCAGAACCTTGTGATTCAAAAAGAAATCTGAGTAAGTACTGATTCAAGAGTCAATACTTATCTTTGGTTATCAGTGTTTTAATCAGCCTAAGTCTAAGCTCTGATTCCCTTGAGCACATCACAAATACACTGAGTATTGAGGGTCCCAAAAGAAAACTTCACCCTCATGGTTACTCAGATAGGTCAAATCAATAGCTCAGGAAGGGACCAAGCATACTTGTGACAACAGACTTATGGGATAATGCATTAGGTGTTTCAGGAGCAGGATTCCTCCACAATTTAGATTTCATATTCACACTAACATGCCCAAATCTTACTATGAAGAAAACTCCTGCCCCCTAAAACTTGGATGTTGGATATATGTCTTGTGTATTAATTGATGGGCATGGAAGAAGCCTTCAATTTGGGAAAGAAGAAAAGAGGAGGAGAAAAGATAGAGAAAATAAACCAGGAAATACAAAGGTGACTATCAACATGTATAAAACCAGTGTGGTATAATTCAAAGTACGTAAGAGTGAGAGTCAAAATGCATGGATTCAAGCCCTGCCTCTGGAACTTATGAACTCTTGTGCCTTTGGGTAAGTCACCTCTCCACTCTCCCTATTTACCCATCTGTACAATGGGAAAACTAGTACCAATTCTGCCTAATTCACCTGGTTGTTTTGAGGAACTTAATGTATAGAATTTACATTTTGTAAACTGTAATGCATGGGACAAATAGTTAATTCCCATTGTTATTAACGGGAAAGGATAACTGTTTAAACTTGAAATATATCAGAATAAAAGTAGTGTAGGTAGATAGACAGATAGATAGATAAACAGATAGATAGATAGGCTTTTGCTGCCAGGAAATAGCCCATTTGACCATAAAGGGAATTTGTCACTTGAAAAATAAGTTGCATCTGAATGCTTCTACTTTTGAACATAAATCTAATTAGAAAATTTCTGATTCTCCTGATTTATATGATTTCTTGGTGACCAAATTGCTTTCATAATAAAAGACATGTAATTCACTAAAGGCAATCTTTTAGGAGATGAGATTACATATTACATGAGATTACAGATCTTTCATAGCACATTGAAAATTCTTCTCTGGGAGATTTCATTATCCCATGAACAGGGTTACCTAATTTGGACTGTAGCCAGAATTGTAATTCTGGCTACTTTCAGCCAGTTTCCACATCACACAAAGATATTTGGTACAGTGATTATCCTAGTTTCTGTTCCTGTTATCCCTAGATTTCATTCTCTAAATAGGGAGCTTAGTTTCTGGTGATAGGATGTTAAAACTAAATGTGGTGATATTTTGAGTAAGAGATTATTTGGTATAGATTATGTCATTTGAATTTGTAGTGATTCTGACTGATATGTACATGGAATTTCAATTTGTTGTATATAGATAATGAACATCTTGCATTGGTTACCTTAGAAGCTTGAGACTCATTCTCAATTTCTGGTATTGTATCCAATATCCAAGTGACTCATACCTAACTCTAAAGCCAACCTCTACATGATTTGAGCCTTTGGAAACAGAAATGTATTTAATATAAAATGCTTTTAAATATTTAAGCTATTTGATTTATCATTTGAGTGGTACAAATATCACTTTAATTCAATATGAAAATAATTATTTGCATTTAACTGTGGTAGTATAATCTCCTTGCTATCAGACCATTTCAGCAGTGATTCCACAAGTACAATTTGACTATAAAAGATTGAAATGCTTTTGAAAAAGAAGAAGAGAGTAGGTTTGAGGGGTATGTGTTGTTGTTACTAAGAACTACCTGACCTCTGTGTGTGTGTGTGTGTGTGTGTGTGTGTGTGTGTGTAAGGGGGATTAATTGAATCTAAAATTAACTTAATTTAGTGGAGCTTATTTTTCACTAAGAAATAATCTCTTATACCTATCTTTAAAATGGAGAATGAATAATATAAAACACTATTCAATAAATATAAATTCCATAGCAATATTTATAAAGTAGAAAAAAAAAGTAGGGAAGAGAAGGGCAAGGAGAGAGCCAGACCTATTATCTCAATGGTTACCAAAGATAAGAGCAAATATCCAATTCATTTATTGATATTTACTTTTATTTTGTTTTATTTGGAGGCTTAAAGGACACATAGACATTCATGTACACTTAAAGGTTATTGTTACGTGCTTTTAAAATACATATACATACATATATGTATATATACGCATACATGTATATATCTATATGCATACACACATATATTTGTATATATGTAAGTATATAAAATATATAACTTTGTTTAGAAATGATCCAATATCTTCGTAAACTTGGTGCAATTCCTTGATCTTTCATGGCAATTACTGTTGGCTAGTAAGCAAGGAAGTGAACAAAGGACTTGGAGTCACAGAATTGTCAGGAAGTTAGCTTGAAACAGAAAAGAGGAATGTGAGTAAAAAGATTGAAGAAGGAAGAACATAACAGTATTCAACCAGTCCTAGCCACTGGCTAGCTAGTCTAACTTATACCTCAACAAGAATCCCATCAATAGTTTACTTGACAAATAGTCATCCAGCCTTTCTTTGATGGATGTCCTCCAATGAGGTGGAATCCATTACCATCTGAGATGGCCCACTTTTGGGTAGTTGTGATTATTAGGAAGGTTCCCACACCCCTTACATTAAATCTAAATTTGTTCCTTTGCAGCTTCCACTCATTCTGTCCTCTGGGAAGAAGTAGAACAGATGTAATGCCTCTTTCATGTGAAAGTCCTTCAAGTACTTGAATGCAGTCATAATGTTCATCTCTCTTTTTGGAGTTATCTCTTCTCCTCATTCCCAGTTAATTCAAAAGATTCTCATATAGCATGACTGCGGTTATCCTTCTCTGGAGGCTCCCAAGCCAGTCAATGACATTCTTAAAATATTGTGCTTAGAAGTGAACGTGATATTTCATATGGAATATGATAGTGGCACAGGATAGCTGGACTGTAACTTTCCTTGTACACCATTCCTCTAAAGTGATTTTAGCAGCCAATATTAGATTAACTTTTCTGGTTATAATATCACACCATTGAATCATATTGAGCATGCGAAAGACTGACATCTTAATTTTTTTAGATGAGTTACAACTTAGCTATCCCTCCTCCATCTTGTACTAAGAAAATCCTTTTTTTAAAACAAAAAATGTAGAAGTTCACATTTATCCTTATTAAATTTCATCACATTTATTTGGGTTCATATTTCAGTGGGAAATCAACATTTAATAGAGAAAGAAGAAAATAGGAGTACCAGACTAGACCAGAAGCATTAATCAATTAGCCAACTGAAAATCTATGAAACAGAGATTTAATTTAATTTAAATTATACCAGGACCAGAGTAAATTGCATGGGGTATGTAAGTAGCAAATGGTAATTTTTATGCTTAAGGACAGCTGGGATCCACAGGCTTTTCAAGCATGCCACATCCATACCATGGTAACAGGCATTAGATGACACCAACACCTTAGAAGCATGGACTTTATTGAAATCCTATTTTTCCCCTCTTTCTTTTCACTAGAAATTAACACGAATTTTATGTTGAGTAAAATTGAAAACTATCACTTCTGAAGATAGTACTTTGCTTCAAGACATTTAAATTTATGTTGTAGTTTTACAAGTATAGACCTCCATAAAGGCGATGTGGTTTAGAGAATAGAAGTTCTGCCTCAGACACACACTAGATACTAGATATAGAACCCTGGATAAGTCACTTAACTTTGCACTGCCTCAGACAACTGTTTAAGATGAGAATTATAGTATAGCTGCCTAACTGCAGTGGAAGAATTTCCTCAGCAGTAGTTCCCTACTCTAACAAAAGCAGAGATCCATTAAAGTAAAGGATATATACGTATATGTATATGTGTATGTGCATGTGTATGTATGTGTGTATGTATATGCATGTGCATGTGTATGTGCATGTATATATATTATATATATATATATACACACACACACACACACACATACACACACACACACACACACACACACATAGTTGCATAATGATTTTTCCCCATGTTATTAGTGAAATCCAAAAGACAAAATAGAAAAATGCATTCCCACCACCAAGAACAATGACAATTCTCATTCTTGCAAGCATACAAATGCTGGCCATCTGTAATCTGGTTAATGGAACTATTCAAGAAAAACCCTCTAAGTGTGATCATGATGTGGAATGAGGTTCAATCACTATAGCCAGCAGTTGTACAAAGAAGATGTTATGATTCATGGGCATAGAACACAGGAAAAAATAGAAAGCATCTTAGTAATCATGTAACTCAGATTGGCTCTCATTAGCTAACACTTCTTCCCGTGTAATTTAATAAGCCTAATGTGTATTAATCAATAGGAGAAATGCTCATGACACTGATGATTTTATTCTACTTTCTTTAGCTTAGCACAGATAGGTTAGTGTACTGGGAGATAATGAATTTTACAGATACTGCCAAGACCATGCCACACTATGTGACCTAGAGAACTCCTAATCTACAGTGTTGAGATTCTAATCTATCATTCAGTTGTTTCTGGGTTCCACAGAACTTGTTTTCGATTTAAAAAAAAATAAGGGAAAATGTCTTGTTCATTCTTATAAGAAACAATATCCTTGGGGAAATGTTCTGGGAACCATCTTGAAATTGACCAACTCAGGTAGCTATTTTGAATGTTGGCTCTTTATATTCATTAATGCCTTTTCTAAAAACTGTGAAGGTATTCTATAATTTTGTTAGCATAGAAATTAAGTTTACTGCTATATAGTTTTCAGACTATACTTTCCATTTTTAATTTATAAAAAAGAAGTATTGTACTTCTCTTTTTTTTTGTTTTTTGTTTTTCTAGGTAATGGGGTCAAGTGACTTGTGCAAGGTCACACAGCTAGTGTTATGTGTCTGAGGCTGGATTTGAACTCAGGTCCTCCTGAATCCAGGGCCGGTGTGCTATTCACTGCACCACCTAGCTTCCCCCAAGAATTGTCCTTCTCCAGTTCAGTAGTACTTCTCCCATCCTCCAAGGTCACTTGGACCTTTATTTCAGGAATTGCTACAATTTACCTAGTCTATTAGCTGCCTTGTAGTCACAATTTCATAGCCAAGTTGACATACATTTTCAGTCACTTTGTTATTAAGTGTTTATTTCCCAGGATAGAATATCCAGAATGTGATTTCAGGTGTTTTGGGCTAGAAAAAACAAATGAAGATGTGAGTTCTAATGAAACATCCAAGTAGTCTTCCAATATTCTCTAAACATGCAATAATTTGGTGAGGGAAATCAATATGATATACATTACAGAATACAAGCATAACATGGCTTAATGGATAGAAAGCTGATCTCAAAGACAGAAAGCCCTGGATTCAAATTCTGCCACAAATACATGACCACAGGCAAATTACTTAATTTCTCAGTGCTCTAGGAAACATTTTTTTTTCTGATTCTAAACTATAATAGTGAACATTTCCACATACAAAGTAGAACAGAGAGTATATCTGAAATTATAGGTACCTATTACATACTGTTTGCCCTTTAAAAAAAAGCTATATAATAAATTCAGCACGTTACTTTCTTTCTTTCTTTTTTTTTTTTTTTTGGTAAGGCAATTCTGGGTTAAATGACTTGCCCAGAGTCACACATCTAGTGATTGTTATGTGTGTGTTTGAGGCCGGATTTGAACTGAGGTCCTCCTGACTCCAGGGCCAGTGCTCTATCCACTGTGCCACCTAGCTGGCCAATAGTATGTCACTTTTAAAACTATCTTGCTAGTTTGTGTTTCTTTTTATACTTTTTTTTTTCTGTTCTCTTCTGTTCCTTTAAAAAATGTTTCAATGAACTTTTCTTTCTTTTCTCCTTTTTTGGGAGCAATACAATTCCTAAATCTTAGTTCAACCTCAAATAAAAAAAAAAAACAAGGTCCTTTTAATAAACAAGTGTAGTTAAGTAAAACAAGTCCACATAATTGCCATATCCAAAAAGTTGTGTTTTATTATGTATGTTGTGTCCATCACCTGTCTGTCAGAAGATGAGTAGAATGCTTTATCACCGATTTTCTAAGGTTTGAATCAGTCATAGAATTGATCAAAGTTCTTCAGTCATTTTTAAAAAAGTTTTTCACTTTTTATTTGCTTTTAAAATTATTTTTAAAAAATTATTATTGTTATTGTATAAAACATTCCTCTGGTTTTTCTCATTTCATTTTTAACCAGTTCATATAAATCTTTCTAGTTTTCTCCGAAACTGTCTCTTTCATCATTTTATGAGGCAGTCCAGTGGAACAGTGGATACAGTGTTGGGTTTGGAGTTAGGAAGATCTGAGTTCAAATTCTGCTTCATTCACTAGCTATGTGACCTTAACAAATCACTTAATCTTTCTCAGCTTCAGTCATGTCATCTGTTAAATGAAAATAATAATATTACCTACCCTATAGGGTTATTGTGAGGATCAAATGAAATAATGAATGTATTTTGCAAATGTTAAAGTGCCATCTAAATGTGAACTAGCTATCTTAGAACCAACTAATAGTCCATTACTATCATATACCATAATTTCTTCAGTCATTCTTCTATTGATGATGATCACATTTATTTCTGGCTCTTGCTAAAAAAAAAAAGTTTCTGCAAATATTTTAGGACATTTAACAACCTCCAATTTCATGCCTCCTGCAGTTTGCATCATACAGAAAAATAGAAAGTGTCAGACCAAATACAACTCTGATTACATAGCCCCTTTTTCAGAAGTATAAGATGGACTCCAATTACTACAAGGATCAAATGACAACCATTGGCCATGAAATCTCCAAACACACTCAATGTCTTTCCTCCAGCTCATATCTTTTTTCATGCTAAGCAAATTATTATCAACAGTGGGTGACAGTTGTATCCAGTAGCTATTGCATTTGATATTTTACTTATTTTATTTCTTTACCCTTCAATTACATTCAATTATTCTTTATTGTTCCATATTCCCTCTAAAATAATAAAACTTTTCCTTTCTTTCATCTCTCTGTTCAGTAAATAATTACCGAATGTCTACCTTGAAAAAGGTACCATAACCCAGGAACTATATGTACACAATTACAAACTACTTTTCACACAGATAAAGTTAGATCTAAGTAATTGGAAAAACATCAGTTGCTCATTGGTAAGCTGAGCTAAATATAATAACAAGGACAATTCTTCCTAAATTAATTTATTTATTCATTGTCATAGCAATCAAACTACCAAAAATTATCTTATAGAGTTAGAAAAAATAATAACAAGATTCATCTGGAAGAACAAAAGGTCCAGTATATCAAGGGAACTAATGAAACGAAATGCTAGGGAAGGTGGCCTAGTCATACCAGATCTTAAATTGTATTATAAAGCAGAAATCATCAAAACTGTTTGGTACTGACTAAGAAATAGAGTGGTGTATCAGTGGAATAGTTTAAGTACACAAGACACAGTAGTCAATGACTATAGTAATCTACTGTTTGATAAACCCCAAGACCCTAGCTTCTGGGATAAGAACTCACTATTTGACAAAAACTGCTGGGAAAACTGGAAAGTAGTATGGCAGAAACTAGGCATAGACCAACATTTTACACCACATACCAAAATAAAGTCAACATGGGTACAAGATTTAGATACAATGGCTGATACTATGATCAAACTAGAAGAGCAAAGAATAGTTTACCTGTCAGATTTATGGATAGTGGAAGAATTTATGACCAAACAAGAAATAAAGAACATTATAAAATGCAAAATGTATAATTTTGATTACATTAAATTGAAAAGTTTTGCACAAAGCCAGTGCAATAAAGATTAGAAGGAAATTAGAAAGCTGGGTAACCACTTTTACAAACAATGTCTCTGATAAGGACCTCATTTCTAAAATAAATACAGAACTAAGTCTAATTTCTAAGAATACAAGTCATTCCCCAATTGATAAGTGGTCAAAGGTTATGAACAGGCAGTTTTCAGATGAAGAAAATAAAACTATCTGTAGTCATATGAAAAAATGCTCTAAATCATTATTGATTAGAGAAATTCAAATCAAAACAACTCTGAAGTACCACATCACACCTATCAGATTGCTAGCATGACAAGACAGGAAAATGAAAAATGTTGGAAAAGATGCAGGAAAATTGGAACACTAATGCATTGTTGGTGGAGTTATGAACTGATCCAACCATTTTGGAGAGCAATTGGGAACTATGACCAAAGGGCTTTCAAACTGTGTGTACCCTTTGACCCAGCAATACCACTTCTAGATCTGTATCCCAAAGAGATCATAGAAATGGGAAAAGGACCCACATGCACAGAAATATAGCAGCTCTTTCTCTGGTGGCCAAGAACAGGAAATTCAGAGGATGCCCATCAATTGTGGAATGTCTGAACAAGTTGTAGCATATGAATATAATGGAATACTATTGTCCTGTAAGAAATGATGAGCATGCAGATGTCAGGAAAAACTGGAAAGACTTCTATGGACTGATGCTGAGTGAAGTGAGCAGAACCAGAAAAACATTGTACATAGTAATAGCCATATTATGTGATGACTAACTTTGATAGATTTAGCTCTTCTCAGCAATGAAAGAATCTAAGACAATTACAAAAGATTCATGATGGAAGATGTTGTCACATCCAGAGAAAGAACTATGGAGTCTGAATGCAGATACAAACATACTATTTGCTCTTTTTTTGTTTTCTTCTGTTTTGTTTTATTTCTTCTTTCTTGTGGTTCCTCCTATTGGTCCTAATTCTTCTTTACAACATGACTAATGTGAAAATACGTTTAATAAGAATGTAAATGTAGAGCCTTTATCAGATTAAATGCTGTCTTGGGGAGGGAGGAGGAGAGGAAAGGAGAGAAAATTTAAAACTAAAAAGCATGTGGAAGTGAATGTTAAAAACTAAATATTAATTAATTAATTCATTACAAAAAGAAAAGAAGTTACCATATTTGCATTGTGGGAGATGCAAAGAATCAAAAGACACAAGGAACTTATAATCTTGCTGAGAAGGTAAGAAGGACAAAATAGCTTCAGTACAAGATGATGTAGGATATCAGTTCCATTATAACAAAAGAACATGAAAAAGGAACATCTTGAACACCTTGAAAGTGTCTTAGACATGTAAAATAGTGAACTTAACACATAAATCTATAAGACCATTAGGACATCAGCTTTATTCACTAATTAAAGAAATGTATTTTTGGAAAATATTTAAGAATCTCCTTGATGGCAAGGAGAGAATAATTTCTTACTGGGCCTATTTCAATTCTTTAATCACAGTAGAAACTCAAATTCTATTGACTGACTACCAAATCTGTTTAATATAGGAAACCTCTTTGGTCTTAGCCTCTAATAGTTTACCTCCTATCAAAGGCAAGAATAAATTGGTGAGCATTTTACATATACAGCTTACCTGGAGATAAAGTAATTTAAATTTAGCACTGAAATGCTAAAATCTAAGTTTCTTGAATCCATTGATACATTAATCTTATCTCCTTTTGTCACTCATCCATAAACTGTGACAAATTCCAAGAAAAATAATATGAAAGAAATGATAATGCCTTGCCAATACTATCCCAGATTTTATTTCCTGTTATCATCCAGTCTATACCAGGGAAAACCCTGTGCTTGATATTTTAATTCCTCTCCCCTCAGATTATTAAAGTGTTTGAACTTGCCAAACTGTTTACAAACATGTAAATGAAGCTTACTGGGCTTTTCTAGAACAGATGGGTGCCTCTGATAACCAGATGGGCAAAGTGATACAACATTCATCTTGTTTCTATATTATCTGTTGGGCTAATTTGTATTTTAAACCTACAAGGAAGGGTGGTATTAATGATTATGCTCCTCCCAGTACTAAGACATTGTTGGTACTCAGTGGTGATGAAAATGATAGCAACAAATGTCTCTTCTGGCTTGCTCAAAACACATTTATCTTCACAATGTGAGGCAGGTATTATGCTCATGATTTTTGCATACAAGGAAAGTGAAGCATATAAGTGATGAATGAGCTACCATAGATCACTTAGTGAGTCAGGAACAAAGTTAACATTGGAATAAATTCTCCTTCCTAACTCTCTTATTATTACTCATTTCCACAACTTAGTCTGTGCTTATATACATGTTCTTCTTCCTACATTAATTCATTCGACAAGTATTTCTTGAGCAATTTCCATGTTCAAGGCACTTGGTGCTGCAAGGGTGATTCAGAGTAATATTAATATGTGGTAGCTGCCTTCAAGGACTTTAAAAGTTAAGCAATTCAAGGCAACAGCATAAGAAATTTCCTAAACTGTCATGTAAATAAGTACCACAAGGAAATTTAAGAATAACCAATGAGTGTTATTAATTAATTAATTCATTTATTTAGTAAATGCTTATTGAGTAGTTACTAGGTGTAAGGTTCTATATTAGCTAGTAGGGGTACAAAGAGGCAAAACAGTATAATTCGTGACCTCAATGAGCATATGATTTGTTGGGTGTATATGTGAAGAGCAAGATATAAATATATAAGAATATGATAAGAGCTAAGAAGAGATCTAGGTAACGTGCTTTAGCAAAATTTGATGCAGAATCAGAAAGACTGTGGAAAAAATGATATCTGATCTGATACCTAAGTACACAGTGTGTAAAGTGCTCAATATAGGGTCGGGTAGACTGAATTTAAATCAGTGTCTCAGACACTTACTATCTGTTTGACCTTGGGTAAGTCACTTAACATCTCTGTTTGCCTCCATTTCCATGTTTGTAAATGGACATAACAATAGTATGTAGCTCCCAAGATTATTGTAAGGGGAAAAATGTTATAATAGTTGTAACATGCTTTGCAAACCTTAAAGCATATGCATATTAGCTATGGTTATTACTGTCATACATGAGAGAATAATTTCAATAGGTGGAATGAGGAGGCAATGAATTATAGCCATAGGAATATGGGTGGTTACCTATATTAAATATACAGAGAAGGGAGATAATAGGATAATAAGAGAAAAGCTAGGAATCTAATTTGGCTAGAACGCAAAGTCTGTAAAAAGGAATAATGTTAAATAAATTGAGAAAGGTAAGGTTGGAGACAAACTGTGTAGTGTTTTATATGTCAGGTTAAGGATTTGGTAACTTAATAGAAACTAAGGAAACAGGGAGTCACATATTCATACTTATACATTAAGAAATTCAAGCTGGAAAATGTACTGGGAAAGGAGGAGGTAGACAAGAGTAAATTACATTACAGGAAAAGACGCAAAATCCTATTACAGCAGAGGGAAAGAAGTGAGGGGGGTGGGCATGTTTGAACCTTACTCTCATCAGATTTGGCTCAAGAAGGGAATAACACAATCAGTTAGGTATAGAAATCTAACTTGCCATATAGGCAGTAGGAGGGAAAAGGGGAAAGAAAAGGGAGGGGGGATAGAAGGGAGGGAAGAAGCAGTAAGGGTAAAGGGGAAGCAAAGGCAAAGGGAGGGAGGGACTGAGGGAGGTGGTGGTCAAAAGCAAAACACTAGTGAGTAATTTTTACTTACAACTTCACTAATATGAAAATATGTTTAATAGGAATGTAAATGTATAGCCTATATCAGATTGTGTGCCGTCTTGGGAGGGGGAGGAAAGGGGAAAAAAATTTAAACTCAAAAGCATATGGAAGTGATTGCTGATAAATCAAAAGAAATTAATAAAAAATTAAAAAAAAAAAGAAATTCAAGCTGGAAGCTTGGTGATAGATGGACTGGAGGTGGATAGACCAGTTAGAGACTATTGCAACTTACCGAACAAGAGATGATAAAACCCTGAATAAGTGTGATGGTAATGTGAAGAGAAATGATGGAATGGAGTGCAGAGCTTTTGTGAAAGTAGAATCTACAGAATCTGGTAATTCATTTGATGTGAAGGATAGAGTCAAAGATGACTTCGAGGTTTTAAGTTTGTTGATATAGAGCACAGACTGAACCTGTGATTTTATTTATATAGACAATTCCTGGATGAAAAAAAACCTTTTCAACCAATAATATCCATTGAGATGAAATTACTTACCCTAAAGTAAGTAAAGTAGTAAATAGAAGGGCTGGGATTCAAATTCATTTCTTCTGACTCTAAACACAGTACTCTTTTCCATTATGGCACACCCACCTTCATCTTTATACATCGTAACTGAATAAAGTTGATAAAGCTAGAATAGGACATACTCTTGGGAAGGTGGCAGATTTTACCAATGCAAGATATTGTCTGGGATCTCAGGCAGAAATAAGAATGACATTGGGGTACCAATACTACTAGCCTGTAACGCAGCAGGCCCTGAAAGAAAGATCAGGTTTAGGGGCAGCTAGATGGCTCAATGGATAGAGCACCAGCCCTGGATTCAGGAAGACCTGAGTTCAAATCAAATCTGGCCTCAGAAACTTGACACTTATTAGCTGTGTGACCCCCGAGCAAGTCACTTCACGCCATTGCCTCACAAAAAAAGAAAAGATCAGGTTTATGAAATGGTTACAAAAGAAACTGCCAGGATATATCAAAGTCCCAAATATCGTGCATGACACTACACTCCCCCTATGAGGGTTGAAAAGTCGCATTCCATTTACTGACAAACCCTCTTCTGCTCTACCACTTACCACCTCTGAATGTGTGTAAAACTCTTACACATCCAACTTGGCAAAGGAGTTGACTGGGTAGCATTGGTTTAAAAGGTAACCGAACACGGCTAGGGTATTCTGATTTGGCAATTTAAAACTGTCCTGGGGATCAGATGTTTGGATTGGATCCACTTTGTCTGTTATCAGGAGAATAATAAGGAAGGCAAGAGAGGGCTAGGGTGCCAAGCTTCCTCTTTTGAACCAGATATCACATTGTCAGATATGTTCAGTACCATCAAGGTGTACATGAAACCAAAAAAGCTTGAGAATTAGTGTCTGAGCTCTTTGAAAGCAGGACTGCTTCCTTTCGCTAGGACTTTGCATAGTGCATAGCACACATAATAAATGTTCATTAATTCATGCATTGATTCATTCCTGCCAGGCAATAGGTTAGAGATATGAGTAGAAGTGTAGAATATCACGGTTGACAGAACACAAGACTCATATCCAGGAAACCTAGGCTCAAATTCTGGCTTTAGCATTTGCTAGTTTATTTGTGCTACAGTTTTCTCATCTTATAAAAAAAGATAATGCCATTTACATTTACAATACCTATTTCACAAAGTGGTCAAAGTGGTAAATTTTAAAAGGAGCACGTATGTGTGTGTGAGTGTGTGTTATTATTAATGGTAGTAGGAACAGAGATAAGTGGAAGCAGAGATAAGTGACTGTGAAACGCAGATCTTGAAAAGATGAGAGATGGTTAACAGTGGTAGTTAGTATTATAGTTAATGTAGTTAATGGAGCTGAATTCGTCAATGACTATAAAAGGGAAGTTGAAGATCAGTCAAAATAAGGATCTGTGTTCCATGTGACAACTTTTGAAATTCTTGAAGTCAAGTATTATGTTCCTTGAATCTTATATTCTCTATGCTAAATTACCTTAGATCATAGAAACTTAGATCTGGAGATAGAAGTGACTGCAAAAGTCATCTAGTGCAATCCCCTCACTTTTTAGAGATGGAAAACAAAATAAACAAACAATACCTGATGCCCATAAAAGTTGAAAAGCTGAAAGGCATGCACACACACACACACACACACACACACACACACACACACACACACACACACCAGAGGCAGAATTTGAACCCAGATCCTCTATCGGTGCTTTTTAAATTGTGAGTTGTGATCCCATATGGGGTCATGAAAAAAATTGGCAATGGTGAAAGGTTTCTGAACAGGCAATGACCAAAATTAATTCAAAATCAAACATGTAATGAATCTGAGGTGTTTCTGGCAGCTCTTGCTGAAGTGTCTACTTCACTGCAGCTTTGGTTTGAACGCAAAGCATGCACATTTTATATTGTGCATGCCCTCAGGTCATGCAACACCAATAAATGCTGTTGAAATTTGAAAAGGGGTCTCCAGTTGAAAAAGTTTAAGAAACCTTGCTCAAGCTAATGCTCTTTGCAATGTACCATGCTGCTTCCCTATGAGCACATATGTATTTTTAAGTTCTTATTGTTCCAGAACCTATCCCTTTCTCTGAATTTCCTTCATCTGCAGAACTACTGCATTATCTCCCATAGCAACTGTTGACCCTTCAGAGAGGTGAACATGAAGGACTACAGTATTGGGTAGGTCATCTATAAGGGATTTATCAAAAACATGGCCAAGGCTAACCAGTATGGAGAGATTGCCACCTACGTTTGTGAACATGGTATCTACAGTGAAGGAATCAGACCCTCCAAAGTTTTAAACTATTATGCACAAAATACAGACTGGATGCACTCAGCTCTTTACTGGCTGAACGTCTCCATCTCTTCAGCAATAGCCTTACTTTCATACTAGTAAACCCTCGCCTCAAATTCTTAGCTCTCTTTTATGTGTTGACTTTTCATATTAAAATGTGAACTTCTTGAGGGTAGGGGCTGTCTTTTAAATTTATATTTGTTTCCCCAGTGCTTAGCACAGTGTCTGCCACACAATTAGTATTCGTAAATCCTTGCAGCTAGGTGGTGCAGTGGATAGAGTGCCAGGCTGGAGTCAAGAGGACTCAAATTTAAATCTGGCCTAGATGAACGTGAAGAAAAAAGCAAACTTACTCCAGTATCTCTACCAAGAAAACCTTAATGAGGTCATGAAGAGTCGGATACAACTGAAAAATGACAGAAAAACAGAAATGCTTTATCTATTTTCTAGGTTAGGAGTTCTTAATCTTGTTTTGTTTTGTTTTTAGATTATTGATCCTTTTGGCAGTCTAATCAAACCTATGGACCCCTTTTCAGAATAAAGGCTTTTTTGTTGTTGTTTTGTTTTGTTTTGTTTAGGCAATTGGGGTCAAATAACTTGCCCAGGGTCACACAGCTAGTATGTGTCAAGTGTTTGGTCTGAGGACAGATTTGAACTCAGGTCCAGTGCTCTATCCACTGCACCACCTAGCTGCCCCAGAATAAAGTTTTTAAATGCATGAAAAAAAAAATGCACAGGATTACAAAGGAAACTGATTCATGGACTCCCTGAAACATATTTGTGGATCCTCTCTGTTCTAAGTTTTGGGGAATATACAAAGATCCATACCATGTGGTCTCTGCTTTTATGAATGTTATAGACTGGGAGAGAAAATAAGATCCCAACACAAACATACAAGTCTCTAAAATAACTACAAAGGAAGGTGGAATATGAAAGGATCCTGAGTGTTATGTGATACCTGAGGAAAGGGACAAAATTTTCTGTTGGGGGGAGGAGTGAGGAAAGTTTGCTGGGCTAGGCATGAAGGTTGAAATATTTAAAGTGGGCTTTGAAGGATAGAGAGAATTTCCATAAACAAATGAAGTGTCTGTAAGGATGGGGGGATAGGGGTAGGTTTTCAGGAATAAGTATATAAACACAGAATTTAGCAGTTAGGAAGAGTACCCAATGAGTCCATCAGATAATGAATATCTTTGGCCACAGCAACATCTTCCCCCTCACCTCCCACCTAGAATTTAAGTTCTTTGAGAGTCAGAAACTTTTTGTTTTTGTCTCTATATCCCTGGCATCTAGGGCAGCTGGGTGATGCAGTGGATAGCCAGGCCCAGAAGTCAGTAGGACCTGTGTTCACATTTGGGTAGCTGGGTGACTTTGCGTAAGTCACTTAACCCTGTTTGCCTCAGTTCCTCATCAATAAAAGTGAACTTGAGAAGGTAATGGCAAACCACTCCAACATCTTTGCCAAGAAAACCCTGATTGGGGTCATGGAGAGTTAGGCACAACTGAAACTACTGAACAATAACAAATCCCTGGCATCTAGCAGAGTACCAGGAATATTGGTGGTACCTGAATACTGGTTGAATTGAAATAAACTGAAGGCCATTTTCCAAGATGTGGGGCAGTTGTTAAAGTATCCTAAGCAATGAAATGCTGCTGCTGCTGCTGCTGCTGCTGCTGCTGCTGATGATGATGATGATGAAGTTGATTATGATGATCACGATCATGATGTGAAGGAGGAGGAGGAAGAGGAGGAGGAGAAGAAGGAGGAGAAGAAGGAGGAAGAGAAGGAGGAAGAGGAGGAGGAGGAGGAGGAAGAGGAGGAGGAGAAGGAGGAGGAGAAGGAGGAGGAGAAGAAGAAGAAGAGGAAGAAGAAGAAGAAGAAGAAGAAGAAGAAGAAGAAGAAGAAGAAGAAGAAGAAGAAGAAGAAGCACTTCCATAGTACTTTAAAGTTTGCTGAGTCAGGCTGCTGTCTCTTCCTCTTCAAAAGTTAAGGATGAGAAACATCAATAAGTGATTTGCTCAAGGTTTAGCAGTTTGTGTCTGAGGTTAGATTTGAAGTGAATTCTTCCTGATCCCAAGTCCAGCTCTATCTACTATACCATCCTACTGCTACTCAGGATTTGAAGTAAGATCACTCACAGCTTGAATGGGATGCTGGAAGGGAATTTAGAGAACCTATGGTCAGGTTCTTTCTGTGATCTCATTTTACAGACCCTCATCTTTAAAATCTGATGTCTGTCAGACAGAAAGTGACTTGCCCAAGTTCATACACTGAGGATGAGTGGAAACTTAGACCCACATCATCTGATTCCAAATCCATTGTTCTTTCCTATCTACTTTACTGACTCAGCTATTTAGTCTTAACCAGTAGACTCTTTCTTTTTAGTTATTTAGCCATAGCGGCGTGCTCATAAATATTTAACAATGAGAACTCCAGGAAATTAAAAAAAAAAGTATTAGGCTGGGCACACTTTCAAGTTTAATCTGCATCATTAACATTTTCTCTATCACTTTCTTAAACATAGACAATCCACAAAACAATAAAGCATGCTTTATTTTTAATGTTTGCAAGTTTTTCTTGTATAAATGCTAACCCTGAAAATTTAACAGTTGGTAGAGCCAGTATGAGCTGCCTCCAGTACATCCCTGCTTTACCTTAAAAAAAACAGTGTTTGCAATTTTCTTTCCGAAGAGATGCTCTAACACTGCTTTGACGATAAATATCTTAGCTTTTAGCCTTAGACCTAGGAGGTCAACTAAACCACTGATGCAAAACTCAATCCATAAGGGCACATATTGACATATTAACATTATCTTTGTTGTATTATATTTTGTTACATATTTTCTAATTACATTTTGATCTAATTCTGGCTGCTGTGGGAATTTTGCAGTTGCAAGGAGCCTAAGTCTTTGAGTCTGACACCTCAGATCTAAACTACCCCTCATTTTACACATTAAAAAAAATAAACTTGAAACCTTGAGATGAGTAATCACTTATGCAGGATCATACTAACAGTTATTGGTGGTGCTAAATTTTAACCTAGGTTTTATGGCTTCAAATCAAGTACATTTTCTAATATAGCAGCATACCTTGGCTAAGGAATATATTTTTTTTAAGAATGACAAATTCAGTTCATATTAAATTACAGTTGTCTTAAAGGTTATATCTTAAAGATATTTAACCAATGTTGGTAGTGATTCAGGAAGCCTAGTCAATTATAAATGACAAATTCTTGAGTCAATGTAGCTGAGTCATTTGGTCAGTCTAGGATGGGAGCTGGGAGATTAATTAGAACTACTGAACCTGAGATTACCATGGATCTCCAGTGTAGTAAAGGACAGAATGGGCCTAAGAGGGTTCATAGGATTTAGAGTGGGAGGGATAATTGATTCCACTACCTTCACTTTGTGGCTGAAAAAACTATGACCCAGAGATAGGAAGTGACTAACCCAAAATCACAAAGTTAATAAATAATGTAGTTAAGATTTAAACCAGGCCTGCACAATATACAGCCCACAGGTCACTAAAGGATTTCAGGTGGCCCACAAAAATTGTAGGTTTGCCACTGCTTACTCTGCTGTTTGTCATGTGACCATCTTCAGTCTGTCAGTCTGTCTCCAGTCTAACCTATCTGCAGCTGGAATAAGTTTGGCCTATTTTAATTTTGGCTTCTACCTACCACCAAGTCATGCAGGTCTGATTTAAACCAAGGTCTTCTGATTTTAAATCTACTGCCCCTTCATCTCCATGGTGTTTCCAGTTGTTTGTGTATTTCAGAAGTGCAGTTATTTCAGTCAATTTTAGAAGTAAGCCTTCTTAGGGATGTTTCAAAAGGAAAAACAGTATAGGAAAACAAGGGAGGAAAGTAACTATTCTAAGAACTAGCAAAAATGAGACCAGCTGAATGGAAATTAGTGGTGTTTGGAATAATTTAATGAGGATCACTGTAATGTTAATATGACAACTGAAAATTTTGTTTAAATTGTTGAAAAGTGGCTGAGATAGATACCAAGACAGAATTAACCTGTTAACATTTGGCATATCATATATACATACATATATGTAAATATATATATACATACATATATGTGTATACATATATGTAAATATATACATACGTATATGTGTATACATATATGTATGTATATATAGTATTTTAGAGATTTGTATTTTTTTAAATGACATTTTTTGTTTTCATTGACAAAGTTCTATTCTTGTATATTATTCTGACATGGAGATGAGGGCTATGCAAGTACCATGTAAGCTCTAGCAATGTATACCAACTTAAAAGAGATTTCGAGAAGGAATAAAGTCACTTAATATACCTCCATGTCTCAGGCAGCTCCTTAGGTCTTACCTACTAAGTCAGAGGCTGTTTGCAATCTACCTCAGTGAAGGGAGTTTCTCTACTAGGAACTCTGTATTCTGATGAAACTATATTATTCACTTTTATCACATTTTAGATACATCACTGCAAAAAAAAAATAAATGGTACAGTAAAAAAAAAAACCTAAAGAAAAGAAAAGATAATGAATGGAAGCAGCTTTGGAATCAGAAGTTGCTCAGTTGTTTCAGTAACGTCTGACCCTTCATGACACTGTTTAGGATTTTCTTGGCAAAGATACTATTTTCTTCTCCAGCTCATTTTACAGATAAGGAAACTAAGGCAGACAGGGTTAAATGACTTGCCCAGGATTACACAACTATTAGGTTTCTGAGGCCAGATTTGAACTCAGGTCTTCCTGTCTCCAGGCCCAGCACTCTATCCACTGTGCTACCTAGCTGCCCTCTGGAGTCAGAAGACTTCACTTCAAATTTTGCCTCTGATATTTTACTACTTAAATGACCTTGGGCAATTCATTTAACCTTTATATGTCTCAGTTTTCTCATTTGGAAAATGAAGGAGTTGGTCTAGATGGCTTTTTTTTTTTTGGCTAGGCAATGGGGTTAAGTAACTTAAGTCACACGGTTAGTAAGTGTCAAGTATCTGAGGCTGAATTTGAATTCAGGTCCTGTAGTCTAGCCACTGTGCCACCTAGCTGCCCCATTAGATGACTTCTAAGGCATCTTCCAAATAGAGATCTATGAATTCATTATATGCAATTAGAAACTCATTCTGACTAAATGAAACAAAGCATTGACATTGAAAAATCAGAAATGGCTAAAGGTAAAGTTATTTACTATGATTTTCACAATTTATTTTAAATATTTTGTCAATTATGAAGCAATTTTTTTAACCTTCCAACGTCTATCCACCTCGCATACACACACATTTGAAAAAGAAATTTTTTGAAATGTTGAGTTTAGGGAACAGCAAGAAATCCATTATGGCTGACAAATTACGTAAAATAATATTGGATCAATAAAATGTTGATATGCAGATTGAAATTAAATGTGTTTTATATGTACATTTTTTTTGCTTGTTTGAAAAAGAAAATTTTTAAAAGCACTTTTAAACAAATACACATAGGCAACAAAGGAAATTCCCAGCTTGGCCATGTCCTATATATATATATATATATAATATATATATATATATATATGTATGTATGTATATACACATGTATATATGTGTATATGTATGTATATATGTATGTATATACACATGTATATATGTGTATATGTATGTATATATGTATGTATATACATATGTATATATGTATGTATATATATAAAAAATTCTTCATATTTAGTGCATCATCTTTCTGTCAAGGAGTTGGGTAATATGCTTCTTCACTGGTTCTCTGGAATAATGGTTTATCAGAGATCTTAATACCTTCAAAGTTATTTCTTTTGTAAGGTTGTTGTTATAGTATAAATTGTTCTGGTTTTACCATACTTTGCATCAGTTCGTACAAGTCTTTCCAGATTCCTCTGAAAGCATCTCTTTCATAATTTCTTAAGAAAAAGTATTATTCCATTACACTCATAATCTGTTCAGCCATTCTTCAATTGATGGGTAACTCCTTACTTTCCACGTTTTTGCTTCTATGAAAAGAGTTACTATAAATATTTTAGTACACATAAGACTTTTTCCTCTTTCTTTGATCTCATTGAGACATAAGCTTTGTAGTGGTGTTCTTGGATCAAATTTGTGTACACTACAGTAACTTTTGCGACATGATTCCAAATTGCTTTCCATTAGGAAAATTCACAGCTCCAGTAGCAGTGTGCCACATTGTTTCTTAAGTTTAACAAACAGTAAAAAATTAGTTCGAAGTTTAGACCAAAATATTGAAAACTATCTACCTCAGAAACAAGAAATCTTGAAATGCTAGAAATGATGGGAGGACATTGGCAACTACAAAACTACATTAGAACTAAATCATATATTTGGATAACATATTTTTTAGACTTTCCAAAGTAATCCCAACATCATTAGTCTATTTTTAAAAGATAACATCATTTTTTAGAAAGAGCACAGTTTATAACGAAACTTATACCTAAAGAAGTTCTATGAGAAGACATACCCCCCTCATTCCTCTATAGGGATGAGAGAGGACAGTCAATTGTTATGGGCATTACATGTATTGTAAGGTGCCTTTTTTTTTTTTGATGCTTTGATTGATTTTACTTATTTTTCTCTTTTTCTTTAAAAATATTGTATGAGAAAGTCATCACAGGAGTTATGAAGAAGAATACAGGGGGAATCTCAGGTGACATAAAGAAAAAAATGTAAATATAAACTTGTTAGTTTTAAAGGGCATAGGAACATGAGTCATAACTTTGCCACTTACTGGATTTATGACTTAGACAAATAATGTAACTTCTCTAACATTTAGTTTACTCTTCTGTAAAATTAGAAAAAATATTACCACCCTAGCAATATTATCTGGATCTAATTTTTGACTGCTATAAAACTTTATGAAAATTACCTGTCCACTCATCAAATCTGTCCTTGATGAAAGTATGGGGAAGAAACTATAGGATTCCATAATAATTTTCTATGGTAGGCTCTGTCTTCAGTCATAAAATTGACTGAAAGGTGTAGCATGTATAGCATCCTACCTTATTTCTTATTTATTGACCACAAAAACTGCTACATTCAATTTTTACAAACGTATTTGTTTTAGCTATATTGAGGGAAAAAAAAGATAAAACTAGAGATACAACCTTTACTTGGGGTGGATGGCAGGATGGCAACTGAAAAATAGAAAGAAGACTGTTGCTCATTTCTTTTTACTTGGTTTCTCTGGAAAGGAGAATGACTTTTTCCCCAGAAATAATAGAACAAAAATAGGTCACCCAATTTGATACCTGAGAGTTGTAAGAACAAAGAGAGCATCTAACTGCCCTTGATAAATTTATGCACTTGACCCAGGTGAGCTACATTCTTAGTTTCTGAAAGAACTGGTAGATGTGACAACTGAACCACAGAACCATTGCCAGTGACATTTGAAAGCTCATGGAAAAATCAGAGCAATAATACAAATTGTAAAAGGGCAGTGTTGTCCCAATTGAAAAAAAAAAAGATTCTGCGAACTATAGACTAATGAACTTGATTTCAATTAATGGGAAAATTATCAAATGAATTATTAAAGAGATAGTAAACATCTATGATGGGAACCAGTGATTACAAAGAATCAGACTGATTTTATCAAGAACAGGTCATACCACACTAACCTCACTTATTTTTAGGTCAAGATTATTAATCTAGTAGATGAGGTGAATGCTGTGGTAGGGTTTATCTAGACTTTACCAAAGTTTTTGATTAAAAAATATCTCAGTACTCTTGCTTAAGAGATGGAAGATGTAGACTAGATGATTAATATGGCCAGATTCAAAGATTAATTATAAATGTAATTGTAATTTGTAAATTAAAATATAGCAGGAGGCCTCTAGTCCTATACTCTGGGTATATGTGCTTGGCTCTATGCATTTTGATCACTGCTTTGGATAAAGACATGAAGGACATACTCATCAAATTTTCTGAAGATACAAAGCTAGGAGAAATAGCTAACACACCAGATGATGGAGGTAGAATTCAAAAAGATTTTGACAAGCTAGAACCACCATTCTCAAAATGTGATGTAGTCATGCTCTAGTCTCCCGAAGATTCTTTCAGGGAGTACATAAGAACAAAACTATTTTCATAATGATACACAGATGTTTTAATTTCTAATGTGGTAGATATAAATAGATATACCCCATGAAAGTTATTTTCACTGGGGAAGAAGCTCCTCAATCATTTAAAAAAGTATAAAGGGGTCCTGATGGCAAAATGTTTGAAAACCACTTGAATAGTACATTGGAATGAATCTAATAAGATGAAATAGAATAAGAGTAAATGGAAACCCTTACACTTTGATGCACAATATGTATGTGTGTGTACATATGTATATACACACATACATGCATGTATATACAAGCATACATATATATGTGTGTGTGTATGTATGTGTGTGTGTGTGTGTATATATATATATATACACAGAGAGAAAAGAAAAGAAGAGGAGAGGAGAGGAGAGGAGAGGAGAGGAGAGGAGAGGAGAGGAGAGGAGAGGAGAGGAGAGGAGAGGCATAGTTAGAGAGCAATTCTCAGAAAGATCTGGGCTTTTTGTGGAATGCAGGTTCAATATAAGTCAATAATGTGATGTGGCATGGGAAAAGAAGCTAATCTGATTTTGGACTGCATTAAGAGAGTCATCACTTCTAGGAACAAGGAGGTGAAAGTCCCGTTGTATCCTTTCTTTGAATGACTTCATCTTGAGTATCATGTTTAGTTCTTTTTACCTATTAAAGAATGACATGGATGACCTACAGAGTATCCAGAGAAGGGCAACCAAGTTGGTTAAGGGCTTTGTTTCCATGTCGTATGGGAATTGTTTGAAGAAACTGATCATGATTGTCCAGAAAGATGATGCAGAGAGAACGTACTAGTTCTTTTCGACTCTTTGAAGGACTACAATGTAGTAAAAAATATCAACTTTGCTCTTTTTCACAAAGGAGGGGAGAACCAACAATAATGGGTAAAAGTTCCAAAGAAGAAATTTTTTATACTTGATATCAATAAAAAAAGAAAAACTGTCAACAATAAGAGCTATCCAAAAGTGGAATGGGCTGCCTAGAAGTGCTTATGGATTCCTACCCCTTTGAGGTCCTCAAGAAGAGGTTGTATGACCACTTCTTGTATATTTTATAATGGCATAGCTTCCCTATATAGGTTAAACTAGATCAACATTGAGGTCCCATCCAACTCTAAAATTCCATGATTCTGTAAAATTCTATGATTCTGGTAAATAAAATGCAGCCTTATATGTCCTCCTCCAAAGAGGTGCTTCTGATGTATGTATTAGTGTTTTGTAAGTTTCTCTGATTGCTCTAACATCAAAAATACTTTTATAAAATAATCCTTTGATTGTAAATATCAAATGACCCCGAAAAAAGACATGTATTTGCCAAAACTTTCCCCCACTGTTCTGGTTATGTCTTGCATGGTGAATTCCCTAATCTAAACAGAATTCTGTACTGATATCATCAAGTTCCAGAATGATATTAGGCCTGCTCAGTAAAATCTATAGCTATTGAGAGGAAATCAGTTCAGCAATTGGAAAAAAAAAGATGTCAATAACTTGCAATCTTCGATAGAAAGGAAAGAAGCATTTGTTAAGCATATACTATGTGTTAAGCACTATGGTGAGTGATTCACAAATATTATCTCATTTTATCCTTTTACAACACCCCTGTGATGTATGTTCTTTATTTTTCAATGGAGGAAACTGAGGCATACAGATTAAGTGATTTACCCAGGGTCACATAGCTAATAAATGATTGAGGCCACATTTGAACTCGAATCTTTTTGCCTTCAATCCCAGAACTCTATCTACTGTGCCACCTGACTGTCCTTAGATCTTGATAAATAGGCTACTCATAGATCATAAAAAGGCATGGCAGATGGACAATGATCTGTGACCACTATTGAAAAAGAAGATATTCGACTGAATCATATGGTGGAAATTTCACAGTGCTTTCAATGACCCCAAGTGGCTCTCTGACACAAATATCAATATTTTAATATTCATTTCCTCCCAATGATGCCATACGTTTATTCACATTGGAACACCCAATTCTTTGAAGGAAAAAAAACCTGTAAGTTGACCAAATTGACAATGGTTAACTTTAGTAGAGATTGACTTGGGGAAAAGAGTAGCAATAAAGTTGTCATCTAAAAAGTATGTGATTTGAAAAGATAAAGAGATGGAAAATCCAAGTGATACATCAGTGCAATCAGCAACTGTTACAAGACTTAGAGTAAAACCTTCAATATGTTGAGTAAATCTTTTAGGAAGGATTTACGGAAGGATAAGGACCAGAAGTAGAAAAGGATGAGAAGTCATATGTGGTACATAACCTGTGCCACTAGATCTGTGCAATTTTAAGTCTCACAACTGCAAGGTAAACATAGATCAATGAAATCACACATCCCTTGAAGAATTTTTTCCTTTTTTTTTTTGTTTTTCTTTTATTGTAGTCTGGACACGTTATTTTATTGATATAGGGAGATTTGGGGGGGATATTTCAATTTCGCTCTCTATATCCATGCACATAGACACACATATATGTGTGCATACACACTTACATTTATAAATACTTATACAAATGTATATTTATACATATACAGACATGTGTATATAGATGGTATGTATGTATAGATGTACCTGTATTTATATTTGTTTTGGGCATATATGTATTTTCTGTGTATATCTGCATAGACATCTAATACATACAAAAATATATGGATACATATACACACATAAAAACAGAAAACAAACAGAAATGACTGTCTCTATTAATGAGAGTCTATACCACAATTATTAGTCCCCAAAAGTTACCTAGAAAACTAAATAAGACATTAAGCAGCTTGTCACATAGCCAGCATATCTCACAGATCGAACTTGAAGCTAGCTTCTCTTGACTCCAAGGTTAGCTAGCTCTAAGCACCATGCCAAGCTAGATATTGTTGGTTGATTTACCTATTGTGACTTTATAAATGAAATAACTAATTATATTTTTGCTGTAATAAACATGTATTGGTGTAACATAAAAACTAGTGTGGTGTTTACCTGACTGTCTTAATTGTCTATTAATAAATCCATTCAAAACTAATTATTTTTTCACATGTTAACAAAGCAACAAATATGTAATTTTGGTGAGTCCTAAGGTGTAGAGCAGGAAATTTCAAAAAAAAATCTTCTTGATATACACATTCTAAATTCTTACATTGATGAAAAGATTATAACCCACTTGCAGATTCATCTAGCATGTCATATAAAACATCTCTATTTGTGATTTTGATGAGATATAGTATTTCGAGCTTCTAGCCAAGTTCATTAACACTCAAATACTCATTTCAGGTGCCAAAAACTTCCCAAGTTAGAAAACAGATAACTTTAACATAGCCTTATTTATATCTTTCCACATGGCTATAATTTATTCTTTATATTTTTATAACATGTTTTTTTATTTTCTATTTGCTCTTCAAACTTTTATCTCATTTTTCAAGAGAGCATGGCAATGTAGTAGAAAGAGTCAAGGACTAGAAGTGCCTGTGCACTCATTAATCTTGTGACCTTAGGCAAATCACTGATCCTTTCTGGACCTCAGTTTCCTGTTCTGTATAACTGGAATAACAGTCCCTCCCTCCTTATCTCATATAGGTTTTGTGTAAACAAGGTAATGAATGTTCAAGTACATTTTCGTATATATTTTGTTACCCTGCCAGGGGCCTTGTTGAGGTAAACATGGCAGTTAGTAGCATCTCCTACAGAGTATCTTAACCTGCAAGTTTGCTCTTAGGCCAGAGTTTTGTTTTTTTTTAATCTAAATATTATATATTTATGTGTGTGCATGCATGTATTGAGAGTGACATTATAAGCTGTAGACACATGGCAAATGTTTATAAATTGACATTGAATACCTGTAAGAAGGGGTAGATTTAAAATCACTCTAAGAGCTAAGGTTGAAATTTCTAAAATGCTCTCTAGCACTATTTTTCAGTAGCAAGAGGTGTTCCATTCTTTTGTGACCCATACCCTTTAATTACTGTCAAACATGATTATTCCACAGTGAGCATGACAATTAATTCAGTCACTTAAGTTACAAATATCGGCCTGAGGTAATTTCATGTGATATGCTTTTTTGGGGGTTCTCAGGTGGCTCAGTAAATAACCTTGGGCTATCGCTTTACAGTTGTGTGCTGTTTTTCAGAATTTCATAGCTCTTTATAAAACCCCATTTGTTTCAAGAAGAACTAAAATTCTTATTCTCTCTTAAGATTCTCTTGCTTTCTATTCTATCTTCAATGGGCATAAAGTATAGCTTTGCATATAAGTATTCCATATATAGAAATGGATATAATCCTGGATTTTTGTGGTAGCTTTAGATAACAAATGGTCCTAAACCAACCATGATGAAAAGCCTTTTTGTGAAGAGAGACCAAGGAGAAATAATATCATTAGGGTAGGAAAACCTCCACCAAATAGACAGGCCCAATTTCCACAATACTGAGGTACTGGGTAAGGTTTCTGTGGGACAAGGTCGATGCTGTTCTCTCTTTGCTCACTGGCATTCCATGAGCTAAAATGGTATTTGTGTACATAATTAATAGTAGAGGAAAGAGTTATAGACATATAGGTCATTCAGGAAGCTATTGCAGTAGTCTGGATATGAAGGGTTCTGTTAGAGTGAATGAGTGAACAAAACATTTATTGAGGACTGAGTACAAAACACTGTACTAAATGTTGGGGATACAGATAGAAAAATAAGATAGTCCCTGGTGTCAGTGGGTATGAAAAGGAAGGGATGGATGGAAGGAATATTATGTGCAAGGAGTCTCTTGACTTGTTGACTAGCTGTCTCAGGGCAAAGTGGAATCAAAGATGATATAGAACTTCTGAGTCTTCATGAGTGGGAGAATGGCATTACTATTGGAGGAGATGGAGAAATCCATTTGAGATGTCTACATAGTAGGCACTTAATCATGTCTGGTAAATAATTAATAATAGACTTGATAAAGACCTAACAAATATTAATTGATTGATTGATTGATTGATTGAGGTGGAATAAATTCATTTCAGGACATATTAAGATTGAGGTATTGGTAGACAATCTAAGTTGAAATGAAGGCAGTCAGTAGTTGCATATGTGAGACTGTTATTTGGAATTAAGATGAGACAGAGACAGGGAGACAGACAGAGATAGAGACAAAGAAAGACAGAGACAGAGAGAAATACAGTGAGAGGTATGGACAGAGAAAAAAGAGAGAAAGATGAAGTTATATGCACAGAGAGGATTACTGGAGGGAATATGGAGTGAGAAATTATGTGCTGCTGAGCGAAAAAACCTTGTGAGGTACACTTGGATTTAGGAAAGATGAAATGAAAAGAAGCAAAGGATTACAATAGAAAGATTATTTGATTTGGGAGTCAGAAGACTTGGGTTCTAACAATAATAATAATAATAATAATAATAATAATAATAATTATAATTATATAATGCTTTCAATTTGCAAAGCACTGTACATTCTTTATCTCATTGGAGCTAATCCTACCTTACTACTTATTTGACTTTAGGCAAGACCTTTCACTTTTATGGACTTAATTTCTTTACTTGTAAAATTCTGTGGTTAGGCTTAGTAACCCATAAGGACCTTTCATTAGGAGGGTCACGTTATCCTTTGAGATTCAAGGGAAGAACTACATAGGTATGTGTATATGTATGTAGGTATGTATGTATATATGCACGCACATATGTGTATATACACATATATGCACACATGTACGTATATATTTATATGTACACATATGCATGTATACATATATATGAGTGTGTGTGCATATATATTCATATACACACATATACATGTATATATTTATATGTACACATATGCATGTATACATATATATGAGTGTGTGTGCATATATATTCATATACACACATATACATGTGCATATATACATACATGCATATATACACATACATATATACATGCATATACACACACACACAGAGTGAGAGGAAATGAGAGGCAATGGCAATAAGTATCTCAATGAAGTTGAAGGCAAGGTTGTCTGCTGAGAAGGATCCAATTGGTTGCTCAAGGGAAAAAGGATTGTAGAACTTTGTAATAAATGGAGTGAAGTAAAGCAAGAACACATGCTAACTGGGAGATTAGATTAAGATGAAGTGAATAGAGGTCATGATGAGGATGAAGAGCACGTTCAAATGGAGCAAGATAGAGATCAAGAATGTGTGGGAAGAGAAAGAAATTCCAGTCCCAGGTATTTTTGAGGTGAGGTGTAACGGTTTTCTGTGATAAGACATAAATTTTTATGACCTTTAAGGGTAGTTGGCATAAAGAAGGGCATGGGGAGAGAGGAGATTGGCTCCTCAGCCCAGTGTAAGAAAAAATATTGGGCTGGGAATTAGGAGAGCTAAATTTCAAGGCCAGATCTAACACTTGCTAGCTCTGTGACCATAAGCAAGTAACTCAAATATCTCTCAGCTTCAGTTTCCTCAAATGTGCATGAGGTTGTTATGAGACAGTGCTTTGAAAACCTAAGTAGATAGATGTGAACTATTATGAGCTGAGAACCAGATTGTGATGGAAGTGTCACCATTTTGAATTTCAAAGTAATCAAGTGTAGTGTGAGGTTATTCATTCAACAACATACATGATGTCTACTATTTATGGTCAAGGTAATGCGGTATGGACTGGGGAAGATATGAACAATAGATAAAACACAGACATTCCTTATACTGAGAAAAATTAGACTGTTAGCTTAGGGCAGTTAGGTGGCAAAATGGATAAAGTGTCAGGCCCAAAGTCAGGAAGACTGGTCTTCCTGAGTTCAAATCTGGCTTCAGACACTTACTAGCTGTGTGTCTGTGGGCGAATCACTTAACCCTGTTTGCTTCACTTTCCACATCTGTAAAATGAGCTGGAGAAGGAAATGGCAAAAGTCCAGCATCTTTGCCAAAACAGCAATAACAACAACAATAACCAGTTACTCCAGTATCTTTGCCAAAACCACCACTACCACCACAACCAAATAGGGTCACAAGGAATCAGACACAACTGAAAAATAATTGAACAACAATAGGCTGTTGGCGTGGTGCCGTAGTCATTTAGAAAAGTAGGATAATGCTGTGGAGGCCGTTAGATTATAGCAGCAGGGATCTGGATAGGATAGCATAATTAGATAATATTACTTTCAAAAGAGGGGAGGTCACATATGGATTGGATGTGAAATAAGAGTCTGTTAATGGCAGCAGCAGTCAGGATGAAGGAGCATGCCGACTTCTTTGAGTCCAGCATGTCAAGGAATATGAGAGATGACTGGCTACCTATAGAGGCGGTGGTCAGAAATATGTTATTTTCAGGTCTAAAATAATGTCAAATGTCATGTCAACAGTGTCTGAATTGCAAAAAGGTTTTACTTCAGTCTAGAAAAAGTTCTGCCTACCCAGAAAAGACGAAATTTTCTTTTCTGTTCCAAAGAGTAGACCACTTCAGGGCTATTTTCTTTTCCTTGTATGTGTAGAATCTCAGTGGGCTTGGAAAGGGCCTTGTAAGAACATACAGAAAAAAGAAAATACTCTTAGAAAAGAAACCTGAGATTCCCATATCTGAATAAAAATTTTTTTAAGATGAAGCATGAAAAAGAATGATGAACAACTTGGGGGGAGGCTTTGAATACAGTTATAAACTAGCAGAAGGCTTGTTAATTATGGGGCCAAAATGAAATTCACGTGTTAAATTATACTATAAATGTTTGTTTCGATAATTTCATAGTTGAACCCTGAGATTTAGTCCAGATGGGAAAATAGTGCAGTTCTATTCATAGAGATTTGATCATCACAATTAGAAAGATATGAAATGTGACATGGTGTAATGGAGAGAAAGCTGGTCTTTATTCAATATTGTCTCTGACTCATAGGGTGCACTGGAACCATAGGCAAGTCACTCAACTTCATAGGCAATTGTGTTATATATGTATATATATATATATATATATATATATAGATAGATAGATAGATAGATAGATAGATAGATAGATATGTACATATATTAAACAAATGTTTATTATATGTCATACATACCACAAAATACTTTATATTATAGATATTATATTATGTAGCAGTCTAAATTACATTTCTGTCATAAAGATTATTTATAAATTATAAAGAATTCCATTAAGAAACAGACAATAAGACATTGGTGTTTTTTTAAAACATTTTAAGCAGTAAAGCTTCAGTAAAATTCACCTCTGTTCTAATAACTCAATTATGAATAGTGAAAATCCCTGATTCATTTACTACTATTAAACATATAAATCCTTACTCAGGGGCTTCCTTATGTTCCACAATGATTCTGGGTTCTTGAAGGCCTTCCCAGCAGTTATAACCAAGCTGGAAGCTTCTACTAAGATAGAAAAACTTTAAAGAATGAAAGCATGATGTGATTCTAGCAGGAGCAACATGAATAACAACAACAACAATAGTAATAGTAGTGGCTAGTATTTATATAGATTTTTGAGGTTTACAAAGCACTTTACACATATAATTTAATAGCAGTTCTATGAGGTAGGCACTATTGTAATCCTTCTTTCTATAACTTAGGAAACATGAGCTTAGCCAAGATCTGAAATACATCACCAGAAGATTTGATTCATATATTCTTCTGGAGCTTATTGTGGTATATGCTATTGGTCTAAAATAAATTCTGCCATACTGTTTTCCAGATGTCCAAAAAGTTTTTGTGTATTTGAGATCCGTGTGCCAGTGGTTAGCATCCTTATCTTATTGAATAGTGGGATATTCAAATTAATTTTCTAAGAATCTGAATTACTTAGTCTATTCCAAAGTACCAATTTACTGTGTACTTAAGAAGAGGAAGCTCGCATAATCTATATTTACAATTATATTAACAATGTGGAGATGCTCCTACAATATAGAAATGCTCATTTTATTTGGTATTTAATTTCAAAATTTAAAACTTAATTATTAATAGTTCAAGAAATCTATTAGCCTAGGTGTGTCTGGTAGATCTTTTGTGCTTACTGGTAAGGAGTTTGAAAAGGAAATAAAATAATTTTAATTTAAGTTGTAATGAGAGGCATATTATAGAATGAAATATAACCTATTAGTAAATATTTCTTGTTATTTATATGATATAAGACAAAAAATTTCCCCCTAATTCATGAATTAGGAATTTTTAAAAAATATCTATTCCTAATGATACATTTAGAAGTGGAAAAGTAGCTGGAAATTACATAATAGATGACCTTTCTAAAATCCCTGTGAGATGGTTGAGAGGCCAATAAATTCTCATTCTGTAGCTTGTGAAACACATACAAACGTACAGATAGATCACTGGGCTTGGAATCCGGAAGACTCATATTCATGAGTTCAAATCTGACCTGAGCTACTCACTAGCTATGTGACCCTGGGCAAGTCATTTGCCTGTTTGCTTGAGTTCCTTTAGTCTGTAAAATGAGCTGGAGAAGGAAATAGCAAACCATTTTAGTCTCCGTGTGTGTGTGTGTGTGTGTGTGTGTGTGTGTTTTACAGATTTTAAATGCTAGCTGTTATTAAGTGAGCAGCTATTTAAGTAGAATGCTATTTGGATTTCTTAGTAATGTTTTAAAACATAGAAATGTTGGGCTTTTGAACAGCACTTAACCGGGTACCTAATAGGGAGAGGAAGAACTTGCTTCGCTTGAGTCTTGTGATCAAGAGATTTTTAAAGTGAAAAGGCAGGAGAAAGAAGATAACTACCTTCATATATCTGCTGAACCAAATAACACTGACACTAGTAGCTACAACACAGGAAGAGAAATAGCAGGAGAACGTATTAATAATTCACAGAGGACAAAATTCAAAAAGTGAGTCAGCAATAAAACCATGACCTCCAGTATCTACTCACATTTACACTATATCTATAGGTAGCACATGAGGTGAACTGGATTTCCAGATTCCAGGAGGCCTAATTAATAGATACATATAATTAAGAATGAGAAATAAAATAGTGCCACTGTATTCTCCCGTAGTACGCAGCATGTAGAGTATGATTTTCAGAATTTTAGTGAGAGCATAGATAAGCAAGAGAGGTTAAAGGAAAGAGGGTGAACTTTCCCAATGAAGATCCTCCTTTCTCCAAATATTTTCAAAATCTTTCCCTCACTCTTCCAAAAATAAAATGACATCAAGGTTTTTGATTAACCATATAATCTGATTTGTTTTTAAAATATGTTAAGACTATGCATTTAAATGTCTACTGGAGGAAGACAATAGGCTCGTCCAAAGCTTGCGTGTGGTGCCTGATCTAGGTGTGGACTTTATACCCTTGTTTCTTAAAAGACAGCAAAGTATATATCCTCTGAAATATCCAAACAAGCTAGAAAGACTACCATATTGGACTTTAAGTATCTGAATCAGCAATAGTCTCAGTAGAATATTTAGCTGTAAAGGGGAAAAACGTGAATTCATGATCTAGTTTAAAGCAGAGCCTATCACCAAGGAGTCACACTGGGGAAGCACAGAAGTGACAGGTAGGGTTGTCAAAATATCTATTGTTCAGCATGGCTAAATTTAGAGAGACTTATCATGATGATATTTTTTGTTTTTGGCCACAGAAATTATCAGAGGACATCTACCATGTTATAGCACTGTTTTGATCTGATTTATTGATTAATTTCCCAAATAATTAATTACAAATCCTTGAAGTAACAGTGAAATAATTTAGTGATCCACACAGAATTTTTAGAGCATGGCATAGGACAGCAGGATCATACAATCTTAGATATTTGAAAGGACCTTAAAGTCCATCTAATTTAACACAAATCTAAACAAAAATCCAACATTCCCCTAAAGTTGTCATCCAGACTTCCTTTGACAGTGTTTAGTTGTGAGAACTCACTACCTTTTAAGGCATTTCAATTAAGAGTAACAAATATTTATTGTGGCAACTGTTTGTAAAGATGCCCATACAATTCCTGATAGCTTTAACTGTTAGGGAATTTTTCCTTACATTTTGGTGAAATCTGCCTCTCTGTAATAGCTACCCATAGATCCTGGTCCACTTACCTTGTCCTGACCAATGAAGAAGGACAAAGAAGACAAAACACTACCTTAAAATGCTAAATTTTAGGGAAGGCAGGTTGCCTTACGCTAACAAGAAATCAGCCCTTGAGCTTTGGTAATTTGTGGAGTAATCATGAACTAGACCTTGGGTGTTTGTGAAGATGTAGAATAATGATTGCATGTACCAGGAGAATAGGGCATGAATCCTAGGATCAGAACAAGGGAGACAGTGTCATTAGAGAGTTAGGACCATATGGAAACTGAAGGACTATTAGTTCTTGTGGGTCTCCAAGCCAATTCTGAGTTTTAATTATGTCAGAAGTTCTTTCCCAGTTACAGCCTAAAGAAAGCAATATAGTATTATATTAATATTCCCACTGTCTAAATCCAGTCTCATGGGAATGTTTGATTCAGGTGAGGAAATAGAAGATCTGGACCATGACCACACTAATGCATCACAGTAGGGAATGGGCAAGGAAGAGAAAAACTATCTCCATGAAAGGCCAAATTTGGAGAAGCCAGGTTGTTATACACCAACAGACATTGTATCACTCTTCCTGCATAGACGGTGCTGTTTGACAATCTGTACTTTGGCCCCTCACTTTCTGTTCTCCATCTTGGACTCTTGAACTGTGGCATGGGGCAAGTGGCAGTCTTTCTTGACTTGACTAACTCTTGGGTTTTTGCCTGTTTGGTTACATGCTTTTCCTAAGCCTCAGAAATTTCGCTGGTAACCAGCTTCTGTTTACCTTCTTGCATAGAAGTGAAAACTGAGGTTATGTTTTATTAAGGAAAGAGCTCAGTAAAAATAAGTGTTTCTTTGCAAAATAATAAGAGCAATAACAACAACAATAACAATAATGGTGATGTATGAAGCATAGGTTAATTTATCTTTGAATAAGCTCTTTATTAGTATCTGAGTGGCATATAAAGCATTGCTTCTCTGTCTTAAGGTCTGTGCTAATGACCTCTTTCCCTCCTGGCACAAGCTGAGGTAAGGTCTAGTTGCTGGGAGAGTCTCTTCCTGGCAAATGCCAAAGGAGGTCATGCCAAACCTTTCTGCCCAGCTTTTTAGGTTTCAGCTAGAACCTTGTAGAGGCTGGACATTTTCTATATTTTTCCTGGGTCCCCATGTGAGTTTTCTAACTCCTAGGCTCAGGCCTCTTTCGCCCTTGCCTACACTCAGAAGTCTTTGCATTTTGATGAAAATATTGTTCCTGCCGCTGGCTAGCTGGCTGTGTGACAGCAGGAAACTGCTTCCATCTTTCTGGACTCTAGCAGTCTTGTTTCAAAAACTGAGATATGTTAACATGCAAATGTCTGAAAAAAGAGACAATTTTATTAGATGTTAGGAAAGATTGAAAATCTATTTTTAAAACCCCTCCGAGATCTCATCGTGATGTGGATGATGTGGTGGTAAATGAATTCTCAAAGATTTTGCAAATAGAGGTATTTGCCTTCAAGTTCAAATGGCTTAGACATAAATGTTGCTGTTGTTTAGTTGTTTCGGTTATGTTAGACTTTTGATTACCCTGTTTGGGATTTTCTTGGCGAAGAAACAGAATGGTTTGCCATTCCTTCTCCAGTTCATTTTACAGATGAGGAAACTGAGGCAAATAGGGTGAAATGGCTTGCCCAGGGTCACACAGCTAGTAAGTGTCTGAAGCCAGATTTGAACTCAGGAAGATGAGTCTTCCTAACTGTAAGCCTATCACTCTGTCCAGTGTGCTTAGATATAAATACAAATCTATTATGTGCCTGTTGCCCAAAGACTAGCAGAGATAATTTCAGAGAAGCTCATTACCAAGTTGGTTACATGGTGGTGTATCTGCAGCAACAGCAATTATCAGGCAACATCTATTTAGTTATAAGTAGGATGTAACTGTAAAATTACAGATTTTTGATTTATTGAAATAAAAATGACAAAATTTAGAAGGAGCTTCTTGTTTGCTATACATATACACATGAACACACACACACACACACACACACACACACACACACACATTTCACAGAGCCTCCAAAGTGATTTTCCTTAAGTGCAGGTCTGACCATATCTTACTTTGACTTAATAAATTCCAGTGTCCTCTAGGATAACATATAAAATTCTCTGAGCACTTCACATCCTAGCCTATTTCTAACTTTCTAATCCCATTATCCAGTATTCCTTTACCTATTCCCTGTGGTCCATGTTGGCTTTCTTGCTGTTTCTCATGTCACTATCTCTTCTATAGTCATGACTTTGAACTTATTATCCCCATGCCTATAATACACTCCTTTCTCAGCTCCACCTCATAGACTCCTTAAGTTTCGGCAAAACTCTACTGTCACTGCCTTCTTCAAGAAACCTTTCTTGAGCCCGTCAACTTCTAGTGCCCTGGATCCTATACTACTCTGTGGTTATTTTGTATTTATTCTGTATATATTTATAAATGCACATACTACCTCCCTCACCAGAACTTGAACTTTTTTTAGAGTAAAATTGTTTTTTTTGTCTTTATATCTGTATGATCTAGCATCATGCCTGACACATAAAAGGCACTTAAATTCTTGATGATTGATTAAGTGACATGATCTTAATGCCAGGTGACCTGAGTTTAGTAACAGCACTGTTACTGACAATAACAGTAGAGCTGAAATTTCATATTTATTTTAAGTTTATTGCATCTACTCATTTGCTATATTTCTATCCAAGTATCTATTTCTCTTATCAAAGGACTTTATATTAATCTGTACAAAAGAACAGTTGGCTACATAATATTTGAAGGTTTCCATTAGCTCATGCTACAGTTGATTCATGATTCCTACAGTATACAACCTTAAGGAAGTCACTCACAGGTTTATTTATTTTATAAGATTGACTATTACCTCTTTAGAGGTAGGGACCAATCTGTTTCTTTTTCATATCCCCTTAAGGACCTCTCAGGTACCTGTACATAGTAGACTCTCAATATGTTCAGGCTGAAAGAATGAACTCATCTATTCTTCAGTCCTTTTCAGTGTTCTATGTGGATACCTGTCTATACTGAAGGGATGCAGGAGTCCATCTGTCTGACAATGTATTAAGTAATGTGGAAGGAAGTTGTCCTACAAATTCAGGATGGAGATAGTTGTAAGATTGCCATAGATAGATAGATAGATAGATAGATAGATAGATAGATAGATAGATAGATAGATAGATAGAGATAGATAGATCAAGGTGAGAAAAGCAATGATATCTTCTTTCTTTCTATTTTTGGCAGAGATCTGTGATTTTATTCGTGGAGGGTAGTGGCAGGGGGGACAAAGATGCTATGCATATATAACCCACTCATGCCTTCCCAAATTGTGCAATTCTCCTCCATACCCTCCTATCAGTCCTCCACAGAAGGTATACACAAGACATTACCATACTTTTAGACCTTTTGACATTATGTGGGTCAGGACTTTGGAAAATCTATCTAGTATCCCTTATCTTCCCTTCATGACCAATGATGAATACTCATCTTTCTTCCAAGATATATTTTTATGCCATTTATCTTGTGCAGGTCATCATGGTCAATCTTGTTTCCACTTGTAAATCTCTCCATTTCTTTTTGCATCATCTGCTTTTTTTGAGTCTTTGGAAATTGGAGTGCTCCATGATTCATAGCCAGTATAGTATCCATCATTTGAATAGTGGTGTTTAAAATATGGGGTTTTGTGTCAGGGAAGCTTATGATTGTTGGAAGTATTTCAAATGTAATCTTGCCAGTACTCTTTTTTTTTTTCCTATTCCAATCTGGGCCTGGCTCATTTTCTTTACAACTATATGCTGATGTATTAACTCTGTTGGGCTGCCCATTCAACTAAATATCATCTCTGGACAATAGGACTTGTTTATCCTTTTGTTTTTTCCTGTTTGGACCAGACTGATCAAATAAACAAAGAAGACACCTATTTTGCACGTCATAAAAATTTGAAAGCATTGGGAGATCAGTTTTCAAGATATTTAAAAGGTGACACTATGTTAATTTTTGTAAGCTCTCTGTATCTGTCTGCTTTCTCTGTCTCTTTCTGTCTGCCCGTTTGTCTGTTTCTGTCTCTCTTGCTTTCTAAGTGATCTAAACAGGCTTTGGGGCATTAGGTTTCATAAATAATTTTCTATGATAGATCATATCTTTATAGTCACATAATTGACTGAATTTTGTATAGAATGCCAGTTCCTGCTGGGTTCATTCTTTATTGAATAGAGATAGAGGTAGAGACAGAAAGAGAGATAGATATACACACACACACACACACACAAATATACTTGGTGCCTTGACAGGCAGCCTTTTAGTCTGTGTTCTACTCTATTTGTTTGTTTATTTAAAATTATGTGTATGTATATGTGTGTGTGTATATATACACACACACACACACACACACACACACATATATATACACACGTATACATGTACATACATATATGGAATGATATAACATGTATATAAAATATATATACACATAGAATTATTAATATGTATATGAGATATATGTATACATATATAGATTTACATAGTATATATGTGTATATATAAATATATATATACACACATATACATGGATATATTTTTTAAATAAATTCAACTGAAAAGAGTGAATTATATACTTAAAAGCTTCCAGTCATCAAGATATTGTGCATCTGTATGTTAAAACTATACAAACTTCCTTGATGAATATAAGGGCAGAAATAACTTTTATGATCCTCAGATTATCACTGTTAGTATAGTTACTAAATAGGGAGATATATGTTTGCCTGTCATTGGTATCTGAAACTGTCATGCATAATGACCTGGGTAGAATCCAAAGATGGGTGAGGTATTACCTATGAATGTTGAAGTCTCCCTCTTTGCATTGTCATTATGCTAATTGCATCAAGTGCCAGAATACTACAAGGCCTCTTAATTAAAATACACACACATATATGTATGTGTGTGTGTGTGTGTGTGTGTATAATGGAAAAAGAATTGTCTAATAATTCATACAGAAAAAAAGGATTATGAATACACAATACATAGGACTTTTTCCAACATTACTTCCATTATATATAGGAAAATGACATCATAGTTGATCATCACTAAACCTTCTTGCTGTCAAGGATATGAATATTTGAATACGCAAATAATTGTGAAAATGAGGTAAATTTGATTGGCTAAGTTAATGGTGATGCAATAGAAAAGAAAATGGTAGAATAATTAGAAAATTAAGTCCAAATTTTGTTAATTACTCCCTGTGTAACCCTGAGTATATCACTTTGCTTCATTCTGTTTCAGTTTCCTTATCTATGAAATGCAGAGTTTGAATTTTCTGATATCTAGGTTTCTTCCAGTTCTAATTTTCAGGGAATTCACTATCACTTACATGTCATCTCTTATCTCCCTTTCATACTACAAGATAAATTTTACATATAAAAATTTTTTCAGGTCAGTGGCCTAAGTTTAAACTCTGAATCTTTGGGGCGGAGAGGTAATTTTGAAAGAGTCCATTTATTATTGGTAAATTGCAGACTATGTGATAAGAGTAAGCCTAGCCTTTAGTCGTTTCCTTCAGCACTTAGCACTGATATATAGAATGATGTATACACGACAGATGCTTAATAACCTACTGAGGAATTGAAAAAGGAATAATTTACATTAATAGAGAACATCAATATTTACAAAGTGTTTTTCTCACAATTTCTTGCAAAGTATGTTGTGCGAGTGTTACTCTGACAACCTACTTTTTAGAGTTTAATGCAATTGTTTGTCAAGAAAGCACAAAGTGTGGATAGAGCACTGGCCCTAAAGTCAGGAGTACTTGAGTTCAAATCCAACCTCAGACATATAACACTTACTAGACGTGTGACTCTGGGCAAGTCACTTAACCCCAATTGCCTCACTAAAAAAAACAAAAACAAAAACAAAACACCAAAGTGTAATAATCTGTAATAGCTCTAACTCAAGAATTTGAGGGAAATTATTCCTTATGATTCATCTTCAAAGTTTATAGGTAAGGAGAGAAAGGCTCAGAGAGGTTGTGACTTGCCCAAGGTCACATATCAAGCTCCTTCTGGACCTCAATGCCTTATCCTCCTTCCTATAAGTCACAAATTCCCCTAATGGTCAACTAAAGACATTCTCCCCTTTGTCTGTACCTTAAGTCCCAGTTCTTTATGACCTTTTGTGTAACAGTTGCTGCTTGAACAATGATCATGCCTGTGACAGAGAACTTGGTTAGCATTTCAAAAGCTTGGTTGTGACTGCTGCTTTTGCACACTGAAAATGGAAAGGAACACAAGGCTGCACCATGTTGACTATGCTTTATGGCCAAAACTTTTCCTAAAGTGCAATATATGGTATTTACTAACTAATGGTGTTTTAACGTATGATTGTTTTTAGTTTGTATGTGGTTTTTCATGTGATGCTTCTTGAGATGATTAGAAAGCAAAGTTTTAAAATCTTCTCTACCCCTCCCACTCTAATGTGATTTGCAGGAGAGAAGCGTGTGTGTGTGTGTGTGTGTGTGTGTGTGTGTGTGTGTGTGTGTGTATCCTTTAATATCTTACCACTCTTAGAGTCATAAGATACTGCAGATAAATGTTTAATGATTAAACAAACTAAAGACTGAGGCCACAGAATCGAGGCACAAATCTATCTTGCACTTCTATGGAATGGGGTAAGTCATTTGGGCTTACTCTACTCGTCTGTAAAATAGGGAAAGTGTCTGACTGTGAGGATGAACAAAATGTATTCATCGTCATGCAGCCATGAAAGTAAATGCCATGCCTAAAATCCATCAGTGCAATCTTAGTAGAATGAGACAGTGAACCTGATGTTAATTACAACATGCTTCCCTTCTTTGTTCTGTTGAACTTTAAAAATGCATTTCCATGTATAGAAGGCAAACCAGTAAGCATTTACTGAGCCACCTACCATGTGCAATCAAGTATCTGTGAATTGTTTTCAATGAGGGATTTAATAAATACTTATATTTCCTGAATTGGTCTTTTAGAAAAGTAATTGAAAAAGAATGAAACTTTGATTCAATTCATATTAAGAATATATTTATTGCCTGAATAAGTTGGGATATATGATTGTGATGGACTACTAATGTACTATACGAAATGATGAGCTCAATGATTTCAGAAAAACATGGAAAGACCTGCATGAAGCAACGAAAAGTGAAAAAGGAAGAATCAAGAGAACATTGTATACAACAACAGAAATATGGTTTTAAGAATTACTTTGAATGAATAAGTTATTTTATCCATTATAAATACCCAAATTAACTATAAAAGACATATGAAGACACTATCTTCATATATACAACTGTACATATACATATATACTATATCTACATACCTATATATGTGTATTTTTCTATCTATCTATCTATCTACTATTTGCATCTAATGGTAGCTATCTCTAGGGTGGGGGGGGGAAGAAAAAAGAGAAAAAATAAATTTCCATGATAATTCTGTTGTACATTTGAAAGGAATAGCAAGTTGTGTATGGCAGATTTGCAGTTTCATATACAATCATCTTTTTTAAATTGCACTGTGTTATGAAGATGCAGTTTTATTTCATAAATTAAAAAAGAAAATAACATATTTATTGAGAACTTAGCATTACAAATCACTTTGCTAGGTGAAGGTGTGGAGGGTTACATACATGAATCAAATTCAATCCCCAACCTCAAGGATTTGGGTTTGATAGAGTGTTTTGTGGTTAGTAGATTGTAGTATGGTACACAGCTGTGAGGCAAAGAGTTGCTGAACTCTCTTTGTCAGTCCCCTTAGGGATATATTTTATCTGTGCTCAACTCCCCATCTCCATAGTCTCTCTGTCCAACAGCTGATAAAGGATTTCTAGGATGGGTGAGCAGGTATAATTAGCATGCAATAACTTCCCTATTGGGGTTGAGACCTTGTAGAAATTCCCATAAGCAACAATAAGAGCTTGTCAATTTATAAAAGAGCCACAGTTAATCAGTACTGTCAAGATAAGGCAGAAGGGATAGGATCAGGCAATTTCTTGAGTTAGAGCCTTCACAGCTGATTACAATTTGTGCTTTCCCCGATAAATACTTGGATTAACCTAACAGGAATTAAGCTGCCAGAGGTAACATGAGACAAAACTTGGGCAGAAAGAAGTGATTGTGTGGCAGAAGCCAATGTTCTCAGAGGTTTCAAAAAGAAGGAGACACCCTGTAGTGAGTCTTATTGACTCATTAAATCTTTCCAATCAGCACTGAAGTCAGTCAGAGATCAGTGTTGACATATGCTTTATACTTGCTATCTAAATGAGGTAGTAGTTTGAAAATGATTTGATGTATTTGCTATAGAAATGAATAGTATGAAAAGGAGAAGCAGCCTATTGTAGTTGGAAAGAGGGTTAGTTTTGGAGTTGGAAAGGTCTAGGCTGAAACCTTGCCTCTGATGTGTATCAGCTGTGTCATCATAAGCAAGGTATTTAAACAATTATGCCCCCAGGGGATGCTCTAACTCTTTAAATTACAGACTTGCGTTAAGGAAAGGAGTATCCACACTGGAAGTTCCCTATTCCAATGAAATCATGACAGTGGATTAAAAATAAAAACAAATTTGTTGTTTACTTTTATAATATATTATTGTCTAAAACTAATCTAGTGAAAATGCTTAATAAAATAATAATTCATTTGCTATACTCAACATCTGCTGTTGTCTACTTACTACGAGAATATTTGGAATATAGTATTTCATGTTTCCAATATTATACTACAAAGATTATCTTTGAATTAGTTAATACAGACTTTTATCAAGTGTAAAAAAACCGTGGCTGTATATACATACTATTACTTACATATGTACACACACACACGCACATACATACACACAGTGTTCCAAGTGTTAGTGTGATGAATGGCACTAAGCTTTTCTGTTCTTTTCTTTTATATCGTCTATCTGTGCCCCCCCACTAAAAAAAGAAGCAGCTAGAAACCCCAAAACAAGCAAGCTTATCATTTACCACTGTATTTTCATGGATTTCCATCTCTACAAAGGCTACTTGAATCTATGAGTTCTCCAAATGTCTATAAATGTTATAGTCAGACATAATATCCTTCATCATTAAGAATTTAGCAGCTACATGAAAAAATCAAGAACCTTTATTTTAAAAATAAGGCAAAGCCTTTTGTGTTTGGTGAAAGTGACCTTTACCTTGCCCAATATCATTGAATTTTGAAGGTGTTGATAACACCTGCAGTATTTCAGTTGTATTGAATTGACTTTAGCAAGTACCTAGCAAGAACATTTAAGATCACATACTGGGGTTCCTGTCTTGCCCCCTTCCCCAGGTACAACCTAGCACTGATGATGCTGGGTTTCTGTCTTCCCTCCAGAGGGTGACAGCAGTCACAACCAAGCTTTTGAAATGCTAACCAAGTTCTCTGTCACAGGCATGATCATTGTTCAAGCAGCAACTGTTACACAAAAGGTCATAAAGAACTGGGACTTAAGGTACAGACAAAGGGGAGAATGTCTTTAGTTGACCATTAGGGGATTTGTGACTTATAGGAAGGAGGATAAGACATCGAGGTCCAGAAGGAGCTTGATATGTGACCTTGGGCAAGTCACAACCTCTCTGAGCCTTTCTCTCCTTACCTATAAACTTTGAAGATGAATCATAAGGAATAATTTCCCTCAAATTCTTGAGTTAAAGCTATCACAGATGATTATGCTTTCTTTGTTTGTTTTTAGTGAGGCAATTGGGGTTAAGTGACTTGCCCAGAGTCACACATCTAGTGAGTGTTATGTGTCTGAGGCTGGATTTGAACTCAAGTACTCCTGACTTCAGGGCTGGTGCTCTTATCCACACTTTATGCTTTCTTGACAAATAATTGCATTGAACTCTAAAAAATGGGTTGTCAGAGTAACACTTGCACAACATACTTTGCAAGATATTGTGAGAAAAACATTTTGTAAATATTGATGTTCTCTATTAATATAAATTATTCCTTTTTCAATTCCTCAATGGCTATTTCTTTACTACCAGCAGAAGTTGAATCAAGGAAAACCTGGGAAAAGAAATTCACATCAGTCAATTTCTGTTCTTGTGAGGATTACTTCCAAATAGTTTTTCACTTGAAGATATAGAAGTATGAAAATGTTCTTAGCAGGAGACTATGTTAGAGAATGCTGCCTGTGCATAAACAACTCCAGAGATGTGATGTTTTATAAATTATTTACCACAAGGGTAGTTTGAGTGGGAAAATGAATAATATATAATGAAGAGATCAGTTAGGTAAGAGACTTTAATTTCCTATCCACCAAAAAATAAAATTCCCTGGAATCCTTAAGTAGGAATATGGGAGATTCTATTTACCCCAACTGATGAAAACATTTCCTATTTGAGCCTAATGCAAACTTTAATGCAGTTATTTATTTCTGTATACCCACATGGCACAAAATACAAATCTTGTTCATAGTAGATGCTTAATAAAAGTTTTTTTCTTTTTGGGGGACAGAAGGAAGTGGATAGGTATTAGGTTATATAAACGGTGCGTGTATCTTTTATTTGATTAGCATGGAGAGCTCCAACCTATAGAGTACTGTATACCTAAGGGTTTTATAACTCTCCCCCTGCTACTCTTCCAAAAAAAGTTATTTATTGAGGTCTGTACTTGGCTGTTGTAGAAACACCTCCATCTAAGTAGATTAGCCTATGAGTATACAGCTTAAAGCCCAGAGAACCACCTCAGTCATTGAAAAGTTAAGTGACTTGGGACACTGTTAGTGTGTGAAAGTTAAGATTTGAACCCAGCTCTTCCTGATTCCAAGGCTTGACCTGTATTAATGCTACAATTTCTTCTTAACAAGTATATATTGAATTAAAATAAAATTAAATTTATTTCCATAGTCTTATAACTCTTTTCCATTCTCACAGGCTGTGGGCCTAATCCTGCTTTTCCATCTTACAAATTCATGTCTGGTCACCTAGGGCCTAGGTACCAGCATGGATGAATGGATTAGTTGGAAGGAAGACAGAAGGAAGTTAATTAAAGCAGTTATACCTAACAGGCGTTTAGGCTTTACTGGCTTGCCATTTCATTTGTACCAATGCATCATTGAGAGACAAAGTGAGGTATAGTGAAGAGAGAGTTGGTTTCTGGAAAGTGGACAACCTTATGTCACATAATATCTTTGAAAACACAAATTATATGACTATGGGCAATTCACTGAAGTTTTTAGTGGCCTGAGCAAGTCCGTTGGGCATTAATTTACTAATCCGTTTTACTAGGTTCAACATCAGGAGTTACCTACACCAGTTCAGACTAAAATCATAAAGCAATGGGTCATTTTTTTTTTAGTAAATATCAAAAGTAGATTTTACTCCATGCTTAGACATTTGAACCACAGGTCTTAAAAATAAGGTGCTTCTGTTGGGGAGTTGTGAACTGGTCCACCCATTCTGGAAAACTATTTGGAAATATGTCCAAAGAGCTCTAAAACTGTGCAAACCTTTTGACCCAGCAATAGTGCTACTAGGTGCATACCCCAAAAAGATCAAAGAAAAAGGAAAAGGACTGATATATACAAAAACATTTGTTGCAGCTATTGTTTTGGCAAAGAATTTGAATACAGGGTTTGCCCCTCAATTCGGGAACGGTTGATCAAATTGTGGTATGTGATTGTGATGGAATATTACTGTGCTGTAAGAAATGACAAGAGGGAGAGTTTCAGAAAAACCTGAAGAGACATAACTGATGCAAAGTGAAATGAGTAGAACCAGAAGAACATCATACACAATAACAAAAATAATGTAATGATAATCAACTCTGCTACTTTGAATAATACAATGATCCTCCATAATTCCAAAGGACTTATGTTGAAAAATCAGAGAGAGAACTGATGAACTCTCAGTGCACATCGAAGGAGGTTCCATACTCCTGGGCCCTAGACTTTACAAGGTGCTGTAGAAATGCTAATAAAGATTAAATTTAAAAGTATGTTGAGTGAACTTTTTTTTAATGAATGTTTAATATTTATGAGCAAACCTTTGGAATTAGGTGACCTACAATTTCACTATCAGTTCAATATCTATGAACCTATGATTCTAGATAGTTATGAGTCAAGAATATTCATTATATGTGTTGAACTTGTTCAGTCATTTCAGTTGTGTTTGACCCTTTGTGACCCCATTTGGGGTTTCCTAGGCAAAAATACTTTGGTTTGTCATTTCCTTTTCCAGCTCATTTTACAGATAAGAAACTGAGGCAGAGTTAAGTAACTTGCCTGGGGCCACAAAGCTAATAAGTATCTTAGACTGGATTTGAACTTTGAGGTACCACCCAGGTGCTTTATATGTGTTGAATAAAATTGAATAATCCAATTTAAGATTATACTGAAAATACCACACTTTCTTTCAGTGTCAAAGTATTATCACATTAGATGAAGCACTAACAAAATGTTGAAATGCTTTTAATACCTGGACCACAGCAGTGTTGTAATTAGAAATACATAATCAACCACTTTCTAAAGGCCATCAGTTATAAGAGCTAAAAAAAGGAAAAAAAAACACCACCACTACCACCACCAACAAAAACCTTTATTCAATTTAATGCTTCAGTGCATTTGTCAATTTTCTTGACATTTTTTGGGAAACCATGTTATTTTAATCAACTTGGTTTAATACTCAGATTTGTCAACCCATGTTTTTTATTTACATTCTTCTGAAATTCACTGATGATGATCTTAACAATCCAGGGCTACATTCTCATTTATTAGTTTTGTAGAATTATGAAGAATAGATGTTTACTGTAATGAGGATATCATCAGTTAATGATTCACATACTGATTTTGGCCTTTCCCTTCCTTCTTATTCATTGTCTTTTCTGAGGATTTTTGTTTTTTACCAATATCCTTTCCTTCAAAACCGTTTGACTCTCAATCAACTGTATCAATAGGGACAAACCTGGATTTCATTGATAATCTGGAATTTCAAGGCTAGGAACATCCCTTGATCAATGCTATATTTTATTCGATATATATATTGTTATATAGTTGCCTAGAATATTAATTGGTTAAGTAACTTGGTCAGTGTTACCCATCCACTGTGTCTCAGAGTTAGACATGAACAAATACCCTCTTTGCCTGCCAATCAGATTGGGCTTTCTATCTACTATGCCCCACTGAGTCTATGTAAATAGATTTTAAAACACAACCAGAGAAACAAAAACATCAGTTTTGTCAGAATATGTGGAGAATTTCTTAACATATTAGGGAAGGTATAGTTTAGCTCTTTCAGAGATCCTGAATTGTACCCCAGTGGCTTATTTCTTTCTATATACCCTTAGATTTTGTTGGCATTGACTATGGAAATTCATTATTCTCCTGCTATCTTTTTTTTTGTATCTTTATGAGGAATTTTTTAGAAGTAGAAGAAAAGTTTCAACCTTGGAATATGGGCCATGAGAAAAGAAAAGAATGATGTGAAAGATGATGAAATTTTAAAAAACTGATAGTTTCACTCTTCTCTTTTATGAATAGAATTCTGTAAGAATTGTTTTATGTATCCAGTTATAGAACTTCATGTAGTGAATGTTTCTCTTCATATAAAATTGAACCAAGAACACTCACCTGATGCTCACATAATATTTTTTCTCCTTTTTTATCTTTGAAGATATAATATTCACATGAGAAGCATCTTTGTATAGTGGCTAAAGGAGTGTCATTAGACTCAGGATGACCCGTTGATACAAACTTTATGTGGCCTTGGTCAAGTTACTTACCTTCTAGGCAACTCCATGAGAATATAAATCACAAAATATTTCCCCATCTGAATAAGTAGAGGCATTTCCTCACCATGAATATCTCTACTAATGATATCACAGATCTGGTTGGAAAAAAAAACATATATGTATATATATGTTTCTTTTAGAATTCTTAGATGTATCCTATCACCTTAGTCTGGCTATTCATTGATTGTGCTATCAAATGATTACTTGTAGGAATATTTCTTCTAGAAATAACATTTTATTCTAAACAAAGTGTTCTAAACACTTTGTTCTAATCTATCTGCAAGTGGAGCTAGGCAACTGTAGTGTGAAGAAAATATGATAGTGACTTCCTGTCTACCACTGAAGCACCCTGATATACTTCCAACCATGCCCTGGATTTCTTGAGAGGCACACAAGGATTCTGAGATAGCTTATTAAGTCATTCAGCCTCTGATTATTTCTGAGGAGGCAAATACTTTACCTCTTAAGAAAGGAAATCCATTCCACTTTTGGACTGTTAAAAATGTTGAAAACTATTTTTCCTAGCATCAAACCTAAAATTGTCTTCTTTTTACCTCCATCCATTTCTGCTGATGTTGCCCTCTGTGCCTAATAGAACATGTTTAATCCTTCCTCAATACAGCAGAAATTCAAATGCTTGAATATACCTATTCCATTTCTTGTGACTCCAGAACACTGTAAAATGATTTTATGTGTGCCACCTCAGAAAACTGAAACCATTTAAATGCCTAAATGTGCACATATTAAGAACAGAACCTAGCTAACAAGAGAAATCCATCATGTTCTTTTCCATAGTCTTTTGTTCAATGTTGCAATTATTCTTGGGATTGATCAAGAAATGAAACTATGTTAAGCTGCATAAAGGCAGAGATCATGTCTTAATGATACCACCAGCTATTTTATATGTAAAACATCTTCAGTATTTTGTGAAATGGAAGCTCAACATATGTTAACAATGTGACATGGTAGTTTAAAAAAATCTGATTGGGTTCTGGGCTTCATTAATAACAACACATAAAAATGAAGGTGATAGTTCTACTGAATTCTGATTCAGGAAGATGACATTTGGATTCATGTGTTTGACTTTGGTGAAACACTTAAGAAGGACATTGACAAACATGTATGTCTAGACAAGGGCAATCAGTTTAATAAGGGACTAGAAAATGTAATTTAAGCTTTGATTGAAGGAGGTGGAAAAGAGAAGTTTTGTGGGTGACATTTTGAAGCCATTAGTATTTGAAGGTCTGTAATATAGAAGAGCAGAGTGGTTGGACTCATCCTGCTTGGCCCCATTAGACAGAAGCATGAATAATGAGTGGAATTTGAAAAGGAGCAAATTTTGGTTCCATGTAAAGAAACTTCCCAAAATTTTGAGTTCTCCAAAAGTAGAAACAATTGCCTTGGTAGACAGTGAGTTCCCTATCAACAGAGCTTTTCAAATGGATCCTGTGTGACTAATCCTCAAGAATGTTAGAAAGCCACAGTTTGAACCTAGGTTCTGTGGACCCCAAAGAGTTGCACAGGAAGATTTCAGGCAGTTTATGAACTTGGATAGGAAAAATATATCTTTATTTTTATTAGCTTTTGGCTTCCTTTGTAATACAATGAATTTTTTGTTATGCATTAAAAATATTCTGGAAAGGGACCTATAGGCTTCACCAGGTGGGCAAAGGGGTCCAAGCCAAGTAGAAAAAAGTTAAGAACCCATATTATAGACTGATTTTTTTCTAATATTAGATTTGATGAGGTGGCCTCTGGGGTTTTGTGAAAGTTTGTAATGATGTCATTCTGTGATTATGTGTCATGGTAGAGTGAGGAGGTGAAACTTAAAAGACAGATAGACATCTTTTATATTTCCTCACTTTTATTTCCCAGTCATCTTCCTCTCTAAGATGTATGCAGTGTAACAATGAACAAAAAAGAAAAAAAAAAGTAGTTCAACAAAATTAGCCAACATATAAATCAAGTCCAACATTATATGTGGTGTTTTTTCCACAACCATAGTCACCCTCCTTTAAAAATAAGGGAGGAGTGCATTCTTACATCTCTTTTTTGGGGTCAGGCTTAATCATAGTAATTTCACAATATTTAGTTCCACTTGTTTAATTGTTATTGAACTTTCTACTTACATTATAGTAATCATTGTGGTCATTGGTGTTTTTTTTTTCTGTTTCAGCTTAATTTTACTTTGCTTCACTTTGGCTGTCTTCTGATACATCTCTTTATTCATCAAATTTATTTGTAGTGGTGTAGTCATTTTCCATTACATTAATGTACCATGAGGTGCTTAGCTATTACTCAGTCAATGACCATCTTTTGATTTCTAGTTCTGGTCTACTAAAAGAAGAGTTATTCTAAATAGTTTGGTATTTATAAGACATTTCTCATCATCATCGACTGAGATGGTTAAGCTTGAGTTAACCTTTGATGACTATGTAGTAGTTGATATACATAAGAGAAAAGGATTGGTGTTTCAAGTGAGGGATGGCAAATACTTGGAGTCAAGGAAGAACATGCTGTGTTCATGGCACAGTTAATCAATCACTTTTCAAATGGTCTCCACCATACTGTGACACATTTTTAGAAAAGCAAGAAGATACACAGGTGTTCATGACATTTAAACCATTTCCAAAATGTTTACCTGAGGTCAATGTGAGTCTATTGCTTTGCTGAACTTTGTATACAGCATAGATTTCTCACACTGAGAAGTCTGGTGGGGGCCAGCAGAATAGCACTAGACACTGACTTTCCACTGGGTTCCAGCTGTTCTCTTCAGCCGATTCATCTCAGCTTTGAGATCAGTGGTAAGCACCTGGATGCACATATCAGCAAAATGCTGGCCAGTGGTACAGCTTGTTTTGCCATTATTGACTTGGACATTCTTGTGCCTGGCAGGAGTGGAACTGTTGTTCCAGAATGTTTAATATCCTTCCAACATGGATATCATTTGTGACAGCAGGTGTTATGCTTTGATTGCTGGCTTTCTTTTATTTGCTATTTATCTTGATAACTGTCTTTTCTGGGCCACTTGATTAAGTAGTCTCTTAATCAGCTTTGGGGGTTTTTTGTTGTTGTTGTTTTGCTTTTGTTTGTTTATTTTTTTTTATCCAACCCTCTCTCTTACAAATGTCTTTTAAAAAAAATCCCAAAAAATTCTATATATATCTTTTATATATCTTTCCAAAAATAACCCCAACTTCTGAGTAGTGAATGGTAGTCACCTAACCAGATGTATAGGGTGTTTTTTTTTCCTATTCCCATTCTTCTCCCCTCAATTCCCAAAATGCAAATTGGAAGGTTCTCTTGTGAAGTTTTCTTGAATACTTTATCATATCCTGTGCTTGGTAACCCCAGAGAATTCAGATATACCAGGCAGAGATATTTAGCAACTAATATTGTCCTGCTTGGTATTCTGATGTGAAACATCCAGGATGTCCATGGTGGAACTCGAATTTATTATGCTGTCTAGCTTCTGGTTGCTTGGATGTGTATAGATATATCTGGATCTTGAAATGCTTTCTTTTTAAATTTAATTACTCCCCACCTTAAGTGTTACATATATGTATACGTGTGTGTATGTCTATGTATGTGTATGTATATACACATATAAATGTATATATATGCATATATACACATGTATATACACAGTTATACATGTGTGTATATGTATATGCATAGACTGTACATATACGTGTGCATATATGTGTATGTGTATGTACATAGATATATGTTCATAAGTATTCCACTGTATTTTTATAAAATATCTTGTATTTACTTCATATTTATCATTTTTATATTTATTCTGTTTATGTTCATGTGTGCTTTTTCCCATCCCTTAAAATGTAAGCTTCTTTAGAATAAATATTGTTTCATTCTTTGTGTATACATCCCTGACTAGAATATATTAGGCACTTAAAATGCTTGATTATTTGATTAATTAAAGTAAGTATTTTATAATAAAGGGGGAGGTGGGATCAAGGGGAAAATCCAGAGAAGTACTTTGGGAAAATCTGAGTATGGAGCAAGTGTTTTCAGTGGAGGATGAGTCAAACGAAAAATAGATGAGGAAGGGCTTCATTGAGGTATCACCTCAACTGGGATTAGAGGAAGAGAAAGATTGCAAGAATAAGAGATGTGAAGAGAAGCATTTTCCAGACACAAAGAGTAGTGAAGTCTAGTGAAGAAACCACATAACTTGGAGTCACAAAAACTGGTTCAAGTCCCAAATCTAGCACTTACCACTTAAGTCACAACCATTTTGGGTCTCTTTCTCCTCACCTATAATTTAAGAGTATTGGACTAGGTGGCCTCTGAGGTCCTTTTCATCTCTAAGTATCCACTTTCTTCTCATATAGAGAAGGAATGAGAAGGGAGAAAGATGTTAGGGTACTGCTAGCAGTTAAATTTGGTTAGAGTTAGTGTATAAAAGGAAAAAAAAGAATGTGTGGATGGGCTGGAAAATTGTCAGGCTAGATTGTGTAGAGCATTATATCATAGTATTAGGAGTTTACCTTTTTTTCCAATAGGCAATGGGGAACTAGCGAAAGTCTTCTTACATGGGAATGAAACAACCAGCAGACCTATGGATTAGGAAGATTACTTTGACATCTGCTTTGAAGCATGAATTAGAGAAAGGAGATATCAGATGTGGGGGGCATAATTGAGCTCCATTTTAGTCCAGATGAGAAATCTGATTCCTCATAGGACCCCAATCGAATAAAGGTTTTACTTTTTTAAATGCAATTCCATTCAAAATTCCATTTATGTTTGAGAAATTTGAGAATGTTATGACACCTTCTGAGAAATCCAGGATAACTCTTGAGTTCAGGAAAATTAAACCTCAGACTCATTGGTTCCATATGCTCCAAAGGTTATGATTGCCTACCTAGAGACAACATTGAAGCCTCTCACCTTTAATGTAAAAACAAAACAAAAACCAAACCAAAACAACAATAAAAATCTACCGTATTTCTTGGATGTTTGAATCTCTAAATATGCCCTTTCATTGATTTTTTTAAGGTTCATATCTTGGGAAAACACAATTTATATTTTACCTTCTGAACCTGTATGGTCTGTATCTATAAGCAAGCACATGAAAGTAGACTAGTCATTTGGAGCTTGTCATTCAGTGCCCTATACATTATTTTCAACAAAAACACTCTCCAACAGAAGCCTAAACTGTTCAGTGGCCTAGATAGACCCATCATGTGAGTCATCATTGTCATTATTTCTGGTATCTTTAACAGATGTATGCTTGGTACCCAAGGCAACTGTAATGGCTGTCAATTCAAGTGTTTTATTCTCTACAAAGGCTTAGGAAGAGAGTTTACTGTAGCTACTTATGGTGCATTTAAAAATGTACTGATTGTTGTAGGGCTTGTGTAAACATGCAACATAGTGACGCATGCTTTTCCAAAAGAATCTGTACAACTGAGGGTCTTGAATGCCATTGAGCCTCTAAAATGCTTGCAGGACATGAGTTTTTTATGACTCTACAGAGTATTTCACGCGTATTTTTTGGATGGGTGTCCCTTCTAATTTCTTTCCTTCTCTTTCCTTCTTTCTTTCTTTTCTTTCTTTCTTTCTTTCTTTCTTTCTTTCTTTCTTTCTTTCTTTCTTTCTTTCTTTCTTTCACTCTCTCTGTCTCTATACACACACATAAATATGTGTATGTGTGCTTGTATGGTGTGTATGTATATATGTAATATATAATGGTACATTTTCATTTCAAAATGAGTGAGAAGTTAATGAGAGAGGGTTAGAAGAGAATTTACTGGTAGTCTTATTCATTGTGCTCAGTGAGATCCTGAGGGGTGAAGCAACCTGTATAAATAAGTTTACATAGCTAGATAGTTACAAGCCAGTTCTAGGATACAGGTCCCTAATTCTTCACTCCAGGAATATCTCTTATTTATAATACTGTCAGATGTTGGCAGCTGGAGGCTGAATGGATAGAGTGTTGGTCCTGGAGTCAGGAAGAACTGAGTTCAAATCTGACCTCAGATGCCTGCTAGCTGTGTGACCCTGGGCAAGTCACAATTTCTGTTTGCCTCAGTTATTTTTATTGTAAAGTGAGGATAACAATAGCAAATCTCAGGATTGTTTAGAACATTAAATATATAATATTTGTAAAACTCTTAGCACAGTGCCTGGCACATAGTAGGTATTATATAAATGCTTATTCTCTTTCCCTTATCCTTTTATCTCCCCCCCATAGTGCCTAGCACAGTGTTTTGGAAATAGCATATTCTCAATATATTGGGTGAATTGAATTAAACAAGGACAAGAGAAAATATCTATTTCTTTGTATTTCCTTATACTCCTAAAAAAGTAAGGCATTATGATTATAGTTCAGAAAATATGTCGGGAAGCACTAGAGAAGCAGCTAATATCAATCTAGCTGATAGGAGTTGAAACTAAGGAAGTCACTGTTACCTTGCTTTAAAAAGGCCAATTTTGGATATTCATTAGGTGAAGAATACAAAGAAGATATATATACAACCATACAATCCTCCCACGTCATAGGATTCCAAAAATGTGGAAAGCACAATAGCACAGATATTTGAGCATTCATCTAACTTGAAGTACTGGGCACAATTCAGGACTGAATGTCCAATCTGAGGTAATTCAAGGACAGGACTACTCGTACAAGCTTTTATAATTGTGAATAACAAGATTTAACACGAATCACATCTTTAACCATTTAATAGTACTAAAAAATTACCTCAGTGGGAAATTAAACATTGCAAAGTAACCAGTTCCTGGTAAGAATTAAAGGCTTACCCAATCATGGTAGAACAGCTATTCAATTCTCCAATTATACAAATCATGCCAGGATATATTTCAGTTAGGCTTAAGTTATGTCATATGTTTTTACAAAAGAAAAAGTGCCATTTGACTGGGTGTATGACTTCCTATCAACTAGATGCACCATATTAACACAAAAAAAAGTTCTGAGCAAAATAAAAATAATAATAATAAATATTAAAAGTGGGGTGGCATAGACCAAGACACAGATACTAATTCATGTATAATATAATGAAAATAGGGACACATTTCTGTAATTGCCAGGATATATCCTTACCATGTTCAGAGAATCATTTCATTTAAATCTAATCATAACCACTGCATTGTTAGCACTGACTGGATCAAGAAAAATATGCAAATGACTGCCCAAATGAAAAATGGTTCTATTTGCTTTCTTTGGCTTTTAAAGTCACCAAAATCATATTTAAATACTTGCTTGCTTCATGGGAACCTAGAGTCATAAACTCTTGTGGTTGAGTCTAATTTCTACTCAATTTATGAATTCCCCCAAACTGATCATTTAACTCTCTATTTGAAGACTTCCAGCAAAGGGAAATTAAAGCTTTTTAGAAAGCTCATTTCGTGATGAGAAGGTAGATTTCAGAAAAACCTGGAAAAACTTAAATGAACTGATGCTTAGTGAAGTGAGCAGAATCAGGAGAACATTGTATACAATAACAGCAACAACATGTGATGATCAACTTTGATACAAGGATCTAAGACAATTCCAAAAGACTCATGATGGAAAATGCTGTCTACATCCAGAGAAAGAACTATGGAGTCTGAATGCAGATTGAAGCATACTATTTTTTCTTTCTATATATATTTTTTTCTTTCTCATGTTTTTTTTTCCCTTTTTGTTCTAATTCTTTTTTTTTTACAACCTGATACGGAAATATGTTTAATGTGATTTTACATGTATAGCCTATATCAGATTGCATGCTTTTGGAGGGTGAAGGAAGAGAGTGGGAAATTTTAGAACTCAAGATCTTATAAAAGTGAATTTTGAAAATTAAAAATAAATTTAAAAAAATAAAATAAAGAAAGCCTATTTCATCTATAGCTAGATCTGGATCTTTGGAATTTTCCTCATAAATCTCTGATATCTGTATCACCATAATTTGCTACTTTTATCCTCTGGGACAAGTAAATCCATTCCTCATTCCTTTTCCCCATGATGGCATAATAATACTCAAAGACAGCTTCTTTCTTCCCTGGCCTTTAAAGAGATTGAGCTCTCCTGCTGGGGCACAGAGGGTACTGACCCAAGCTTCTTGTGTTGGGAGCCTAGGTCTTGGTCACTGGCTTTGCGTTCTGGGGCCTCTTATGCTGGGAATTGGAGGCTGTAGGTTTCTGGCAGCTTACCTTGTGTTGGGCTGGAATCAGCAAGGCTGGAACTTTCAGGCAATTCTAGGTTGCCTGCTTTTCCTTTCCTTTAGCTTTCTTCTGCTCCTTTTAGATGGCTGCTGCAGGATGTTTATCTGCCTGGGGCCCCCTTCAGTGTTGTCTCCCTCGTTTCTGCTAATGCACCAGGAGATTCCTTTGAGGTGGATTGCTGAGACTGCTGGTAGTTTTCTGAGCTGGTTTCCACCGGTCCCCCCCCCCCACCCTCACTGAGGCACTCAGAGGTCCAGGTGTTGGTGTTTGCCTGCTTTACCACCTGGGCTTCAGGATCTCTTCACAATTAGGGGCTTCAGGGCTCCTACAGCTCACCTGGTGTTGGGTTGGAATCAGCAAGGTTGGGGCTTTAGGAAGCCTTTAGGTTGTTTTCTTCACCTCCTTTCAGATGAATGCGGCAGGGTACTTATCCACCTGGGGCCCCTTGTTTTTGCTGAGGCACTGGGAGACCCGTTTACTGGGCTACTGCACTGCTGCTCCTTGTCTTTCTTCTAGTTCAGCTGATCCAGGGTTTTTTTTTTCTGGGGTGATATTTTCTGGGTTTTCAGAGGTTGATAGGGGAGAGTGAGAGCGACTACCTTTTCACTCCACCATCTTGGCTCCTGGAAGCCTCAAAGACAGCTTCATAATGCTTGCAAAGTCTTTACTCAGCTAAATACTTCTAGTTCTCTTAAGCAATACTTGTATGGTATGGTTTATCCCTTTGTCCTGGATACTTTCTCCTACCCCAGAACTGGCTACACTGTTTTCTCTTGGTTCTTCTCTTGTGGCCACTCCTTAATTTACTATTTTGCTGGATGACCATCTGCATTCTGTAATCTATGCATGAGTGATCACCTAAGACATGTCCTGGCCCCTCTTCTTTTCTATATCTTCTTGATCTCATCAAATTCTTTAGGTTTAAATGTTTCTATGTAAATATGAATCCCAAATCAATATTTCCAGCTCTAATCTCTCTAGTGAGCTCTAGTCCTCCATTATCAACTCTCTGCTAAACATCTATACCCTAGGGATTTAAATTTCAACATGTCTGATATAGAACTCATTGTATCTGCTTCCCCTGAAAACACTTTAGTGATTTAAATTGCTTACTGACCATTGACTATTACAAGTAACTTTTGCTTTGAGTTTTTCCAGATATTTTCTGCCTTTTTATAACTGGAGTTTCTATTCCCTAGTGAAACAAATCATCCTGGAAAAAGTGAAATGTTGTTCAGAAGCTTTAAATGCCTTTTCTTTACTGAGGCTGTTTTACTATAATTCTTGAAATTCTTATGAATTTGATATGATTGATAAATCCATATAGTCATAATCTATCATTACAAGGAGAGATCCATAATTAGTGATTTTCAGATATCAAGGAAATTGATTATTATATATTATTTTGACATATATATATATACTTATACATATAAATGCATACATACATATATGTTGACATTTATGCTGTTCAAGTATAACAAATACTTATCTCTGTGACTGCTAATTATATGGATTTTGAATTCCAGCCTCTAAGGTATGATGGTATGAACAGTGTGTCTTGAACAATGCATAACCAGACAAAGGATGCCCAGTACCTGTGTGAATCATAAGACTTAGTTTATATCCATAAATTATACCTGTGAACCAAATGTCAATGCAATATATACAAAGTGACAGAAGATAAGGCTATTTATGCAATATATTTTGGACTAAAATATAAAAGGTGTGAGCATGATACCTCAGAAGCCTTTTTCTTCATCTTTAAAATGGGGACAATAATAACTGTAGTTTTATTAGAAGCACATGATTCTTGTGAGACTCAAATGAAGAATGTGTATAAACTTTTTTTTCATACCTAAAGATCTAGGTAAATATTAAGTTTTATGAAGAGAGGCAATATGGCCATTTTGACTGAGTGACAGACTTGGAACTAGGTTCAAATCTTGTCCCAGACACTCAGATGGCCAAGCCATTTAACCTCCCTGATCCTCAGTCTCCTCATCTTTGAATGGGTGTGTGTGTGTGTGTGTGTGTGTGTAATATCTATTACACTTATGTAGGGTTGATCCCATAACCCACGAAGTTGTTATGGGGTACAAATGAAGTAATATCAATTTGAGAACTGTGTCACTATATAGCTATCAATGATGCACCTTAATAAAATTCTCTGTCTCTATTATATAATGATAGAAATGCTATTATTAAATGCTAGCTAGTTATTATCATGTGGAGCTTTAAGTTTTGCCAATCACTTTACAAATATTATCTCATTTTATTTTCTCAACAACACTGTGAAGTAGGAGCACATTTTACAGATAAGACAACTGAAGTAGAAGTGAAGTAACTTACACAGCTTTTGTGTCTGGAGTCAGATATGAATTCAGGTCTTACTGAGTCTGGATCTAAAGCTCTATCCTCTGCTCTATCTTGCTACGTAATAGTTTGCTTTGTATTTTCTTTGCAAAAACACACACGCAAACACACACATTTATGTGTGTACATATAATGTGTATATATACATATAAATGTTGTATTTATATTTGTTCCTTATACACACATATGTATGCTGTATTTATATTTTAAGTATGATTACATGTATATTTCCATAAGGTACATTCCTTAATATTCCACCCCATGTAAAAGGCTCTATAGTTCTCAAATCAGCATTTTCAAATTGAAAGACCAATATAAGCTGCCTCATCCTAATTGTTTCCTAAATCAGTCTGTGACAATTAGCAGAAATGAAGCTTGTGCCCTGTGATGCTGAGTTGGGAGAGAGGGTTTAATGTTAGCAGAAACTTGTTGCAAGCTGTTACTATAGCTACTGGGTGGTAGGCTATTTCTAAATCAACAATGAACAAGAGGTGCTTCTAGCCAAAGGAAAAAAGGGGGGGGGAGGAATCAAAACATGACTATTGTCACAGCAACAGAGAGATTTCCTGATGTGGACAGATTGTACCATTGTCCTGTGGTTAATATTAATTACTAATCAACCTACGGTGTTTTGTCAGGAAGCATCATCCCTGAGCTAAAGACATAACCAAGGACTCGGGAGTGGCATTAAATAGGAATGCCACAAGGATTTCAGATGTTACTTGGTGACCTCATGATGAAGCAAGTCTTTGGAGACTCAAGCTTTGCTGCCTGTATCCAATTTCACCCCTGATAAACTAGATAATCTTGAGAAAGTCACTTAACCTCTCTCTTGCCTTGACTTCATAGGCCATGCCAGATGGATGGAAGCAAAATATAGTGTGAGAGGAAATGAAAGCAGTGGTGTGGGCAGAATCAGATTTGGAATGCATGGGGGAATCTGAGAAGGATTTAAAAATTTGGCAGCAGTGATCTGATGAGAAAGAGAGGAATGTAATTGAGACAGAATATAATTGAGTGGGCTTGGAAATTAAACAGGCAAAGGGAATCTAATAGAACAGTAAGTGTAGGAGGCAAGAAGGAAAGAATTTCTTTACGTCTTAACTAATCTGATTACAACATACCCTAGGAGATTTAGTTGGATGGGCTCTTCTCCAGGGATAGTCTGGGGCAGGGGGGTGAGGAACCTATGTCCTTGAGGCCACATGTGCCTTCTAGGTCCTCAGATGCGGCCTTTTCACTAAGTCCAAGTTTTACAGAATAAATCCTTTTATTAAGGGGATTTGTTCTGTGAAGTTTGGATTCAGTCAGAAGGCTGTACTTGAGGATCTAGAAGGTGACATGTGGCCTCAAGGATGCAGATTACCCACCCCTGGCCTCTGGGGACTCTAAAAGTCTCCCTTAGGTTTTTGAATCACTTGACTATTACATAGAAGAAATTCTGGAGATAGCTGAGGGGAGGGCACTCTATTATGGAAAACTGAATTTACAGCTTACACCCCCATGAACTTAATTGGTAAATACCTAGAAACAGAGAAAGAAGGCATCAATCAATATCTGATTAGTGTTACCTGGAAAGGCTCTTGTAGCATGAGCAAGAGGAGATCCACAATGTGAGGGCATTACAGAGTCTACTGCTGTTGTTGCTATAATACAGAACACAAACACACACACTTCTAAAATTGGAATGCCTCCTAGTTTACAAACTGAACTATAGGAATGCGAATCTCAAATAGGCTGGGATCTAGGTGAGGGAAGGATTCTATTTAGAATGTAACATGAATGAATGGATAGACTGATGGATGAGTAGATGGATAAAACATTTAATAAGTGTTTGCTATGTACAAAGCACTGTGCTAAATTCTGAGAATACAAATAATAAGACAGCCCCCTGCTCTCTAGGAATTCACATTGAAATGGAGAAGCCAACACATACAGGAATTTTGACTGGGGCATAAGAGTAATTTGAAAAACCTTCATGTTATGGGAAAGAGTATTCCAGAGTGAATATTTTGAGAATTATATGGTGAACTGAAGTGTGCCCAAACACTATAATATGGTGGAAAGAATAATAAATCAGAAATCAAAAGGCTTGGGTTCAAATTCCAGTCTCCTTGCTTTTCAAATATGTGACCTCAGTCATCATTTCACATATCAGAAATTCATGTTTTTCCCCTGGACTTTCCCACATGGCCAAATCTCTGGTGTTCCCCTGAAGCTATAATCCCATCAACTGGACTTTCATTGTGGCTATGCCCGATCTGTTACCCTTAACCTAGCCTAGACCTCCCTATGTCCCCCAGCCACTTCCCACACTTAATCCTGTCTAGGCTCCATTCTCCCTTGGTCACCCCTGGAGTTCTATTACCTCATAGACTACTTGGCCACTCCTAGATCCCTCCCATAGTCTTTCTGTATATAAGGTCCATCTTCTCTCCATTAAGATGCTGGGATTCTTTTAATCTAGCCACTGCTCAGATTCTTATAATCTGGCCACTGCTCAGATTTCTTACAATCTAGCCAATAACTCACAGAAGCTCAGATTCCTTAAGAGTCTGGCTAATATGGCAGATCTTTAATAAACCTCGTTTTTGGCTGAAAAAAAATAAATTCATGTTTTTCATTATAAAATGCTGATAATAGCCCCTTTCTTGCCTACCCCTCAGTGTTACTCTGGGGGTTGGGGGAAGTGAGAAAATGTATTTTATTATTCTGTCCTAGAGTATTAATTAACAGGTTGGCATACCAGAGATTGAAGGGATAGTTTCTATAGATGAATCTATTACCTAGGACTTTAAAGCAAATATTACCAATTTTAAAAATAGATGGTCATATTTAGAACATACCATATATTAAAATGTTTCCTTTACAATTGTAAGAAGCATGTGACTAGGTAACATTGTAGTGCTAACGGTATATTTGTTTATTGGTTTTATCGGGATTCCACTAGTCATGCTTCCTTGTCCCTTGTCACTGCCTTTCAGAAACATTAATAAATACATCTTAATGTTCATAAAACCAAGGTTGTTCCACATTACATTTTCATAATTTTTGATAATTTGGTGGTGCTTGAATTCATAGTAAAAAGAGATTGGCTTACCAAATGTCATATTTATAAGTAGCATGGCAAGAATCTATCATTCCATTAGCATGATGCCTTTTCTTCCCATTAGAACCATGTTTCTTAACCTGAGGTCCATAGACAACCCTCTAAGAGTTTGAAGATTGATTTCAGGGATTCAGAAGGTGAAATACATTTTAATTTTCACTAATCTTTAGTTGCCGTTGGAATCCGATGTATTTAATGCCTTTTTAAAAAATAGTGTTCTAAGAATGGGTCCTTAAATTTCACCAGACTGCCAAAGAGGCTGTAACACATATACAAAAAGCTAGGAATTACTGAATTAGTTACTCTTTTCCCTTAGCCAGTGAATTTGTATCAGGTCTCTATTTGAAAGAACAAGTCACTGGACAGGTGAAATGAAGCACTCAGAATATGTTCTAGCTGTCAAAGTCCCTGTGACCGAAATCACAGTTACTCCTTTAGAGAATGAGTAGAGGGAAGAGAAGAAGGAAAGGGAGGGGAGAAGGAAGGAAAGGGAATTGAGGAAGAGGAAGAGGAGGAAAAAGAATAGCAAGAGGAGGCTAGAACATACTAATCCATCTCCAGGATCTCTCAGGTATCTGGAAAAGGTACGCTTAACAGAAGATACTGGTTATGGAAACTAGATAAAAGGAGCCTGATTTTAAAAAAAAAGTGATAGGTCTAAAAGAATAAAAAAATTAATTCACATTGATACATGACTTTAAAGTTTATAAAAATTCTTTATTCGTAATTCTATGAGATGTGCAATAAATTCTATTTGTGCCATACATTCGCAAAGCACTTTCTCCCCAACACTTACACAGTAATGCAAGTCCAATTCTAGCTGTTTTATATAAAAGGAAACTGAGGCTCCTAGAGTTGAAGTGACTTGATCGTGGTCACAGGAACTAACAAGTACTGAAGCTAGGATCAAGGTCTCCAGGCTCTCTACCCAACTACGTTTTCAGTGTACCACACTTCTCTATGTCATGGTAACATTTTACAGACCAACTGTCTAGCTAGAGTAGGGCTCAGAACCCAGACTAAAACTATTAAAGTGTAGCAGATAGTAGACACTCTAGCTGTTGGAACAATTACTGTTATGGACCATTTTGGGCTATTCCTACACAGGTTTTTAAGGGTTCTGCTCTCTCCACTCCCTTTGTTGCCCTTTTTTTTTTGGGGGGGAGCAATTCTTTCTCCTAAATAGTTCAAAATAGTATTTTGTCTGCATTTCTTTTTGCTTATAAATTTTAAAGAATACATTTGCTTACTTCCAAATTCAAAAACATTTCAATAAAATTTACCATAAAAACTAATATTACTAGCTTCAAAAGAATCAATTCTTCAGTCCTTTGTCTTTATATGTGGAAAGAAATTTTATTTCAGGAGAAAATAAACCTCACAGACTTGAAAGGAGTAATCAAATATTATACTTCATGTTTGTTTTGATATATTTCTTTATTTTCCATATCTGTTTTCATTTCCCTATTATGTGAAAGGCAATTCCTCCTATAATACATTCTTGTGAGTACTTTGAATCTGCCAATTTCCCTAAGAGGTCTGGAATATTGCATCTAGTTCCTTAGACAGCATTACAAGTACTACATGGTCAAATTGAGGACCCAAGTCCATGAAATGGTGTTATGGTGCTTTACTGGTTAATGCATGTGGTAAATAAGGTTCAGAGAATTACTTCCAAGTTCCATTTCCATGAATCTGAAAAAAAAATCTTAAAAAGGGGAAAGTGATAAGGCCTCATTGAAAAGTTCTTTTTTTCAGATGTCCATAAGCATGAAGATCCTTCAAACCCTAGTTCCACATTTACTACTCATAACTATATTACTTTATTCTTCTCAATCTTCTAGGTCAGTAGTTTCAAATTGTTTCATAAAATGAATTCATTTTGATATAGTTGCACTTTTTTCATTTTTCTGTTTCTTATCATCTTCCTATTCTTGCTTTCTGAAATTTAGTTCTAAGCCTTTTAAATTGTAGGCCAATTCTTTCTTATATCTCTTAATTTTTACTCCCAGCCCCTGTTCCTTCTCCACCCCAATCTATTCTCCCAGCTTCTCAGAAACTCTGCCTTCTTATAAGATTTTGGTATAATCATAGAATTATAAGACTAGAGGAAGCTTTAGAGGACACCTAGTCTAATGCCTCCATTTTTTTTTCATCTTGACTCATTTTGGATCTCCTTTCAATTTTGTATTTGGTTTTTGTCTTATTTACCATTTATAGTATTTATCTTCTTCCTACTCTTGATTTAAGAAGTTAAATTCTAATTTTTTTTTCTAAATCTAACTATTCTTATCTTCTATCTTACCTCTCATATTCTTTATTTCCATCCCTGGTACTTCTCACTTACCCATTCTCCCAGCCTCTGAGAAACTGTTTTCTTCTGAGGTTTTGGCATGATCATAGAATCATAGATTTAAAATTGGAGAAGACCTTAAAGGAAGTCTATTTCAATTTTTGTTCAGTTGTTTTTCAGTCATGTCCTTCTTTGTGATTCCATTTGGGGTTTTCTTGGCCAAGATATTGGAGTGGCTTACCATTTTTTTCTCCAGCTCATTTTACAGATGCTCTCATTTTAAAGTCAGGTCATTTAGTAAGCACTTGGGAGTCAGGAAAACCATAGTTAAAATCTAGCCTCAGCCACTTAACTCTCTGTTTGACCTTCGGAAAGTCATTTAATTTCATTGGGTCTCAGTTTCCTCATCTATAAATGATGTTGTTGAACTTGATAGCAATTGAAGTCTCTTGCAACTCTAGCTGATGCTATGATGTAAGAACTTTCTATCAATAAGAGAATTTAAATTAACAAAGGAATATCCTCTTCAAGCCCAAAACATGCCATTTAATGAAAGCATTAGTGACCAGGGGAAATAAAGTGACTGGAAGTCCTCCCAAATGCTGGGGGCTATGACCTACTGGATATTTTCTCCAGCAATCACTTTATTGCATCTTTCCATTAATCCTTAAGCCAGGCTTTAGAGATAAGCAAGGGAATTTTTTTTAACCCCCTCTTCCTCCTACTTCTTCTCTTTGGAGATAGGCTTTACCTAAGGTAATATTGAAATGTTCCCAAACTAATCAGAGTTAGGTGTGGACAGACCTTTCCTGTTTCACTTCTTTCTACTACTAAACCACTACAATTCTTCTGAGATACTTCGATGATGGAAGTACTTCTAAGCAGTGCCTAAAGGAAATCAATTTATTATTCTGGAAGGAGACTAAAATTAGGCAGCCTCTGGGTATACATCTTTAAATATAAATATGTAACCCAGATATGGAATCAGAAAGTTTTTTTTTAATTTAAGAAAGTAAAATTAAGTGATTTTTTAAAACCACTCATTGTTAAGCCATTCACTGCTACTCTGTGGGGTTTTCTGGAAAGGAAATTCCTAAAGGTAAGATGTATTTTTGTTAAGGTTTCTTCAAATACCAAAATCCAGAAGAGTAAAATGTTAGCACTTTGTCATGACCAATCTTGGCAGAACAGCTATGGGTGATCACCTACATTAGTCTGACCAGCAAGTGAATTACTATGCAATATTCTAGTTAGAATCAGGGAGTACTTTAATTCACTGAGTTCTATTTTAAAATTTTTGCCAACTAAGTGAGACTTCTCCCTTAATGGCAAAATGTCATTCCAATCTACCTCCCAGTGTTATTGTATTGACTTGGTGATCCAGCACCTAAGATGAAAATTGCAGGCCTCTACTATCTTCTTCCCTTACCCATATTCATGTTACCTTATCTTCCCTAATCTTCTCCACTCTAATCTGGATTACTTGTTCTCCATTACAAAGGTGTCAAATACATGGCCCATGGGCCTCAGCAGGGCCCTTATATTCCTGAATATGGCCCGAACCAGATGAAGCTATAATTGGGAAATATATAATGAAATAAATTAAAATAAAATAAAATTGACAATGTTAATATATGGCTTTCTAAGTTATTATATGGCCCACAAGGATCCTTATTTACATTATAGTGGCTCTGTTTACATTTGAGTTTGACCCCACTACTCTAGTATATTCCACTGTGCCTTTTGGATGTCTTTCACTGTTGTTTTTTTTTTAATTAAATTCCCTCTTCATCCTCCGTTTTTCCTACAGTACTCCTTCTTTCTTCTCACTTTAACTGAAAGATAGATTTCCACTGAGTACTTTGAAGTCTAGGTTTTTGGTGGTTATTTCTTTTTTTCTAATTCCCCTGGAACTACAGTTTACTCAATAGTGCAACTAGGCTGTTCCCCCTACCTCAGATAATTTTTACCCTTCAAAGTCTATGAATGCAATATGTGTCCCAATTCCCCCATCCTTGTTACAGTCTTTGAGAACCATCCAGTTCACATTCTAACTTCTCCAATTAATACCTAGCATGAGGCTCACAGTCTTTGCAAACCATTGTTCACCAGCATCCTGAATGAATTTAATTATCCAAGTAAGTTTCCCCTTCAATAACATGATCATATAATCCTTCAACATTCTCAACTCCATTGACTTACAATTTTTGTAGCACTTCAAACACAGCCACTATAGTATAATGGAAAGAATATTGGATTTGGATGCAGAGGGCTTTGATCCAAATTCTAGATCTTCTACTTATTACCTGTACGTTCTCAAGGAAATTGCTTAACTTCTCTGGCCTCAGTCTGTTCACCTGTAAAAAGAGAGCGGTTGTACTAGATAATTTCCAAAGTAACTTCTGGTTTTAAGTATATAATCATAATACAAGCCATCCACCAATTGATAAACGGTCAAAGGATATGAACAGGCAGTTTTCAGATGAAGAAATCAAAACTATCTAGAGTCATATGAAGAAGTGTTCTAAATCACTTTTGATTAGAGAAATGCAAATTAAAACAACTCTGACATCTCTGACCACCTTATACCTATCAGATTAGCTAATATGACAAAAAAGGAAAATGATAAATGTTGGAAAGGATGTTGGGAAATTGGAACACTAATGCATTGCTGGTGGAGTTATAAACTGATCTAACCATTCTGGAGAAAAATTTGGAACTATGCCCAAAGGACAACAACACTGTGCATACCCTTTGATGCAGCTATACCACTGTTTGGTCTATATCCCAAAGAGATCATAAAAAGGGTAAGGGATCTACATATGCATAAATATTTATACTAGCCATTTTCATGGTAGCAAAATATTGGAAATGGGGGTGATGCCCATAAATTAAGGAATGGCTGAACAAGTTGTGATATATGAATATGATGGAATACTATTGTGCAATAAGGAATAATGAACAGGCAGATTTCGGAGAAACCTATGAAGACATGTACAATGAAAAATGAAATGAGCAGAACCAGGAAAACATTGCACATAGTATCAGCAACATTGTGTGATAAACCAAATGTGAATAACTCATCTCTTCTCAGCAACGCAATGATCCAAGACAAGTACAAAAGACTCACAAAGGAAATTGCTATCCACATTCTGATAAAGAACTGATGGACTCTGAATGTAGATCAAAGCTTAGTTTTTCATATTTACTTTATTCTTTTTTGTGTTTTTTCTTTTTATTCTTCTTTCACAACTATGACTAATATGAATATGTTTTACATGATAGCACATGCATAACCTATATCAAATTGCCTCCATTTTTAGAAGAGGGGAGGGGAGGGAGGGAGAAAAATTTGGAACTCAAAATCTTGTAAAAATGAATGCTAAAAATTGTTATCCTATGTAATTGGGAAAGTAATAAAATATATATGTACATATCTATGTGTATATATATATGTCCATATATATGTGTGTGTGTGTGTGTGTGTGTGTATGAGTATGTATATGTATATATATATACATATACATATATATATATATATATGTATATATATATACATATACATATATATATATGTATATATATATATACATATACATATATATATATATATCACCCTCCCCTATATATATATGTCATCTATATATATCTATATATGCACATACATACATACATACATACATACATACATACATATAAATTCCTACATATCCTTTAAGCTTTAACTTAAATGCTGCATCCTCTATGAAGCTTTCTTTAATCCACCCCAGTTAATAATGCCTCCTCCTTCCTCAAAATATATTTTTTACTTTTCGCTTTGCAACACTTTGTAAGACTTTGTCAAATCATAACCTATCTGGGCTGTAGTTTCTTCACTGATAAAATGAGAATTTGAGATGGTGATAGATGGTCTTGTAAGTCTATGACTTAATGATATTGCAAGTCCCTTCCAGACTCAAGGTCTTACGATTTCTACCTAAAAACTGAAAATGAAATCTTCAGGTATTGTGAACTATATTATCACTTCTGTAGTTTTAGCCTAGAGTAGAGATATTTCAACTACTTCTAAAGTGAACTATTTAGTAGGTCTCAGGTCCCTGGAGAATTCCAGAATGGTTGATGAGCTCTCTGTCTTCAGAAAATTCTTCAAAAAAGGACAAAAATATTTCTGTTGATGAAATACATATACATTTTTTACCGTTTACCTGACTTGGCATCTGAAGAGCAAGAATCCTAGTCAAGTCTATATATTTTGCTTTCCCTCCTCAAGCATTTATTAGCCTCTGGCTGGTTTCTATTTTGGGAATAGCTTAAAACAGGCCTTTATGTATATTGACATTTCCTCAAGCAAAATGGTGGATAATAAGCTTAGATTTTTATAGTTCAAATTCATCCTCATTTGAATGATATAACAAAAAAAAGATTGATTTTGAATGAATATGTTATTATAGATGTTAATCATAAACCAGAAAATAGCCAATTTCCACTTATATACCTGGAAGAATAAAACTCTGGTTCATTTGATTTTGTCTTTAAATGTCTAGCATCTGGTACAATAGCTGAAACATACTAGGCACTTAGCAAATACTTATTGGATTAGATTAGATTGGGAAAAATATCTCATTTTGTGGATATTTACTATTTTGTTTATCACCGATTACCTTGGCAGTCTTATTTAGTACCCTACCCAGTTCCCACTACTGCTTTTCAAAAAATAAATCTCACATTTCTATTTTCACAATAATGACCTCCACCCTTATACTCCTCAAATCAGAATCTCCAATTATTTATAAGATATTTCATCCTGGATATAAATCTGGTAACACAAGTTCAGAATGCCCAGACCATGTGTTATCTTTACATTGAAATTTGTTTCTTCTTAGTACTTCCTTATACTATCTATGGTACCACTCTGGCTGCCATTTTCATAGCCTTGTAGTTATCTTTAACTTTTCACTTTTTCTAATCCCCACATACCTTATAGATGACAGGGTGGTTTAGAAGAAAAATCATTGACTTCTGCTTCAAGGAGCCAAGATGGCAGAGTAAAAAGGTAGTTGCTCTCCCTTTGCTATCAACCTCTGAAAACCCAGAAGCTATCAGCCCAGAAAAAAAAAAACCCTGGAACAAGTGAACTAGAAGAAAGATGGGGAACAGCAGTGCAGCAGCCCAGCAAAGGGGTCTCCCAGTGCCTCAGCAAAAATAAGGGAAGCAGCACTACCAAGGGCCCAGGCAGATAAGCACCCTGCAGCATTCATCTAAAAGGAACTGAAGAAAGCAATCTAGAGTCTTTCTAAAGTCCCAGCCTTGCTGATTCCAACCCAACACCAGGTAAGCTGTCAGAACTCTACAACCTCCAACTGTCAACCAGGAGGTGATCCTGAAGCCCAGGTGGTAGAGCAGGCAAACACCAACACCTGGACCTCCCAGTGCCTCAGTGAGAGGGGGGGAGAAACCTGTGGAAACCAGCTCAGAAAACTACCAGGAGTCTCAGCATTCTACTGCAAAGGAATCTCCCAGTGCCTTAGCAGAAACAAGGGAGAGCATTGCAAGGGCCCCAGGCAGATAAACACCCTGCAGCACCCATCTAAAAGGAGCTGAAGAAAGCTAAAGGAAAGGAAAAGCAGGCAACCTAGAATTGCCTGAAAGTTCCAGCCTTGCTGATTCCAGCCCAACACGAGGTAAGCTGCCAAAACCCTACAGCCTCCAATTGCCAACATAAGAGGCCCCAGCACACAAAGCCAGTGACCAAGACCTAGGCTCCCAACACAAGAAGCTTGGGTCAGTGCCCTCTGTTCCCCAGCAGGAGAGCTCAATCTCTTTAAAGGCCAGGGAATAAAGAAACCATGAGTAAAAAAATGTACCATAGATTCATATTATGAGAAGAGTGAAGATCAAGACAGAAATTCTGAAGAGGACAACATTGTCAACAAACCCACATCTGCAACATCAAAAGGGAATATGAACTGGTCTGAAGCCCAAAAAGCCTTCTTAGAAGAGCTCAAGAAGGATTTTAAAAGTCTAATGAGAGAGGTAGAAGAGTCCTTAAAAAATACAATTGGCCAATTGGAAAAAAAGTACACTGAAGAAAACAAGTCCCTAAAAAACACAATTGGCAAACTGGAAAAAAAGTACACTGAAGAAAACAAATCCCTTAAAAATACAATTGGCCAATTGAAGAAGGAAGTACAAAAACTAACAGAAGAAAACAATCTGTTAAAAACTAGAATTGGACAAATGGAAACTAATGACTCTATGAGAGAGCAAGAATCAGTCAAACAGAAACAAAAAAATGAAAAAATAGATGAAAACATAAAATATCTCATTGGTAAAACAACCGACCTGGAAAATCGATCCAGGAGAGACAATTTAAAAATCATTGGACTACCTGAAAATCATGATGAAAAAAAGAGCCTGGACAGTATCTTTCAGGAAATCATAAAGGAAAACTGCCCAGAAGTCCTAGAACCAGAAGATAACATAACCATAGAAAGAATACACCACTCACCACCTGAAAGAGATCCCAAATTGACAACGCCAAGGAATATAATAGCAAAATTCCAAAATTACCAGATGAAAGAGAAGGTGCTGCAAGCAGCCAGAAAGAAACAATTTAAATATCATGGAACCACAGTCAGGATTACACAGGACCTTGCAGCTTCTACATTAAAAGACTGCAGGGTGTGGAACATGATATTCCTTAAGGCAAAGGAGCTTGGATTGCAGCTAAGGATCAACTACCCAGAAAAAATGAGCATGATTTTTCAAGGGAGGAGATGGATATTCAACAAAATAGGGATTTCCAAACCTTCCTCATAAAAAGACTAGAGCTCAACAAAAAATTTGATCTTCAAGTACAAGATTCAAGAAAGACATAAAAAAGTAAATGGGACAGAAAGATACAAAATGTTAATAAGGGCGACTGTTTACATCCCTACAAGGGAAGATGACACTTGGAACTCTTGAGAACTGTATTGTTATTACCATGTTAAAGGAGTATACATAAAGGGGTGGATATTAGTTGACTTTGATGTAATGATAAAAAAAATCTAATCAAATGGGTTAAATGGATCCAAGTAAGTGGATTAGTCTGATCTTAGAAAATGTACTGAGAAAGGAGGAGGCAGACAAGGGTAAATTACATTACAGGAAAAGACAGAAAATCCTATTACAGCAGAGGGAAAGAAGGGAGGGGGTGAGCATTGTTTGAACCTTACTCTCATCAGATTTGGCTCAAGAAGGGAATAGCATAATCAGTTAGGTATAAAAATCTAACTTGCCCTATAGGCAGTAGGAGGGAAAAGGGGAAAGAAAAGGGAGGGGGGATGGAAGGAAGGGAAGAAGCAGTAATGGCAAAGGTGAAGATAAGGGAAAGAGATTTTAGAAGGGAGGAGAGAGTGAAGGAGGTGGTGGTCAAAAGGAAAACACTAGTGAGGGGGGTATAGGGGAAAGAAAAACATAAATGGGGGAAAAGGATGGAGAAAAAGACACAGATAATAGTCATAACTGTGAAAGTTGAATCGCTATCATTTTTTTTCTCTTCTGTTGAGTTGTGTTTCCTCTTTCTGATGGTTCCTTCTTTTGGTTTTAATTTTTCCTTACAACTTCACTAATGTGAAAATATGTTTAATAGGAATGCAAATGTATAGCCTGTATCAGATTGTGCGCTGTCTTGGGGAGAGTGGTAGGGAGGAAGGGGGAAAAATTTTTTAAATCAAAAGCCTATGGAAGTGATTGTTGATAAATCAAAATAAATTAATAAAATTTTAAAAAATTAAAAAAAAGAAAAATCATTGGCCCTAAAGTCAGATGACATAGGTTCAGATCTGACCTCTGCAAATTACTGTTTGTTTAATTTTGGACCAATCAAGCCCCCCAGTTTCCTCCTCTGTAAAATTAGATAGTTATCTTCTGAAGTTCCTTCCAAATCCAGATCCATCATCCTATCAATTATTTCTCCACAATATCTTCTCTCTTTGACACCTTGTAGGAAGCAGGGAATTCATAGAAGATTTTGTAAAGAAAGAATGGTGATCAAAGGCTCTCTCTTGGTTTCAAGCTGTAATAGTGACCTGTCCTCACTTCTAACTCAGGGGAGCCAAATGCTATGCAACAGCTACCTGGTCAGGGATCACTAGGTGTATCCTGTTATCTGTAACTGCCTAGAGATCTTTCAGTTGCTCCTTACCTTTGTTCCAGCTGTTGCCTTTGGCTAGAATGCCCCATCCTCGTCCCTTTTGTTTAGAATTCCTTTTCATTCTTTAAAATGCAATTTAAATGCCACCACTTCCAAAAAGCCTTCTCTCACTTCTCATCCCTAAGGCTAGTAATAACTTTCCTCTCAGGCCTCATGAACAGGTTTTTATTTATCTATTTATTTTGTATAGTATGCTTTGTTCTAAGCCAAAAATTACAGATTTAGAACTGAAAAGGACCTTAGAGGTCATTTGCTTCATTCCCTTCCTTTCGGTGATTTGGTGGTTGTTGTCCTTCATACTCAAAGATGACCAAAATGACCTCATGATGTTGAAGTCAATGTACAGTGTGACTCACTATGTAAGTGAAGAGATGAAAGAAGAATCTATTTGTATCTTTATCATTTTTTTTTATCATCCCTATCTAAAGTCTATAAAACATAGTTGGGAACTAATGCTGTAGGAGGAAATTAATTTCTTGAGAACAAAGTCATGTGCAGCAATCTGGCACTGTTATACAGTCTGATGTTTGGGAGAGTTAGTGCCTTTGGGGCTTAAATATGAGGCAAGATCATCAGTAACCACGGAATTAGTATGGTATTTTTAAAAAAATAGAAAAGCCATGCTACAGTTGGGGCTCATAATATTTTAGATATTGTTTAAATGCATCATTAAATCATTGTGATACAGGGCTGGTATGGGCAATGTTATTTGAGGTATTTAGTAAAGGTATAATTTGATATGCTAGAATAGGCACCATTAAAAAATAACTCTGTAATACCAGAGTCTCAGCTTCTTAAGAGCTTACAGTCTCTGTTTTTCCACTTCAATAAATGGCAGGGATACTTAGGTTGGGAAATATTTCTGTAGTTCTGTCAAAGTTGTGGATAATGAATGTTATATTCATAAGTATGATTTTCTCCTGTTGTGCTAGCATCTTCCACACACCATAATAATTCATGGCTTATTTAGGACTCATTAGACACTAAAATTATTAAAACAAATTATTTAGGAATCCGAAAACACTAACATTTGCAATGATGTATTCAGTACATATTAATTTTCCCCTGTCACTTTTAAATTCAGTACTTTGCTTCTCAAATAAACTATTTGTACATCAGACACTTTAATTTCAAAGATATTTATGAATGTGAAAGTGTAATATATATTCCAAAAAGCCATTTGGGGATTTCTTTTTGCCCAAGGAAAAGTAATGGATAACTCCACTGGGGGGGAAAAAAAAAGACTGCTTCTATAATAAAAGCAATATTATCTTTCTTTGTGTGTATAAGGTTCTTTTCAAACATTTGTTAAATTTAGAAACAATTTAATGGTCAGAGTGAACAAGCCACACTGTTACCAAGTTGAAGTTGGTGACATGATCTTGAATAAAAGATATATTGGGAAAATGATATTACGATATGGGACTACTTTGTGTCTCTGTTGGAGGCAGAATTTGAAAGATACTACTAATGTTTTGCTCCACTACTCTTTGACCAATTGAGTGATATATTTCCTGTTGAATTTATTATATTTATTGCCACCTATTCTTGTATTGCCTCTGTAATGGGGGGCAATGGCACAGGTATGGAACAGTTATCCTACTGTATCATCATGGCAAATGTAAGAAATCAAAAAAGATGAGATGTCTTAGAATCACTTTAAAAAATTCACAGCCATTTGACAAAATAGACCAAGTGAAATGAACAATTTAGTGCTAAAATGAATTTATGTTTGGAAGTAAACTAATTTCACATAAAATGTCAGAACTAACACTTTTGAGACTGTTCCACCACCACCCGCATCTTACAAATGAGGAAACTGAGGGCTATTTAACCAGGATCACATTGAGATCTCTCTCAGTATTGCTTCATCATGAAACATAAAGAGTAGTACAAAATGGGTTTTTCTGCTTTCAATCTGTTTATTTTTTTCTATTAGCAAAGAGTAAGGGGGGAAAGTTGGGCTGTAGTTTTCTAAAGGTTATACTTGGAATTCTAGGATTTATTTAAATATCAGAGTTAAAACACTGCAAAATAACTATTGACTTTCCATGTGACTTTTGGAAAATTATTTAATATTGTGATTCAATTTCTCTGGTAGGGTCACATGACCACATTTTTTTTCAAATATAACTGTTTGCACTTGTGATATGAAAAAAAATCTTTTTTCTTTGAGGAGACACTAACCTTCCTTGCAACAGGCCCTTTTCCAACCTGATGCCTGCCTCCCCACTTTCAATAAATACCCTCTATATAAGGAATCTTCAACGAATGGAGCCTCCTATGCCAAAAAAAAAAAATACATCAGGTTGAGAATCAGAACAAAATTAGACAATCGTAGTCCATCAAACATTTAATAAAAGCAGGTTTACTTAAAGCATGGGAAGGGGCATTCATTAAGTATGCAGTTGATACAGTATTTCTTGCAAGTCTTTCCATGTTTTTCTAAGATCATTGAGCTCATCATTTCTTACAGTACAGTAGGACCTCATAACAATCATATACCACAACTTGTTCAGCCATTCCCCAATTGATGAGTGGCCCTGCAATTGAGTAGAATGATTTCCTGCTTTGGTGTTGGCCATTTGGCTGGTCTGAGGTTTGAAGCCTCAGAGAAGAGTTCTAGCCCCTCTTGTCTTGGTTGTTTTTCTAGTTAGGCAACCAGAAAAAGATATTAAGGAACAAAGCCCTAGACCTCTAAAAGAATTAAATCCTGAGTTTCAATAACTTTTCAGGAAAAAAATGAGTCTAATATGCTCTTTTGTGGGGCCTTAGTATATTGCTATCACCATACCAACACCCACATAGATACCAATCATTATTCTTACTCTGCACTTCTGTCTTTGTCACCACCTTGCTTGTGAAGCTTCAGCGGGTCACTATTGTCACTAAGATAAAACTCGTTTAAAACCCTTCTATCCCAATCACCTTTCCAAACTTATTTCACATTATTCTCTCTCAGTCTAATTTCTAGTCAAAATATCATGCTCTCTGTATAGGAACATTCCATGGATCACTTTTGTGATTTTTTCATGAGGTCTGGAAGGCTATCCCTCTTCTCTGTCACTTTTTGGAATTCCTATTTCCATTCAAGAGTCATGTCAAACGCTACCTCTTCCAAGAGGCTTTTCCTGATGCTGCCAATCGTCAGTGTCCCTGCCATGTTATTTTTCATGTCTTCTGTGTCTCTTTGTTTACTTATCAACGAACATGTTCCTCTTCCCTAGTAAAATTTTAGTATCTAGTGGGCAGAGACAGCCTCATTTTTTTGTCTTTTGTATCCCCAGATCCAAGCACAGTGCCTGGCACATTATGAAGTACTTCATAAAAGCTTATTAAATTCAGTTGAATTGTGTCACTCCCTTGGTTTATGAACTCTCTCTACCAGTGCAGTTTACGCCCCATCTATGACTCAGCAGATTTATTCTAGGAAATTGCCCGAGGACATAGAGGTTAAGTTATTTGCCCATTCTCATACAGCTATTGCAATGATAAGTTATATTTGTAAAAAAAAAAGTGGTCATGTGACCCTACAAAGATCAAAAGTTTACTAATCCATACACATGATTTAGAGCTGCTTAGCATCAAATATACAGGAAGGGAGGGAATGGGTCCCCTTTCTTACATCATATCATCACAGCATTGCAACTAGAGACTACCATATTAGCATATTAATGAAGTTCCTTTGAGTTCTGAACACTTACTGTGGGGGGAAGAGAGGGGAGAATGAGAGGTATCATCTATGAAGAAGAAGAAGAATGAATTTGCATCTATAATGGTAGCAACATGCTTTTTGCTTAGGGCTAAACATGCAAAAGAATATCTAAGTGACAGGGTGAAAATGAAACAATGTTCTGGGATAGTAAATGTTGTCCTGTTTAACTCCATTTGTCTGTCATTAGCTCATTTACTTTATCAGTGATGACCATCTTTAATGATCCCTGAATTTTTAATTCTTAAACACCTGTGGTACTATACAACAATGTCAGGAAACCCCCTGTTCCCAAGGTGATGGAATAAAGATGTTGTAGGTATAAAGCTGCATTCTGATTTCTCTGAGAAGAAGGTTCAGGTCATAAATAGCAAGCCAAGAAAGGAATGGACAGATTTCTGTAATTCCAAAAATTTTAAAATTTTAAAAATGAGGAAAGGGGAGAGTACATAGAAATGGGTAGATTTAAGATAGGAGATATAAAGAAAAGCTACAATTAAAATACCTCCTTTCTTTTTGTTTTCTTGCCAGGAATACCAAATTGATATCTTTTTTGCTCAGACTTGGACAGACAGTCGCCTTCGATTCAACAGCACAATGAAAATATTAACTCTGAACAGCAATATGGTTGGATTAATCTGGATTCCAGATACCATCTTCCGGAACTCAAAAACTGCAGAAGCTCACTGGATTACAACACCCAACCAACTCCTTAGAATATGGAATGATGGGAAAATCTTGTATACTTTAAGGTAAGGGTATGTCTGTTCATTTGGTAACACTGGGAATAAAAATTTCTTAGATCATCACTCATTTTATTTTGGGTTACTGAATTAGAATATGGTAGACCCTCCACTTTGCAATTTCACCAATTTTGCATACTTTACATGAATTTTCATGGTAATATTCCAATGGTCCCAATGCAAAGTATGCAGTAGGAAAGATGGAAGTCCCAGTAAATGATCTTCAAACTTGTTATCTTGTTCATATACTACTAAAAGTGTAAAAACAGAACTTAAAAATATTTTGCAGGATGTATTCTGGAAGGTATGGTGTGGGGGATGATGACTTGAAACCAGAACAAGAGAGAGAGAGAGAGAGAGAGAGAGAGAGAGAGAGAGAGAGAGAGAGAGATCGAAACTCTCACCATTTTATTTTCTTGTCAGTTTTCTTTTTAATGGTACTGGTTATCTAGATGAAAGTGATAAGACTATGGAAAACTGAACCAAAAACTTTAAAGATTCCTAGTTTTATTCATTTAATATAATAAATATAATAGAATATAATAAAATAAATATAATAAAGATGTGTGAAGTGTTACAGGATTGAGGGAATTTAGAGATCATCTAGCCCTAGCCTTTTACTTTACACATAAATAAAATGAACCTAGAATCTAACTGAAAGAATGCTTGCCAGGTGTGCCTAAGTCTTGGCACATAATAGGAAATCAGCTCAATAAACCAAAGATAGACCAAATAAACTGGATCATAGCTCTTCTTTGAATCTCAAAAAAGTGTTCCCTTTAAAATTATATATATATATATATACATATATATGTATATATATGTATATACACACATATATATATACATATATATGCATATATTTATATATGCTTCATTTTCACTTCTTGCATGAACATTCACATCTTTTGTATAAGCACACACAAACACCACAAAAACACAGCAACAACTCACAACCAAAATGGAAGTGATATCATTTTACTAAGTCTAATTTATATGCAAACTATAGTGTAGTACTATTCAGTTATTTTATTTGAAGATAGTAACAAAGGCTTACCAAAACAACATTTAAATAACCCTTTTAATCAAGTATTTTTACTTAGTTCATGGGAACTATTGCAATTCCAGCATGATGAAATCTTCACAGCAAGCTGCCCCCCCTACCACGACATGTTTTCTCTGTTTGACCTTACCTACAGTGATATCTTGTCTCCAAACTATTGCATACAATGGTCCTCTCAGCTAAGCTCAGTGAACTGAAGTACATTGGAAATCTCTCTCTCTCTCTCTCTCTCTCTCTCTCTCTCTCTCTCTCTCTCTCTCTCTCTCTCAATTTCTCTCTCTCTCCCCCCTCTTTTTTTCTTTCTGTTTTTGTCTTTTTCTCTGTGTGTCTGTCTATCTGTTCTTCTCTGTCTCTTTCCGCCTCTTTCCTTCTCTCTTTTTCTCCCTTCCCTCCCTTATTAATAAATGTCCTTGAAGGTGTGCATGATTAGTGATCACATCCCAAAATGCACAGTTAGATATCAAAATGTGAATAGTTCCTTGACTGACCACATGATGACAAAGGATCACTGCAGTTATCATGGGAAACAGTCATGTAAATGGACTAATAGCTGCATGCCCAATTCTTAAATGATTATTGAGGGCCCCTAAAATAAATGATAGTCAATTTTGCCTCTCTTTTTTGACTTTTTGATTATATTTCTATGGAAATTTTGTATTTGTGACATTAATGTTTTTTGGCCTCAAGCTTTTCAAATATATGGATGTAATATTGGTAAGTGCAAATGGGAATCAATGAAAATTCTGACAGCCTATTATGCCAAGTTGGCAAATGTTTATCCATGCCTTCTATGGTATGGATATATCACTATGCTTAAGGATTTGAGTCTACAGACTTTGTTTGTTACCCAACCAAAAGGTACAAGGAAATGACACATAGTACAGAGAAGGGTAAGGCTGATTGGGATCGAACTCACCCAAATGCATGTTGTAGGCAACAAATTTTCAGGCTTCTGAAACCTGAATAAAAGGAGATTAGTGTTAGTGCCTTACAAATGGCACTTCTCTAAAACTGGATATTCTTGAAAAAGTTTTCCAAAGTGTTTATAACCATGGAAGACAGCATGCTGTAGAGGGAAGAATATCACATCTGGAGTTAAAAAAAATGGGACTGATGCCGAAGCCTAGGGCCATTTACCACCTATATGACCATTCACAGATTACTTTTTACATATTGGGGCCTCAGTTTCCTCATCTGTTGATGAGGCAGTTAGACTAGATAATCTCTAAAGTCCTGTCTACTTCTAACATGATGAAGGGAAATTTGTAGCTTCTGCATAATGCTCAGCAAATGCAGGCATCCAGAAAACAGTTCTATATCTGGGAGTAGTATCAGAATAAATACATGGTTTTCTGCCTGGATGCAGAAAAGCAAAGAAATTCCTAAATGCTACTTCCTAAGGGATATCTGATGACTTCAGAGGTATCCCTTTAATTTAGAAGACATATATTAATACAGAGTATTGTAACTGTGCTCATTTAACTCTGTACTGTTTCCCTGTAGGAAACTGGGCAAACCAGATTTAAAACTTACTGGTGTCTCAGTCATCAGTCTATGAGGGATAAGCTACAGTATCTCTTCCTTTTTGAGATTTTAAAAGCTCTCTTAGAGGCAATGCTGTCTGTTTGATTCAAACTCATATAGATGTCCGTGTTCCCTTTCATATTTGAGTCTTGTGAAATAAGTGGAATATATTCAGTCCTCTAGTATCTCTCAACTCTTTTGTATTTATTATCTTTTTGGTTCAGCAGAGAGACAAGAAGGATTTGTGGATCTGTGATTTCATCAACTTGGGGAATTCCTGGTATGGTGATTCCTGACACAGATGTGCAACTCCTTTGTCACTCACAGTGTTAATTCTAAGTCTTAGTGAGTTGCCCAAAGGGCATCGTGGTTATGCCATGCTGTCTATCCTTTTAATCATTATTCTCTAATAAAATTAATCTGTGAGTGCTTCTGCAAATGAGTGGACTGCATATTGTTCTTATCTATATACATAAATCAGATTGAAAACATGAACAAGCAGTTAAAATTCAAACAAATGGATATTTTGAACAGTTAACATGAAAAAATTGACTGAATTTGAACCAGTAATTGGTTTTGTTGTTGTTGTTGTTGTCATCATTTTTCCTTCTCCAGGAAAACGTGTGATTTTTAGCTATGGCCTTTGATTTTCCAAATTGGTTAGCCTTTGCTGGTAGTTTTAAAAAAGAAAGAAAGGGCCTGAAGACTAGTGTTGTTAAATAAACCACTGTCAATCTGCAACAGCTGCCTAGAGAGATATGAAATTGTACATGTGTTGTATTCCCTGACATAAATAGTTCCCAGCAGACCTTACCCATGAACTCAACTGTGTCCTAATATACCTGGCCATGAAAGTGATGCTTGGCTTATCCATAGGCTCACCATCAATGCGGAATGCCAGCTGCAGCTCCATAATTTCCCAATGGATGAACATTCGTGCCCACTGATATTCTCCAGCTGTAAGTAATGCCTTCATTGTTGAGACTGTGTCTGAATCTTGAATACACTCAATAATACAGTGCTAAGTACTAGTAAATTGTGAGGTTATACATTTTCCCTGTACACATAGACAATTAATTAGTGCTTCCGAGAAGAGTAATTTTCACTTCAGTATTATGATTCAAAGCCTGTGTCATGATAGAGAGTCCTTTGATAAACTTGAGAGGCACCCCACTGGCCAATTTTCAGAAATTTACCTATAAGTGTTTAAGAAAGACAAAGAAATGTACCTTTTTAATTGGAGGGTATTATATGGATCCATGTGAAATATTCAGATACTTTTAGATCAATAGGAAATGAAAGTAAAAGGTTTTGTCAGGTAAGAGGTAAAAAGATTTGTCTCAAATATAAATAACTTTGCCTCAATTAAAATTTTATAGTGTCACCACATAAAATCCCAGCTCCCTAATCATTCAGTCACTTTGTATGGATTTGTATTCTTTATGATTTATATCCATCAGTATTCCTGTTAATAAAAGGTCTTGGCATCATTGTAAGTCATTCATCTGACAAAAATCCTTCTTAGCACCGTGTTCTGTGATAAGAATACCCACAGAAGGTAAGACAGACCCTAATTCAGTTATTATATGTTATAAATTATCTCGTACCAATGTTTGGCAAAACAAATGAGTGAGATAAAAGTCATAGTTTAAAAAGACAGGTCTATTTAATCAGTGTGTGTTACATATTTCAATTGGAGTTGGCTGTGATAACTATAGTGTGAATCAGAAGAAATGTGTGTGGTTTCCAACCAATCAGATTATTTGCTAGCAGAGTTGACTTAATGAACAAAACATTATTTTTCATTAAGAACAAGCCTAGAGCAGCACAAGCAAAACCTTCAAGGAAGGCGGATTTTCGTTATTGCCCTAACTGTCTCCTGATTGGATTAGTCAGGTAGACAAAAAAAAATAGACCATTATTTTGCAGTTTTGTAGGAGAGAAGAGGAAAAAAAATACATTATAGATAATCTCCCAATTTGGAAAACAATCACAAATTAGCTGAGAATAAAGCTTAAGTCCTATGTACATAAGATCTTATCTTTAAGATAAACCATAATACTCATCAGATAGTAACAAAGAGAAGCATATGCCAAAGGATATATAATATGTACAAGAGAAGCTCATCACTGCAAGTAGGGAAATCTCTCAGACCACATTAGAGAATATGCTTAACAAATGTAATGGAGAGGAAAAAGAGTTGCTAAAGATTCCTCTGAGAGTGTTTGCTTGGTTTTAATATATTGCTCTGAAAGATAAGTGAGTTTGTTGAGAACTTGATACAAATTTTCTTACCACATTTATACAAATTGATGAATTGATTGAGAACATACGTCTGTATCTATTTGCTCAGGTTGAACATGAAGGAATTTTCATTTAACACTCTCCTCAATGTTTATTGATGATGATTTGTTCATTTACTCTATTTAAGATTTAATTACCTACATTTTAAAAAAATGATAAAATAAAAACCAAATCCAAACTCAAAACCTAATAATAGAATATATATGTGTATATATACATACATGCACACGCATATTCATGTCGACATCTACATATATACACATATCTACATACGAACAGCATATACACAGAGACACATACATAGATACATGTGTATATGTGTATGTATGTATGTATGTATGTATGTATGTATGTATGCTGGCTAAGCTAATCAAAATCATCAAGTAGACACAAGATTATTTGTCCTGCCCCAGTGATTTTGTGAATTTTGAAAATTATTCTACAAGTTTTACATACTCATGAATATGCTAAAACATATGGTTTAAAATGGTTACTCAGACCAATGTTGAATGGGACTTACTTTTTTTGTTTTTTTTTTAATGGACCTTATTTTGATGTCTTTCTTCTTCACACATTGAAAAACAAACACGATCTGTTTTTGATAGTCTTCCTCCTGATGGTATTACAAAACCAAGTGGCAGCAAATGCAGGTAATTTTAAGTATCTTTGTACATCAGGAAAAGATGCTAGTGACTTATATAGATGACAACCCCATGGACACTTTGGAGCTAACTCCTATTATGCCATTTTTTAAACTTGTGAGTTTACAAATTAAATCTTCAGTTATTTAGCAAAGACAAATATTGAGGGTTAAAGCAAGGCAGTAATGCAATTGAGTTGTCCATCTCTTCATAGGATCATGCATCTACATCTAGAGGAGAGCTTACAAATTAACAAATCCAACTCCCTCATTTTACAAATGAGAAAACTGAAGTCCAGGGAAGTTAATTGACTGGTATAAGTTTACACAAACAATAAATGTCAGGGGAGGGATTTGAACCCAGATCCTCAGAATCCAAAGTCAGTGCTCTTTCTATTCAACTACTCATCACATGGATGATCTATTTCTTTTTCTGATCAGTTGCCTAGTGATATGTCTAGAACTATATCTTGTACTTAGGTCAATATTGTAAATATGTTGCAGTATACTTCACATTCTACAGGTTCCAATTATTCTATTTGTGAGACGCTCTGACATAGCCTAAGGAACATTAGAACAATGGTAGGAGATGCCTAAGTTCCCAGTTACCTCATGTGCAACCATGTGCCAATATCCTTGAGCTTCAGTTTCCTAATGTGTAAAAAAGGGCTGATAATAATACCTGTAGTCCTCATATCAAACACATGTGAATATCATGTAAAGGGCTACATAATCACTGCAGAATGGATAGAGTGGTGGATTTAGCATCAGGAAGATGGGTTCAGGGAGGCAGCTAGGTGGTACAATGGATAGAGCACAGACCTGAAGTCAGGAGGACCTGAGTTCAAATCTGGCCTCAGACCAAACACTTGACACTTACTAGCTGTGTGACCCTAGGCAAGTCACTTAAGCCCAATTGCCAAAAAATAAAAAAAAGAAAATGGGTTCAAATTTTGTCTCTAACAAATATTTAGATCCATTAATATAGAGAAGTTGTTTAACCTTTCTCTGGGTTTCCCTTTCCTCATTGATAAAATAAGGTTGATGAAATCATCTGAAGTACTTATGGGTTACTGCAAGAACTAAATGAGATAATTAATTTAAAAACAACTTTTTTATAAGTCTTGAAGGGCTATATAATTGTTACTTATTTGATAATTACTACCTTTACAATTTATACACTCCTGAGGAAAGAATGGCTGAAAATTGACCTTAGTTATTTTTAACAACACCATTAGTTTCTTCCCCCTGCCTTGTTTAATTTATTTATTTTAACATTCATTTCTAAAAATTTTGAGTTTCTATTTTGATCTCCTCTCCTCATATCTGCCCCCACCCATTAAGAAGGTAAGCAATAAGATATCAGTTACACATGTGAAGTCATGCAAAACATATTTTTATGTTTGTTGTGGTGGTTCAGTCATTTCAGATGTGTCTGACTATAACTTCATTTGAGGTTTTCTTGGCAAAAATACTAGGATGGTTTGCCATTTCCTTCTCCAGATCATTTTACAGATGAAGAAACTGAGGAAAGCAGAGTTAAATGATTTCCCTAGGGTTACACAGCTAGTGATTGAGGCCAAATTTTAATTCAGATCTTCCTGACTCTATCCCAGTGCTCTATCCACAGCACCAAATAACTGTCCCATTTTCATTTACCATATTGTAAAAGAAAGAAAGAAAGAGAGAGAGAGGAAGAAAGAAAGAAAGAAAGAAAGAGAAAGAAAGAAAGAAAGAAAGAAAGAAAGAAAGAAAGAAAGAAAGAGAAAGAGAAATAAAAATAAAGTAGTAAAGAAAATGAAAAAGATATGTTTAAATCTCTGCGGAGTTCATCAGTTCTCTCTGGAGGTGGATAGTATTTTTTTTCATGGGTCTATTGGAAATACTTTGGATGATTGTATTGATCAAAGAACCTAAGTCTTTCACAATTGATCATCATTACAATATTGCTGTACAATGCTTTTCTGTCTTTGCTCACATGACTTTGCATCAGTTCATACAGGTCTTCTCAGGTTTTTCTGAAACTTTCTTATTTCTTACAGGACAATAGGATTTCATCAAAATCAAATACCATAACTTGTCAGCTATTTCCCAATTGATGGACATCCCCTGAATTTCCAATTCTATGCCATCTCAAAAGGAGGTGTTATAAATAGTTTTGTATATATATGTCCTTTTCCCCTTTTCTTTGATCTCTTTGGGATACAGACCTAGTAATGGTATTGTTGGGTTAAGGGGCATGCATAGTTTGAAAGTCCTTTGTCTGTAGTTGCAAACTGTTTTCTAGAATGATTGGACTAATTCACAACTCCATCAACAGTACATCAGTGTCCTAATTTTCCCTCATCCCCCCAACATTTGTCATTTTCCTTTTCTGTCACATTAGCCAATCTGATAGGTATGAAGTGGTACCTCAGAGTTGTTTTAATTTTCATTTCTCTAAGTAATAGTGATTTAGAGCAATTTTTGTATGATTATAAATTGCTTTGATTACTTCATCTGAAAACTACCTCTTCACATCCTTTTATCATTTATCAATTGAGAAATGGCTCATATTTTCTTGTAAATTTTTTTCAGTTCTCTGAATGTTTGAGAAATGAGGCCGTCATCAGATAAACTTTATGTATCCCCCCTTTTTTTCCTGCTTTCCTTCTAGTTTTGGCTGTATTTTTTGTGTGTGTGGAAAAACTTTTAATTCCATATAATGAAAATGATCCATTTTACTTCCTATGATGCTTTCTGTCTCTTGTTTGGTCATAAACTCTTCCCTCATCCATAGATCTGACAGGTAAATTTTTCCATGCTCCCCTAATATATTTATTATTTTACCTTTTATGTAGAGATCATTACCCATTTTGACCTCATTTTGGTAAATGGAGTAAGATGTTGATCCATACCTAATTTCTGCCAAACTACTTTCCAGTTTTCCTACACATTTTTTGCAAATGCTTACTTGTTTCTTACTTGAAAAGTTTCTATCTCTGAGTTTATTAAACACTATATTATGGTCATTTACTATGGTGTATTGTGTACCTAATCTATTCCATTGATCCACCACTCTATTTCTTAGACAATACCAGATTATTTTGATCATTGACACTTTCTGCTGGGCCACTTTCCTTCACATTTTTTTTCATTGATTCCCTTGATATTCTTGACCTTTTGTTCTTCCAGATGATTTTTATTATTATTTTTTCTAACTCTATAAAATAATTCTTTGATAGTTTGGTTGTTATGGCACTGAATAAGTAAATTAACTTAGAATTGTCATTTTTATTATGTTGGTGTGGCCTCTCCATGAGTAATGGATATGTCTCTAATTGTTTAGAACTTGCTTTACCTGTTTGAAAAGTGTTTTGTAATTGTGTTCATATAGATCTTGGATTCTGTCTTGTCGAATAGACTCCCAAATATTTTATATTGTCTTCAGTGATTTCAAATGAAATTTCTCTTTCTACTTCTTCCCACTAGGTTTGGTTGGTAATATGTGCAAATGCTGGTGATTTATATGGGTTTATTTTATATCACACAACTTTGCCAAAGTTGTTCATTGTTTCAACTAATTTTTTTTTTAGTTTATTCTCTAGGCTTCTAAAAGCATGTCATCGTATCTTATGAGAGGAGTGATTAACTTTTTTTCTCTGCCTATTTTTATTCCTTTGATTTCTTTGTTCTTATCTTATTGCTAGAGTTAGCATTTCTAACACAATCTTGAATAATAGCAATGACATCCTTACTTCACCCCTGACCTTACTGGGAAGGCTTCTAGTTTATCCCAATTACAGATAATACTTGCTTTTGGTTTTAGTTAGGTACTACTGATTTTAAGAAAGCCTCCATTTATTTTTCTGTTTTCTAGTGTTTGACCAGGAACGCGCATTTATTTTGTCAAAAGGTTTCTTTTGGGTAAGCTAGGTGGCACAGTGGATAGAGCACTGTCCCCTGGAGGCAGGAGAACCTGAGTTCAAATATGGCTTCAGACATATACCACTTACTAGCAGTGTGACCTGGGCAGTTCACTTAACCCCAATTGCCTCACAAAAAAAAAAAATCCAAAACTTTAAAATACAGGAAGACATAGGTTCCAATCCCATTTTTTAAAAAAAAGTTTTCTTTTCTGTATGTATTGATATAATCATATGATTTTTTTTGGTTATTGATAAGGTCATTATGCTTATAGTTTTCCTAATATTGAACCAGCCCTGCATGTCTAGTATAAATCTCATCTGGCCATAGGAATGGTCTTTTTTATATCTTGTTGTAACCTCCTTTCTATTACATTATTCACAATTTTTACATCAATATCCATTAGTGAAATTGGTTTATAGTTTTGTTTCTCTGTTTTTGTAGCACTGTTAGCTTTGATGTGAAAACAGAATACTTCTACTAAGTGATATGCACAATCATTTAATAGCTAATGACAGTTTAATAGTTGAGTAGGGATCTAGGTGAAATTTGTGACTTCATTAATAATCTCCAGTATGAGCCAGAGTAAAACATTTCACTTCTTTGTACTTTGGTTTTTATCACAATACAGTAGAATCTCAATTAACTGGAAAATAATTTGACTAGAATATTAAATTAACAAGAAATATTTGGTCCTTGGTTTTTAGGAGAGACAAAAAGCTATATAATAACTTGATATCAGATTGTCACTGAAGCAAATTACAAGATTTATCAATGGATTGTTGGTGATTAAACTGAAAATTCCTTAATCATATGTGTGTGTGTGTGCATGTGTAAAATCCTATATAACAAATATAGTCTCAAAATAATGACATATATTCTCTCACTCTAGTCTCTTAATAAGGTAGGGGTCAAAATTAGGTCTGTATCAGACACTTTCCTTTAAGTTACATTTCCTTATAGGAGCATTGTCTTCCTGTTAAGTAGAGCACTCTTTCTCCATTCTAATCACCAATGAGGAATATACACTCACAAGGTACATATGTGTGTGTGTGCATGTGTGTGTATGCATGCATATATTTGTGTGCATGTATATGTGTATGCATATATGTATGTACACACACACACACACACACACATATATATACACACACACATATACATACACAGACACACATACACACACAGACACACATACTGTGGAGCCAAACATCATGGTATACCAGGAAGTTCTCTTAGTGAGTAACCAAACTATTCCTACAACTCCTCTGGAGATTGCTGTGGATTCCCACGAGTCCTCCTAAGGTGTTCTACACATGGCTCTCCATGTGGAGTTCCAGATGCACAAGCTAATTCGAGGGGTCACAGAACTCATGCAAAATGATGCTTAAGGAAATAGACCCTAACACGATCACAAGCTACAAGCTCAAATATGAGTTATATCACCTTAAATCACCTCTCCTAAAGATCAGCTGAATGTACTTAGGATCATGTTTCTGATCAATAAATTATCAAGAGTAATGGACTGCTAGCACTTAAAAATACCTATAGATGTCCCTCAGATGTGTAATTACCAATAATTAATTGCAACAGGTGGGTTTATGCATTCTCCAAAAGTTATATAGTTGTTTCCTTAACTGATAGTCTGAAGTTTCATAAATTTAGATGGGACTCCAATGATACAACCCATTCATGCTTGTTTACCCTGTGTAACTCTTATCTCTATATTATCACAAGTTTTCCAAAAGTTCTCAAAGAAAGATTAAATCACATATCTAGAATATTTTATATTGTATATAAAGTAATATTTTATTTTATATAGAAGTATGTATCTATGTATTCATATGGGTAGCAAATAGATTACTATATTTTAAAACATTTTCAATAGTACTTTTGAGTATTTTTAAATTAAGCATGAGCTGAGACACTCAGATTAGCTTCACGTTCCAATCATAGAGTTAATTAAGATATATAACTACACTGAATCTCAATCCACATTTAAGGAAACTAACATATCTCTCTGCATTCTGTTGAAATATATTTGAAAAGATAGGTCTTCAAAAATAAAATAAAGCTGTGATAAATTTTAGAATTAAATGCATTTTCTGGAAGTGATCATGTTCTTACCATGTAACTTCAGAAGAAAACTATGAAAGAGATGATTAAATAAATCAATTTGATGCAAATTAACGTTTATATCTTTATGTGCTTCAAAAGCAAGACATTCAGCATTAAAAGCAAGTTATAGAAAGAAAGTTTTCTTCTCAGAAAATGCAAAATGATAGGTACTGCAGATATTTATGTTGTGAATTCAGGAAGTATGTTCTTCTGTTTAAAAATGGAGATATTTGAATCATACATCAAGAAGATATATAACCAGAAAAGGATATGGGATAGTACTGTAGTGAGTTTTGTATTTGTATATTCATAATGTCAAAAGATCCCAAGAACACAAAGTTCCAAGAACATAAAGATTGCTTATCCAAGTTTTGTGGGAATATATAGCCAAGAATCACACAGGATAAAAAGGAATAGAAAGCTAGTAATCAGGGCCACTTAAGTATCCACATCAATTAGGTCATAGATGTATTTCAGTACCGAAGTCTATCTAAAAGAATACATTTGTTATAGTTTCAGTAGAAAAGTTCTTGTTGTCATGCATAAAAATGAATTGTATGTTACCTGACATGTGATTATAATGAAATATACATTTGTATTCTATGGAGAACACAGTCCTCTATCAAAATATGTCTAGATGTTAACACTACAGAAATGGGATGTGTGTATGTGATCGACTGCTTTATAGGACTGGTGGAATAAGCTTTCATTTCTAAACTACAACCATGTGACAAAGTAGGTAGCTACTTCTCTAAGCTGTTTGTGAGATAGTTCTATTTCTATCTCACTGCTTTTGATATATGGCATAAAGAAAAGCTTGTATAGAATTTCATTAATTTCAGTTTCTATACATAAGTATTTCCAAGTCTTGTTTCATTGTACTAGTTATTTTAATCTTCATTCCACCACCAGAAAAAATATGTTCTTCCATATGTCTTACTGTTATTTGGTATTTTTTAGTTAACTTCTAGGTCCTAGAAGTTATTATAATTATTGTTGTTGTTGTTGTTGTTGTTGTTATGTATCCCTTTTATTATTGGGATTTGTTCTGTGCAGTTTGAATTCAGTCAAAGGGCTTCACTTGAGGACCTAGAGGGCCACATGCAGCCTCGAGGCTGAAGGTAACCTACCCCATTTATAACTCCCCTCTCCAAACTTTAAAAATCATTGTTGGAACTTTTCTAGGAAGAATGTCAGAAGATTCCATGATGCTATACAATATATTTAACATGGGAGTCATGTATAATTTGTAGTCATACTCTATGTACATAAATAGATGATTAATAAACATTTGTTTAATTAACTTGGATAGTTCCTCTGGAATAGGGTTCATGAGAGAAATTGTTTATAGTGGATTCAACACTACCCAGTATGTCTAGGTACTTTGAAAGCATCAACAGGTTATTATCAGATTCTACTGTTTTCATGCTCTTCTCCAAGGCCAGTATTATTTGATTTATCATATAATCATAAATTTAGAGCTGAAGAAAAACCTCACAGGCCATCTTTCCCAACCTCCTCTTTTTAGAGATAGGGAAACTGAGGCTGAGAGAGGGTAAGTGCTTACCCAAGGTTACACAGGTGACAGTCCTCAGAGTCAGGATTTGAAACAATCACACTGTCATCAGGGTATTAGGGGGCAACTTAGTCTCAAAAGCTCAGTGTAATGATAAAAAGACAAAATTCTTAGTCTCCACCAGTGATTTAGCAATTGGGCTATACTCCTCCCCAAATGTCAGGTTGTTGGCTGAACAGCAACACCATAGTTGACATATCACTGAATGAAGAAGAGGAAGAAGAATTAGCTTATAGGCTTTTAGACTAAAAGTCAGACTCTTCTAAGGAACGTGTTTTATTTATCATTTATTTTTAGTAACAAACTTTCTATTCCCAAGCTATCAATGACATTATGAACAAAAGCTAAATAATTTCTCTTTCCCATATTTTTCCTTTACCTAACATCTTTATAAAATGTCAGTCAATCAGTTAGTCAATGAACATTAATTAAGTGCCTATCATGTACCAAGCACTTCACTAAACTAAAAGAAAGACAGAAAGACAGGAAGAAAGGAAAGAAAGAAGGAAAAAAGAGGGAAGGAAGGAAAGAAGGGAAGGAAGGAAGTGAAATTGTATGTCTTTTTTTCAGTCTTCCACTGTTTGCCTTGTTTTATAGCCCTGAATTGAGCAGCTTTCTTTAATGTGATACAATAATGATTCTGTGAGTAAACATCCTAGAACTGTAGATTTAGAAGAGACTCAAGAGGTTCAAATCCCTGCCAAATGGTCAGGAGCTCCTGCTCATGATTGGACAGTTCCAATTATTAGGTACTGTTTCCTAAATTGAACTGAATAGCTCTTCAATAACTGTTTGTCAAACTTCACATGTATAATCAATATCATATTGCTTACCTTCTCAAGGGGTGGGGGAGGAGCAGGAGGAAGAAAAAGAATTTGGAGCTCAAAATTGAAAAAAATAATGTTAAAATTGTTTACATGTAATTGGGAAATATTTAATGAAATAAATAAGAATATTTCCAGAACGAACATGAAATGTATGTCAAATACTTTATTATACACCCTTTTTTCATCCTTTTTTCTTGGATGGCTTGAAAAAGCAAAATTCCAAATATAAGCAAAGGATGAAAGTTGTTCAAACTCATTTCCCTTCCCGTTGAGTTGCCTTTCTAAACAAGCCATTTCAGATCTATCTAGAAGTGATAGTTATTTATGTGCTTCTCCTTCAACTCCCAATTGGGGATCCCAGCAGACTTTTATTGCAACTAGCAATCTTTGGAAAGATAGATTGCTGACTGTCTTCATAAAGACAGAACAGCAGAGGATGGAAAGGGTGGAGCTGAGATGGTTGAGCAGTGAAAGCACTCAGCTGAGTTCTCCCAACATTCTCCTCCAAACAAATTTAAAGTAACACTTCAAATTGAATTCTGGAGTGGCAGACCCAATAAAGGGTCAAAGTTAGACATTCTTCTAGCACAAGACAGCATAGGAGGTTGGAAAGAGAGATCTGTAACATGGTAAAAGGCTGTCCTGTAGTCCACATCTCACATCCCAACACCATTAGTGGGACTGGGATTATAGGAAGTAAAAAGATAATTTTGATTGTATGAGATTAAAAAGCTTTTGCATAAATAAAATCAATGCAACCAAAATCAGAAGAAAAACAGGAAACTCAGAAAAATTTATAGCAAGGCCTATTTCTCATATATACATATATATGGAAAGATCCAATTTTATAAAAATAAAAACCAATCCCCAATTGATAAATGGTTAAAGGATATGAATAAGCAGTTTTCAGACTAATTAATCAAAGCTACCAATGGTCACATTAAAAACACTATAAATTACTATTGATTGGAGAAATGCACAGCAAACCAACTCTGATATGCCACTTCATACCTATCTGATTGGCTAACATGACAGAAAAGGGAAATGACAAATGCTTGGTGGGATGTGAAAAAATTGGTACTCTAATTTCCTGTTGGTGGAGCTGCGAACTACTCCATTCATTCTAGCAAACAATTTGGAACTATGTCCAAAGTTGATATAGAACCGTGCATACCTTTTGACATAGCAATACCACTATTAGGTCTATATCCCAAACATTAAAAAGAAAAAAAAGGTGTAAAAGACATATTCGTATAAATATATCTATAGCAGCTCTTTTTGTGGTAGCAAAGAACTGGAAATCTAGGGCATGGCCATTGATTGTAGAATGGCTGAACAATTTGTGGTATATGATTTTGAAGGAATACTATTGTACCATAAGAAATGATGAGTAGGATGGCTTCAGAAAAACCTGGAAAGACATATACAAACTGATACAAAGTGAAGTGAACAGAACCAGAAGAATATTGTACACAGTAACAACAATATAGATGTGATCAACTGTGAAAGACTACACTGATAAAAACAATGATCCAAGATAATTCTAAAGGACCAATTATGAAAAATGCTATTCACCTTCAGAGAGAGAACTGATGAACTCTGAATGCATATTGAAGCATTTTAAACTTTATTATTGTTTTGTTTTGTTACTATTTTCTTTTGCAACATGGCTAATATGAAAATATATTTTGTATGATTTCACCTGCATGATTGATATCAAAATGCTTACTTTCTTAAGAAAGGAGGGTGAGAGGGAGGGACAGAGTTTGGTACTTATAATTTTTATGAATGATTGCTTGAAAATTTACACATATTTGGGAAATATTAATTAAATAAAAATAAATAAGTCAGAACTGCCTTTTGTCTGTTTTTGTCTCTGATTTAAGTCAAAATGTGAAACATGATTCAAAAAAATCTCATAATCACGGAAAAAAGCTTTCCCCCACCTCACTGTGATTATCATGGGGAAATATAGAGTGTTTGATGGATTCAGTGACTCTGATTATTCTCATCTTTCAGTTCCTGTTCAAATTAGCTAGCATAGACTATGATTTTAAGGTTCAGTGAGTAAGGGAATTGGCATCACCCTTTCACCCAGGACATGACTATTAAAAAAAAATTCTCTTTTGAAATGATGGAAATTAGAGGCAGAGTGTTGCTTCTTCAGAAGGAGTTGAGGTGAGCCCTTTCGTGATAGCTGATGGATTTCATCTCAAATAGTCTCATAACTGTAAGTTTCCAGAAAGTATCATAATCATGCCTGTAAATCTATTGTACAAATTACAAAGTGAAACTCTTTTCCCTGTAACTATAACTTTAAAACACAAATTCAGCATGCAAAAATTGGAATTTGGACAGAAAAAATAGTATATGGGCTGTTATTGTTGTTAAAAGATATTGGATGCAATTGTAGTTTGAACAAATGACTGAACCATCTCTTAGTGAATGCTAACCTTTAAGATTGTCATAGAATCATGTTATTTAGAGCTGAAAGGGTCCTTAAATCCCAGTCTAACCTAGTCGTTTTACAAATGAGGAAAATGAAGCCCCAACCCATTAAGTGATTTGTCCTAAGTCATTGTAGGTACTAAGTGGTGGAGCTGAGATCTGAACTAGAGTTTTCTGATTCCCAATCCAGAATATTCCAGGTGTGGTGATCCAGTAATAATCCTGATGTGCTTTTCCAACTGACTAGGAATATACTTAAACAATAATGTGCTGGTAATTGTTTAACAAAGAGCTCTAAAAAAAGGGGAAAAAAAGGTACCCAAAGCCCAATTTAAAGTTTAATCAACATTATTAACATTTTTTCCATTACTTTCTTAAGGCTAGATAATCAGTAAAATTTTGTAGCATTTGATGATTTCCAAATAGTAAATGTTCACATTGAAAATTTAGCAATTAGTTCTTGCAAGCTGATATGAGCTGGCTCCAGTATAACCCTGCTTCTAACATTTTTCAAGATAATTTAAGAAACACATTCATAAGATCACAGTGTTCTAGATTTGGCACTTGAAGGAACCTCCAGGGCATCTTGTCCGAGCCCATCATGATACTTATCATGAAATAATTCCAGGAAGATTATGACTTGCCTAAAGGCACATCACTTCAAACCTTAGAGGCAGAATCTGAACACAATTTCTGTATATCCAAAGCCTGTATTCTTTCCACTGGGTCATACTGCATTTTATATACTTAGTACAAAAATCTTGTGTTTTTAAAAAATTTTTTCTTGTGAGTAATTAACATAGGGAGCTTTAGGTATGGAACTTTCTCTTCATCATTGAAGATCAGTAATTCAATTGCTACTATTGAGTTCAGGTCCTCATTCATTTCCTCTTGTAGAAAATATTCTAATGTCCTCCTCATTCATTTTCTTCCTTTCAGGAATCTTTTTGTTTTGCTGCACTGATCATGTCAGTTTTGGATTCAGAAATGTCCAGGGACTTTCTGTCATTTACTAAATCAAATATAACCTTTCAATCCAAATATTCAAGGGCTATGTAATCTTGCTCCATCCTATCTCTCAAAACATCTTTGGCTGTAACTGCTCACATTTAAGCCAGATTGAAGCCCTTTCCCATTCTATGTTTGGGTTTTACCCTTTCACTTTTCTGTCTGATTTCTAAAATGTACTCACCTACTCCTTCCCAATCTATTTGTGTTTAAGTCCTTCCCCTTTCTGAAGGCCTAAGTTATTGGTGCCACTTTCTCCATGAAGCTTTCCTGAATCCAGAAGTGAAAGTGATTACTTTCTATTCAAATTTCTAATCATACCTTTTGATACCTCCCATTTGCACTTCTCTCACCTCTATACCATACTTTGCTTAAGTCTTTCCCCTCATATTAGTTTGTGAGTTCCTTGAGGACAAGATCAGTGTTTTCTTTGTATCACTAGTACGTAGTACCTATCAAATGTATATTGAGTTTAATTGATTCTAGTTCCTAAAAGTCCAGAGTGTGTAATGCTAGATGGAAGCTATCAAAACAAGATTTATGAAGAATAAATATATTCTTGCTTTATCTTTTCATATTTCCTTTCACAAAATGACATCAGTGTCATTAGAAAATCCTCCACACTCACATCAAGATCACCTGATGGCTGAACTGTCAGAGACACACTGCAGAGTATGGGTTTGACACTTTGGGCCAGTAACTGTCAGTAAGAGCCTCACTTTTCCTCTTTTATTTAAGGTCAAGCAGAGTAAGTTATACAAAATAATCAGGTATAGATGGATTGTGCTCTGCCTAACAAAAACCATAGCATTATCTTTCCAAATGTTCCTATCACCCTTGAGAAAAGGAGTATCATTCTAGTCTTTCAAGTTCTTAAAACCTTAGTATATTCTTCAACTTTTTACTCTCCCATATCCCATATCAGTTGCCAAATCTTCTTAGGTTCACTTTCACATTTCTCACATCCATCCCCTCCACTTCACTCATAGGAATACAAATCTGGTTAAGGCCCTTATGACCTCTTGCTTAGACTATTGAAATAGCTTCCTATTTAGTCTTCCTCTATCAAGTCATTCCACTCCCCAATCCATCCTCTAGAGCTCGGATGTCAAACTCAAATAGAAATAGAAACCACTAAACCCTATGTAAAGAGTCTTATGGTCTGCATATTCACTTAGTTTTGAAATGTAATATTAGCATTTCTTTTGTATTTATGATGTGATACTTCAACAATTTGGAGATTTTTTTTATTCAATGACATTTATACTTCTGTTCTCTCTTTAAATTTCCCATTTGTGCTTGAATACACAAAATCACCATAGAAACAAACATGTTTATAGTAAACAAATCCAAACTGAGACTATTAATGAATGATTCTTTTACATGATTTTCCCAGTGTCACCATATGAGGCAGACTTTTTTTTGAGACTGTGTCTCCCCAGGATAGAAGAGCAGTAGACACTCAGTGTTGATGAGCATAGAAGCTTTATATTCCATACCTCCCTCTGTTTTTAAACTGTGCCGTTTTGCCCCTTCTTAGGCAGTCTGGTGACCCCACACTAAAAGTAATTACCATAGTGGTTCCAGGCTTAGTCTAGACAATAGATTGGCTTTAACCTGTCAGCTCAGAACTCTCCAACAAAAGTAATCAGACAAACTTGGCTTCCCCTAGTAGCAGTGAATAAAGCCCTTGCTGACACATCCAGCCTTGGGCAGATTCTAACTCAGTTCTTCTTGAATCCAAGACCAACATCCTCTGTACTATGCCAAGCTGCTGGCAATTAATAAATGCTTGCTGATGGATTGATTAGAAGCTAAAATTGCAGTCCCATTATCAATTGTGACCAATTTCTGATTGTTCTCTCCATCAGCTTGTGTACCTACTCCTTATGACTAACAAAGACAGCCAAGAAGACAGGTTTATTGTATGTGATTGTTCATCATTATAAAATCATCCTTCCTGAAACCCCTTTGGATTTCTTCATGGAACTTAGTCTTTGAGAAATACAGTTTTAAAGGTCTTTCTAAGAACTGACAAATATAGAATGTCTTCCCTCTGAATTTAAATTCTAAACCTTTTACCCTTAAGAATTGAGATAAATTACATTGTGAGAAATGTATTGCCTTTGAAATGTTATCTTGTGAATTCATATATTGCCTTATTAAGCAAGCATTTTGAATGACTCCGGATATATATATTTTTTTATTTCTAAATGCCACTGGGGAAATTTAAATGAACTACTGTTACTATATCAAGCTAATAAAAACATTTTCCAAGATTAGGAATAAAAAGAAAAGAAAAGAAATGTCGTCTTCAGACAAACTGATACACGTTGCAGATCTTCTTCTATTTGGGGGATATTGTGACTATACAAGATTCCTCAGGCTTTCCGTTAGCTATAGGTTGTTAATGGATAAATCTTTATCTGGAGGTCTAAAAAAAGCCATAGGAAGTGGTGAGATCAACTAGTTCTTGTTTCTTGGTTCTTTTAGGAGAAATCCAGTACTTTAGGGAAGCTCTCTGACTTAGAAATTGATAGAACTGAGAGAAATTTTACAGTTAAGGAAACTGAGGCCCATAAAGATTAAGTTCACACTGAAATAAGTGGCGCAGCCTGCACTACATCACCAAGGTCTATCTACTATGGCAATTTAAGATTTCAAACTCAAACTCCAAAATTAAACCATTCCCAATGGTCACACACACACACACACACACACACACACACACACACACACACACACACAGAGATTACTTTTTACTTACTATGTACATATTTTGCATATACTTATGTGTGTACACATTATTTCACCTGAGAGAATGCATGCTCCTTAATGCCAGTGATATTTTCTTTATATCTTTGCATCCCTAACATCTTGTACAGTGTCTGGCATATAGTAATGATTTAATAAATACTTGTTAATTTGTTACATTATACCCCACTTCCTTTAATAGTTAGAAACTTTAAGTTGGACTAGGTGGCAGCTGATGGGCAACTAATTCTGAATTTTATGGCTGATTTTGAATTAACACTGTGGTGCCTCATTTAATTGGGCTATAATACTTGTGTCTGGCTGGATAAGGGCCACAATCACAAGGTCACATGTAATTATTACAATTACAAAATACGCAAGTTGCAAGCCATGTAGATATCTAAAACATTTTTTATAAAGCATGATTTTCAATGTAAGAATCCACTCGAAACCATTTGAAATAACTAATAAAGTTCTTTCTCTGTAGACCTTTACTGTACTCAATCAAATGGAAACTAAAGGAAGGTGAAGTGACTTTAACGGAAGGGTCAATTTGAGAAGCAAGTCTACCAAGTACTTGAATTTTTCCTTTTTTAGTCAGTTTTTTGGAACAACTCTATGTAAGGTCAGCTTTCAGACATACAGAGAGTAAGCAGAAAAATTTAGGGAACATAGAAAGCTATCACTTTACTTGTACCCTACAGTGTATCCTTAATTGGCCTTATCCCAGTGCCTGAAGTTTTTACATTGCTCATCTCTTCATGTTAATGCATTAAAAACCAAATATTATTTGGGAAGGGTAGCATGTTAATGCACTAATATTTTATCTTTAAACACTTTTTTTTTAGTTTCCTTTACAGGTCACCCAGCATGAAGCTAAGGGAATGGGATACAGGGCTTGCAAGTTTTAAGGGGACACTAAAAAGGTCTAGATCCTGGGATATTGCTAGGAAGGGTGCCTATTGAGGGTAGGAGTGAATATTATCAGGTCATTACAGTAGGTGTATCCCAAACACACAATGTAATTCACCACCATATTGGGTCTCTGAGGACTAGGTGTAAGATGAGGACACAGTTGGCACCTGGTGTGTTTATTGGGGATTAGTAGAGAAACAACAAGAGGGAAAGATTTTAAAATGTGAAATATCTGAGTCCCTATTCTAGCTAGTGACCAATTTTACTTTAATGGACCCCATTTCCTTCTCCAGCCAATTTTACAGATGAGGAAACTGCCAATTAAAGGATATACTTAGTGATAAATCTACAATGACTCCATTTTGTGTGTGAGTAAATTGAGGTTGAGACGAATGAAGGAACTTGTCTTAAGTTCATATAAGCACTAATTACCAGAGACAGAATTTAAACCCTGTTCTTCCAGCTCCACACAGCTTGACTTTCTATGTTAATGCTATTTTAAAATTATATTACTTTCCATATGTCTCTTATGAATTGTCATGCAATATATTTTTCTTAAATGTAACATCTTTGAGGGCAAAGATCATTTCTTCTTCTTTGTATCTACTTCAGCACCTAGTAGCACGTCAATAAATAAACATTCATTATTGAATTATGTACAAGGCACTCTGGGAAGTATAAATAAATATAAGAAATAATTCTCACCTTAGTAAAGCAGTTTACCAGAATCTTAGTATTTAGAGCTGGAAGAACAGCTAGTCTACTCCCAAATCACTTCACAGATAAGGAAGGTCAGTGAGAGCCAAAGGGGAAGAGAGACTTATTCAATGTTTCATAATAAGTCAATGACAGAGTCAGAAGGCAGAGATAGATCCTCTTCAGACTTGACTTCCTATTCTATTTTTACAATATTAATAAAAACAATAGATCACATTTGTACAATGCTTTTTTGGATTTGAAAAGTATATTCCTTGGACAATGTTCCAAAGCTCTTAGTGAAGTTTTAAGCTTTTATAATCTATTAAACTATTAAATTCAGGACACCCTCTTTGATCTCATCTGATAATTGAAACAACCCTGTGATATAGATATATATGTATTATGGAGGTGCTATTATTAGTTCCATTTTACATCTGAGGAAAGTGAGGCTTAGAGTGGTTAATAATAATAATAATAATAATAATAATAATAATAATAATAACTAACATCTATATAGAGCTTTAAGATTTGCAAAGTACTTTATATATGTAAACTCACTGGATCCTTACAAAAACTTTGTGAATTAGGTCCTTTTATTTTCCCCATTTTGTACATGAGGAAGTTGAGGCTAAGAGAGGTAAAGTGACTTCTGAGAGTCATATAGCTATTACGTGTGTAAGGCACAACTCTAACCTAGGCCTTCCTGACTCCAAATCCTGTACTCTATCCATTGTACCATTTAACTTGGCAAGATTCACACAGCTAGCAGGTGACAAAAATGAGACTAAACTCAGATCTTATTGAATTGAAGTCCAATACTCCATCTACTGTGCCCTGTTGTTAGATTTAATTTCACTAGGTGGATAAGATTTTTAAAAATATTAAATATTAAGTGTCAATCCAGAAATTAAATGATACAATACAGTCTTTCATTCCAGTTTCCACCATCTTAGTTAAAGCCCTAATTTTCTCTCTTGGACTTTGATAATACCTCCTAATGAATCTCACCCACTTCCAGCCTGTTTCCCAATTTGCTCTTCAGTTCATTCTTGATATAAAACTTAATTAATCTTCCAAATTTACAGCTCTCATCGTGGCATTCTGCTGTCATTCCATGAATGTTCAATAGTTCCCAATTGCCTACCAATGCTATTTAACTTCTGAACCTGGTTTTTCAAGTGAATGAGATAAAGGATCATTGGAATGCGTATATAAGTGTGGAAGTGGAAGTGAAACAGAACAAAAGAAGAAATGGCCGGATTTGATAGCTAGTTGCATTCAGAGGGCCAAGTAAAGAGAGTAGTTAAATAGGATGCCAATATTCTTAATTTGGGTAATCAAGAGAATGGTGGTACCATTAAGAAAATGTGAAAATTGTAATGAGACACTGGTTTATGGAGAAAGTCGATGAGCTCACTTTTATACATTTAGATTTTAAGGTAATGGCAAGAAATCTATTTGGGGATGCATAACAGATAGTAATAAAATATTGTTCAGCCATTTTTAAAGTTGTGTTCAACTCTTTGTGATCCTATTTGGGGTTTTCTTGGCAGAGATACTGGAGTGGTTGCCATTTCCTTCTCCAAGTCATTTTACAGATGAGGGAACTGAGGCAAACAGGGTCAGGTGACTTCTTCCAGGTCAAACAGCTAGTAAGTCTGAGGTCTAGTTTTGAACTCATGAAGAGGATCCTTCCTCATTACAGGCTTGTCACTCTATTCACTATGCCACTTAGCTGCCCTTAATGGAATATGGGTAGAGTGTAAGTTGAGATAGATTTCAACTTAAACTTATACTCATAATATTAGGACTTGTTCAAACAAATGATGAAATTTCTAATGATGAAAACATAGAGAAAAGCAGCACACTAAGGATTTTTCCATGGGAAACAGCCACATTTAGAGCACAGGAACATGAAAAAGTGATGAAGAACACTTAAAGTGGTAGGAAGAGAACCAGGAGAGTGCTGTGTCACAGAAGCTAAGGAAGGAATTCTTCTATTTTTGTGTTTTAGGAATATTTACAAGTCTGTAGTCAGTTCATTACAATGAGAGACTCAATATCGTTATAGAGTCAGAAATCAGAGGGAAAAAGAGTAACAAACACCTGAGAGTGGAAAAAAAATATTTGAAGTACCTTCCAGCTCTGGAGTCCCCATCCTATGATTCCATGGTATCCTCTTAATTTTCCTCAATGGCCTTATTTTCCTTATTTGTTGATCTCAGCCTCTTATGCTTTTAAGTTTATACTTATTGCAGTCTTCCTACTCATTATGCCACAAAACGCATCTTTGTGAAGATTCATCAAGACTTTCATTAGTCCTTCTTTTATTGCCCAAGCTATAAAATTCATTAGAGACATTCATAGAAATTTGTGTGCAGATTAATTCAAACATGAATCTCTCTAATTTGTTGAATTTCCTTATAAGCTATCAATTTCATGGCTTTCTATTTAAAAAATGCTTTTTAAGGTAGTAATTATCTTTAATGTTGTTTTATCATTTCATTTCCTTAATACATTTTATTGATTTAAAAAATTTTTTGTCACCCACATTTTTCTTTTCTGACCGTTGCCCAAAGAACCATCCCCTTAAAAAGGAAAAAAGAGGAAGAAAATAAAACAGGAAAACAAACCAGCATACAAAATGGTTGAGGATATATTCAGTGTTCCACACCCACTAACCGTCATTTCTGAAAAGAGTTAGACAGAGGTAGTTTCTGATATCTCTTCTCCCATTAGATTATGACCTCCTTGAGAGGCATTTTTTTCTTCATTACCCTGGTGCTTAGAACAGTGCCTGGCACATGCTAGGGGCTTAATCACTGTTTGTTGAATCCCTCACTTCTTTGGTAGCCTTAATGCAAGAGGTCTGCCCTTTTGCATGCATGCATACATATGTGTTTGTGTGTGCATGTCCACAATGGGCTTCTTTTGCAGTCTGGTGAAACCTAGGAGCTCATCTTAGAATAATGCTTCTAAATGCATGAAACAAAATACATGGTGTTCTTAAGGAAACCAGTTATTTTGAACTGCAATTATATAATTTTTTTAAATAATCATAGAACCAAGGTAGAGCCACTGTCTTATTGTCTTAATGAGATCCCAGAACCAATGTACCTCACAGGAAAAGTATAATAGTTTTGTCAGTGGGAGTCAAACATAGCTCTATAAAAAAAGATAATAAATGTCATGTTGTCACTGATCTTTCCCATGTTCCTCTATGAAAAGTTACTTAATATTAAAAAAATGAATTATTAAAAATAAACTTTAACACAATAGTGATTAACCCATTAAGCATTAAAATTCAACCCAGCTGATAATAATCTTTTGAATACCTATTGTTTGAATGGGAGGCATGAACAATTCTATTACATGATACTTATCCTCATAGAGTTTATAGTCTTATAAGGGAGAAAAGACATAGATGGAGCCTTTAAGAAATATGGAATTTTATAGATGTAATCTACTGTAATTCTTTGGTAGCTTTTGGTGGTCAGCCAAAAAATTAAGTAATTTCTTCAATTCTATGTCTAATCATTCTGAAAGAATATCAACATTAATTACCTACCTACCAAGGATTATACCCTTAAATTCCTACAAGATCTAGAGCTGTGATTATCTCAGTTTCTTCTCTAGATGGTAGTCATTGATCCATAGCATGAATGTTAAAGAGGGCAGGTACATCAATTTTCATTGGCATATTGGCCAGTTGTTGTCATTATGATTTCTGCTCACTTCTTGTATCACTTGTCATTGGTCTGATACTTGTTAGAAATTCCCAAAATAAGTCATTTTGGTAAGGGTATTGAATTTGTTCATGGCTCATTAGCACCATTTTCCTCTGGTTTGCTGTGTTCCAATGTAACTCATGAAATAGTCATAAAATACTCCTTAAGCAAAAATTGGTTCTGAATCCTCAGTAGACAGCACTGTATAAGAGAAAAAAAGCTCTTGCCTTGGAGAATACGGTTTAAAAAGTTCAAGAAACATAATTTCTGGGTAATTAGTCACTTATTAATAATGCTAGAATTATAATAAAAGAGGTCAGTGGAACTCTTGAATGCCAAAGACCCTTATGGTGGTGGGGAAAAGGCTTATTCAGCCTTGGAAATATAGTGTACTAGAGGGTGGCAATCAATTCTGATTGGTTAACAAGTAATGAGAAATAATGAATATTACAATGAGGGGCTAGATCTATTCTAATCAACTTTGATTTTATCATTTACTTCTAAATTACCCCCAACCTTGGGTAATCTAATCAGAGAATTTATCCTAACCCACATCTGAGTAGAGTACAATGGGATTCAATTCCTTGTGAGGTGGGTGGGGTCTAACTGATTGAGAAGAGTTAATTCAATCTCATCATCAGTAAGTCCTTCAAGAGATTGAACTTTGAACTGAGGACTACAGAAAAAAAGAGAGAGGAGGAATTCTGGAGCTTCCCAAATCATTGGTTATTAACAATCATTTCTCTCAAAAAAGAAGAGGGAAGTTCTATCATATTTTTAATTATTTTGTTAAATATTTAACAATTATATTTTAATGTGTATTGGCTATGCTCAGGATGTTTGAGGCTACAAAGTAACTCATGGCCTATGTGTTTAACACCTCTAGACTAGATGAACTAGCATGTGCCTTCCATCTCTAAAGATATTTGATTTTTGTTCTCATGATTAGTTGTTAGAAATGTTCATTAAAATTATTTCCCAAATATTTCTCCCATGCCAACTTGTTAACTTAGAATTGACGTCTTAAATCCTAGCTATCTACAGTATGCATCCACTTGAATGTCCCACCATAACTTCAAAATCAACATGTTGAAGTTGATTTTTTGCCTTTTATCTAAATCATGTAACTTGACTATTTATTTTGGTAGCACTACCATCACTCATTCTTTTTCTTTTTTAAATTTATTTTATTTTTAATTTATGGAATAAAGCAAATATTTCTGTAACATTTAATATATGATATTATAATCAAATAATATGATAAAAAAGATGATTGCATATGGACCTCCAAATCTAGTATATATAACTTGCTATTCCTTTTAAATATATAACAAAATTATCATGTAAATTTCTTTTCTTTTTCTTTTCTACTCACCCCAGAGATGACCACCATACAAATATAAATATGTAATATATTTACATAAAACATAAAATACATATATTACATAAAATGTGTAATAAATATAAATGTAAATTGTTTTTCTATACATACCTCTATGTATCAGTTCTTTCTCTGGATGCAGATAGCATCTTTCTTTGTATGTCCTTTACAGTTATTTAGGTATTTATAATAGTCAAAATAGCTTATTATCTCAAAGTCATTCTTACAACAATATTGATGTTACAGTATACAATGTTCTCTTGATTCTACTCATTTTGCTCTTTATTATTTTGTGTAAATCTTCCCACATTTTTCAAAGATCATTGATCATCTCCTGAGCCTTTCAAAGCCATCTTTTCTTTTTATTGACTCCTCCTTTCTCACATGAAAATCTCACCTAACTATACAATATATCTCCAGTTCTTTCTCTATTCCCATTGTTTCCCTTCTAGTATAGACCTTTCTTACCACTTGCCTCATCTATTGCAATAATTTCCTAATCATTTTTCTTGCTTCTACTCCATGACCTATCATATCTGGCAACTTTAGTATATTCTTTTGGGGGCTCCCTAAGTTTTCTGATATTTACATTTGATTATGTCACTCCTTTGTTAAAAAAATCTCAAATGGTTCAATATTTTTTTACATAGTAAACTCTAGATTCCTTTGACTATCATTTATGTCTCTCCATAATGCTGTAACCCCATGTATTATCCTATATTGATCTCCTCAATTCACACTATTCTCATATATTTTATGCTCCCCAAACAAGACTTTTCCTTCCCTTATCTTTCTGTTATTTTCATTTTCTATGCCTAGGATGACCTTCATCTTTTTCTTCATTTATCTCTTGAATTTCTACCCAACTCAAATGGCTTCTTCTACATGAGGCCTTTCTTGAACCCCTAACCTACACACTCTTCAGAAATATAACTTTGTACTTCATGAGCACTTTGTTTTACATTCTTTTAATGAACTCATGTGTTATTTTGTTTTATAGTGTGTCCTATTCCTTTATTTGACTATAAGCTCTATAAAGGTTGGCAGTGTCTTATCCCACATTTGTAACCTCAACCAGGCCTAGCATACTGGTGTGAAGATTTAAGTCACAACATATATTTGCTGACTGAGATTGAAATATTTTTGCCAAGTAAGCACCTTAGTACCCTTAATGCTCTCTCCCATCCTTTTAGTGAGTTCTATGTCTTTGATTTTGCTATTTCCCCATATATTATTGCTAAACTTCATCTGTCTCCTTTCTATAATGTTTCTGAAGTATGGTATTTTGTACTTTCCTTAAAATGTGTAGTAGAAATAAATATGAGTTTACCATATCGAGACAAGGTATCAAGTCTAACATCTAATATTTGCTACCTGTGTTATTTTGGCCAAGTTACCCACCTTGCCTGACTCATTTTCCTCTTCCAAAAGAGACAGCTAGAATACTCACAGTATTTCTAGGGCAGGATTTCTGTAAAGGTCAAAGGAGATGAAATATGCGAAGCACTTTGCAAACCTTAAGGTACTGTATACATGTTCATTATTAATATCCTTCTCAATTTCTATCCTATTCCCCCACCAAAGCACTGGACATTGCTATTATACTTTTCCACTGTTTCATTTTTCTTTCCTGGTTGGCCCACTTTATTTTAAGATCCCTAGATTTAGATCTGGATCTACACTTTTTCATTGGATGTCACTGAACAGAAGTTCATATTTCTTCAGGACCAGCCAATTCCCACTGGGCTGAGGAAAACTATGGTTTTTAATCTAGAGTCATAATCTTTCTATGAAGGAGTTTGAGTATCTCATTTTGTAAAGGATTGTGATAACCCTAGATCTTTCAGAAGAAGGGAACCAGGAAGTCAAGGTTCACAAATTCACCTCATGCAAATTGATTGAAGGAACAAGGAATGCTGAATAAATCAAGACAGGAGCATAACAACAGAGATACTTGAAAATGGGTTTGCCATGTGGAGATGAGTTTGTCCTGTTGTGCTTGGCTCTAAAGGATATATCCATGAGCAGTAATAGGCTGAATTTACAAACTGGTGAATTTTGCTTGATGAAAAGGAGAAAAACAAACAATCTATTAAATAAACAAATAAAACCTTCTGAACAATTACAGCAGTATAACAATGGAATCAGATGCCAAAGAGAGATAGTGGGTTTTCCATCATTCAATATTTTCAAGAAGATGCTGCAAGGCCAATTTTTGAGTAAGTTATAGAGGAGATTCTTTTTCACATAATGATGAAGGCCTCTGAGGCCCTTTCCTCCTTTAAGATTCTGAGTCTGCTGGCTTTTCCTATAATTTCAAAATCTTTGCCTTCATCATCAGAGATTATACTCACTTTATATTATGAATATCATTACTATTTTCCTTACTGTTTTTCTTGCCCTTTTCTTATATCCCTTTGATTCCCCTAGGCCCTTTATTCTAATGTCCAAATAATTCCCTTATTTTACAAAGGAATTTGTATTGTATTTTATGCCAAGGCCATTCTTAAATCAGCCTTCCTCCTTTGTTAAAAATGTTCCTGATGTTTCCCCTCTATCAGTCCTTCTCTCTCTCTCTCTCTCTCTCTCCCTCTCTCTCTCTGTCTGTCTGTCTCTCTCTCTGCTTTATGACCGTTAGATTGGAGTTCCCACTTTATAGGAGGAAAAGAAACCATTCATACCAAAAAGAAAGTTTGGTCATATTTTTACATTTTCTTAGAAACCCTGTAATTGTGCTTGGTGGTATATACATATAATAAATACCAAAGTTACACAAAATAGAAGTCATCTTCAAGCAGAGTTGATTGCGATCATATTTATTTCTTATACTGATCTATTATCATCAGTGTAGGGAGCTCCTGGTGAGAAGTTTTTTCTACCAATGAGTATTAGCAGCTTCTCTTATAGAGATTCCTAGAGGCATGGAGAGGTGGCATACTTGTCTAGGGACACTCAGCTAGGAAATATCAGAGCCAAGACTTGAAGCCAGGTCTTCATTTACTTCACAGTTGTGCCTCTCTAAGGTCATGAGATCATCTTATTATTCCTTTAATTAATTTGCCAAGTATATGTCTGTGTAGTGTGTTGTGCTAGGTTCTCTCTAGAATAAGTGGAAAACATATCTCTTCCCCCTCCCAGAGGATAATTATCTAAGTTATTGTTTAGTCATTTTTCAATCATGTCTGATTTTTCATGGCCTCTCCTTTTTTTTTCTTTTCTTTTTTTTCTTTTTTGGATTGGCAAAGATACTAGAGTGGTTTGCGATTTCCTTCTCCAATTATCTTCCAAATTATCCAATACCATAGCACAAATGTGATCATATTCTCTTTATACCCAGGGGTATGCTGGTAAATGTTTAACAGCTAGCTTCAGAGGGGGAAAATGTCTGTGTATCATACTTTAAGGTCCAATCTGCATTATTAATACTTTCTCCATCACTTTCTTTAGTCTGCCCTAGAAAATCAAGAAAAGAATGTATCAAGCCCTGGTTATAGCATTTGACAGTTTCCAAGATGTAAATACTGAAAATTTTAAAATTGGCTTTCATAACGAGTTCCAGCTGGCTCCAGCACATCCCATCTTGTATTTCAGTACTAGCTCATTGAGATGTATAATCAAAATACAATGTATAGACTCAATGCAGATATATTCTGAAAAAACCTTAAAGGCTCAGCGGTAGATTCAGTGAATATTTTCCCCAAATTGTTTTTGAATGTCATATTACTCCTTGTAGGAATACTTCCCATTTGAAGAATAGTTTTACTATGAGATCATACTAAGGAGTAAAAGTACAATTGTTGTGGTAATCTGAACTGAAATGAATTTTAATTAAATTGATGTCAAATTTCTGTGATCACCGTGTAAAATCAGAGACTTATACATTGCCTGTTCCGAAAGGAACCTTGGAAATTATATAGACAAGGTTACTGTGACCTAGAGGTCACACGTAAAGTTTGGATTCAGTCAAAGGGCCACACTTGAGGATCTAGAGGGCCACATTAGCGTCAAGGGCACAGGTTCCCCACCCTTGATCTAGGCTAACAATGTCATTTTTTCTTATTTAATATTTTATTTTTTCCCAAATTATATGTCAAAACAATTTAAACATTTTTTCCAAATTTTGAGCTCCACATTTTCTCCCTTCCTTTCCTACCTGCCCCATTTAGAAGGCAAACAATTTCACATAGATTATGCATGTGTAGTCATGTAAGTAATTTTGTGAAAGAAAACACAGATAAGAAAAATGAAAAAAGTAAATAAAAAGTATTTTTGATCTTCATTCAGGATCTACCAGTTCTTTCTCTGGAGATGGACAGCACTTTTCATCATAAGTCCTACAGAATTGTCTTGGATCGAACAGTATCATTTTAAACATGAGAAAGTTGAAGCCCAGGGAAGTAGAAATTGTTTGTCTAAAGTTACATGCTTTGTAAGTAGCATAACCATGGCCATGTGGCTCACAGTCCAGTATTCATTCCATTGCAATTCACTGCTTGTTGACAAAAATTAGTTACTATTAAAGGAAGTGGTTCTCTTTGAAGACTGGTCTAGCAATGCTCACAATCATTTTACAATCATTTTATGAGTGGAATGTAGAGAGATACTGACTGATCCCTGAGCAAAAACATTGAATCCAGAGTTTCCAGAATAGATGAATATTATCTATAAAAGAGAGTTTCCTCCAGCAGGTATATCTAGCTGAAATCAACAAGAACAGAGTTTATGTGTGATGGATATTATATTATTCAAATAACATTCACATTGTTACAAAATTATTAAGTACAAAACAAATTCCCAAGATCTATTTATAGAATTCTAGTAATACAAATTTTCTTCCCATTTGTTCAAAGTATAATTAGACTGAATTTCTTTTACTTAAAATATCTGATGTCATGACCTGGAATTTTGCTGTTTCAATAAAGCCTCAAAAATGCTTGGCTCATCCAGATGCTCTATAACTAGCATGTTGTCTTAAAATACTGCCAGTTGAAATTGGCTTGTTCCCATGTGTGCTGCCAACCTGTATAATGAGCCTGGATCTCTTCCAGTAAGAACATCCCAGCAGGTGGGACCTACCTATTCTGTCATCTTTGATGGAAGAAATAGAAGTCACTAACCTTGTCTTTGAGTGGGGAACAAATCACCATTAAAAACCTTTCTATCTTTTGGAAGAGATAATTTCTGAACAACAGATGCTGTATAGAAACCAGTAGCAATTTTGTGAATGCTAAAGGAAGTGGCTTAGGTGCATGATCTCCATATGCAAATCCCGTCTCCCAAGTTAGTATCATTTCACTGGGATATTTTTCCTCAAGATAATCTGTATGAAATAAGAAAGGGAAGGCTAAATGGCCTAGAAGTGTCAAATTCTGTAGCAATAAGAGGAACAAACCTTTGTTCACATTCTGTGTTTTTGGAATCAACACACATACACAGAATAAGGGAAACATTTAAATATGAAGAACAGTTATACGACAGAGACAGAGTGAGACAGAGATAGACACAGATACAGAGACGGAGAGAGATATGTCTGCTTTTTCAGGGAGAGCAGTGACTTTGTTTGCCAATAAGTATCAGGAAAATACAACCTTTTGGCAAAAGACTTGTCGGAGGAGCAGTCAGCACCATGGCCAGAGATAATGACAAATTAGAATTACCTGCTAGTTCAGCACTCACTCATTTGGTACATATTTGAATCTCTCTATTGTCCTGTTGCTGAAGTCTGAGGGGGAGACATATATAAGAAATATCAAGGGTTTTTGTTTTCTTTTAATCAATACCAGTACCTTAGTATGTATGGCTTATTAGCTTTAATGTTTGAAGTGTTGTGTATTGTACACCAAGTTATGTATGACCCAGATGAGATTTGGAGCAAGGAAAAACTGATGGTATATTGTCTAATTTTTCCACTTAGAAATTTCTCACACACACACACACGTATATAGATACCTGGGGGAGACTATATATTTTATATGTTCCACCTATAGGTTTCTGATGCCCAGTTCTCAGGGCCTGATACAGTGTTCATGTTTTCTGGTGAGGTCTATGTGGTTAACAACAACTACAACAACTAGTATTTGCATAGTGTTTTAAGGTTTACAGAGAACTTTAACAATATCTCATTTTACTCTCACAACAAACCTAGGAGGTGGATGCTATTACTCTTTTTACAAATGAAGAAAGAGGCAGACAAAGATTAAGTCCCCTGAGCACAGTCACACAGTTAAGGATGCCAAAGGATGGATTTGAACTCAGGTTTTTCCGACTCCTGGTTCAATATTCTAGCCACTGCACCACCTTTCAGAAAAAGTTCTCACTATAGTGTTGACATTATACTTGGTCTGAGATTAGACTTCATCAGGTTAAAGACATATTTGAAGGTTTAGAAATAATAGATCTGAGAAGTTCTAGGAAAAAAATGTGAAGTGGTTAAAGGTTGTTTGTTTGTTTGTTTGTCTTTTTCCTTTGACTTATCTTCCAGTTTGGCTCTCTTATTATGCAGGTACCTTTCCTCCCTGATCAGTACAACACAGATATAGCACATTGCTATTGTACCCATTTTCAAGACTTGGTCTTTCAATTTATTGATTGTTCTGTGCAACCTTGGAAAAGGTAATTCACTTTTATTCAAAATATCAAAGGACATTGTGACCTTGAGGTTCAATTCTTGTTCTAAATTGATGATGCACTTAATTCAATTAAGCAAATATTTATTAATCCCCTACTCTGTGCAACGTACTTATACTACGTGACTGGAATAAAATAAATGCAATAAGATATTTTTCCTTACCTTGAGAAGCTCATAATCTAGTGTTAAGAGAAGAGGCAAAAACATAATGAAAATTATAATACCATCCATATGCACACACAAATATGCATATATATATATATATATATACACACACATATAGATATATAGATATATACATATATGTATGTATATACATATACATATATATGTGTGTGTGTATATGTGTATATATATATGTGTGTATACATATATATACATATACGTGTGTGTATACATATGAGAGGTTCAAATTGGCATGAAGAACGAAGAGATCACTTAGAGCCCAGAGATCAAGGGAAATGGCATAGTGCAAATGGCATCTGATCTGGGCTTTGAATGAAAGGGAAGCTTTTCAAAGTTATAGATTTGTCTTATAGTTTTTTAATGTGTTCACAATCTAGTATGTTGTATTATCTATATTTGTGTATGTCTTATCCTCTCTATTAGATGGAAAGCTCTATAAGAAAAAACACTGAATTTTAGCTAAATTTTGTATTTACCACCCCAAAATCTATCACAGACCTCTGTACAGGGTGGGCACTTAAATAAATTTGAATGAATTGCTAAGATGATAATATAGATGTATATGATAATCATTGGTTTTTATTATTTAACATTTTTGTTTAAAGTTTTGAGTTCCAAATTCTATCCTTCCCTCCCTTCCTCCCCTCCCCCTTCCTGAGACAGTAAATATTGGTTATACATGTGCAATTATGGAAAACATTTTCATATTTAATATTTTGTACAAGAAGACTGGAACAAAAAAAATGAAAGAAAGAAAATGAAAAACAGCATATTTCAGTTATATTCAATAAATATCAGTTCTTAATCTTCAGACAGATAATACATTTCATCATTGACCTTTGGGATTGTGTTGGATTAGTGCATTGCTGAGAAAAGCCAAGTCATTCAGTTTTTCATTGAAAAATATTGCTGTTATTATGTACAATGTTCTCCTAGTTCTGTTCGCTTCACCATGGATTAGTTCATGCAAGTCTTTCCAGGTTTTTATGAAATCATCCTGCTTATCATTTCTTACAGCATAATGATATTCCATTACAATCTTATATCACATCTATTTAGGGATTCCCCAGTTGATGGGCACCCCTTTGATTTCCAAATTCTTAGCCACCACAAAAAGAGTTGTTCTAAATATTTTTGTACAAATAGGGCCTTTTCCATTTTTTGGAAGTCTTTGGAATATAGACCGAGCAGTGGTATTACTGGATCAAAGGGTAAACTTAGTTTTATAGCCCTTTGGGCATAGTTCCAAATTGCCATCCAGAATGGTTGGATCAGTTCACAACTTCAACAACAGTGCATTAGTGCCCCACTCTTTCCATATACCCTCTCCCATCTGACATTTTCCTTTTTTATCACATTAGCCATTCTGATAAGTGTGAGGTGGTACCTCAGAGTTGTTTTAATTTGCATTTCTCTGATCAACAGTGATTTAGAGCATTTTTTTCCCATGTAACTATAGATAACTTTGATTTCTTTGTCTGAAAACTGCCTGTTCATATCCTTTGACTATTTATCGGTTGGAGAATGACTTGAATTTTATTATAAATTTGACTCAGTTCTCTATATATTTGAGAAATGAGGCCTTTATCAGTTATTACTAATTTTACCCATTTTTCTACTTTCCTTATAATTTTGATTGTATTGATATTGTTTATGCAAAATCTTTTTAATTTTGCATAATCAAAATTATCTATCTTAAATTTTATAATACTCTTTATGAGATATCAAGAATCAGTCAAACAGAAATAAAAGAATGAAAAAATAGAAAACGTAGAATACTTCACTGGTAAAACAACTGACTTGGAAAATAGAACCAGGAGAGACAATTTAAAAATATTAGTCTGCCTGAAAGCCATGATGAAAAAAAAAGAGCCTGTACAGCACCTTTCAAGGAGTCATCAAGGAAGACTGCCCTGACATCCTAGAACCAGAAGGTAAAATAGTCATCAAAAGAATCTACTTATCGTCTCCTGAAAGAGCTCCCAAATTGAAAATGCCAAGGAATATTGTAGCCAAATTCCAAAATTACAAAGTCAAAGAGAAAATACTATAAGCATTCAGAAAAAAAAAAAACAATTTAAATATCATGGAACCATAGTCAGGATTATGCAGGACCTTGCAGATTCTACATTAAAAGCTCAGAGGGTGGGGAATATGAAATTCCATAATGGAAAGGAGCTTGGATTACAACCAAGGATTAACTACCCAGAGAAACTGAGCATAATCTTTCAGAGGAGGAGATGGATATTCAATGAAATAGAGGACTTCCAGATTTTCCTGATGAAAAGACCAGAGCTCAATGGAAAATTTGATATTCAAATACAAGACTCAAGAGAGGCATAAAAAGGTATAGAGGAAAGAAAAACAACAACAACAACAACATGTTATTAATAAGCACAAACTGTTTACATCCCTACAAGAGAAGATGACGCTTGTAACTCTTGAAAACTGCATCATTATTACATTTAAAATAGGTATACACAGACAGAGGGCATGGGTATATAAGTTGACAATGTGATAATAAAAAAAATCTAATTAAGTGTTGAAGAGGGATTTTTCTGGGAGAAGAGGAAAAAAGGATGCAGACAAGCGTAAATTTTATCACCTGAAAAGGCACAAAAACCTATTACAGAAAAGGGAAAAAGGCAGGGAATAGAGCATTGTTTGAACCTTATTCTCATCAGATTTAGCTCAAGTAGGGAATAATATAATCAGTTAGGTATAGAAATCTAACTTATACTATGGAAACTAGGAAGGGAAAGGTGAAAGAAAAGGGAGAGTATGGGTAGAAGGGAGGGAAGAAGTAGTAAGGGTAACGGGGAAGAAAAGGGAGAGGGGTGATAGAAGGAAGGGCAGACTGAGGGAGGCAAAACTCTAGTGAGGAGAGTAAAGAAAGAGAAAATTATAAACGGGGGAAAATAGGATGGAGAAAAAGACAGATAATAATCATAACTGTGAATGTGAATGGGATGAACTCTTTCATGAAATGGAAGCAGATAGCATAGTATATTAAGAAACATAATCCTACCATATGTCGTTTAAAAACCTGGAAAGAGTTATAGGAACTGATGCTGACTGAAATGAGCAGAATGAGGAGAACAATCTACACAGTAACAACTACATTGTGTGATGATTGACTTTGATAGACTTAGCTCTTTTCATCAATGCAAGGATCTTAGACAACTCCAAAAATACTAAAGATGGAAAATGCTATCCACATCCAGAGAAAGAACTTTGAAGTTTGAATGCAAATGAAAGTATACTATTTGCTCTCCTTTTCTTTTGTTGGTTTGTTTTGTTTCTTATTTCATATGGTTCCTCCCATTAGTTCTAATTCTTCTTTATATCACAACTAATGGGAAAATATGTTTAATGTGAATGCATAAGTACAGCCTATATCAGATTGCATGCCATCTTGGGGAGGAGGGGAAAGGGAGGGGAAGAAAATTTAAAACTCAAATTTTATGGAAGTGAAGATTAAAAACTAAAAATGAATATATAAATTATTTTTTAAAAAAGACATGCATTCAGCATCATGATCAGACTATTACATTTAGCAATCAACAGCATTAAAATAATCTACATTAAAAACCCTTATTTAAATGCTTTACATTTCTCACAGAATAGAAACTAAAATAACCTATTACACAATTAGTCACAAATAGTCCTGGTGGATTTTAGCCCATACATACACCCAAAAAATAATGTCTAAAATATGTATTCTTGTCACAGCTAGTCCCTGCCGTCACTGTGCTTATCTGAGTTCACAAATCTGTTGTAACCTGTAGCTTCCCTGTCACTTCTCTGGTGTTCTTCTCCTGTTAAGCTTTGTTTTCTAATAGCAATTAAATCTTTGGCCACTGCCATTACTACTGTTCCTACTGGAATCACCATAGCCACCTTGGTTATGGAGCATGGCAAAATATTGACCCCCACCATAAGGGCCTGTGTTCCTGCCTCCAAAATTTCCTCTATTCATGGGGTCAAAGTTTGAAGACTTATGGTTATAGTTGCCAAAATCATTGTTGCTTCCACCACCTCCAAGTTGCCTCTGCCTCCTCCATTGTTATAGCTATCATAGCTGCCAGTCCTGCCATAGCCACTGCCCTAGATTCTATAATCCTGTCCACCACTTCCATACCTCTGTTTGTTCCAGAGTAACCAGGACTATCTCCTCCATAACCACCATGATTTTTGGGGGACTGTAACCTTGACATGATGAGAACAGTAGCAGACATTTCTCATCCTTCACCAATAGCATCAAGGACAGAAAGGAGATTATATTGAGTTTTACTGAGTATGTGATTCTTGGTGGTAATTCTAATTCCTTTGCCTTCTGGTATATCATATTCTAATCCCTGTGCTTCTTCAATGTGGAAGCTGCCGAATCTTGTGTAATCCTGACTGTAACTGCACAGTATTTGAATTACTTCTTTTTTTCCTCTTGAGCTATGAGCTCTGGAATTTGGCTATGATGTTCCTAGGAGTTTTCATTTTGGCATTCAGGAAGTGATCAATGGATTCTTTTGATTTCTATTTTGCCATCTTTTTCTAATATACCAGGGCAGTTTTCTTTGATAATTTCCTGAAAGATGTCCAGTTTTTGTTTCATTTTGTTTGTTTTTGAATTATGGTTTTCAGGTAGTTGAATAATTCTTATATTATCTCTCCTGGATCAATTTTCTAATCAGTAGTTTTTCCAATGAGATAGTTCACAATTTCTTCTATTTTCATTTTACTTTTTTGATTTTGTTTTATTGTATCTTGATGTCTCATGCAGTCATTAGTTTACACTTGTTCACTTATAATTTTTAAAGAATTATTTTCTTCAGTGAGCTTTTGTACTTCCTTTTCCATTTGGCCAATTCTATTTTGGGGGTGGGTGAGTTATTTTCCTTGGCAAATTTTTATATGTCTTTTCCCATGCCATGTACTCTTTTTCATTATTTTCTTACATTACTCTCATTTCTTTTCTCAATTTTTCTTCTACTTCTCTACTTTTAAAAATCCTTTTTAAGCTCTTCCAGGAATTCTTTTTTGGACTGAGACAAATTACATTTTTTGGGGTCTTCACATGTAATCATTTTGAAACTATTTTCCTCTTTTAAGTTTATTCCTTGATCCTCCCTATCACCGTAACAACTTTCTATAGTCAAGCCCTTCTTTTTTGCTAATTTTTTCTGCTTTTTTTTTAACTTGATGTTTTTACATGAGAGTTGAACTCTGGTATTGCACTGTCCCAAGCTTTTTGTGCTGGGGCTCTGGGTCTTAACAGCTGGCTTTCATTGGGCTTCAGGGCTTAGCTGCTTGCCTACTCTGGATGGTAGGCTTCCCTTCTGGCTTGTACTAGGGGAGCCTCCCTGTTGGCCTCCCCTGGGTATTCAGTTTAGCTGCTGACCTATACCAGGGGTGGGGCCTTGCTTCTGTTTAACAGGGTATCTGTGCAGGCCCCAGGAGCAAGATCTCTCAATGGGGACAAGGCCTTGTGGGTAGCTCATGCTGGATGTGAGGTCACTGGGGTGAGGCCTTGCTAGACTGCACAAACTGCTCACTTGCCTAGGGGTTTGCTGGTTTGCAAGAGGGTGGAACCTCACTGCTGTGAAGCTGGTAGCTGCTCTTGGACCTGCCCACCCCCTTGAGACAGATCTTTCCTGCCAGTCTGGTAAACTGCTTCCCTGCTCCTAGACCAATTCTGAAGTGGTTTTTCAGTTTTTTGGAGGGAAATTTTGGAAGGCTTCAAAGGGTTCCTTTCTCACTTCCTCATCTTGCCAGCAGAAGTCCATGCATCATTATTATTACTAGTAGCATGTATGCTCTAATAAAGACCTTTTGGAACTAAGATTTTTGTGACCACTTTGTAGGAAAAATAATGCCAAGGTGAAGAATTTCAGGATAGGAAGGTGAGTGTGAAACTATTGACCAATCTATAGGATAGATATTTGCAGGTTGAAATGGTCTTGTAAGATTCCTTCTATCATAAAATAAGATTCACTTGCAAGTCATGACATCACCTTCCCAATATCATGGTCCTTTTCAAGAATGAAGGACAAACAACAACCTGTGAATAACAGTAATTGCCCTACTAGGGACCCAACTAGCCAGTACCAGTTTGGCAACACAGCTCCTTCCTTCTATTCTTCCTCCATTCCTGACTTCCTTCCTTCTCGGCTTCCTTCCTTCCTAACTTGCTTCCTTCTTCCTTTCCTCTGTCCCTCCCTACCTCCTTTCTTTCCTTCCTCTTCTCTCTTTTCCCTCCCTCCTCTCCTCTCTTTCCTTCCCTCCTCTTCTCTGTCTGTTCCCATAGGGGATCGTACCCTTACCTGTGGGAGCTCTGCCCAAAGAGATATAAATTTTGATTGCTGAAACCTCTCAAGATATCTTGGAGTTTATGGGCTAATTTTCCTTTGTTTAAGGACCTTGTCTTGGCCATTGTTTGGGTTCTGATGGCTCAAAGTGAATGTAAATAGCAATTGTTTCTGTTTTGGCCAGAAACTCTGAGGTCTTCCCCTCCTGGACTGATTTATTTTTATTAGTGAAAAGAGGCCATTTTTGCCCCATTTCTTATCTAGACTTAATCACTGAATGGGCTTTTCCTCAGACAAACTGAAACCTTGGAAAGACCTTAGCTTAAGAAGACCAAGGTCTTTCACTGCATTTCCAGGCATCTTGATCTATGTCTTGCCACTGGACCCAGATGCCTCAGGAGGTAAGAGTGAGGCTAATGACTTTGCACAGCCCTGCCTCTCTTAAATACAATTCACTTGCACATTATGACATCACCTTCCTGACATTGTGGTTTCCTTCAAGAACAAAGGACAGACAATAACAACAATAAAGAAACAGTCAATCAATAAGCACTAATTAAGCATTTAACTATGTCTTGGGATTTGTCCTAGACACTAGTTATACAAAGAAAGGCTAACATATAGTCCTGTCCATATTTTTGGAAATAATGTTGTTATCTCCATGGAAATGTATTTGTTGTCATGGAGACAACATGGGGAAAAACTATTATATACAAAATGTATACAGAGTACATGGAAGATAATTTCAGAAGAGAGGCACTAGCAATGGGAGAATACAGATGAAAAGGGAGAACCAGGAAAGGCCTCTTGAAAGATAAGGTTTGATCATGTTCTTGAAGGAATCCAGGGACTCCAATAGGTAGAGATGAGGAGAACATTACAGACAGGGGAGACAACCAGTGAAAAAGGCAGAGTCAGAAGATGAAATACTCTGTGTAAGGAATAGCAAGCATGCCAGTGTTATTGAATAGTAAAGCATTCCAAAAGGACTTACTTTAGGAGAGTAGAAAGATATGAAGGGGTCATGTTAAAAAGGACTTTAAAAAGTCAAACAAGGCTTTCGTATTTGTCCCTAGATGTAATAAGTAGTCATGGAAGCTTACTGAATGAGAGAAGGGAGTGACACAGTCAGAATTTCATTTTAGGAATATCACTGACAGCTGAGGCTGGATAAGTGAGGGGGAAAACTTGAGGCAGGGAGAATAATCGGAATACTATACTACATTTAACCTTTGTATATAGTGGAACCTCATTTAAGATATCATGGCACTATGCAGCTGGATAATCAAATGTATACAAATTAATCATTTGTACCCTAAGTGCAAAGCAAGAAAAATGATGAGCACATCAAAAAAGATTGAGAATAGATTTATGTAGGAAGTCAGAGTGATGCAAAGTGAAGTTTTTAGGTTACCAAAGGGAATAGGCACAGAGAAACTTTTAGTATTATTTTTTTCTCACAATTACAAAGAATTTGCTGGCGCTTTAAGTGAAAGTAGAAAAAACATATGGTGAGCTTTCTCCTTGACTTTCATGCTGCCTCTTTCATTAATGGAGTTAGAACAATTTTTAGGGAAATTCCATCTATATCCATGTGATTATAGTAGTGTCAGGGAAGTCTGAGTTTCTGGTGAAGTTGGCTGCATATCAAAGTTTGAATAACATTTTTATATTCTTCCAAGATAATTAATTTGGATTAAACAGTTTATGCCAGTTAATGAACTTTGCCTTCACTTTTTCTGCATAATTTTGCTGCCAAAACCCATCAGTATATAATCTATTTTCAACATTTGGCATCAACCAGAACTCATAAGTAGGCACAGTGCCTTATAAAGACTCCAAGGTCAGGAAGGGAATAGAGAAAGGGGTGGGTTAGGTGTTGGAGAAATGAAACTGTAACAGTTATGGGCAATTAAGAGTCAGCAAAAGTTTAATGTTGGAAGAAGATAAAGGGACTTTATTATACCTCTCTAGCCTCTTTCTTATTCCCTACTTGAAGAATATGTTTGGGTCATTCCCCTCCACATGCAGCCATGCTTCCAATTCTCCATAAATCACAATCTTAATAACCTCCATTACCTTCATAACCTTGCTAAAGTCCTAGCATGGAGGGGTTTTTTTTTTTCCTGACAACTCCAAATTCACAGTGATATCTCCCTAAGTCTAGAGTAGTTCTTAATCTTTTATAGTTAATGGAGCACTTTGGCAATCTGATAAACTCTATGGATCTACTCTCAGAATATTTTTTTGTTGCCTGCATTAATAATAGAAGGAAATAGTAATTTCATTTAAAGGTTAGTGGAAAATAGAGTTTTCTTTTTCATTTGAGTTCATGCATTCCCTAAAATCGATTCACACAATTTTCCCTGGATCACTTGTTAAGAACCCTGGTCTAAATGGGCTCTGGTCCTTCCACTAACTATTGAATATGACCTTCATCAAGTTATGTAACCTCTTTACACCTCACATTTTTCATCTGTTAAATAAAGTAGGACTAGAATCCTTCTAAGAATGCTTCCAGGCTTAAAATTCCAGGATTCTGTCAACTCTTAAAATGCTTGTTACCTCTGCTATACATTTTTGATAGTTAGCATATACTGTCTTGCTTTCTACATTGGCATAAGTCAGCCATTCAAAGATGGTGATTCGAAGAATTATCAGAGAAAACTGAGGTAATGATTTTTTCTAAGACTAGGTCAGATAGATTCAGACTTTGTTAATAAATTTAGCACAGGAAGGAAGGAAGGAAGGAAGGAAAGAAGGAAAGAAGGAAGGAAGGAAGAAGGAAGGAAGGAAAAGAAAGAAAAAGAAAGAAAGAAAGAAAGAAAGAAAGAAAGAAAGAAAGAAAGAAAGAAAGAAAGAAAGAAAGAAAGAAAGGTAAAAGGGAGGTCTGTTAACATGGTCAAACATACCATTGGCCACTACATTACTCACATCCAAAAATTTATTTCTTCTTTTTGCGTATAAATCTATCATCACTTTGTCACAAGGTAGGCAACATTCTTCATTAGTCTTTTAGGATCATGATTGATCATATAATAAATCAAATTTCTTAAGTTTTTCAAATTGATTAATTTTATACTCTTAATGTTATAAATTGTTCTGGTTTTGTTTACTTTACTTTGCATCAGTTCAAATAATCCTTTCCAAGTTCCTTTGAAGTTATCTTTTTTTTCTTCATTTTCTTCATATTCAGTTATATTCATATTCTCATTCCCCAAATGATGAACATCCTCCCAGTTTCCATTCTTTGACACCACAAAAAAACTGCCTTAAATATTTCCTTTTTTCCTCTTTATTATCAAATAAAATTATTTAGGTAAAGTTTATGTATATTTTAGGAAAAGATCTGAAAATATATCTTATGCTCTTTCTGTGGAGATGAAGAGATGTAGTCTAGATGACACCACACTATAAGAAATACCTGGAGGTTTTGTCAGATATGGTTCTGCTGAACCTGAGTGGAAGGAAAGGACCAAAGATAAAGCACACTCACCAAGGGTGCCAAAAGTCTTGGAACATATTCTAGCCCATATTTTAAGTACAATCAGGATGATTCAGTACTGGCTGAATGGACAAACCTAAAGATAGATTCTTAATAGGTTGGTGCATCTTGGATGCACACCTCTAGTGGAGAGATCCAGGATCCTTGCTGGGACATACACTATTTCACATTTTTATCAATGACATGGATAATGGAGCAGATGGCATGCTTCTCATGTTCTCAGGTGATGTACAACTACCAAGGATAGATAAAAACAATGAGTAATAGAGTGAAGATATAAAAGATAAGAGAACTAGAATATTAGCCTTAGTAATAAGATATAATTAAATGAGGATGAATGTAAAGTCTTACATTTGAGTTGAAAAAATTCAACTTCAGAAATATAAGGTAAGGGAGATTTGATCAAAGAATCATAGACTTGGAGATTGAAGGGACCTTGAAGTTTATCTGAAGACCTTCATTTTTACAAATGAAGTTATTGAGAGAAAGAGAATTTTAAGTGACTTGTCTGGGATCACATAGCTAGTAAGTATCTGAAGAAAGATGTGAATATTTCTGACTGAAAGCAAGCTAGATTGTCCACTGTTCTGCCTAGTTAGTGTGTGTGTTTTCTTTTGTTTTCCCCACCTATTCACCTAGCATAATTATACTGTTCTTTACCTAAACAGAATCTGTGGATTTTAGTTAACTGAAAGCTCATTTTGAACCAGCACTGTATTGTTGCAGTAAAACAAACAAACAAATAAAAAGTGCTAACACAATCATGGTCTGTATTTAGGAAAGTATAGCATCAAACGGGTAATATAGTTCTACCGTACTCTATTTATGTCAGGCTATTCCTGGAGTATTATTTTAAATTCTGGAAAACATGTTCTAGAAGGGAATTGATTATTTGGAGAGCATACAGAGAAGTGTCACTGGGTAGGGAAGAGCCTCAAGGTGATACCATCTGAAAATAAGTTTAAAGGCACTGAAACTATTTAACCTGAAAAAAAAATAACTTAGGGGGACATGATAGCTATATTCAAGTATTTATAGGGTTGTTATATTGAAGAGGAATTAGACTTTTTCTATTTGGTTAAGGATGTTTAGGTAGTGGGAAGACCCACCAGCACCAAACATTCCCTTCCCTTCCATTGTTCTATCCCTCATCCCCTCCCTGATCTCTAGGCTTCCTAGAATCTATCAGAGCTGGCTGGGTATGTGAGAACAGCATCCACTACCTGTGATAATCCATTCTTTTCTCCCTTTCACCTTATCCCCTGGCCCTGGGTTGCCCAGAGCCAGAAAATGAATGCTCATACATTTTGGGTGAGATGGGAATCACCAACTCTATTCCTTCCACTGAGATGGAGGCCTACCAGGCCTTTACATTCACTCGTCTATGCTTTCCTCAGACCCCCTCAGCACTATCATGTGACCTACCTCATGGCCATCTGCTGCTCCACCCTTGGGAATTTTAGACCTTTCTATTCACCTAGAAGCTGATCTTTCTTTTTATGTGTTCTCTCCTATAAATAGGATATGAGCTTCTTTGAGAGACTGTCTCCTTTTTTCTGTCCATATTAACAATCCTCACCACAACACATAAGTGGTTAGTAAATGCTTTTTCATTCATTAATTTTTTTCTCTTATTCATTGATCTTGAATGAGGAGAAATATTCAGTAGTTTCAAAGAGTTAAATTTTGGCTCAGTGTAAGGAAAAGCTCCCCCAAAATCTGAGCTATTCAGAAGAAAAAAGGGCTGTCTTAGGAACAGGTTTCCACTCTATTAGAACTCTTTACATAAATATTGAATGACCACTTCTCAGATGATTTGCATGGGACATACTTTTTCAGGTATTCAACAGAGTAAATGGCCTCTAAAATCCCTTCTAAGTTGAACTCTACTATTCTCTGTTTTAAAAATTGGTATATTCATTGGGAAGGTTCTTCATTTTCCAATGAAAATAATAACCACTCTAGACCTTAGTGGATGGTTTTCATCAATTGCTAAGGTGAGGAAAATTCATATCATGGTGAGGAAACTCTTGGAATATAGGAGGCTAGTGCTTGTACAGCAGACCAAGGATGTCATCCAGCCTAGCTTCAGTACCATCCCAGCATAGAAGAAACTACATGAGGTTGTTGTTTGCTATTAATAGCCTATGAGAAACTGTGGTCAAGTCTAGTACAGACTCATCAGAGTACTGCTTTAGTGAAGACAGAGCACAAAAGTATTCTTTAAATTATTGGTAAATTGTTTGTCTTGGAGAAAACTGTTTCATGAAGTTTGTCTTTCCAGCCTCTTGAAATCCACATTTCAATTACTACTATTGCCGACTACAGCACTTGTCAATGGCCTGTCACTTCTTTCTGGAGAAGACGATGGACAATAGACAAGGTTAACTGAGACTTCCTAAATACTGTAATTATTACCTTTGAAGCCAAGGCTCATAAATAAAGCTACAAATACAACTTTCTTTCTAATGAATCAATTCTGAAGAGAGAAAAATTATCATTTCTCACCTACTTTATATCATTCAAGAATGGCTTGGAGGCTGGTAGAGTGCTTAGAATGCTGGACTTGGAGTTTGGAATGGCTCAGTTCAAATCATGCCTTAGACATACATTAGCTATTTTACTGTGGACAATTCAATTGTCTTCTACTTTAAAATAGGGATTAAAAATAGCACCTATCTCACAGGGTTGTTCTGAGAATCAAATGAAATAATCTACATAAAGTATTATATATGTTCTGGATAACATATCATCATCATCATCATCATCATCATCATCATCATCATCATCATCATCATTATCTTTAGACATGTTGGACTCCTCATGAGGCCATCCATTCTAATTCTACCTTTTTTTAAAAGAAAAGTAACTATATTCATTTTCCTCTAAGTTTTGTGATCACCAAATACTAATAAACAGAAGCATTCATTCTGTCACTGTCATAAAGATGAATCTCAAGACCACCTCCTATAGTCAGTGGATGTGATATGAGACGTATTTTTTACCTCCTGTGATCCCAGAATGCAATAGAGCAAAGAAAATTAATATTCGCTAATTCCTGAGCCATAGTTTGAAAAGCAGTTTGAAAGCCTGACTCTACAGAATAGCTTATAGAATGCTTTGTATTTCCTCTTTGTTTTACTGTGGGGAAGCAGATGTCTTGAGATTGGACAATGGCCTAATGGTATGCTTGGTTCTAACAATTTTTGTTGCTTAGCCATTTTCAGTCATATTTGACTCTTTGTGACCCCTTTGGGGGTTTTCTTGGCAAAGATACAGGAATGGTTTGCCATTTTCTTCTCCAGGTTCCCACAATAAATTAGTACAAATTCCCTGTGAATATACTCTGTCAGTTTCCTGCTACTCTCTAATTTTGTGTTCTGTCTCTATATCATTCGTAACCTCAAAATTGCCACCTCTCTTCCCTCTTTTCCCTTCCTTTTCTTTCTCAACAATCCACACATTTATTTCTTTGCCCCACTGACTTGACACAGGAGTAAATCATGCATGATTTGAAAAGTGAAGGAGATGATGTGGAATGTAGACAGTTATGAGAAAGCATCTGTTCTGCCTCCCATTTGCTAGCTAATGTACCAATTTAGCAAGCAGAAGAGCTTTATGGAGCATTAAAAAACAGTCCAGCATCTCACCATGATGTGTACTTAGTGACAAATGAAAAGACATTCAGTTTAAAGCATGTGTTCTCTGACCAGTTTCAAGATAAAGATCTCTAATGCCATGATATTTCACCTGCTGGGACAGTTAAGCCTGATGGTGATTAAGAAGAAAATCCACTGATGTCTTTAGATGCTAATGTGCTCTGTTCTCTATAGTCAAGTTGAGTATTTTATAAAATGTTGTGATAAACTTCTTTCTGAAGGGTGAGAAACAGGTCTTATGTGTTTAGGCAAAGGCCTGATGCACAGTAGGTGATTAATAAATATTTATTCCATTCACTAGAGAACTAAAAAGTCTCTAAATGCTGCAGAAAGAAAAATCTTTTGTGCTCATAGTTCAGACGTTGACAGCAGGCATACTTCCTCAGAACACTGTGACAAAGCCCAATGTTGAGGAAGGCCATTTTACGAAGCAGGAATTGGCTCCTTAATCAGAACATCTGCCATGCCCCAGATCAAGGATTTTGTGCATTGGCAAACTCTAAATTCTCACATCAAAATGAAGGGGAAATGACAAATGCACAAAAAGAAAGAATGAGACAATTTCTAAGTTGATTCCCATTGTCTAAGAGAAAATTAGAGCAGATCTGTTCTTTTTGTGCGTAAACTTGACAAGGGAAGTTGGATGTTTAAGAGCAGAATCAGAATGAGCATTTTAAGAGCAGAATCAGAATGAGCATTAGATAAGCCTGAATTAGTACAAAAACCAATTGTCACAAAACAGACACATTGTTCTGATTCACACTATTCAAAGTTACTATTATATGTAAATATAGTAATTGAGTGCAGCCTAATGGAAATATATGATGAAAATTTAAATAAAGGACCACTTCACTGGATTCATTATTTGCACTAATTCAGACCTACTAGTATTCTCTTTTTTAGTGGTTTCTCCTCGGCATTTCTAAATCCTAGTGAAAAATGGGCTGAACTACACAGTTGAAATAGAAATTTCTGCTCTGGTGCCAATGATTGTTCCTTTGAGTCCAAATTAAGGAGAGAATTATCTGAGGAAGAAGAAGAAAAGTCAGAGGTCAGGACAAGCACTGGGCACATAGTTTGTACCCTACTCTATCAAGATATAATGGCCTTTAGGATGTTAAAAAAAAAAACCCAACTCCACCTTTGTAAATACTGTTATATGATACCATCAGCCTACTGTACTCTATAATCCCATTCTAATATCACTTCCCAAGAGTTAATTGGCTCAGTGGACCCTCATTCTGTTGATAGATATGTGTATATGTATATGCATGTGTTTATATATTAATATATGCACACATGTATATGTAAGTATATGTACACATGGGTACATATATGCATGTGTATAAGTTTATACATATGTATCCCTAGTCTCTCACGTAAACTACATTCATACATCATCAATTGCCTCTTGAACATCTCATATTTGATGTTCTATTGGCATCTCAAATTCAAAATATCTAAAATAAGACTCATAATCATTACCTTTAAACTTCCTCTCCTCCAGGCTTTCCTACTACTGTCAAGTCTAACATCATCCTCCTAATTACCCAGACTAAAAATCTGTCATTATTGACTCCTCACTTATATATACCACATAGCAAATCTATTTCAATATCTGGTAGTTTCAGCCCCTATATCTTTAATATACATATTCTTCTCTCCATGCACAGTGCCTCAATTCTAGTATAGGCCGTCATTATATTTCAGCTGGATGATTACAATAGCCTTTTAATTAGTCTCCTTACCTCAGTTTCTGTTTATTCTAGTCTGTCTTCCATTGAATTACCAAAATGCTTGTTTTAAAGCATACATCTAATCATGTCTCCTTTCTGCTTAGCAATCTCTACTGTATTATCTACAAGATCAAATATAATATTTTCTTGTTAGTATTTAAAATTGTCCATTAACTGGACCCTGTCTACATTTCCAGTTTTTTTATACCTTATTCCTCTCCATGTATTCTGCAATGCAGCTATACTAAAATACTTGAAATTGTTCAAACATAACCTACTATTTCCCATATCCATCCAATTTTACAGATTATCTTCCATGTCTAGAATACTTTGTCCCCCGACCTCTGATTCCTGGCTTCTTTTAAGATTCAGGTCAAGCCTCATCTTTTATAGGAAGCTGGGGGAAGAGGGATGTAGGATTCTTTATTTTTCTTTTTTTCAATTAATCAATTTATTTTCCCCATTTACATGTAAAATCATTTTTAACATTCATTTATAAAACTTTGAGTTCCAAATTCTCTCCCTTGCTCCTTCTCTATACCCCCTCATTGAGAATGCAAGTGGTTCAACATAAGCTATACATGTTCAGTCCTGCAAAACATATCCATCATACTCATGTTGGAAAGCAAGCATAGACAAAAAAAAAAACTCAAGAAAAATAAAGTTAAAAAAAACATGCTTCAATCTGTATTCAGACACCATCAGTTCTTTCTCTGGGATTGGATAGCGTTTTTCATCATAAGTCCTTCAGAGTTGTCTTGGATCATTGTATTGTTGAGAATATCTAAGTCATCCACAGCTGATCATCTTGCAGTATTGCTGTGACTTTATATGAGATTCTTTTTAAAATAAAAATGGGGGGGTGGGGGTCAAGAAGGAGCTGGCTTTTAGGGAGACCCAGGTGAAATCAAGGTAGGATGACATTTTTTTAGAGTTAACTCATGATTTCCCTGGAATAGGTAACTCTCTACTAATGCAGATTGGCACCTACTCTGTATGTGTGTATGTGTGTGTGTGTATACATACACACACACGCACACTTTTATTTTGTTTCGTTGTTTAGTCATCTTTCAGTCAATTCTGACTCCTCATGACTGTATTTGGAGTTTTCTTTGCAAAGATACTGGAGCGGCTTGTGATTTCCTTCTCCAGCTCATTTTACAGCTGAGGAAACTGAGGCAACCAGGCTTAAGTGACTTTCTCAGGGCTACACAGTTAGTAAGTATCTGAGGCTGTATTTGAACTCAGGTCTTCCTGACTCCAGGTCCAGTGCTTTATCTACTGTGCCATCTAGCTGATATATGCATGTGTATTATATGTGTATATGCATATGAATAGTATGTATGTACACATATATACACATGCAGTGTGTATGTATGTATACACATATACATATGTGTACTGTGTGTCTGTGTGTATGTGTATGTGTGTATATATGTATATATGAGTTAAAGGGCAATTTATAAGTGATAAGTTACAGTCATGGAAAACAGTTTTAATCCAATTACAAATGACTAAGGAATATTGATTTATACTATAAGAAGTGAATGCACATTGGGAAAAAGGATTAGCAGAAAATACAATCATAAAATTTGAGATAAAAATAACAAAATGTCATCTAACATTTCTTAGCCAGAGTATATGCTTTCTCATGCTGTACAAATACATGTGTATGTGTGTCTATACTTCTACTAATGCAGATTTGCACCTGCTCTGCACACACACAAATACACATACACACACACATGCATACACACTTACACTGCATTGAAAAATACTCTAGCAGAGATTTATTAGATGACTTTTTTCCTTAATTATTATTATTATAATTTCTGCTAGCACTTTCCCCCCAAAAAATATTCATTTCTCAATCCCAAGTCTTTGTAGTGTAAATAAACATTCCCTATGTCACTTATCAGATTAAAACTATGTTCCATTACTGTAACATCTCTTACAATTTGTTCTTTAACTCCCATCAAGCAGACACCACATGAAAAAGAAAGATTTTTCTCTATGCTTGTTAAATTCTTCTTGATGTATATTTACTTTTAAAAAATCATGTTGCACTTTAATCAAAATGAAGAACGAGGGAGTGAGTCAGTTAATGCCAGACAATATGCAGTTTTTCACTTACAAGTTATCATACAGCTATCTCTGGTGTCTGATAGAATTTAGGTTTTCTTTATGTTCTTGCAATAAGTTCAGCCTCTTCAGAATAACAAGGCATAGGATGTCAATCTAAAAAAAAAATGAACACCTTGTTGTACCCATTACCTCTGTGAACACAATGATCCATAGTGTGACACATAGTGGAAAGAGTGCTGGACCCTGTCACTCTCTGGCTGTGTGACTATGGGAAAGTTGTTTACCTTCTCCAGGCTTTAGTTTCCTTATGTATAAAGTGAGAGGGTGAACTAGCTATTATCTAAATGTTCTTCCACCCTGTGACTTTAAGAATTTTCTGCCTTTCACTTACTAGAAATGTGAAAAATTATCAGGAACCTGTTCTGAATTTTAAGTTCATTGTTTTTTATTGCCATCATAAGATTTCCTTCTAATATTTTGCTCATATCTAATCTCTTAAAATAGTACTACGAAGAAATTATTTATGCCATATTAAATAATACATATATACATATATTTATATAAATAATATATAAGTAATATACATTTATTAATCACTTACTTATTAATATAATATCATGTAAGTCATATATTATATGTGTGTGTATTATATACACATGTAATATGTGTTTATATACATATATACCCATATTATATACATGTGTATGTATATACACAAATACACATATCCATGCATATACATACGTGCACTCACATATATACATACCTATACATATATACCTATACATGTAATGTACATATAATATACATATATGTGTCTGTGTCTGTGGTATGTATATACGAGGCTCATCAGAATGTCAGAATGCCAGAATGTCAGGGAAAAGGTATTACAAAATTTGGCTGTATGTTGTACATGTATATATAAATGTAAATAGACATAAATAATGTATAGGCAATAAATGGCATGTATATTTGCATATTTACATATATACATAAATATACACATTTTGTACGTGTGTGTTTATGTGGTAGAAGAAAAATCTTGCACTGTTCCTATTTTTATTAGGATATAATAGGCTACATGCATCTTATGTCCTAGCAGATTTTGAATCCTTGTATTCCAAGTCACTTAACTTAAATTTCTTGAATCCAGGATAGCATTTAACGTAGTATAGACCAGATGATGTGACACATGTGCCACCCAGTTCTGATGTGCTTAATATTAAGAATGAGAATAGAGAAGAGGGATGTCATGACTATGAGACAAATGATGTCCATTAGAACATGACATTAGAGTCAACATGACACAAATAAAATTAACATGATAGTCATACTTCACACAATCTTATATCATTAACTGCTTTCGTGAACCAATTAGACAAACAAGGTTATTGAGGGCATCTAGCTCCCAAAGACATAGAACTGAACAAAGTGTGAGCTAAAGGATCCCTGCAAGCAGTGGTCAGGGGAAGTAGGAAGTCCCCAGACAGAACATTGTATGTAGGTGGATGGTGCTACCTGGATGGAAACTAAACCTGAAGAATTTTCAGATAGGGGGTTAGGAACAAGGGGTTGTGTGCAAATTGCTTTGGTTTCAAGTTATTGAAATAATATACTAGAGTTGTAAATGTCATGGTACAACTTAGCTATAAGATGTTACTGATATTATTCCAAAATAATATTGTTTTGGAAATTGTTATATTTGTTACCTCATGCTACTCTTTATTCTTTCTAAGAAGCTGTGAGATTTTAAAAATGCCTCTTTTTATGTGTCTGATTTTAAGACATTTATAAACCATGCTATTAAGAGAAGTCCTTCTGAAACCAAAGTTGATGCCTCATTGGTGTGTAGAGTGAACTTTGGGCTCTCAAAGGCCATGTAGTAGATTTCAATGTCTAGTACATCCCAGCAACCCAGAGAGACACACAGATCTGGTGACCAACTCAATGGCTACTATGCAAGGATCAGACAAATGAAGACCTCATCACCATAGGGTTGACCATCAGTTTTAAATTCACAGAAACTAATTAACACATTTCAACTATGATATGGAAAGTTTGCCATCTGTGTCAGTAGAAATGTTTACAACAATTAAATCATGGATGAGTGAGAAAGCAAAATATTAAAGGTTAAAAAATGAAGGTATTTCATTTAATTGAAATTTTTCTAGCTGAAATTTTATATTTAAAAAACTTGAAAGAAAAAATACACAATTGTGATTATGTGACATGAAACATTATTGCAAATAGGCTAAGGAAGGAGGTGATTGACTGAAAACAAATTTTTATTATAAGGTCTTTCTGATATGGATATAATATCCAAGATATATAAGCAACTGACATGAATGACAAAAAGTTATTCCCCAATAGATGAGACAAAAGATATGAACAGTTATCAAAAATACAAATTATTAACAACTATAAGAAAGAATACTACAAATCACTAGTAATAAGGGAAATGCAAATCAAAACAGTTCTGAGGTTTCGCTTCCCAACCAGCAAATTGAAAAATATAATCAAAAGTTTGGAAGAGTCAGTGCTGGAGTAGGTGTGGAAAGATGGGCTCATGAATACACTGTAAATCAGTTGGAATCATGCTAAGAAAATGAGTCAAACATCCTCAGCTTTTGACTCAGAGATTTGACTGCCAGGAATATACCGCCAACAAGGTCAGTGACAAAAAGAAAACACCATATAAAACAAAATATTTATAGCAGCAATTTTTATAGTGTCAAAGAACTATCAGTGTAATAGATGCTTCAAAACTTGGGAATAATTTCACAAGTTAGAGTACAGAAATGTAAGCATTATCATTGAAATGAAAATGATTATTATGAATGATAGATAAAAGCATAAAAAGCTGTATATGAATTGATGCAAACTAAAATAAGCAGAACCAAGAAAACTATGCACAAAGACTGCAACAGTTTAGGTGGAAAAAGCAACAAAACTATCGAAATTAAATTATCTGAAATTAAAATAACCAATTTTTAATGACCAGTGACTTTATATCAGAGCCATAAGAATGGTACCTCTGCCATTTCTTTGAAGAGGTAGGGGGTTATGGGTATAGATTACTTCATATAATTTCAGACTTTTTCAATTTTTTGGTCAGATTTGCTGAGCATTTTTCCTCTCCTTTTAAAAATTCTTCATTGTGATGAACGCTTTTTTTGTTTGTTGTTGTATTTTTGTGTTTGGGGCTTTTTTTGTTTTGTTTTGTTTTGTTTTTGTAACAAGAAGGAGGAATGCATTGGAAAATACACCTGTGATGTAGCCTAAATTGGTTAAATCATAAGTTTGGACCACAGGGGAAAAATTAAAATGTAAATTTTCTTAAAGTAGTAGCTCTGATTGTAGCTTATCTGGGAGTAATTTATACCTCATGTAATTTGAGTAACAAAATGGGGAAAGTAAAATTCTGACTTTCTACAATAAAATACAAATGTTATCTACTTTGTTTTGCATACCCATATAATATGACTACATGAATTAAATTGAAAACAGGTTCATTGGGACTCTTCTTTAAAATATATCCTTATTATTAAACAGAAAGCAATTTAAGGTGATTCTATGAGTAGGAAGTATTCAATCTGTATTTAGATTAAAAAGTCTTAAGTTTGTTGTTTCATGTTGATGGCTGAAAAATCAAGGACAACAAACTTTAAGACACTTCTAAAAGGTTTAAAGTACATTTAGACCTTTCATTTGTTAGAAATCCAATGACCCTTTATTTAAGCTGTGTCAATCAGGTCTTGATTTCCCCTGAATAGACTCTGAGGAAAACCATTTTAGGATAGTTTCATCCTTTTAAAATCACCCAGGAGTACAAACATAGGTGTTGAAGTCTTATTTTATTATCTTTTGTTACAAACTCCAATTCACAAGGGAATTTCATTATTGTTTGGCCAGAATAATAGAAACTTTTCAGATTTCCACTGCCAAGTGCAAAATCTAAGGGAGTTCAAAGTTCAACAGGTAGTGAATCAACATGACTGCAGTGAAAAATGGAGAAACTTTGAGACTCCAAATCTCCATAAGAAATCAGCATTTTAATTAAGATCTTCATTAATAATGTCATGCCACAAAAGCTCTACAGGGAAAAACAATTAAGTCTAGAATTTCTTTTACAAAAATGTTCAGAGTACCTTACAGTGTTACTGAACTTTTCTTTTCCTTTTTTTTTTCTTTATGTCCCTTTGGATGCTAACCTTTCCTGTTCTGACTTTTGTCATATGTGACATGTAGTAGAAATACAAATTTTCTTTTACGTTCAACTTGGAATCTTGAATAATATCCGGAAGGTTAATAATGTCTTCCCATTCTATATATTCACTGACAGGTGACATGTAAGTATAAAGGGTAAACACTCTTATCCCCCCAAATCCGACTCCTGCTTCATATTCCTTCCCCTCACCCCTTAAGTTCCCCACACCCAACCATTTGACCCTTTTGGATTAAAGATGATTCAATCATAGTGTTTTCAAACTTCATAGGACCTTAGAAATTATTTAGTCCATTCCCTCATTTCATGGATGAAGAAAACTTGAGGCTCAGACTAAGTTAGTGATTGAGCTAGAATAGGAACCCAGGAAAGGGAGAAAGAGGGAGGAAGATGCCGAGAGGGAGAGAGACATGCAAATAGACAAAAACAAAAAGACAGGCAGAGACAGAGGAGTAGAGAGAGAGACAGAGAGACAGAGAGAGAAATAGAAATAGAAAGCCAGAGACAGAGGGACAGAGAGAGGGAGAGAATGTTGCTGTTGTGTGATCAAATGCTACCACCTTGTCCATTTCCTCTGTAACAGCATCCCACATTGCTACTAATTTTTGGAAGCCTTTACTGGGACTAAAGATATTTTGCACAGTATAAGCTTAAAATATAGTAGTGGGATTAAAGGAAGTTCATAGAGCTTCCTAGAAGTAATGCAAGGGAGGACAAATAGAAAGGATGGAAAGCTAGGACTGCTTTTTTACTGTCCACACTTGAGAGAGGAGGGACCACTACCTCCATAACCTCCCACCCTACTGTCAGGACTCATATCTTCAAAGTGGGACTGGTAAGGACAATGAAAGGATGTAGCCAGTTATATCACCTGAGAACCTTAAGTATAATGTTTAGCACATGACAGTTGCTTAGTGGTAGCTCAGAATGAGAAATTCTCAGATATTTTATACAGAGGCAGGGAAAACTACATGGATTTGATTGGTTTTGTCATTCCTTTGATTCAGAAATGGCGAAGTTCCAGCTGGATATTTCTATTTATGAAGGTTCTAGAATAGTGTCAGGTCATATAAAAAAGTTTAATAGGCAGGAGAGAAGATGTGGTTAGGGAATGGACAGCTTTTTGGGCTGAAAAAGACTACATTAAAAAAAACAAGAGAATCTTTTTCAATAAGCTAGAACTATATTGTAAAAGGCTATAATTGCCAAGTTGGTGTATATTTCTGAATTACAACAGGGAAGCACTGAAGTGTAGTGACATGGTCTAATGGGTGATTTAGGAAGAGCATTTTGGAATTATTGTGGAAGATAGATTGAAAAGTCAAAAACTGGAAGGTCAAAACCCAATTAGAAAGTTTTTTTGAACAATCCAAGTTAGAAGTGATGATGACCTGGACTAAGATAACGGTATGGATTTAGAAATGGTGTGGAGATGGAATCAAGACATGACAACTGTTTCAAAACAGCAAGTGATAGAGAGTGAATAATTGAGGATGATGCCCAGGTTATGAACCTGAGAGGCTAGAGGGATGATGTTCTTCTTAATAAAAGTAAGGAAGTTTACAGATGTGCCGAAGGTGTTTTATTTTTTCCTTAGGTGGGGGCAGTAATAAATTCTGGTTTTGATGCTTTTGAGATGCCATTTCTCCATTACTGAAGACAAGTCTGGATACAGAGATCTGAGAGTTGTTTGCAAATGTGGAAGCTAATAAGATCACTGAGATAATATGAAGAGGGAAGATAAACGAGACTGGAATATGGGTAACACCCACATATACGGGAAGAGCCAAGTGTGATTCCCTAGCAAAGGAGACTGAGAAAGAATAGTCACATAGAGTGAAAGAAAACCAGAAGTGAGGGGAGTCAGAAAAACCCATGGAGGAAAGCACAACCAAAAGGAGGGAGCAATCAGTCAATAAACATGAATTTATTAAGCATCAATGTGATATTCGAATAATATTGGATATTCAATTAAAATTAATTAAGCAATTCCAAGTTGCGAGGAAATTATATTCTAACAGGGAGAGACAACAGTAACAAAATAAGTATATACAAAAGAAATAAACAAAATAAATAAATAACCTAGAAAGAGGTGAAGGAGGATGATGACTGGAAAAAGAGGTCTCAGTTAGGGCAATAAAAACATACCTGATAACCTTGAAGAAAATAATTTCAATTGAATAGTGAAATTGGAAGCCAAACTGCAAGAAGCTGGAAAAGAAATGGAAGGAAAAGTGTGTAAAGAAAAGACATAAATGGCTTTTTTAAGAATCTTAGCTATGAAAGGGAGGCAAGATACAGAAAGATAATTTCTACTTTAATTATTGACTCTTACTAACTAGGTTCTAACTAGCCTGGACTTGTGGTGAGCATAGAAAAGGAGATGCCCACATTCTTCCCCAACACTCAACATATTTTCCTCTACTGCCATGTGGAATATACCTGGAATACCCATTCCAGGCCCACCCCATTTTCCTTCATCACACTGATGGTGAATAAGGGCCTGGCTCCAGGTTGGTAAATAGCAAAATGTGCAATATATAAAGAGAGAAGAAGCTTGTTTGTATTGCTCATCAATTTTTTCCCCCTCCTAACCCTTTGAAAAATAAATTCAAGCAATTATTCATTCAATTATATGAAATGGGGATACTAATAACACATCATTAACAATTCTTTTGGTGGTGGCAAAGAATTGGGAATTGAGGGGATACCCATCAATTGGGGAATGACTGAACAAACTGTGGTATATGAATGTAATGGAATACTATTGTGCTATAAGAAATGATGAGCAGGTAGAAAACCTGGAAAACTTATATGAACTGTTGCTTAGTGAAATGAGCAGAACCAGGAAAACATTATACACAGCAACAGCCACATTATGCGATGACTGACTTGGATAGACTTGGCTCTTCTCATCAATGCAAGGATCTAAGACAACCCCAAAAGACTCCTGATGGAAAATGCTATACATATCCAGAGAAAGAATTTTAGGAGTCTGAATGCATATGGAAGAATACTATTTGCTCTCCTTTTCTTTCATTGTTTTATTTTATTGCTTCATTCTCGTAGTTCCTCCCATCAGTTCTAATTCATTTTTACATCATGATTAATGGGAAATATGTTTAATATGAATGTATACGTAGAGTCTATATCAGATGGCATGCCATTTTGGGGTAGGGGGAGAAGAGGAAGGGTAAAAAATTTAAAATGCAAAATCTTATGGAAATGAATGTTGAAAACTAAAAATAAATACACTAGTTATTTTTTTTAAAAAAAGTAATAACATATCATAATTGGAAGTGCCTGAGGGAGCAGCTGAGAGTTTTAATCCCAACCCTATCCTAGTGTTATCTTGGCTGGAGGTTTATGAGATCCAGGGAGGTTCCAGGCAGGGAGACTGTGAGAAGGGAACCTGGAGGTCAGAAGGAATGAATCTGGAAAGTGGGAAAATAAGGGAATTTAGGAATCATATGGGGGAATGTGATAGTTACATATTGTGAAAAGAAATTATTGAGAGATCTACTTGAAGTTTAAGGGTGAAGAGAGATGGAGAAAGACTAAGAGATAAGGGGATAGATGACAATAAGAAGGGTGGAGATAACAGGGAGGGGCAACTATAGGGAGATATCCAAACTGAGAGCCAAGTAAAGAACAGAAGCACTTCTTTCCTTCTCAGCCAACCTATAATCCCCAATTGGGATTCCTGCCTATCTCCTTTTTTTGTTTTAATTTTTTTTTTGGTATTATCTTGAAATTGATATATTTGTTCTAGTAGGGAAATGAAAGAAATGCAATTATTTCATGATATCTTGATGGACTAACAAACAGGAATTAACCAACAACCTGGTGGCCTAATATATGAGAAAGTTCCCAACACTTATGCAGGACATAGTAAATTAGATGGTCTTATCCACTGTTGTAGCAACTACTCATTGTTCTTATGTTAGAGACTCTGAAGATCTGTCTAAAAGAATTCCTTTCACAAAAGTATTTGAACTCTCCTTGTCTCCTACCCTTGAATATGGATTGTTATTCTTATAGTAAATCCTTCCACTTATATCCCAAATACTCCCCTTTTCTCCCTTGGCTAATACCCCTTTTTCCCTACCCTTCCCTTTTCTGAAAAATGTTTTACTTTTCCAGCCTCAGTTGACTCAGAATGCTGCTGATTAGCTATACATTGCAATCAGGCCAGAAAGACTACAAAAGCCATATCTGTATCTTAAGAATAAGAATTTACTATCAGCATAGAGCAGATCACTTAGCATTTTAAGTCTCTTTACTTTTAATTTGGCCTTCTATTTCTGACCCATGTTCGTCAAAACTACACTGATAGATATGCTCCTTCCAATTGACCAAGAGAATTCCCTATCATTCTCCATGGATTTCTTCAGCTCAAGTCCTTCCTTATTTGCCCCACCCCCATTCTACCTTTTCATCTTCTTCTTTATGGCCTGAGCCAGTCTTCTTAATATATGTGCACACATGTGTGCATGTGTGCATGCATGCATATATATATGTGTGTGTGTGTGTGTGTGATGAAAGCTTCTGGTAGTTTAGGCTGCTTTTCAAAATTTTGCTTTTAAATGAATAAACTAAAACATAGGAAACCTATTATGTTGAAATATACTTATCAAAATATTTAGATTGAACAAATTCACAGACTCTAGACTAAGAATCCCTGCTGCAAAATGCATTGGTTTTGGAGTTGGTAAAACTCAGTTCAAATTCTGTCTCTGCTACTTGCTCACTGTATGAATATTCATTGTTAATGAACCTCTGAGGAATCTCTCTTAATTTTTCTGTAAAATGAGGGGTCTGTACTCAATGATATCTAAAGCCCTGTCAACTCAAAATCCTTTATCCTACAAAAATAGAAACCTGTCATTAGAACCCATGACATAGTACTGTTTTATGGGTGAAAATGGGATCCAGGCCACTTCCCTATCAGAGGTCTGAAAGAGAACTTACTATTCTCTTGTAGATGAAAAACCCCTTCTAAGAAATGTAGCTACTTGTAAATGGCCTATTAAGTATTATAGTCAGTTCTGTTTAAAGGGTCAATAGCTGGAAGATAAACACTTAGTTGACCAAGTGGAATCATTGAGGATTTATCAGACTATAGAGCAAACAGCAGGCTGACAGAGCTTTCAAGTAGACAAGAACAGCAAGGATTATTTTTTTTTCAGAACTAAATTTCAACTTAAAACAAAAAAGCTTAATATTTCACAGAATCTCAACTATGAAAGGAAACTCAGAGACCCTTTAGTCCAGCCTGATCTGGAACAAGAATCTACTTCATCTAACAACAACAATGACATAATGGTATCAATAATAGCTAATTTTTTTAATGCTTTAAGGTTTACAAAATACCCTACATATGTTATCCCAGTGGATCCATACAATTGTATGCAGAAGATGTTTTTATTATATCCATCTTACAGATGAGCAAACAGGCTAGACAAGATTGAGTGACCTACTCATGGCTATATAAGTAGTATGTTAAAGCAGCTGTTAAACTCGTGGTTTCCTGACTCCAAGTCCAGAGTCTTTTCTACTATACCTTATACCATAGCTGTCATGTGATGAACATGGACCAAGTATGTGTTGTAGACTAAGTACTATGTTAAGAAGTTGGGAGGAGAGGGGCAGCCAGGTGGTACAGTGGATAGAGCTCTGGCCCTGGAGTCAGGAGGACCTGAGTTCAAATCTGGCTTCAGAAACGTACCACTCACTAACTTTGAAACTCTGGGCAAGTCACTTAACCCCAACTACCTCACCACAAAAATAAACAAACAAATGAACAAGTTGGGAAGAGACAAAAAGTTGGGGTTAGAAACAGTACTTGCCCTTTAGAACTTACCAGTTTTATAGGGCCTAAAGAAAGTCAATGCAGGAAGAAGGAAGAAGAACTTCCCTTATTCTGTGTTATTTGAATTAATGCAACTAAGATCACGTTATTTTTACTTACTACCATTTCTATCTGGCAATCATGGAGATTGTTGTTATTATTCAGTCATGTCTGATTCTTTGTGGTCACATTTGGAGTTTTCTTAGCAAAGATACTGGAGTGGTTTGCCATTTCCTTCTCCAACTCATGAGGAAACTGAGGCAAAAAGGTTAAGTGACTTGCCCAGAGTCACATAGCTAGTAAGAATCTATGACCGTATTTGAACTCAGGTCTCTCTGACTCTAGGCTTGATGCTCTATCCGCTGTGCCACCTAGCTGCCACAGAGACTATAGACTACTAAAAACTCCAGGTCATTTTCACAGAAAGAGTTGTCCCATATCATATATTTATGCAGTTGATTTTTGAAAATCAAGATGGTAATTTCACATTTAAATATAGGTTTAAACATAATCTAAACAGGATACTAGAATATAAGTTCTTTAAATACAAGGACTGTCCTACTTTTGTATTTTTATCATCAGCACATATTATGGCACCTGGAACATAGAAGATCCTCAAGAAATGTTTGTCAATTAATTGAGTGATCTGATCAAAAGCTGGAAAAGACCTTATGATTATTTAATATAACTATTTCATGATGTAAATAAGGAAACTGGATCCCAGAAAAAATAAGTAATTTGCCTTAAATCCCCCAGGTTTTGACAGAGTTGAGATATGAGCCCAAGTACTTCAATTCTAAACCTAGGGCTCTTTCCAACGTATTTTAGGACTACCTCTTATCATGTTTCATTTTATTAGAGTCTGTCATTATACACTTTCAAGAACTTTTGGAATCCTTTCATTTCTGTCAATCATGCTAGCTGTCACTTTTAGCTTTATATTATCTTCACATTTTCTAAAAATTTAATCTATGACTTTATCCAAGTCATTGACAAAAATGTTGAAGAGAATAGGGCCAAGAGACTTTCCATTAGGAACTTTCTTCTTATAGATGTTAATGTATTAATCCCTATTTCATGTCATCCAGGTAAGGTCAAATGTGAAACATCATCCAGTCCAGTATTCTCCATCTTAGCCGCAAAGGGAAAGTATGAGAAAAATATCATAAGAAATTTTGTCAAATTATCTTAAGGAAGTTTGTCAACTATTTCCCTGAAATCCAAGGCAGCTCTGTCATCATCATTGCCCTGAACTGCCTGTGTTTGGGCCCTACTGAAAAAAAAATAGGTATGACCAGATGATTTCTGTAAAAGCGTAAGAAAATATTTACTAAATATTAAAACCAAGGATCAGATTTCAAATCGTCAGAATCCACATAGCATTATTACAGATGAACCTCAAATTGAACTTACCCAGAAAAAATTGTCATTGAATCTCAAAGTTACAATGAAAAGATGAGTTTTCCTTAAAAAAATAAATTAAGAAGTAAAATCAGGGGAAAATAATCTTAAATTGCTCAGGACTTTTTACACAAGATGAGGAAAACTAGAAATATTATGACATATAGAAAATCAAGGCAAATTAGGCTTCATTACAAGATCACACTTTTGAGGGGAAAAAAGTTGATATTTGACATGCCACAAAAATACCAAGATTTCTTATTTATGAAGAGAAACCCTAGTAGGGAACTTGTTATAAACATCAACCCATAAATAAAACTTTAATCAAATTGAAAGTCAATGAAAATTTGAACTAAAACATTTTAAGAATTGTTTTAGAAGATCAGTAAACTTGAGAAACCATGAGTGAATTTGATTTGTAAAGAAAGCATAAAATCCAATTATTGAAACTTATGACAAACAAATATTTCCCACTTCAAAGGAAAATAAAATCAAATCAAGATAAAAAAGGCTCCTTTCTCAAAAAAAAATATAAGATGCAATACTTATAGTAATGATGATGGAAATCTATTCTATCTGGTTATGCTTCAATTGTTATGCTATTTAAAGAAAAACAATTAAAATGGCATTCTATGTCTTCCTTTCTTTTGCTGCTGAAGAGCTCACGTCTAGAAGAGTAACTATCTCTTATGTCTTTTACCAGCATGTATCTGACTGAGATTGCATTTTCCTTAGATCCTCAGCCAAATCATTGAGCTATTTAATCTCTATTCTACTGTTTTCCTTCACTTCATTAACGAAGAAAGAGTGGGAGAACTATTTTACATCCAAGTAGTTCAAAGGAGAAAATTTCACTTATTTCTTCTTTAATTTTAATGAGGTCAAGGAAAGGAGCCTAAACATCCCATAAGGATTATTGTAGGCACAAGGAACAGATGGAGAGTCTCATGTTTTCAATTTAAATCACTTTCAGGTATTTTCACCAGACAAGAACACTAGACTCGGAGAAAGTAGACTGTGAATCTATTATTTATTATCTGGTAACCCTATGCATATTTCTCAACCATTAGAATATTCCTTTTCCTTTCTATATAATGGTGATGATGAGAATAACTGAACTACATACTTCATAATGTTATGATGAGGATCCAACAAAATATCCGGTGAATTTAAACATTGTAGAAATGTTATATGAGAGACAGCATGGTATAATGACAAGGGGTCCATTTGGTTTCAAGCCTTTCCTCTTACACTTAGTAGCTGTATGACTATGGACAATTCATTTAACTGATCTCTCTAGGACTATTATTTACAGTTGAATTGGTGTTCTGTTCTGATGGGAGAGTTTCTACAGTGGAGTAGAAGTTAGTGTCGCAGCATTATGACTCTTCCCTTTGGGTTACTCACAATTTTTATTCTTCTTAGGCCATGGTCTTCCATGCTTTACCATCATGTAGCATAACCAGAAGCATATTGGTGTTTAAAAAATGGATTCTTTTTTAAACAAGGAAGCTGGTGGGGAGGAAGCATAGTATGCAGTGTACAGAGGATTGGTTTTAAAATCAGAATAATGGAATTTGAAATAAACCTCTGATGCTAAGAACCTGTGTCATTTTGAGCATGTCACTTAGCTTCCTTAGGCCTCAGTTTACTCAACTGCATGTTGAGGGTTCTAGACTTCAGTATCCAAAGCTGTGATAATATGGTCATCTCATTATCATGAGAAAGTGCAATGAAATATATCAAATGCATCCCACCCTCTTTCTCTTCCTGCTATTCAATTACGGGACAAGCTGCTTGTCCATTTGCACTTGCTGTCCCAGATATAAATATTGACTGACTAACTCAATAGGTCTTTTGCCGTACTTTGGGCAAAATAAATTAATCATTTGATTAGTTGTCTTTTGTTTGTTTGTTTTGTTTTTCTGTATGGATTGTGCAGAAACCAGTTGGTCCCATAATGCTCTTAAGAGCCAGTTCTTAAATTTTCAGAATGAGCATTTAAACCTTGAATATTGGCAAACATTAAAAATCAGGGCTTGACTTATTAATTTGTTGATTGGCTAGACTTAAGAGAGGTATGGAAAAATATCAGTAATGCAGATTAAAATTAAATATATGTCATGGGTCCTTTTTTAGGGGACTGGTTGTTAAATGTTTGTCAGCACAATTATTAAAGCCTTTTTTTCAGTAGTCTTATATATCACTGAAGAGGCTTTACATTGTGACTGTAAGTAATTTGCAATATATTATTAATGATGTATTGAGCATGAAAAGTTGTGTAAAAAGTATCATCAGTGACATATAAAACAGGAAAAGGAGTTGATCCATGTATTACCTATAGGTATGGGATATGTGTGTATGTATGTATGTATATATACATATATATGTGTGTGTATATAAAATCAAGAGTATTCTAAAGTATCAAGTGTTTATATCTAACTGTATTTCTTTCATTAAAAACTATAAATTTAAACTCATGTATTCAATATAAAGAAAGCAAAAATCAAAAACTAGCAAAATCATCACAAATCATCACAAATCAGTAATATACAGGTTCAAAAATGGTATAAAAGTGAAGCCAAGAAGCTGAAAATTACAGAGATCCACACAAATGTAAATTATGAGAATGGGAGGCATATGTATCTGTAATGTTATTAGAATGTTCTAGTGTGTTTTGTGGAAGCTAGGTGGCACAATAGATTGAGTGTCAGGCTGGAGTCAGGAAGACTTAACTTTCTGATTTCAAATCTGGACTCAATAACTTACTAACTGTGTGACCCTGGGTATGTCACTTAACTCCAGCTTGCCTTAGTTTCCTCATCTGTAAAATTAATGGAAGAAGAAAATGACGAACTATTCCATTATCTTTACCAAGAAAACCCCAAATGCTGTCACAAAGAGTCAAACATAACTAAAATGACTGAATAATAACAAAAGTGTGCTGTAATTAATTAGCAAACAAGTACCCAATTTTTATTCTACAGCAATAGGCTAAGTTAGTGTTTACATTATTTTAGCTATGGCATTGGTGATAAACTTTAATATTATGCTTATTTGAATACAAGGAACAACAGATGGACAGCCTGAGTGTTGCTCTGGTTTCTAAAAAATGCTAAAAGATTTTTAGGAAAGTCTTTCATTTTGAATATTTCCTTTATGGTAAATTTATGGAAATGTATAGACAAGAATGACATAAGTTGAGAAGGTGTAGATAGGAGGCAACTTAAAGCAGTGGAAGAGGCATCTATATTACTGAGATAAGGGACCCCTACAAGTATGGAAATAGTCTATCACTGATTGGAGAGATCTCTTTAATAAATGATCTTGTGACAAAGACCTTGACATTTTAGATCATTTAGTAATATCAAGTTGAAATAGAAATGAAGGCCATGAAACATACATAAGAATCCCTGAGGGCCACATATTGGCTTTGAAAACCACATACAAAAATACACATATATGCATGTGTATACCTTTTTATTGTTTATTTTGTTAATTATTTCCTAATTACATTTTAATCTGGTTCTAGCTATACTTGAAAGTGTTGTGGACCAGGTGTTTGATGCCTCTGTTTTAAAGTACTAAACGCTCAGTTTGCGGCAACATTGTTACAGTAAAGAATACATGAATGGTGATGATGATGATGATGATGATGATGATGATGATTCAGTTTTAAGCTTCACTAATAAAATGTTGTCTGGGATAATATAGACATTAGTAGAGTACTTTATGCTGAATAGACTTATCTGGACCACTCTTTTCAGTTTTTGCTACTTTATTTTAAAAGCATAAAAACTTAAAATTTTGGGATAAGAATTCATTATTTGGTAAAAATTGTTGAGAAAATTGGAAAGAAGTATGGCAGAAACCAGGCAAAGACTAATATCTCACATCATTTACCAAGATAAGGTCAAAATGTATACATGACCTAGATATAAAGAGAGATATTACAAGAAAAATTAGGAAAATATGGAACATCTTACTTATCCGAATTATGGATAGGTGAAAAATTTATGAATGAGCAAGAGAGTACAAAGTTAGGTATAAAATGGATAATTTCAATTACATGAAATTTGAAAGTTTTTATACAAATGAAACAAATGTAGCCAAGATCAGAAGGAAAGCAGAAAGTTGGGGGGTTATATATAGTTTATCAAATAAAGTCATGTCTAAAATATGTAAAGAATTTTGTCAAACCTATAAGAGTATGAGTCATTCCCCAACCAATAAATGGTCAAAGGATATAAACAGGCAGTTTTCCAATGAATAAATCAAAGCAATTTATAGTTATATGAAAAAATGGTCTAAATCATGATTTAGAGAAATACAAATTAAAACAACCTTGAGGTATTATTTTCCACTTACCAGATTGGCTAAAATGATTGAAGGGGAATGCAAAAAATATTGGAGGGGATATGGGAAAATTGGGACCCTAATTCACTGGTGTAATTGTAAAATGATCCAACCATTTTGGAGAGCAATCTGGAATTATTCCCAAAGAGTTATTAAACTACCTATACCCTTTGACCCAGCAATACTACTACTTGATTTACTTTGGGAAATAATTAGGGAAAAAGGAAAAGAATGTATACGTCATGAAATGTTTATAGCAGCTGTCTTTGTGGTGACAAAGAAGTGGAAATTGAAGGGATGCCTATCAGTTGGGGAATGGCTGAACAAGTTGCAGTATATGATTGTGATGGAGTGCTATTGTGCTGTAAGAAATGATAAGCTCAATGATGTTATAAAAATATGGAAAGACTCATGAAATAATGAAGAGCAAAATGAGAAGACCCAAGAGAACATTGTATAGTAATAACAATATTGTCTTAAGAATTACTTTATTTTGACTATTATAAATACCTAAATTAACTATAAAAGAAAGATGCTAACTGCATCCGAGAAAGAACTGATAAATAGGATGTATAGAATAATTTTACATACACACACCCACACCCACACCCACCCACCCACACATACACACACCCCCCACACACATATATATATATATATATATATATACACACGCACACATATTTGTGTCTAATGGTGGCCATCTCCAGGGTGAGGGATAGAGAGGAAAGAAGAAAGGTAAAAAATAAATTTGTATGATAATATTTTGTATACTTTAAAGGAAGAACAACTTGTGTGCAGTAGATTTCCAGTTTCATGTACAATCACCTTTTTATTGTACTATGTGATGAAAATGCTTGTTTTATTCCATAAATTTTAAAAAAAATTAAAAAGGATATTGACAAATTATACCATGCCCAGAGAAGGGCAACCAGAGTGATAATAAATCGAGAAACAATTTTATATGAAGAATAAGTTAAAAAGCTGTTGAAAATTCAGCCTGGAGAAAAAGCTTAAGTGTTCATAAAAGCTGCCTTAAAATGTTTTAAAGCTTGCCTATGGAATACACGTTAGACTAATTGTGTGTTGTTCTGGTTAGAGGGCCCAAGACTGTTGGATGGAAGTTACTGAAGGCAAGTTTCAGTTCAATATAAAAAAATAATTATTCCAACTGTTATATCTGACTTGAAGTTGTTTGCATTGTGCAACAATTTATTACCCATAAACGAGAAATGTCTGTGGAAAAGTTGAATTCATTAAACATTTTAAAACATCTAACATGTGGGTATAAAAGATAAAATATGGTCAGAGAATATCCTGAAGGCATTTATAGTTAGTAGGGGAAGTAAAAAAATATACACAAATTACTCTAGAAAAGAAATCAAAGAACATAAGAAAGGTGCACACAAAGTTCTATAACAGAGTTCAGGGAGAGATAACTTCCATCTATCAGATTAGAGAAGGCTTCATAGAGGAGGTGAATTTCGCTGTGAAGGTCAGAATCATTTGCAAATCCAGGTACAAGGGGAAATGCAGAGAACACAGATTAAGGAAATTGTAGGGCAAGTTAGAAATGATCAGCAGTGTAGTTTATGTGTGATATAGTGTAGAGGAAGAATAATAATGTGGGATAAGACTGGAAAGGTTGGATGAAGATGTATTTTAGAAGGTCTTGAATATTACCTGAGTGTTTCTTTTAGTTAAACTTGGGAGTCACTGAACATTTTCTAATTATGTGATAATGTGAACATCTTCTAATTATGGATTATATTTAGGGACAGCTTAGCATATAGTAAAGAGATCTGGTTTTGAAGCCAGGAAGAGATGTTTAATGGTACATACTGACTATATGACCCTGGGTCAGTCATTAAACTTCTCAATGTTCTAGGCAATTTTCTGAGACTACAATAACACGGAAGGTGAGGTGTTGGCATGTGCTGGCAGAGGGAGTTCCCTAGCCATGTGCTTTACACCACTGAAATCACAGGTCCTGTGCCTGGTAGTTGGAAAATTATTCTATAGAAGATATGTAGAATAGCATACTGCAGTGAGAAATTGGATTAAGAGTCAGTACTTCAAGTAGAAGACTAAGGCTATGGATTAAAGAAGTTGCATTATTAGGAATGGGAAGGAGATGGATATGGGATGTTTTTAGAGGTAGAATCAGTAGGACTTGGCAAATACTTGCTAGGCAAGTGATGAAGGAGAGAGAGGAATCTTACATGACTTTCTGGTTTTTGAGCCTATGTGACTGAAAGAATGGTAATGCCATCAACAGAAATGGGAAAATTAGGGAATGGAGAAGGTTTATGGGTGGAAGTGAAGAACCTGATTTTAAACATTGTTGTAGAAGTGTATTTAAGTCAGAGACCATGGCAGCTTTGCTAGACATGCAGTATCACCTAAGCCTGGAAACATGCCTCTTTCTTGGACCCAAAACGGAGAAAACACTTTTCATGGGAAACACTTTTGGGGAATGATGATCGCAAGCCACTAACCCACCAAAAGTGATAGTTGGTATGGTACCCCTATTTAGCCACAACCCTACCCCTTAATAGGGCAAGTGGCTCATCTTTTATAGAGGTTCAGACTTACATGGGTTACATTCCTGGCCCTAACAATTGTGCATCCCAAGATTTTGAAGGATATTGCAGCCAAGGAAGTCATACAGAAGATCCATTGCTGCTTAAAGCCATCTAGGGATTATTAGTCAATAAACACTTATTAAGTACCTACTACTTCCAGGATTATGCTAAGCACTGGGGATGTAAAGAGAGGCAAAAGATAGTCCCTGCCCTAAAGGAGCATATAATTTAATAGGGAAGACAACACATAAGTAGAAGTTGAAGCTCAGGTGGGAAGGGAGAATACATGTGCAAAGGCATGATAAAATTATGAGAAGGCTGCCTTCATCCACCTCCTTATGTTGAGGATCTGGGAGGAACTCTTAGGTGTCTTTCCTCTGTTCTCTTTAATCAGAGGGAAGAAAGTCCTCATGGACAAGAGTATTGAGGAGATACGAGGTTCAGAGTTGATGTGATCTTAAAGAAAGGTGAGTTTTCTGGAAACAGCGATGAAATCCAAAAGAACAGCCAGGTAGAACATTCTCTATTTCTATCCTTAGATAAAGCAAGTAAACCATCCAATAGTAAGCTCCATTTATCATACAGGGAGTTCTTTGAATCCTGTTACCAAGGCCAAGATAATTGATAGCAGCAGGGGGATTTCTGGCTGTCTACCAAGGCAATTGGATTTGGAAGTGGGGTTCCTGTCCATCTGCCATGGAGCTGATTAAGGGTTTGTGAAGATAGAAGAAGATAAGATTGAGGAAAAACTGTTAGGACCATATCAGATGGTAGGTGCACTTACCTATAGAGTCCATAGATGTATTGGAATAAGGTTTAGTATGCTATAGCTTCCATGACATCCAGCAGTACATTAAGAAGGAAATCAAACAGGAGAGTAATGAAAGTGGTAGTATGAGTAATAGCTTTCAAGTATTTAACAGGTTTGTAAAATTAACTGGAGAAAAAAATGGCAAACCATTCAAGTATCTTTGCCAAGAAAACCCCAAATGGGGTCACAAAGAGTCAGGCACATGTGAAAAATGACTGAACAAAATTTAAAGGGTTATCATGTGAAAGTGTGATTAAATGTATTCTACCTTGTCTCAGAGAATAGAATTTGGACCCTTGGGTAGACGTTTCAGGGAGGAAGATTTCAGGTCATAAGGAAATGCTTTCCAGTAGTTAGAGCTATTACAAAACAGAAATGTGGGAGAAGAAACCAATGAATTACATGTCCTTAAAAGTCAAGCAGAATTATTTATAAGGGATGCTGGGTAGAGAATTTGTAATTTAGGTAGGGATTTTAACTAGATATTTTCTGAGGCCCTTTTAGCTCCGTAGTAGCATATTATTATTTTTAAATGATTTTTTGACATTTACTAAAGTTTTTATTCATGGGAGTATTCTCTTCCTCCACTTAGATTATCAGTCCCTTTATTATATGTTTCTGTAAGTTCCTGTTATTCCTCTGAAAAGTTGATACCTTGTAGGTAATCTCCCAATGACTAGCCTGAGAAAAACATGAACTCATATGTATTAAATCCACTGGATTCTATTTCAAGCACCTACTATGTGCAAAGCACTGTGATTATAAAGATAACCAAAAAAAAATCCCTTCAAGGAGATTACATCTTCTTGGGGAGACAGGGTATAAAGGGATAAAACTTTTTCCCCATGGGGACACAATCCTAATATGTTAACTTAAATCAGGAGCCAGACAATAATCCTCCAAAATTAAAAAAAAAACCTACCAAAATTTTAAAAAGAACAACTTTTATAGGGTCTCTTGGTAATGCATTTGTGTTTAATAAATCACTGTCAAGTAATTCTTTTTATATATTTATTAAATATGATGTTAAAATTGAGAGAAGATGTCTTGTGTAATCAGGGATAGGTACTTGGGCAGAAAGAAAACTTATCTCAGCCCTCATAGAGATTAATCTTCCCACCTACGTGTCTCAAAAAATTCCAGAATTTAAGACTTGGAAAGAACTTCACTATTAATGTAGTCCTCACATATATGAGCAGAATCTCCTCTCTAACTTACCTGACAAATGATTGCCCATACTCTGCTTAAAGACCTCCCAGGAGGGCAATCCTACTGTCTTTTGAGACAGACAAGTCATTCCAGTTTTGGATAGCTCTAATTGTTCAGATGTTTTTCCTAATATCAGTCCTAATTTTTCCTAATTGACTCATGTAACCATTAATCATTGTTCTATCCTCTAGGACCAAACAAACAAAGTCTAATCTCTCTTTCACTTGATAGCCCTTTATAGACTCAAATGTAGTGATCATGTCACCCTTGAGTCATCCTTTCTAAATGCCAAACATGCCCAATTCTTTCAATTGATCCCAATATGTCAGAATTTAAGGTCCCTAACCATCTTGGTTGTCTTTTTCTGGACACTTTCTGTATTCTCAATGTTCTACTTAAACTTTGGGGCCAAGAATGAATCCGATATTCCAGACAAAATCTGATGGGCACAAAACAGAGGGACTATCAGCTCCCTGAGGCAGCTAGATCGTGCAGTGGATAGAGCTCCAGCCCTGGAGTCAGGAGGACCTGAGTTCAAATCCAGTCCAGATATTTACTAGCTGTATGACCCTTGGCATGTCACTTAACCTGTTTGCCTCAGTTTCCTCATATGTAAAATAAGCTGGAGAAGAAAGTGGTAAACCAGTCTAATATTCTTTGCTAAGAAAACCCTAAATGGGCTCACAAAAAGTTGGACATGACTGAAATGACTGAACAACAACATCACCTCCCTATTTCTGCGATTTGCATCCCTCTTAATGTAGTTCAAGATCTCATTAACTTTTTTTTGGCTATGACATCACACAGGTGAATCATATTGAACTTACAGTCAACTAAAACTTCCTTGTCATATTTGTTGGATTTTTCTGTGAATAAATACCACTTATCTAGGCTTTCCCTGTCTTTTAATTGTGAAGTGATTTTGTACACCTATATAAAATTTCATATTTACCCTGATTGAATTTCAATTTTACTGCAATCAGCCTGATGTTTAAAGATATAGGACACTTTTGGAATCTGATTTTGTAATCCACTGTATTAACTTCCCTTTCCATTTTTGGTCAAATGAAAATTTGATGGGCATACTAACCATGCCTTTATCCAATCATTGATAAAATGGGAAACAGTACAGGCCCTTCCTGCCACATTGATATTGACCCATTTATGACTACTCTTTGAACCCATCCATCCAATGTGATCAAAATATATCTTATTGGATTATTTAATCCATATCTCCCTTTCTTCTCCATCAAAATAATATGAAACACATTGCCAAAAATTTTACTTAAATAATTAAGCTATTTCCACACCATCCCCCTCATCTACTAAAAGGGATATGGCTTCCAGAAATAAGGAGGTGATGTTTCCTCTGTACTTTGTGGCTTATCAGACCTTTTTCTGGAATATTGTGTTCATTCTGAGCACCACAGTTTAGTAATCTTGTCCAGAAAGAAAATTAATTTAGCCTGGCATAACCTGTTGGCAATGCCATGCTGTCTCTTTGAGATCTGGAGTTTATGGAATACACATTGCATTTTTCAGTTTAACAGTTCATGAGCAACATTCCTATTAAAACATCTGAATCTTTAGCAGAATCTCTAATGAATTCTTGGATAAAATTAGCTAGAAGCATGATACAGTGGAAACTACAAAGTAGCAAACCTATGAATGCCTAGAAAAGACTAAAGAGAGTATATGCTAACTATTTTCAGTTTTGTTAAAAACTCGGTAACTGCACAATGTTCTTAAAAGGAAGTTCACTTTCTGGAAGGGAGAGCATTTCCTGGATTTTACCAGGTTTACATTTAGAAGCTATTCATCACATTTAAACTTTAATTATAATAATTTGCAATTTGTGTTATTATTGATATTCTACAATTCACTTAAATAAACTTTCTGTCTTTCTCTATACTTAGGACTTTCTGGACTCTCTGAACTTAGTAAATGCTTAAGAAATATTTCCAAATGAATCCATGATAGCATCCTAGACTGAGAATTATAAAGCATTGCAGAGGCAATTCAGTCCAACTCCTTGATTTTACATATCTCAAAGCCAAAGAATGAAGAAAGCATTTCATGCTCAAAGTCACGTACATAAGTAATGAGTATCAATGATGAGATTTGAATTTAGGTCTCCTTACCCAGAGGCAGTGCTCATGCTGTCCCCTCAAATATTGTTTTCTTTCCTGCTTTTGGATCTCAATGGAATTGGAAATAAAAACAAAGAATATTTAATTACTGTAGAAGAAGTATAGCTAGGCTCATGCAGATGAGGCAAAGGATTGACAGTGATGTAGCTGTTGACTTGGGAGATAAGGTTTAAGAAATATTACCTTCTTTCTGACCATCATAATTTACTAATGGCTGTAGGAAATAACTGCCAATGCCCTTGGACCTTTTCTCTCTACTACATCTATCTAGTTTGCCACAGGATGATTCACACAGGACAGATTTTCCCTTGTGCTGCTTTAGTGCTCTTGGGGTTGCCAAGGAGATCAGAAAACTAAAAATAGATGCCCTCAGGTCTCAGGATGAAGTCTTCCAGTGTTCCTCTCCTCAATTCCCTGGGGAGTTTGCCCCAGCCCTGTGACGGACAAGGTAGCTTCTTCCATTCTAAATGGGTGTGGATGGAAGAAGCAGAGCAGAAAGAGTAGCAACAGAATTGGAAGTAGTGCCATGAGACGGCATCAGATGCTAAGGCTGGGGTTGTGTGGGCAGATAACCATGGGAACAGATGCTAGGTCACTGAAACACCCTCCAAATGTAGACTCCAGGGTAATGATTTTCCATTGTCTTTTCCTTTTATGCTCCCTCCCTCTACCAACAGAGGGTGGGGATATGTAAATGCATTGTTAATGTCCCATCATTCGAAAGAAGCAGAGAGGTGAGGAACTCCATCCTGAGGGGAGAAAGAGAAATTTAAAGCCATTTGTTTTTGTTCTTCTGCCAGCAACCACTGGTAGGGGGCATAGAACTAAGAGAGAGAGAGAGAGAGAGAGAGAGAGAGAGAGAGAGAGAGAGAGAGAGAGAGACAGACAGAGAGAGACAGAGAATCATTAGTTCATTTTTTTTTTCAGATATCACAGAGAAAGAATGCTTATACCAGGTTCCTCTAAGTAAGGAGTTGATGATTCTGGAGAGGTTTGGGGGGGAGAGGGGAAAGGGGAACTATGACAAGCTGGACTGGTTTTGAGGTGAGCCTTTCAGCATTTTCTTCCATTTTCCCTGGGTTTTACTTTAAAGATCATTCCCTCTCCCGCCCCCGCCAAGTGTCTAGAAAAAAAATCAAAGCCAAGGGGAGATGTGCCACCCACTAGGGTGTTGGCAATTAAAATGTACTGACACTTCTTCTAATCTTTAAATCACAGCACCACCACAGAACCAGGGACTACTAGACTAGGAAATAAAAATCAGCTTCCTTAACATTCTCTCCAATCTTCTCACCATCTAAGATGCCAAATGTTGAGACTTTTAGAATGAATCTTCTATATTCAGCCACAATTAACCTTAGAATACAAGATGATAAAAGACAAGGCTAAGTACCATTTAGTGATAAATTAGTGGACCTCAAAGATGTTTTATGCGTATTTTTATTCTTGTAAAACATATAATTCATTTGCAGATGAATACTGAGGACACACAGGGAGATAAGAACGTTAGCAGCCAAGTAATTTCAATACTGTATGTTGGCCTTTTGCAAATTGAATTTACTTGAAATGTCAACTCTGTTTCTTTGCTTTTTTTTCTGTCTTCTTTGTTTTGAGGAAGAGGGGTGGGATGCTCTGGGTATGTGATATCATTGGTGTAGTGAATTCTAGATATGGAAACTCCTTTCACTAATGTGCAAGTCATTTACAACTCAGAGTCTTCTACAAGTACAAAGTGTACTATAACATTAATATTGTGAAAAAGGAACAACTATGAAAGAGTTAAGGACTCTGATCAACTAAATGATCAACTGTGATTTTAGAAGAACGATAAATAAGAACTCTGCCTACCTCATAAAAAAGAGATGATGAACTAATGTACAGAATAAGAAATGCTTTTCGATTTGTGGCTAACTTGGAAATTTGCTTTGCTTGACTGTGACTATATGTATGTGTGTGAATGCATGTGTGTGTGTGTGTGTGTGTGTGTGCTTTCTTCCTTCTTTATTTTCTTTTTTTCTTCTTCCTTCTCTCTCTAATGATGTTGTTGATGATAAATGAATGGATAGGTAAATAAATGAGCTAGAGATTTGATTTTAAAAGTTCTCCCCTTCTCTGTTACTCTAAGGTAGGGAAGAAATTTTTAAAAAATCCCAAACATCAAGTTTTCTAATTACTGAGTTTTTTCCCTGATTGATATTTCAACATGTGATGTTTATTATGCTCATTCAAAAGCATTTATAATGACCATTATTCTTCTGTACAGACGGTGCTTTTCCAAATAGTAAGAGAGACAGAATTAATAGACTCTAAGATCTTGATGTTTTGTGCTAAGTATTTTATAAATGAGGACATATGGAATAACCTGAATGTTATCCAAAAATCATCCCAAGATAATGAATTTGGCTGAATGAAATAGGCAATCTTGTAGACTTTATGGGTGATTGAAAGAATTATGTCAGTTATTTTCACGTAATGTCTTTAGGTAGCACATGGTACTGCCTTACTTGGCTAAAGGAGAGTTAATTGAAATGCAGCCTAGTGATGATCTATACGGATTCAATGTACTTCCAAATATGCTTAATTAATCTGACTCTCAGGACTATATGTATGTATTGGGATCTTTGGGTTTAAACTGCTATTATTGATGTTCTCCAACACCCTATTCCATTTCCGTTGTAATACAGAGAAATGGGTAGAAGGAATAGCATCAGTTACATAGGTAAATTTCCACAAAATTAAATTCACTACCAACAAGAGAAATTAAGTCATGCCATGGCCTCAACATTTGCTAATTCCATAGGAGAAGGTAAAATATTCTTTCTAAGGGTTTCCCAAGAATCAAGGACTTATGCATAACAACTTTTAATCAGAGATAGTTATAAAAGGATCATAGTTAAGAGCCAGAAGGGATCTCAGAAATCCTCTCATCCAACCTCATCTTTTTACAGAAGTACTGAGGCCCAGAGTGATTAAGTGATTTTCCCAGGATTATATAGTTAGGAATTGGAAGACCAAGGATTCAAACATATGTCCTCTCAATTTGCATCCAGCACTTTGTCCATTATATCACACTGCCTGTGAATGGATGAGCAATTGTAAACATAAGAAAGCAATCAGCTTCTTCGGATTAATTTCTTCCTGAAATGTTACTCTTGTTGCAGGTGTATATGTTTTTCTCTCCTATATCTGAAAGTCAGCAGGAGATATCTTCAGAGTTTTGAATGTCAGGATTAAGTTCCATTACAGGATTTTTTCTCCTATTTTTAATTTCCCATATCTCCACAATGGCTGTTTGTCTTCCTTTGTCTTTAAATATTAGGCCATAATGTCACTGATATTCTCATAGTGATTGAAGAATCATTGGTGTGACTTATGGAAAAAAAAAACTATGTCACAATATCTCATAATGTGAACGTGAATGACTGCCCCAGGAGAAAACACAGCATCCCAATCCTTCTGAAAGCTTTGAATTATAGGGGACAATGGATAATAATCCAAAACTATTCATGAATTACCTATGTGTGCAAACTAGGTACTGAAAGAACTTCCCCAGCTTCTTTTCTGAGCATCAAACTGTGAAATTTAGAAATTCAGGAAGAAAATGAGAATATTTTAAAAGCAGCAGAGGGGGGTAAAGATGAAATACCACCTCTGTTGCTGGTATGTTTTGATCCTTTTCAGGGCTGTCAAAGAAAATGCACTGTCACTCACTGGCAGAATCTGACTCCCATAGAGTATCAAGATTGCTTCATCCATCAGAGAGTAATTGTATTTGCACAGCTAAGTGCTCCTGCCAGATAGAACTATAATATTTAATTAGCACCTAAAAAAAGCATGCAGACATCTGATTTTCTCTGGGAGGATTGTCTTTGGAAGGGGCAGTTGAGTGAAAAATGAAAATGTTGTGGTCTTTTAAGAGTATGCTGACATAACGAAAGCTTATAAAAATTTAGGCTGGTCAGTGCCTATGATAATAACAATGAATTAAAGCTTTCTGCAATTATAAACACAGACATCTGATATTATTTTTCATAGCAATATTAATTATAACAGTTACTTTGTCCTTCTTAAAATACTTTGTTTCTACTTTCATGTATACTTGTTTTAGTACTCCGAATGGAATGTAGAGTCAGTCTTGCCCTTGTATTCCCAGCAACTAGGAGAGTGCTGAGTGCCTAGCAGGTGCTCAATCAGTGTTTCTTCCTTGGAGTCAAGCATCTCCGATATACATAGTTCTTGATGGCTATAAGCATAACTATTAAGAGGCGTATTGGCATTACTAGAAAAGGCAGCTAAGTGGCATAGTGAACAAAGGGCTGGACCTGCAGGAGGCCTGAATTCAAATGTGACATCATATCCTTTCCTAATTGTATGATCTTGGGCAAGTCACTTAACTATTCTCAGCCTCAGTTTTCCACATCCATAAAAATAAAACTGATAATAGCACCTACCTTCCAGAGTTATGCTGAGAAAATGAGATACTATTTGGAAAGAGCTGCTTAAACCTTAAAGTACTATGTAAATATTATTATTATTATTAATATTATATACTGCCTTAAATTCATTCCTTCAACCTAGACAGTAATCTTATTAGTCAGTACAAATGTTGTCACCATCTCCAGTTGAGGAAACTAAAGTTTACCCAGGCTAAAAATAATTTGCCCAAGTTTACTCAGCTAGTAAACCACAGAATTGGGACTCAAATCCAGTTCTTCAAATTCCAAATCCAATGTTCTTTTCCAACCTGAAAATGTTTTAAGGCTATATTTTGTATTTTCATCATAGATAAATGAATAGGTAGCAATACACACATGCATATGTACAAATATATGTATATGTAAGTTCTATGTACATATATAATATTCAGAATATATAATTATCTAAATAATTCAGGATATTTAATATTCAGAGAATCTAATTGATTCCATTTTAAAACTGACTCTATTCTGTACCAACCACTGCTTAAGTCATGTTTCTTTGTCTGTAAGTTAAGTTTAGAAGTTCAGTCTTTCTCTCTGGGTTAAGTTTAAAAGTTCAGTTTCCTACAAACTACTTTAATTAAAAGAAACCTCTGTACCATTAGCTGTCCTTGAAAGGTTATAGGTGGACACAACCAATCAACTTTCCCCAGTGACAAGAAAGAAAATCTCATCTCTTCGACCAATGGAAACCAGATGACTTGATACTACAATCTGCCTGTGTGCTGTCTTTTTTCATCCATTTTCCCTAAACATTAAGAAGTCTTGTAAACCCCACCTTAGAATCTTTTGGTTTACTGAGGAGCTAAAGACCCCTTTTATTGGCAACTACTAGCCTTATCAATAAATTGAACATGCTAGGAACTTTGTTGCCTCAGTTTACCTTATTTCCAATCACACCAATGTGTATATACATATGTATATATAATGTGTGTACAAATATGTATTATATCTATATTTTTAAAAATATATTATTCATAAGATTTTTTTTAGCTTCATGATTTTACTCATTAAAATTTTCCAGATGAATTATCATTACCTATACTCTGATGGTCTCATACTGTACCAACATATTATCTAAAGTTCACTAGAAAAAAAAATGGTGTCTATACATGTTGCTCTTTCTAACTAAGCAATACATACCCACTCATTTCAAGTTTGTCAGTCACATAGTAGTAATTGTGGATAAGAATTTCCCCCAGATAATTTCCCATCCAGTCCTCTAGACACCAACAAATGCAACATTTTGTTCAAGATCTCTAGGAACAAAGGAGGAAGCAGTTGAATAAAACACACCCCCACAGTATGACCTAATTATCCTGATAACACACATATACTTTTTCAATGATCTGTGATGTTTGTCAGGGTGGCTTCTACCTCCACCATTGCAGATCTCAGTTTCTCCATAGTGTAGCATGTGGTCTTCAAAACTTGTAAAATCAATAAATATATTACCCCATGGCCAACCTGGGAGTGAAACTCTCTAAAAACATGCATACAGTTTATAATCAGGCTCACAAGCAAAGTTTTCTTGGCTTGGTAAGATTTAAGAGTCTCTGTGCCCCACTCTCATAGCTCTTGATAACCCAGGATCAAATCCACACCATGAACATTTATTTGGGTAGTAAGAGCATTGAATGACAGATTGTCACTAGAAGGTATTTTAAAGACCATCTTGTCCAATCCCCACTTATTGAATATGAGGTTATAGAAATTAAGTGACTTGTCAATGATCACACAGCTACTAAGTATCAGAAGTGGGACTTGAGCCCATATTTTTTCTACCTTCAAGTCTAGTACTATATATCATATACCTACCACATAACCTATTACCAGCACTGTACTGAACACCATAATTACTTATATTTGTATCATACTTTGTATAATACTTGAATCATATTTATATCATGCTTTGAGTTACATACATTAACTCATTAACTCAGAATTTTAGATAGAAGATACCTCAGAAGTCAGCTATTCTAACCCAAGTGTTCACTGAGCTACCACTTGAGGACTTTAAGTGATTAGGAATGTAAAAATTTCTTTTTTTAAATAATTTTTTCTTTCTTTTTAATTAATTTATTTTGAATTATGAACTTTCACTTCCATAACCTTTTGAGTTTTAAGTTTTTTTCATTCTCCCTACCTCCTTCCCCAAGACAGTGCACAATCTGATATAAGCTATACATATACATTCCTATTAAACATATTTTAATATTAGTGATGTTGTAAGTAAGAATTAGAATCGATAAGAGGAACCACCAGAAAGAGGAAACAAAACATAACAGAAGAAAAACATAGCAAATAGTATGCTTCAATCTGCATTCAAACTCCATAGTTCTTTCTTTGAATATGGATAGCATTTTCCATCATGAGGCCTTTGGAGAGGTCTTAGATCCTTATATTGCTAAGAAGGGTTAAGTCTATCAATATTAGTCATCACACAACGTGGCTGTTACTGTATAAAATGTTCTCCTTGTTCTCCTCATTTCACTCAGCATTAGACCATACAAGTCTTTCTCTGAATTTAGTCTGTTCATCATTTCTTACAGCACAATAGTATTCCATTACATTTATATACCACAACTTGCTCAGCCATTCCCTAATTAATGGGCATCCTCTCAATTTCCAATTCTTTGCCACCACAAAAAGAGCTGCTATAAATATTTTTGTACATGTGGGTCCTTTTCCCATTTGTATGGTCTCTTTGAGATATAGCCAAAGAAGTGCTATTGCTGTGTCAAAGGGTATGCGCATTTTTATAGCCCTTTGGGCATAGTTCCAAATTGCTCTCCAAAATGGTTGGATCATTTCCCAACTCCACCAACAATGCATTAGTGTTCCAATTTTCCCACATCTTCTCCAACATTTATCATTTTCCTGTTTTGTCATGTTGGCCAATCTGATAGGTGTGATGTGGTACCTCAGAGTTGTTTTGATTTGCATTTCTCTAATCAATAGTGATTCAGAGCATTTTTTTTTTCATATGACCATGGATGGCTTTAATTTCTTCATCTGAGAACTGCCTGTTCATATCTTTTGACCATTTATCAACTGGGGAATGACTTGTATTCTTATGAATTTGACTTAATTCTCTATATATTTTAGAAATAAGTCCCTTATCAGAGAGACGGTTTGTAAAAATTCTTTCCCAATTTTCTACTTTCCTTCTAATCTTGGTTGCATTAGCTTTATTGGAGCAAAATAGGCATTTGATGTTGACCCACTCCTTTTTGCTTTTTCTATCAAAGCATTAAACATGAGCACATTATAACCAGACTTTACCTTAGCTTAACAACTGGGTTACAGTTTTTTTGGGGGGGTTATTTATTTTTAGTTTTCAACATTCACTTCCACAAGATTTTGAGTTCCAAATTTTCTTCCCATCTCATCCCTCCCCCCACCCCAAGATGGAATGCATTCTGTATACCCCTTCCCCTAATTTTGCCCTCCCTTCTATCTCACCCCCCTTCTCTTATCCCCTTCCCCTTCTATTTTCCTGTAGGGCAGGATAGATTTCTGTACCCCATTTCCTGTATTTCTTATTTCCCAGTTGCATGTGAAAACAAATTTTTTAACCTGTGTTTTTAAAACTTTGGGTTCCAAATTTTCTCCCTTCCTCCTTCCCCACCCACTTTCATTGAAAAGGCAAGCAATTCAAAACAGGTTATACATGTGCAGTCATGTAAACACTTCCATAGTAGTCATGTTGTGAAAAACTAAGTATATTTCCCTTAATCCTGTCCCGCCCCCCATTTATTCTATTCTCTCTTTTGACCCTGTCCCTCCTCAGAAATGTTGGCTTCTGATTACCCCCTCCCCAAATCTGCCTTCCCCACTATCATCTTCCTGCTTTCTTGTCCTTCCCTCGCCCCATTTTCCTGTAGGGTCAGATAGATTTCCATATCTAATTGAGTGTGTATGTTATTACATCTTTAAGCCAAATCCTATGAGAATAAGATTCACTCATTCCTTCTCACCTTCCTCCCTTTCCCCTCCACTGTAAAAACCTTTTCTTGTCTCTTTTATGTGAGGTAATTTACCCCATTCTACCTCTTCCTTTCTCCTTCTCCCAGTATAATCCTCTCTCACCCCTTAATTTTATTCCCCAGATATCACCCCTTCATCTTTAACTCACCCTGTGACCTCTGTCTATACATACATATGATTTTTACCCTCCCAACTACCCTAATACCCAATGAAAGTCTCGTGAGTTACAAATATCATTGTTCCATGCAGGAATGTAAACAGTTCAACCTTAATAAGTCTCTTATGATTTCTCTTTCCTGTTTATCTCTTCATGTTTCACTTGATTCTTGTATTTGAAAGTCAAATGTTCTATTCAGCTCTGGTCTTTTCATCAAGAATGTTTGAAAGTCCCCTATTTCACTGAATGACCATTTTTTCTCCTGAAAGATTATACTCAGTTTTGCCGGGTAGGTGATTCTTGGCTTAACCTTATCTTCTTTGCCCTCTCAAATATTATATTCCATGCTCTCTGGTCCCTTAATGTAGAAGCTGCTAAATCTTGTGTTATTCTGATTATGTTTCCACAATACTTGAATTGTTTCTTTCTGGCTGCTTACAATATTTTCTCCTTGACCTGAGAACTCTGGAATTTGGCTGCAATATTCCTAGGAGTTTTCCTTTGGAGATCTCTTTCCAGAGGTGATTGGTGTATTCTTTCAATTTCTATTTTGCCCTCTGGTCCTAAAATATCAGGGCAATTTTCCTTGACAATTTTTTGAAAGATGATGTCTAGGCTCTTTTTTTGATCATGGCTTTCAGATAGTCCAATAATTTTTAAATTCTCTTTCCTGTATCTATTTTCCAGGTCAGTTGTTTTTCCAATGAGATATTGCACATTCGCTATTGTTTTTTCATTATTTTTTATTTGTTTTATAGCGTCTTGATTTTTCATAAAGTCACTAGCTTCTAATCGCTCCATTCTAATTTTTAAGGAAGCATTTTCTTCAGTATACTTTTGGACTTCCTTTTTGATTTGGCCAATTTTTCTCTTTAGGGCGTTCTTGTCCTCATTGACTTTTTGGACCTCTTTTGCTATTTGCATTTGGTTAAGCTATTTTTTAAGGTGTTATTTTCTTCAGTATTTTTTGGGGGGGTCTCCTTTCGCAAGCTGTTGACTTGTTTTTCATGATTTTTTTGCATCACTCTCATTTCTCTTCCCATTTTTCCTCTATTTCTCTTACTTGTTTCTCAAATTCCTTTTTGAGCTCTTCTATGGCCTGGGACTGATTCATATTTTGTCTTGGAGGCTTTGGATGTAGGAGCTTTGACTTTGGTGTCTTCTTCTGGTTGTATATTTTTATCTTCTTTGTCACCAAAGTAAAATTCTATGATCTGACTCTTTTTGTGCTGCTTGCTCATGATCCCAGCCAATTACTTGGGTTATAAACTCTTTCTTAAGGTAGGGATCTGCTTCCAGTGTGGAGAATGTACTGTCCCAAGCTTTGGGGGTTTTGTGCAGCTGTTTTCAGAGAAACTTCTAGGTACCTGTAAATTTTCAGTTCTTCCAAAGTGTTATGATCAGCAGTGAGATATTTACTCATTTCCTGGCCTGTGCTCTGGTCTATGAGTGACCACAAGCACTCTTTTCTTCCTTGGAACTATGAGGAGGATGTGCTCTGTATCTCCACTACAAGCTCCACTGTGCCAGCACTCCTACTTTTCCCAGGACCACCATCCAGAACTGTGATCCAGATGCAAGCACTGGAAAAGCAAGAGAATCCTGCCTCAGCACCAGCAAAGAGATCCCTGCAATCCCTCTCTGATTAGCCACTTAATTCCCCCTCAACCTGTGGGCCAGAAGCTCCAGAGGCAGCCACAGCCTGCTCAGAGATGCTGGGACTGCGCTTCTCTCTCACTGCAGACACAGACTTTTCCTACTGACCTTCTAATTGTCTTTGATGTTCATGAATTGAGAAGTCTGGAAACTGCTACTGCTGCCTGTGATTCAGTCCTCTGAAGCCTGCTCCAGGTTCACTGAGGCTTATGCGCCAATGCCAAACTGTATTCCTCTCCCTGCCTCTCACTGTAGACTTTTCTAATCAACCATCTAGGTTGTCTTGGGCTGGAAATTTGTTTTGCTCTGTCTTTTTGTGGGTCATGCTGCTTTAGAATTTGTTTGGAGCCATTTTTATAGGTATTTGGAGGGGTTTGGGGGAGAGCTTAAGCAAGTCACTACTTTTACTCTGCCCTCTTGGCTCCACTCAGAACCTAAACATTTCTGAGATAGCCTATTACAAAATTTGAATTACTAGGTTTTATTTTTTACTGTGAAACTGAAATCTGCCTCTCTGGATCTTCTACTTTTATTGTTCTTATTTCTGCTGTTTTTCCTTTGATCTTCACAAGATTATTGAAAAGTGGACAGTTCTTATATAATTATCCCCATTTTATAAATGAGGAAAGTGAAATTCAAAGAAGTGAAATGAATTGTCTCCAAGGTCATATGACTACTAAATTTAAACCCAGCTTTCTGATTCCAAGTCCAGTCTTCCATTATATAATATACATACATATGTATGTGTGTGTGTGTGTATATATATATATATATATATATATATATATACAAAACCCATCTTTATGTACCACAGCAACATCTAACCAGTGGCCTGTAACTAGTAACTGTCATATAAGATCTATTAGCAATCCTTAGTCCTGCTGAGAACCTTGGAGTATAATTTGATGAGGTTCTTGATGCCTCCAAATAGACAGTTCTCCTAGATGCTTGGGAAGTTTCATGTGTTTTTTTGTTTGTTTGTTTGTTTGTTTCTTTGGTTTTTAACAGAAAGAAGCCTCTAAGAGTTAGAAATCACAAAATGACAATGAGTAGAAGGTGGGAAATTCTGTATAATGAATTCCAGGGATACTTGCAGAGGTAACCCCATGGTCCACTTCATGACATATTATTTTACCTACCATAGCCCATCAAACCAAACAAATGAGAGTAGGAGCATTTACACAAACATTTCTTATATTCATAAACTATGGAATGAATCAAATCATTTTTAAGCTTGCAGACCATCTTCCACATTCACTTACTCTTTTCATGAAGAAATTGAGGCTTGAGTATGCAAAAAAAGTTAACCAAGATCAAATATGTGGAAGTATTATGATTTGGTGGGAAAATATTGGATATTCTGACCTGAGTTGAAATATTTGGCCTGTTATTCCTGTAACTGGGACATACCACTTAATGCCTTTGACTCTCAGTTTCCTTATCTGTAATATGAGAGATTTAGAGTAGATGACCCCTAAGGTCCCTTTCAGCTCTAAATCTGTTATCATGAAGGTCAAAGCCAGGATTGAAACCCAGCTCTCCTTAATACAAGTACATTGCAATTTCTACATAATTGTATTGAGTTTGGTAGTTCTAAAATTAATAATGCCTTTTTAAGTTCTGGTTACCTAGGGCAGATAGGAAAGTAAGCATAGGACAAAAGTAAGAGCATTCATTGTGCTTGCTTTTGTTCCAGTTTGCACATATCATCTACTTGTTCTTCTTACAGTTTCCTTATATCATCAACTGCTGAGTAATATCTGTGGAACTGCATTAATATCTTTTGGAATGATGTGTTTTTTCTTCATCAATAGAATAACTTGTGATTTTGTTCTTAAAACCTTCATAGGGCTCTTGAGTTGACTTTCCTTTTAGAATCTTAGACGATGAGAACCCACCTATACTCTGAATTTCTTAAAACCCACTGTCCTAAAATCTAGGCTACATATTGAATATTCCTATTGTTCCCCTGCATTACTATCATTCCCTATGATGTATTATAACTTCTCCCAAAGGTTTCTATCATTTACATTTTCTCAACCTGTTCCTCCTTATTAGTCAGAGTAGAAGTTACCTTTCTCAGTTCCTGAAAGTTAGACATGAATTCCCACTTATTTTAATTGTGCAATTTATTTTTTGTACACATGTGTAGGACTACTTCATTTCTATTAAATTCCAAATTATTAGATTTGGGCCAATCTAATTTATTCAAATTTTGGTGTACTGTATCTGTTTCAAGTTTGTGTCATTTGAAAATTTGAACATGCTAAATATCCTTTAATCCAAGTCACTGTATAAATGTCAAATAGGGCCAAGGATATATGCTTGGGGGCACTCTGCTAGAGATATTCCTTATAATTAGCCCATTAATGATTACCTATGAAGGATGACCATTAACCAGTTACAAATCTACCTAACTACTACGGTCTAGCCTATGTTCTCCAACTTGTCTTTAAAAAATAATGAGAGATTTTGCCAAATGCTTTATTGAAATCTGGGTATAATATTTCACCATTTCCATGATCTACATCCCTATTAAGAAATAAATAAGATTCCTTTGGTATATCCTTTTGTTGAGAAATCCATAATGGCTAACACTGATTATCATTTTATTTTTAAAAGTTCACAAATTACCCTTAATAATGCATTATAGAATTATTCCAGGGATCAAATTCAAGCTCACTGGCCTGTAGATTACATATCCCATGGTCTTCTGTTTTTAGAATAAGAATCACAGAATCTCACATTTAGAAGGAACATCAGAGGTCATTCAGACAAAACTAATGGGGGAGAGGTCAGGAGGGAGAGAAGATAGATTTGTGTATTCATCTATATAAATATATATACACATATCTGAATGTACATATATGCATATGTCCAAATCTATAAGGGTGTGTACATACAGATGCACATACACGTTGGAATGTATGTATGTATGTATGTATGTATGTATGTATGTATGTATGTATGTATTTACCCTGAGTTTATCCCTTCATTGTCTGTCAGTGGAAAGAAGCTCAATCATCATTTCTATGGAGTCTTCATCTGTTTTTGTGTTGATCAGAGTTAAGTGTTTAAAGTTGTTTTTCTTAACAGTGTTGTTATTTAAATTGTTGAGCATACAGTTATATATATACAAGCACATGCATGTACATGTGCACATATATAGATATATATGAGAATATAATTTGTGTATAAATGCATAGACATGTATATACAAATACATGTGCATATGCTTATGTATATTCATGCAAATGCATGTGGATATGTGTGCATATATATGCCTGTAAGTATGCGCACCTTGAATCCATTCCCTCTCTGTCAAGAAAATGATAGAAACTTCAGTACCACTCTTCATTCTTTTGGGAATTTCATTGGTCATATATATGTGTATACATGTTAGAAATACACATACACACAGACACATTTATATATACAAATATTGCATATATGTTGTTAATAACATTATTATAAAGACTAACAAATTTGAAAGGCTGTGCATATTCCCATATGTGTATGCATGTATATATTATGTGTACATGTGCATGCATGTATGTGTGTATAATATAACACAGAGCTATACACATGTATACATATGTGTATATGTGATGCACATGTGTGTGCTTACTAATATGAAGATTTTTTAAAAATTGACTCCATATTTGTTATAGGGTTTTTGGTTTTCTTCTTTTTTTTTTTCCTAATGGGGGAGAGGTCAGGACGTAGAGAAGATAGATGTATGTTCGATGAAAAAAATTAATTTGTGTTTCAGATCCACCCATTTTACTGGTCACTCTGCTTGGGTTATGCATTTGCTTATCAATGTCTTTCTCATAAATATAGTACCCCAAATGTGAACATGAGTGCTCTGACCTAGATAGAGTAGACTGTTGCCTTCCTCATTCAGGATACCCCTGAATTAGGGGTATACCCTTTGGATACTGCTGCTTCTTTAGCTTTCATAGTTATAGGACCATACCACTCTATTATATATTCTCCATTATCTACTCTTGCCTCCACATTCTCTATTAAAAAAATCTGTTAGTTAATGAGTTCCTTGTATATTCACATAGTCTCTCTAAGACAATCCCTATTTTTGCATTGATTAGAATAGTTTCTGTGTCATTAAAATTCCATTCTAAAGAGCTCATCATTATACAAAGTCCAGATTATCCTTTTTAGTCATAGAAATCTTATATATAATTTTCTCTGAACTTTTTTTGAAATCTGCTCTGCCAGACCTTTGATTGTACATTAAATAGCTTTCTTATCTTCTATCAGAAATGTTAAGATAGGGGCAGCTAGGTGGCACAGTGAATAGAGCTCTGGCCTTGGAGTCAGGAGGACGTGAGTTCAAATCCAGTCTCAGACACAAGACACTAACTAGTTGTGTGACCCCAGGCAAGTCACTTAACCCCAATTGCCTCACCAAAAAAGCACAGAAAAAGTTTTTTTTAAAAAAAGAAATGTCAAGATAAAGAAGTCAGTTGCTTCCAAGGTTTCCAATATTTCTGTTAAAGAAACCTATTTTTCCTTATCAATCAGAAAGGATTCCAAAATGCTAGTCCCCTTCATTCGTTCCCTTTGTCATTCTGAACTTCCTTACTAGACCTTTTCTTCTTATCATATTCCATCTCTCTTTTTTCTATTCTATTTCTTAGAATAAAATATGACTTCCATAGTTATGATCTTTTCACCTCTTCCAGTAGAAATATTGATGGCATCAATCAGTCAAGAAGCATTTATTTTAAAATACCTGCGATGTGTTAGGCACTGTCCTAGGCTTTGAGGAAACAAAGACAAAAGCGGAAATTGTCCCAGTCTTCAAGAAGCTTACATTGTATTGGAGGCAATCACACGTAGATATGCAAGTATAGATGAAATGTATAAAAAATTAATACAAATTAATGGACAAGAGTGTACTACCAGATAAGAGAATCAGAATGTACAAAATGGTGCATGAGTGAGTTTTGAAGAAAACAAGAGACTTCAAGAAAGTTATGAGGAACAGTCAATAGAAATTAGAGGAGATAGAATAAACATGTTTAGCAATTGATACATGGAGTGAGTCAGAGTGAATAATCAAGGTTGGCTCCAAGCTTATAAAGCTAGGAGAATGGAAGTATGGTGGTGTCCTAGATAGAACCAAAGAAGTTAATGTCTTAGAGTGAAAAGAAAATGAATTCTGATTTGGAATTGTTTACTTTGAGTTGCCTTTGAGGACATTCATTATGAGATATCAAACAGGCAGTTGGGAATGAGAGACTAGAGATGAGGAGAGAAACTACAGCTACATATATAAATCTAAGAATTGTCTATAGAGAGAGATGAATAGGACCTAGATAGAGCTTTGGGCTATGCCCACAGTTAAGTGTTTAAATTAGTTGTCAAAGTTCCTAGATACCCTAAAAGAAAAATCCTTTATAGCCTTTATTAAACTTTTGAAAGTACATGACATGAAGTGTTATTTTTGTATGGCTTATATGCATTTTCTTTGGCTAAAAGGACAAAGGAAAAATAGGTAAATTGAAATTTTGAGGCATGAGGGATTAAATGGGGTGTGGGAAAAATTTAGTAGGAGCCAATTGGGTTTTCTGACCTCTTAATATCACATCATGTGTATTTTTGTATACAATTGGCTCTGAACATCCTGATTAGTCCTTATTGTGCAACATAATTCATTTGGGATACATTAGTCCTAGATCTAATTACAAATGTAAGGTACACATCTCTTTAAGACCTTTTAACATATCAAGCAGTTTAATAATGACAAAGGAAGAAAAACATTTTTTGTGTAAAAGAAAAGATTTATATTAACTCTCAAATGATTCAAGATATCGCCACTGTTATAGATAACATTATCTTATATGAGTGGGAAAATACCTTTGCTTTAATATACAATGCTTATATATGTACATGAAGAAATACAGCTGTCAACCAGGATTTGGATAGTTTGTGACCGAAAATGATCTGTAATATAAATATAAAGATTAAAATCTCTTTTTGAATGATGTAGAATGATGCTTAAGTGGGAACAATTTGATATCTCAAATAGGCAAATAATGATTTTTCTTTTATGTGAAACTGAGTAAATAAGAGTATAAAGAAATACAGTTTCCAGGACTCCAAAGAGATATTTGGTAAGGATGAAGCCTTGTGAGCTGCAGAGCATTTGGGTACCTCAGTTTATTTGCATGTACATTTTTTTTTCACTATGAGGGTACAAAACTACAAATGAGATATCATATAAATATTTGGAGAGTGGGCTATGATTATGGAATTATTGATTAGAGGAAATTGGGGGAGTTGTGACTTTTTAAGTAAAAGATACATCACTGAGACTGAGGAGGCTCTCATTTAAGCCATTGAAAGGTACGGGAACCTGAAGGGAAGAATAAAAGACAAAGGGTAAGGGTCAAGGGGGTTATAGAATCTGTCCAAGCTGTGTCAGATGAAAGCTATCAGGTGATAGACAGGTTCAATGGAGTGACTCCTAATCGATGCAGAGAGAATTCATTGAGGGTTAGCTCTGGTCCTTCAATGGCATCTGGCATTGGAGAGAAATGGAGCCTCTGAAAGGACTTGTTGCTCTCTACCGCCACCTTTGACTTGAGAAGCAAAAATGTAAAGCGGTTTTACAGTACCCTGGTGAGATGACTTAGTGTCAACCCAAGCTATGTAGTGAGTTTAATTATGATTGAACATCTCAGCATTTAGATGAGTAAAAAAGTGACTGGGATTTATAGCCCAAAGACAGTTTGATGAGTTTTACAGTTTTCTGGCTTAAATGAAGCTGTTAGAAACATTAAAAGCTAGCACTTTCTAAACACCTTTTTAAAGGATGATGGTAAATTAAAAGAGCTTGTTAATACTATGTTCAAAGAGGGAAGAAAACAGGATTTCCTCAGCTCAAGAGTGGTGAGGACCAACAGTCAAGCAATAACATAGACGTAATTTTGTAGTACAAATATGGATAAATAATATGGATGCCTGCAGAGTCTAGTGTTGCTGAAACATATGAATTTTCTTTTCTTATGTGATTCCCTGACAGATTCCTGTAAATATGTGATCATTCTTCACTATCAACACTGAGGGTATTGGTGAGAGAGTATAATCCTGGTTTATATGTTTTGTGATGTATTTTATTATTTCTGTATATGCTTTAACATATTACTATCTATAATACTGTCATTATTTATTTTGATTTATTGTTGATTAAGCAATTTTGTTTAAGATATGAAGCCATCAATACTGTGAATGGCAAATTCTGTAAATATGAAGTAGTTGGGTATGTTAATTTGTGAACTGTGGGTTGTATAAATAAAAAAACCCAACACATTGTACTGGGGTTCAAGAGCTAGAATTTTGAGTTCAGAAGCTATATTTCCCCTTAATCAGGTTGCTCTTAGGTCCCTGAGAAAAATTGAACATAATTGTATGGTCGTGGTCTATCTCTGGGAACCTATACTGTTTCTGTGAGGACAGTATGAAGTGAGCAAGACAATTCAGAATATCAACTCACTTAAGGGAGAGGTCTGAGGTTCTCAATGTAGCCCATATCATATGACCCACTCCAATGATGTCACGTTTTGTGTTATACCCTTCCAAAAGTAAAGTCATGTCTTCTTTTTGTTTTATTTTGTTTTTAAAAGAAGCTTATTTTTTTGTATTTATTTATTTTTCCCCAATTACATGTAAAACAATTTTTAACATTTGTTTTTAAAACTTTGAATTCCAAATTCTCTCCCTTTCTCCCTCCCCACTCCCCCCAACTGAGAAGGCAAGCAATTCCATATAGATTATATGTTTAGTCATGCAAAACATATCCATAATAATGATATTGTGAATGAAAACATTAAAAAAACTCAAGAAAAATAAAGAAAATTTTAAAAAGCATGCTTCAATCTGTATTCAGACACCATCAGTTCTTCCTCTGGGAATGGAGATCATTTTTCATCCTAAGTCTTTCAGAGCTGTCTTGAATCATTGTATTGTGAGAATAGCTGTCTTTCATGGCTGATCATTTTAAAATATTGTTATTATTTATACCCAGTATATTTCACTTTGCATCAACCCATGCAAGTCTTTCCAGGTTTTCTGAGAGAATCCTGCTCATTATTTCTTATAGTACAATAATATTCCATCATAATTACATGCAACAATTTGTTCATCTGTTCCTCAATTGATGGGCATCCCATAAATTTTTAGTTCTTTGTCCCTAGAAAAGAGCTGCTATAAATATTGTACATATAGGTCCTTTTCCTTTTTTTTTTAATAATCTTTTAGGATACTGACCTAATAGTGGTATTGCTAGATCAAAGGCTTTTATAGTTCTTTGGGCATAGCTACAAATCACTCTATAGAATGGTTAAATCAGTTCACAACTCCACCAACAGCACATTAATATCTCATTTTTCCCACATCCCCTCCAACATCTGTCATTTACCTTTTCTGTCCTATTAGCCAAACTAATAGGTATGAGGTAGTACCTCAGAATTGTTTTAATTTGCATTGGATTCCTCCAATCAACAGTGAATTTGAATATTTTCCCTATGGCTATAGATAGCTTTAATTACTTCATCTCAAAACTGATTATAACTTTTGATTGTTTATCAATTGGGGAATGGCTCTTATTTTTTAATAAATTTGATGTAGTTCTCTATATGTTAGAGAAATGAGGCCTTTATCAGAGACATTCACTTCAAAATGTTTTTGGGGGGGGCAGCTGTGTGGTGCAGTGGATAGAGCACCAGCCCTGAAGTCAGGAGGACCTGAGTTCAAATTCAACCTTAGACCAAACACTTGACACTTACTAGCTATGTGACCCTGGGCAAGTAACTTAACCCCAATTGCCTAAAAAAGAAAAAAAGTGTTAAAAATTTTTCACAGTAGCTATTGCTAATTATATTTTCCACCATCCTATTCCCCATGCCCCCATTTATTCTATTCTCTCTCTCCTTTCACCCTATACCTCCTCGAAAGTGTTTTACATACATATATATATAATTAGTTATTTTTAGTTTTCAACATTTACTTCCACAAGATTTTGAGTTCCAAATTTTCACCACATCTTGCCCCTCCCCCTACCCTAAGATGACATGCATTCAGAATACCCCTTCCCCTACTTTGCCCTCTCTTCTATCTCTCCCCCCCTTCTCTTAAACACTTCCCCTTCTATTTTCCTGTAGGGCAGGATAGATTTCTGTACCCCATTTCCTGTATTTCTTATTTCCCAGTTGTGTGTGAAAATATTTTTTTTAAACATGTGTTTTTAAAACTTTGGGTTCCAAATTTTCTCCCTTCCTCCCTCCCCATCCACCCTCATTGAAAAGGCAAGCAACTCAATATAGGTTATACAGGTGCAGTTATGCAAAACACTTCCATAGCAGACATGTTGTGAAATAATAACTCTATTTCTCTTAACCTATCCTGCCTCCCCATTTATTCTGTTCTTTCTTTTGACCCTGTCCCTCCTCAGAAGTATTTGCTTCTGATTACCCCCTTTCCCAATCTGCCCTCCTCTCTATCATTCCCCCTGCTCTCTTGTCCCCTTCCCCCCCCCATTTTACTGTAGGGTAAGACAGATTTCCATATCCCATTAAGTGTATATGTTATTCCCTCCTTAAGCCAAATCCTATGAGAATAAGATTCACTCATTCCCTCTCACCTTCCTCCATTTCCCCTCCACTGTAAGAGCCTTTTCTTTTCTGATTTTTGTGAGATAATTTACCCCATTCTATCTCTCCCTTTGTCATTCTCCTAGTATAATCCTCTCTCATCCCTTAATTTTATTCTCCAGATATGACCCCTTCATCTTCAACTCACCCTGTGCTCTCTATCTATCTATCTATCTATCTATACATACATATAATTTTTTCCCTCTAACTACCCTAATACTGACAAAGGTCTCATGAGTTATAAATATCATCTTTCCATGCAGGAATGCAAACAGTTCAACCTTAATAAGTCTCTTATGATTTCTCTTTCCTGTTTATCCCTTCATGTTTCACTTGAGTCTTGTACTTGAAAGTCAAATTTTCTATTCAGCTCTGATCTTTCATCAAAAATGCTTGAAAGTCCTCTATTACACTGAATGACCATTTTTCCCCTGAAGAATTATACTCAGTTTTGCTGGGTAGGTGATTCTTGGTTGTAATCCTATCTCCTTTACCCTGTGAAATATTATATTACATGCCCTGTGGTCTTTTAATGTAAAAGCTGCTGAATCTTGTGTTATCCTGATTATATTTGAATTGAATACTTGAATTGTTTATTTCTGCCTGCTTGTAATATTTTCTCCTTGACCTAGGAACTCTGGAATTTGGCTATAATATTCCTAGGAGTTTTCCTTTGGGGATCTCTTTCAAGAGAGATCAGTGGATTCTTTCAATTTCTATTTTGCCCTGTGCTTCTAAAAATATCAGGGCAGTTTTCCTTGACAATTTCTTGAAAGATGATATCTAGGCTCTTTTTTTGCTCATGGCTTTCAGATAGTCCAATAATTTTTAAATTATCTCTCCTGGATCTATTAAAAATGTTGCTTCTGACTACCCCTTCCCCCAATCTGCTCTACCTTCCATCACCCACCTTCTCTTATCCCCTTCCCCCTTCCTGTGTATCTTATTCCATCTTTGAGCCAATTCTGATGAAATTAAAGTTCACTCATTCTTCTCACTTCTGCCCCTCTTCCCCTCTGTCGAAAAAGCTTCTTCTTGCCTCTTTTATGTGAGATAATTTACCCCATTCTACCTCTCCCTTTCTTTTTCTCCCAGTACATCAATCTCTCACCCCTTAATTTTATATTTTCGGTATCATCCTTTCATATTCAACTCACACCTGTGTCCTCTGTCTATATATAGTCTTTCTAATTACCCTAATAATGAGAAAGGTCTTATGAGTTACAAATATGATCTTCCCAAGTAGGAATGTAAACAGTTTAACCTTATCAAATCCCTTGTGATTTCCCTTTCCACTTTACCTTTTTTATACCTCTCTTGAAAGTCAAATTTTCTTTTTTTATCAAGAATGCTTGAAAGTCCTCTATTTCATTAAATATCCATTTTTCCACTGAAGGATTATACTCAGTTTTACTCAGTAGGTGATTACTGGTTGTAATCCTAGCTCCTTTGCCCTCCAGAATATATTCCAAGCCCTCTGATCCTTTAATGTAGAAGCTACTAAATCTTGTGTTATCCTGAGTGTGGCTCTATGACACTTGAATTGTTTGTTTATAGCTGCTTGCAATATGTTCTCCTTGTCCTGGGAACTCTGGAATTTGGCTATATATTCCCGGAAGTTTTCCTTTTGGGATCTCTTTCAGGAGGTGATTGGTGGATTCTTTCAATTTCTATTATACCCTCTGTTTCTATAATATCAGGGCAGCTTTCCCAGATAATTTGTTTAGAGTCATATTTAAAGTTATTTGGAGGATTTTGGAGGGGAGCTTAGGTGAATCCATGCCTTTACCCCACCATCTTGGCCCAAAGTCACATCTTCTTCACTTAGGTTTGGACACATTGGTGAACAAATACTTGCAATAAATAAATGGAAGTTCTGAAAAGTTGCTCTCCAGATATATAGATATATGTATATCTATGCATACTTATATACCTACACATACAGTTAAATACATACATTTTGTTGTTGTTTAGTTGTTTCAGTAATGTCTGACTCTTTGTGACCCTATTTGCAGTTTTCTTGGCAAAGATACTGGGATGCTTTGCTATTTTCTTCTCAAGCTCATTTTACAGATGGGGAAGCTAAGGCAAACAGGGTTGAGTGACTGGCTCATGGCCACATAGCTAGTAAATGTCTGAGACCAGATCTGAACTTAGGGAGAAGAGTCTTCTGACTCTAGCCCGTAATACACTGCACCACCTAACTACCTACATACTTATGTACATATGTATATACATATATATACATATGTATGTATATGTGTGTGTGTGTGTGTGTGTGTGTGTGTGTGTGTGTGTATAATTCATAGTGATCTTCATGCCCTTTTAGAAATACAGAAAATGCCTCTGTGAGAAGACTGTATCCTGGATATGTATTTCAGCAGAAAAGTACAGAGTCTAATTGCTGAAATTAAAGGTCCCAAGGGATCAGGTTTAGTCTCTGAAATTTAATTTGTATAAAAATGACGTAGCTGAACTATGTTTGTGAACCTTACTGGTATGCTTCATTTTGGTGTTAATACAATCTTATAGGTCAAGCCTTCTGCTCAAATATCCCTAAGCAAATACAATTTGACTTCCAGTAATCATAGAGCCATGGTACTGTAATGACAGGAAATAACACAAAATAGCAATTGTGGAGGAAAAATCTTTTTTTCAATACACAAAATTGTCTCTCTCACTTTTGTAAATAAAATTGATGATATTATTAAAGCTATGATTTGAGAAAATTGGAAAGCCTTTATGGGGTAAAGATATAAAACCTCAAATGCTTCTGAGCTTTGGAGGGCAGAATCATTTTATACTATGAGAACTATGAGAGACAGTGAAATCTACAGAACTTCATCACCGATACTGGGGATACTTCCATCATAGATCTTTAATGGTCAAGGGAACATGATGAAACACTGAAGTGCTTTGAGGACTTACGTTTGTGGCATAGTAATGATAAGCAACATTTTAGGCTAAGATGCAACTGCCTCAAAAATGTAAAATCCACCCAGTAAAATCCATCATAATTGAGCCCATTTCACAAAATTATTGCTAATATAACTAAAGGTTACCATGTAACATAAATATAGAAATAATTTGGAGCAATGAATAATTTATGCCAGTATATCAGGAAAAAAAATTCTGGCTTCATTTGTTACTAATATGGTGTACTTAATGAAAGATTGTTCAAAGGGAAAGGACAGGGAAAATAGATAAAAGTGGACAAAAGATGAAAAGGGGAGGAAAAAAAGAATACAGAATGAGGAGACAGGAGAGGGAGAAGGAAGGAAAAATGAGAGGGAGAAAGAGGAGAGAAGAGAAAGGAAGAGAATAGGGAGGAAGAAGAAAGAGAAGAGAGAGAGGAGAGGGAGAAAGGCAAAAGCAAACACAGGACAAGGAGAAAAAGAGAGGAAGAGAGAGGAGAGAGAGATTGAGAGAGAACAAGAGGGGGGGACAGAAAGTAAGAAAAGAGAGGAAAAAAGTAAAAACAGCAGAGTAGGAATAAAAGATAGATAAAAAAGGAAGGAAGGAAGGAAGCAAATAAGAGTGGCAGGGAGGAGAAAAGAAAGGGAGGGAGAGAGGAAAGTCAGAATAAAGGTTAAGGTTTGAAGTGATATATAGGAAAGATATGAGAACAATGTGGGTTACTGATAATCATTTTCATGACCATTTTGTCATTTAATAATGCAAGAAAGAGCAGTAAAAGGGAAATCTTGAAAAAAACAATTTTCATCCTGCCTATTTTCCTCACAGTTTTTCTCTCAGAATTGTCTTATTTCATTTTCAATTATTAGAATCCATGTAGAAATAGAATCATAAAGATCACTTCTGAAATGCAATTGTATCATCTTTAACACAGGGCTAAGACATGCCCTATCTAATAGGGATATGTTGAGAATCAAATGAGATAACTTATATAAAGTGGTTTGTAATTTATAGGCCCTGAATAAATGTAATTTTTTAAACTGAATCTAAGAATTGTAAAATTCTCTGTGCCCTGGTTTTGCTTATGTTTCTAGATGTCATGTTCTAGACTTGTGCTACTGAGATGATCATACTCCTGAACATGTCGAAGCATAGATTGAAAGACATTGACAGAGTATATAATGAATATATTTTAAATCTTTATGTATAGAACCGTAGTTCTATCCAGGTCATAAAATCAATCTTCTTTGAGGTTATAGATATTTTCCACTTTTGTTTCATCTAGCAACAAATTTTTATCTTTACCTTTTGGCATTTTCCCCTTTTAGTAATTTTTATTATTATTACATCTTAAATTGCTTTGCCTGATATTCGAAGAATTCCCTAAGTTGGCTTTCAATCTATGTTTCCAACCTTATATCTGTCTACTTTTTTTCAGAAGCCCCAATGTTTCATTCTCATTGGAAAACATTCTACTTCCTAAACATTCCTTATAATTTCTATTTTTCAGTGCTTTTTTCATGCTGTGCTTTCTGTTTGGAATAAGCTTTTTCTCCCTGCTCAATCCCCCACTGTCAGGTTTCTCAGATGGATGTATGCACCATTTTTGAAGTTCCTTGAGTATGGGGGAATACTTGGTTTTGAGTCTCAGTTCCAATTACTAGCTCTACTACTACTGATGGGTCACTTAATCTCTATGAATCACATTTTCCTCATTTATATAGATAATAATGTTTATAATATTTGCCCTCATTGGTTTGTTTGACAAAAGCACTTTGAAAATGTTAAGTTGCTGTACAAATGACTTTTTTTCTCTTTTGTGTCCATCACAACATATACTTGAACATATTAGTAACTCTATGAATATTTTTTGATTAAATAATATTCAAGTCAATACACATTTAATAACTGCCTAAAATGTTCAAGATACTGTGCTAGGTGCTGTAGATTCAAAGGCAAAAATGAAACCATCCTTGCCCTCAAGGAGCTTACATTTTATTTGAGTAAAATATAACATGTGCATTAAGCAATATATAATACACATTAGAAAGTAAAGGTAGTAAAAAAGAGATCAGAGAAAGGAATCAAGAAAATGTGAAGTAGATGGCAACTGTAGCTTGAGAATTAAGAAAAAACTGGCTAAAATGTGTATATTTTGGTCCAAGGACAAAAGGGAGCCATTGAAAGTTGTTTTGTTGGGTTTTTGTTTTGTTTTGTCTTTTGGTTTCTTTGTTTAGCAGTTTGAAATGCTCCTATCCGTATCTTAGGAAGATATAAGATTTCTGTAGGATGGTTTGAAGAAGGGAGATACAAGAGGCAAAAAAAATGGGAACATACAGTCCTAGTTTGGGGGGATTGTGATGAGGAATTGAAACAGGGCATGTCTATGTCATTCAGTTAATAAACATTTATTAAGTGCTATATGCTGGGCAGTGTGCTGAGCATTGGGGGTACAAAGAAAGGCAAAAGGAAGTCCCTGTCCTCAAGAAGATCACAATCTGATGGGGGAGACAACATTCAAAGAATCATATACATACAATATAAATAGGAAATAATCAATAGAGAAGGAGCTAGAATTAAGAGGGAATAGGAAAAGCCTCCTGAAGAATATAAGATTTTAGCTGGGACTTGAAGGAAGCCAGGAAAGCAAGAAGGCAGAGATAAGGAGGGAGGACATTGCAGGCATGGAGGATGGCCAGTGAAAATTCTGAGTTGGGCAATGGAGTATCTTGGTTTAAGGAACCAGAGAGAACATGGAAAGGTAGAAGGTAGGAGGAGACTGGGCAGATTATAAAAGGTTTTCAGTGTCAAACAGATGATTTTATATTTGATTGTGGAGATAATTGGAAGACCCTGGAGTTTACTGACTAAGGAAGTGACATATTGGACCTGTGCTTTAGGAAAATAATTTTAACTGCAAAATGGAGTATGGGCCAAAGTGAGTAAAGGCTCTAAATTTGAGTTGGGACATTCATAGTGTGGTAAGCTATTATCTAATGAGGCCAGAGAATGAGGCACTCTGGTTAATTAAATTTGCTGATTAATGTGAGCAAGGAAGCCCAGGGTTCCTGTTTTGCCTCTGACACGTCCTCTCTTCTATACAATGCTTGCACAGGTGCTTGGCCTCTCAGTTCCCTTATCACTTCTCTAAACTCTAAGCTATAGAGAATGTGGTACTAGAATTTCCTCACCTGGAAATTTCACTGTCTCAGTGAAAGCATTAGTCCAGTCCATGTACATTGGTTGTTGTCCTTCATGCTCAGTGAGGACCAAAGTGATGTCACAATGTTGGGGTCAAGGTACAATGTGTCTTACAGTGGCTGATTAGAGCAATATGAGCTCAGTAGACTCTACCACAGGTCAGGCACAGATAGTACATATGTACATTTCATGTGGAAGTATCTCTAAATTTGTGCGTCTCACCATTTCTTTTAAGCTACTGCAATTTTTCTTTGCTCATAGAGTAAGGCACCTTCTTTAATGCAGTTCTGCACCTGTGTCTCCCATATCTCACAATCAATTCCAAAGTTCTTCAGAGTGACCTTGAAAGTGTCCTTGTATCACGTCTTCTGACCATTATATGAACACTTGCCTTGTGTGAATTTTCTGTAAAATAGTCTTTTAAGCAAAGGTGTATTTAGCATTCAGACAATATATCCAACACATTGAAGTTGTGCTCTCGGTAGCAGAGTTTGAATGCTTGGTAGTTCAGCTTGAGAAAAGATTTCAGTATCTTGTTAGGTGATCTTCAGAGTCTTGCTAAGACAATTGAAGTGGAAGCAATTCAGTTTCCTGACATGCCTCAGGTATACTTTTTAGGTTTCGCAGGCATATAATAAGGAGGTCAGCACGATGGCTCTGAAAGAGCTTTAGTTTGGTAGCCAGCTTAATACCTCTTCTCTCCTATGCTTTCCTTCAGAGCCTCCCAAACACTAATTTAGCTCTGACAATGTGTGTATCAACTTCAAAATTTATGTGTACATCCCTGGAAAGTATACTGCCAAGGTAAGTAAACTTATCCACATCATTCAAAATTTCTCCATTTGCTATAATCTAGGTTCCATGTATGGATGATGTGGTGCTGGCTAGTGGAGAAGCTGTTTTCTTGGGGTTAATTAGGCCAAAATTAGCACAAGTGGCAAAGAATCAATCCAAAGTCTGTTGCATCTCAGTTTAAGAGGCTACCCTGAGTGTACAACTTTGAACTGAAAGTCATGTACTAACTCTTCCTCCACTTTAGTCTTGGCTTGTGGTCTTTTCAAGTTAAATAATTTACTGTCAGTGTGATTGCTGACCTTGGTGCCATTTTCATCCTCATTAAAGTAGTGTGCCTATTCTACCAGGGAAGTCTTTACATGCTTGATATAGACACCCTCCCCAAATCATCAATGAATTTGAGGCCTCTCAGTCCCCCTCAACCTGGTTAGCCCATTGGCCAAAATGGCTTAACAGGGTGTGGCCGCTGGGCATGCTACAGCTTCTTGGAGCCACAGGTGAGAGTTGGGTGAGTCAGGTGGAAATCAGATGTGGAAAGCAGCTTGAAAATTGTTTGACAGACCTCACACCTGTATACCACAGTCTCTCTACATACAAATATGATAAATTAAGAGTTATTATTTAGACACATATGTACATATGGAAATTTAGCATGGTACTGTAGAAAGAATCCTAGATTTAGTATCAAAAGACCTCAGACTCTACCACTTAATACCTGTATAACATTAGTCAAGTCACTTAATCTCCTATGTCTCACTTCATACATTTCTAAATTAGATAATCTCTCAGTTCAAATCTATAAATGACACAATCATACATGCACCTACACATATATACATATATATTTATGTACGTATATACACACATATATTCAGTTTTTTCAAAGATGCATGGGCACATCAGAGTGCACGCCTCCTTCATGAAGCAGATCCCAAGCCATCTACATCTTAGCAAATGGTCATCTATAATTTCTGTTAGAGAAAAATCCATCACACTGCAACTAACCTAAATTTTGGGGGAACTAAGGTAGGCTGCTCTGCAAACAGCAGGTATACAGTCTGTCACCATATCTGTGATCTGCCTTTCCATTTTTGTAGAATATTTTAAATTGTACTCTATTGGCATAGCCTTCAAGAATTCAAGAATTCACTCAATGCTAAGATGAGGCATTAGACAAGGAATTTAGTAAAAAAAAAAAGATGTGTGTGTATATTATTGTTATATATGCTATGCTATAATGCCATTAACTATAGCATTTTAAAATGTATCATTTTTCATTGTATTCAACAACCACTCATTAAACATCTCTTGTGTTCAAGGCTCTAGGTATACAAAGATAAAAACAAAAACCATCCCCTGCATTGGAGAAGGTTACAATCTATAGGGGGCTATTATAGCCCTCTATGGTTATAAATAAGGAAACAAAAGACAATTTTAGGAAGGAAAGGAGATTACTAATTACAGAGAACAGAAAAGGTTTCATGAAAGAGGTATAATGCCATAAATAGAGTCAGGCAATTATTCAT